>NW_024581081.1:2866099-3472870 GCF_017639235.1 Corvus kubaryi
CAACGGCTCCTGAGGATGGTAATAGAATACACTGCAACCCAGGACACAGGCACACACAGTGATCAGGGCTGGAAGTTTGGGAAAGTCCACCAAGTGCCCCCGTAACCACTTCTTTTTCTCACCAAGCATATGTCCACCTTTCTACTTACAATCTGTTACACTGGAGGAATAGGATGAGCGTCTACTCTGTTACTATCTGTACTGACTTGTTCAAGGACAACCCAAAGATCCTGTCCCAAGAGAGTGAAATCATTCCACTTGAAGTTGCCCACAACACTGGAATTTGGAGACTTTCTATTGCAAAAAAATGTAAAATATCAAGAGTAGCATTTCATGTTGCACCTAAAGAGTCCCAGTGCATTTCACATACCAAAGCTCTTGGCTTTACATTTGTAACTGAGACAAAACAACACACCACAGACCCCTGTTGGAGTATCAGTTGAATCCTGACACAGGAGAAGGTAAAAAGACCAGCTAATAAATGAACCACTGACAAGGGCTGGAATAAATATGTGCTGTTTGTATATAAACACAAGTAAAGTGCATAGGCACATTAATGGGTGTTCATGCATCTCTCAGGCACACGTACACATGTAATTGAGACATCATTACTACATACACAAGGGGCATGAGTTAACTGAACTCCCACGCACCTTTTGATATAGAAAGCCAGTGTTTTGGAGTAATTAGTGGCTAATTTGTGTTTACACGGGTGTGCTTGGAAAGTTACTGTGGGTCCCTGATGTGCTCTAACTCACTCGGTTTCAGTCAGGGTAAGGGCCACCGAACCTGTGCTACTGTTATTTCTGTAGTAAGAAAAAGGTTTCAAAGAGCAAGTTAATCTTCAAGCCTAGCTTTTCATCTCAGTAGTGAACATTTTGTCTAGCCTCTGTCATTTTGTATCCCACACCTTTTGTTATTTCTAGGCTTTTTTAAGGAGCCCCAGCAGGAGAAGAGGTTACAGTGCCATAAAAATACTACTGGTTTTGAATAATTTATCTCTAATTTCTGCAATTTAGAACATCTCTCTGTGCTGCGGATCCCATTTTCCCCTCCCCCATTTACAAAAGATATTTTATTACTCCACTCTATTCTAAGGAAAATCTTTCAGCAGCCAGCTTCCAACAGTGCTAAAGCCCCAGCAGAACACAAAAGTATGCAACAGGGCAACCCCCTGCACTTTGAGAAAAGAATACAAATGATGAATCTCTATGTAACTAGACCAAGCATTTTCAGGAGTACATTTCCAGGAAAAGGTAAAATCAACATTTTATTACCTAGATTACTGAGACCAGGCAGATGTAATTTTTCAATGTACTGGCTCAGGGCCAGAGGGCAGACATAGCACAACCCCTTGAGAACCGTCCTATGAGCCCCATGAAGGCAGTTAGAGCTCTTTCACATCCCTCTCTCTCTCTATATATATACATATATATATATATATATATATATAAATTTGTCTTGTGGTTGTTTCTCAAATTCATTCAGCTGTGGGCTGACCAGGGACATGTAATATGTTATTGCAGGATGGCCTTGTAGTAGGATGTTGGAGCATCACTGAAGCTTTCTTCCATTGCCAAGCTTTTCTTCTGCTTCCATGCACTTTATCATCCAGCAGCATCCTCCCTTCTTCAACATTGCACAAGTGATAAAATGAACAATGTTCTTCAGGGCTGAGGCTTATGTGCTATCACTAATTAGCTTACAAGGCTTCCCACCCCAGGGGAAGCAGGAGGTAGACCTGGGAGTTAGTGACTTGGAGATTAAATTCATATTATGCATGTGGATGTAATGTATTTAATATTTCCCAATACATACACAGGAAAGTACCAAAGAGATTCACACCACTACTGATGATTACTTTATCTGGGCTAAGACTCCAAAAAGGAACAATAGGAGTATTTTAAATAGAAATTGCCCTCCTAGAAAGTTGGATAACCAACCACTGATAGCAGTTCAAAAGTTCAGTGTGCTTCTAAGTTTTGCAAAGCAGCTTTTTACTGATGATGGACAGAGAGAAAGAGGCAGGAAGGAGAAGAGATCAAAACCCAAAATGGCATGGATCAAAGCAGCAGCACTGAGCATGCATCATGGGACAGGAGTGCTAAAAAGGGTTAGCTGGGGATTTCATTACTTAGGAAGATAAGCCAGTAAGTGACAGAGTAAGTATCAAACCCTTCCTTTTGGTACCTAATTCCCACACAAAAGGATCCAAACACTGGGATACTCCTAAATGCTGAGGTTGTTTCTGCATTCATCACTTGTCACTTCCAACATTCTCAGCTTCCCACTGAAGAGCCAAGGCCAAGATTATAACAGTCTGCAGATCAGTACTAACAAAGACCTTTGCACAAACCCTGTTAAAAGCACGCTGCCTTAACAAATATCTAACCATTAGATCTACCCTCCATCATTCCCACCATGCTGGGAATATAAACTGCTTATTCCCCATGTGAAAGATTTTGTGTATATTTCCACAGGAAGCGTATTTGATATTACTTGACAGCCATCCTTTTAGATTGCTTTACTCCTGACACCAAACCCCAAGAACACCTTAGGAAAATTCTTTGTCATAACTGTTGGCACAGCAGTATCTCTGCCAGGATACCAAAGATGATCTTCCTCCTTCTCCTGCCTGCCCTATTGGTAACAGTAGAATAGGAGCTCTTGTCAGGCAGGTCCTATATTCCATCGAAGTAAACTCTGACTTGTCAACACTCTTCTTCCTCCAATGCTAATTAATAGAAATTTTAATCATCCAAGAAACACAATTATTAAACTATTTGTTTTATCTAACTGCAAAACCTCCAAAAGCCCATGTTTGCAAAACACTGATACTCCATTGAATATAAAGCCATGTAAAAAGATAATACTGCATTATTTTTTGTTATATCTCTGGAACTTTCTCCCTTCTAATGGTAATATGCCATGAATAAAACACAATTGCCAAACTTAGAACAGTTAAAAAGCACAATTTGCTGCAGAGATGTGATATTCCCTTTTTTTGTTGTATCGGTTTTGATTAAATGATGCCCAAGGTTAAAAAAATATGTGGTATAAATAATGGGGAGAATTGGTGAGCAGACTCTGTTGACCCAAAGCAAGAATACTGCACAGAGTCTGAGAATGCTGACAAAACTCAGTAGCACCACTGGCCGAGTAAAATGTTGTCTGTAAGAATAAGGACACTACAGGCTAAGCATAGATGAAATAATCCATACAGTGTTTAATTAGCCTGGGCTGGTAGGTACTCCTGCTGATAAGCTGTCACAGTTGGAAGATCCCAGACAAGAGTGAACAGGTACGGAAGCAACTGCATTACATAGGAAATGGATTCCAATTTTTTCTGGCTGAAATTCGCCTGTTTGAAATTTCTCACCATGAAATAGAAGTTAATTAAGTCCATAATGCTCCTGACTGTGGTATATCATGTTAATTTTTTTTCAGACAAACTGTAGGATGCTCAGATGTATTAAAAACTATTCAGAGAAGTACTTGTGTGAGTAGGTCATATGAAGTCTTTAAACCTGCTTTACATATAGCTCCAGAAGTTCTTCTCATCACATAATTTTAGTGGTGGATTTCGGTTATGCATGTGAGGAGAAACAAAAAGTGAAAAAATAGTCTTAAGTTTCCTTCCACTGCTTGCAGTAAGTCTGCAAAAACATCTCTCAGTACCAAAATGAACTTTCCCAAGAAAAGGTTTTCTAGCTTTAGCTGAAATAACACACAAGGCCTTCAGTTGTTCCTATGGAATACAAAGGGCTAGACTCTGCTAATCCATAATGTTTCATTTTTCTAACTCTGTCACTGGATCCAATTTGAATGTCTAGAAATTGAAAACTTTAAGTTATCCCAGTCTCAGTTACAGCTTACAAGAAGCCCTGGGGAAGTCAAGTCTTTAGAGGAAGTCCTGCTGCATTGTCTATCACTGGCAAAACATTGTAAGGAAAAGGGTTGCAGGGAAAACCATGAAAATGATACAAAATATGGTTATGCGGCAGAAATATGATTATATATCACTTCATTCAGACTCCTGTTCCTTAGCTGTTCTGCTATATTTCTCAGTGACAGTGGCCTTAGTATTTCTGCAGGATCCATGTTTTGGTCAATATGGGGACAGGTTGAACAGTCATTCATTCATTACTGTGGTGTATGTTCACAGTATGTAGTCTGTCTCTTTGTTCCCAAAACAGAGTGGTTAATTTTCCCTTGCCTTTTCTATGGCACTCCCCATGGCAGGGCCTCAAAAGAAGGTAGCATTCACAGCCTGAAAGTGAAGCAGAAACATTCCTTCCATTCTGAAGATGGGCAACAATGGCACAAATTTATTAAGAACAAAAGTTAACTGACTTTAGACTTCAAAACTGAGCAATGTCTTTTTTCTTGTGTACCCAATACTGCACACCATCACTTATGTTCATAGCACAACTCCAAGAAATTCAGCTGAATGTGCTCCCATCTTAGACACTGTTAATGGCAGGAAGGAAACAATGGTGAAAAATTCCTTGCCAGCTGTGACAAGAATGAACTGAAATCTCTCACCTAACATCATACAGGATTTCTATGGCAGAAGGAGGAAGAAAGTCCATTTCTACAGCCTGATACTCAAGGCTAGAACCCAAAAAACTATAATTTCTCTCCTTGCAACTGCCTAACTCACTATGCACACTTAAAAGAATATAGACATCAGGGCAAAGCACTTCTGGGGAATAATGTCCTTTGTTACATTTTCCTCACTTCTCTTTTAGATAGGCCCATTCTAAACATAAGTCCAAAATCCTAAGAAAAGGGTTTATTTGAACACATAAGCAGGTCACTATATTAAGCATGTGTCCATTGGAGCAGACCAAAGTCGTACTAACAAATTAATTCTGACATTTTCTAGTTTTCAGATATTTCAAGGTTTTTTTGCAATTTCACTGTCTTTTCACATGGATATATTTGTTTATTTGCTTGGAGTTGTGCATGTGTGAGGTTGCCATGGTTTTTAAGAAGGCGAACCACACAAGAGAATTTATCCTAAGGCATCAGACTGTTTGTCAGTAGGGTTGTAACCCTTCACATCAGTCACAGGAACCTCTGCTGTTTCAGATGAAAGACTGATAGTAGGAATAACCTTTCATTGTTAACACAAATCAGTCTTAGAGGTCAACAAGATTAGCACTATTTTTGTGACTGCTATGAATATTGTAGTGGAAAGTCTACGTATTTCATGAAAAACAGTCTTGATCAATATGTTTTTCCCCAAATCTACGCAAGGTTCAATTTGGAGCAATTTCATACTTCAATTTCATAGGCATTCTTTTACTAAAAGACACCTTCAGGTGTTCTCAAGGAGATGTGGCCCTTCCCAAAAGGGTGCATGCACTTGTCTTCATAACCTTCTGTTTTCCCACATAAATAGACATGCTGCTTGACCATGCCTCCCCTCCATGTCTATCTCCTTCTCTGATAGCAGAAAAATGGAGATAGATAGATAGATAGATAGATAGACAGACAGATAGATGGATGGATGGAAAGAAGTTACCACAAGATCTACAGGGAGGGTTAGAGAGACAAAGGTACCTTTTTTATGACAAAATATTTTGGACTGTACTCATTAACACTCCACTATTTGCAGACTCTCATCTTCATAATATAGAACTTATTTTTATTAAACTGGCTTTTTAGTAGATTTGCTGCAGCAAAACCCAAACTAGAACAGCCTTTTCCACAAGAAAGCAAGAAAAAGTATTTTTGGGCATAGTGGAAGTGGGGATTGACATTCACACAACATAAACCAACCCACACTGCTTGTTTTTGGAGGCTTGGTTATTCCTGTGTTCAGGCCCTCTTTGCTAAAACTCCTTTTTCTTAGAAAAAAACAGCAAATAAAAAAAGGTGAAACCTAACAAAAATAATACAAAATCAACAAAAAAACCCCCAACAGCTATGTTAATTGTTGATTATTGACCATAGACTGTCTCAACTCTATCTGCCTGTGTTACTGGTACAGATTAATGATTTGACAGATTACTGTTTAACCAATATCAAAATTATAATCTAAACCAGGTTTGAATTTCAAAATCACAGCACAAAGTTATGTAGGTGTCCTGATTTTGTTTCTCAGAGAAGCTAAAGGTCAAGTCAATAAAATGTCAAGCTGACTAGTATGTATTGAGATAATATTCTCTTTAACCTGTCACAAGATCAATAATTGGTATCATTAATAATTTCCTAGAACCAAAGAAACTAACACTATTATTCTAATAAGAAAGTAGAAAGTATGTAAACTTCTTGCCGTTCCTACTTTATTAGATTTGAAAGTTTTGAATTCAAATCAGTAAAAGAAAATAGCCTAATGAAATCAAAACCCAAATATCCTGTTCCTATCCAGAAAAGAAATGACCATTTGATTAATCATATTTTTGAAAGATATAGTACTTTTTTCAGAGTTTAAAATATAACACTGAAATAAAATGGGTTTTGCAATAAGTCCATTTAGTGATTTTTAAAGTTATAAATATGTGAGATCTTTTATATTCCCTTAATTCCTAAACATTTCATCTCTGCTGGTATTTTTTTAAATCATTGCAAGCTGTCAGAGAAACACTATGGACCTGATTCTCCAACACTACACATCTGCAGAGGTATAAAATTATAATAGAAAAAAAATAGATATTAGGCAGTAGAACATCAGTCTTATGAGGTACTATTCCTTTCCTGTTTCCTTTGCTTGCTGTTTAAAAACCCAAAAAATAAAACCCCATATTTCCCAAGTGTGAATGATCCAGCTTGGTCCAAGCCAGCATGCAGCCCAGCTAAGTGCTCACTCTCTCACAGAAGATTCTGAGTTTTCTGTATTGTTCACTCTGCTTCAGCTAAAGGTCACACAGGAGTGGCTTGCCTACACTTAGAAAGACTTCTCAGGAGAGCTATATGGGCCAACACTGCCAGGGAAGACCAGGTTTTACACCGTCAAAAGCTTTCTTTTGATAATGTAACCAAAAATAGTCCCTTGTTGGGGTGGCTCAGCCTGCTCTCGGGCTGAAACCATCAAATGTCAGTCACCAGAAGAGATCACTGCTGTCTAGGTTACCTCCCCCTGGGTGGCTCCCAATCCTAAATTACCTCCCCCTGTTCCAGAAAGTTCTCCCTTTTGTAGTTATTAATTGGTTCCCTGTTATGACTCCTGCCTCCCTGTTTTCCCCATTTGTTCTGAAAAATTGTATCCTCCCCTCTGCTTGTACCCCATTGGTTGTTTTCCCTTTCCCTGCCTTGCTCCAGCCCCCCATAAAGGGGCTAGCCCACATCTCCTCGGCGCTTTTTGCTGGTCCCTGGTCCCTCCTGCAAATAAACCTGTTGGAACTCACACCAGAAGCCCCTCCCGCCTGCTTTGCCTCCGGGCTAGCGCCAGCCTAATCCATCGGCCGCCCGACGTGCTTCCTCTGAGGAGGAGCCAGCGCACGCACCCATCCCACGCTGATTCCACTGAGCCGTCCAGCGAGGACGCTGTGGAGGCCAACGCTGCGTCCCCTCTGCCCGAGGGCACGCCGGGGCTTGTGATAACAAGCCCCCGGTTGCGTTAGTCCCTCACATGGCACTGGTTGCAAAGAAAGAGGCAGACTATGAGTGTCTGTAGTAGGACACATATATGCATAGTTGCATCACTTAGGCATACAGCTTTTTAGGTAGTAGTTTAAACAACAGACAAATTCATGTAATGAATTCATGTGAATTCATGTGATGCCAGAAAATCACAAAACTAACAACAAACCAGCTTTACAAGACTGAAACTGAAATTATATACCTCTGGAAGGCAATGGTGTATAAGACTCAAAATAATGCACAGCAGCCCTGTAGAAGATTGAAATGGGTCTTCAGTAAAATACTTTTTCTGTAGATGACAATCTTTTTCATGAGATTCTGAATAAGCAAATGTGAAATAGGGAGAGTTGAAAGATGATAAATGCATTGTATTGAATACTAAAAAGAGAAATGCGCTCTCTGCAATAAAACAAGGTCATCCAGAAAAATAGCATAGATGAGCTAAGTCAGCCTTCGGGAAGCCATTCAGATTTGGTGCTACTACCATGTAATATTTTGAAGTCTTGTTGTTTTTTTACAGGCTTGACAAGCATCAAGGCCTTTTAGGCAAAAATCCCAAATCCACCACCCAAACTCTGTCAGAAAAACAAGCAAAGGAGAGACAGTTCGGTCTGGCAGGCCTGTGGGTGATATACAGGCTGTGACGTAGCATCACTCTGCACCAGGACTATGGCATCTAAAATAGCAGTATCAAGTTTCAAGATTTGATTTCATGTTTGCCAGACGCAAAATGGAAGTAGAGTTGTGCAAAAGCTATTTACTCAGACAAAACTTTGATGCAGCTAAGAAATCTGTCTAAAGTCCATTCAAATATGGTTATTAGTTTTATCCACTCCAACACAAAGCTGCTTTTACACATTTACATAGTATTTGATTTTAATTTTAAAATATTTTCTTTAACTATTTACTTAATTTAAACAAAAAGACCAAAAGAATAAAACCTAAAAATATTTCATGTCAAGCCCACAAAAATGTAGTCATTAGCACTAGTGTGCTGATATGTTCAGCTCTGACTGGTTCCAGACCTACACCTGTGTGTCCAGACTCTTTTGTGATGGCAGAAATTGATACTTTAACAAAATTTCAGTCTATCCTGAACTCAAACATGGGATGACTATTTCCATTTCTAACTGGAATGAGAGTTTTCCAGTTGTGGTAGCCCAGAAACCATAACCACCACTCATAGTTCATACTGCACAAGACAAAAATGGAAGATTCAAACAAAAACTCATACACAAGGGACCTAAGAGACCACTGAGAGCAATGAAATATGTCCTGCACTAGATTTACTGTAGCTGGGTTTTAGTAAAGCATTTGATATAGAGATTCTGCCTTACAATCTTAATTCAAATTGGCTTGGATATGAGCAGAGTTACACGGACAATAAATTTTTTGAAAAAATCTGTAAACAAAGAGTAGTGATTAATGCTACCATATGAAGCTGGAAAACTATATAGTATAGTGATATAGAGATTAATGTTCAGCAGAGCCTCTTAATTTTCATCTATGTTCAGACGATGGGCAGTAAGTACCATTTTTTAATATACGTATGCATCTGTAATAAATATGTGTACTCACACCCACAGAACAGCAAATTCACTAGTAAGAAATCTGGAATATAGAGGTCCAGAAGGCAAGTAAGGGCAATACTGAACACTACCATAGAAACAAATTTCCAATGCTGTGTTAGAGCAAGAGGTGCAGCACAACCTGGGGATGCATGTACTGAGGTGATACACAACCCAGCAAACCGGGGAAGACTGGTCATGATGCTCCTGGAATATCACGTTCAGTTCTGTACCCCTTAGTATCTAATACTGACAAATTAGTAGTAATTCAAAGAGAAAAAACCTGCTGCATAATGATACTAATATCTAGGCCACGATTCCACTGAAGTCAATGACAGGCACCTACACACCTTTGAGGATCAGGCCCTCAATCTCATGTAGAAGGATTTTCTTATGAAGAAAGATTAAAAGGTCTAAATACGAACAGCTCAGCTAAGCTCTGACTAAAGGGAGATGTGATAACTGCCTATAAATATTTGAAGGGTATAAACATTAAGAAGGGTGATGAATTATTTAGATTGGTACAAGGGATATAACAAGGAGTAATGGGATGAAATTAAGAAAGTGAAAATTTAGGCTGCTCCCTGACAACGAGGTATATTTCATCTGTGAAATAATTTACACTGAACATCATGAAAAACTTCTTCTGTGTGAGATGTATTAACCTGTTATAGTCTTCCAGCAGTAATGGCAGAAGTCCCATCTTTTGAGGACAGCTAAATTTAGATGAAACAAAGTATAGGAAAATGACTAGAGGATTACCTTGCATTGGCCAGGAGGCTCTCTGGATAAGTAATAAATTTATTTCCCTAATTCAACCTCTCAGGCTCCTGTTAGCTTTTCTGTGCAAGAACACACAAAATTTCCAGCATCATCTCTGTAACCCAGTAAAAGAGATTGCACAATCTTGGGAAGTGGATACAGTTTGTTTAAGAAGGAAGGAATTATACTCACACCTTTAATTACAAGTGTACAGCAAGTACAAGATAGAACAGTAAGTGTCCTGAGGGAAGCACACCAGCATTTGCAAGTAGCATTAGGACAGACTAGCAGTGAAGACATGGGGGTTGGGGGTAAAAGGCCTAGCTAGAAAGTGAACTTGTACATCTCAGAAATACCACTGAAGAGGCAATCTCATGCCTCTAAAGTCGTCATACAAAATTTTGCACTTTCATTGGTTGGCTGGTATCTGTTCAAGCATAAGTGGAATCTAAGTTAGAGCACAATCTTGTCCAGTCACAAAATAGTGCAGTGCTGTGGAAAAGAGGGACTGCACCAGCCCAAGAAATTTCATTCCAACTGCAGAAAAAGAGTTACAAAGTCTAAACAGAGCCTTTTTTTATCTCTGCTAGCAGTGCTCAGCTGTTACTGCAGTTTGCAAAGTTTTTATTTTCACTCTCTTCACAATGGGTTCACCATCATGGCATCATTATTTGTTATATCAAACTTTGGAAAGAATTCAGCAAATAGACTCAGACAGACAGTAATTTATCATTAGGCTGTTTAAAAAGCACAACAGTACAAGAAGCCAGGGTATCTTAGGAACACATGGAGGGGAAGATATAAAGTGATTCTGGTTGAAGAATCACAGTCTGTGTTGGATGGAGTGGCAAGATTTTGGTAGTGGGTTATGGCTGCAGGGTTGGCTTCTATGAGAAGCTTTAAGAATTTCTCCCACATCTGACAGAGCTAATGCAGGCTGGCTCCAAGAAGGAGCAGCTGTTGGTCAAGGCCATTGATGGGATATAGCACCTTTGGGATAACATATTTAAGAAAGGGGAAAAATCTTGCACAACAGCAACTTCGGCCAAAGAAGAGAGGGCTAAGAATCTGTGAGAGAAGCAGCTCTGCAGACATGAAGATCAGTGAAGGAGGGGAAGAAGGTGCTCTTGGTGCAGAGCAGAGATTTCCCTGCAGCCTGTGGAGCAGACCATGGAGGAGGAGCTGTGCCCCTGCAACCCATGAAGGTTCATGGTGGAGCAGACAACCACCTGCAGCCTGTGCGGAAGACCATAGTAAGGAAGGATGTGCCTCTGCAGCCCATGGAGGTCCACGGTGGAGCAATGATCCACCTGCAGGCCGTGGAGGAGCTCATGCCAGAGCAAGTGGATGCCAAAAAAGAGCCTGTGAGAAGCCCACACTGGAGCAGGCTCCTGGCAGTACATGTGGATCCAGGAAGAGAGGAGCCTACACTGGGTCAGTTTTGCTGGTAGAACTTGGGACCTTGTGGGGGTCCCATGCTGGAACAGGTTGTGCCTCAAGGACAGCAGCGTGTGGAAGGGCCCTACAGTGGAGCAGCTTGTGAAGAACTGCAGCCTATGGGAAGGACTCACATCATACAAGTTCATGGAGAACTGTCTCCTATGGGAAGGACATCACACTGGATTAGGGGAAGAGTGTGAGGAATTCTCCCCCTGAAGAGGAAGGAGTTTCAGCAACAACATGTGGTGACTTACCACAATGCCCATTCCCCATCTGCCTGTACCAGCTGGTGGGGAGGAGATAGTTAAGCCCAGGAAGAAGGGAAGGATGGGGTAGAAGGTATTTATAAGTTTTGATTTTATTTCTCGTTATCTCACTCTGATTTGATTGGTAATAAATTAAACTAATTTCTCCAAGTCAAGTCCGTTTTTCCCTGGACCATAATGGGTGAGTGATCTCTCCCTGTCCCTATCTCTACCCTTGAACGTTCTCTCCTCTGTCCAGCTAAGTGATAGAGCAGCTTTGGTGGATATCTGTTGCCCAGCAAGGATCAATCTGCCACAGAGAGATGGGAAGAATATTGATCTATTTGAATTCCACTGTAGGAGAAAAATGGCTCCACTTTTAAATAATTCCATTACTTTTTATAGTCAATTAAAATGGAAGGCAGTAATAGCGTATCTCAAGAATTCATCTTTAAGAAACACATCCTGAAATTTTAATGTTCTTAATAGTCTCGATTTTGCACTGTACAAGATAGGGAACTATAGCAGGAGGATATCTCACATCAACTCTAACACTTACGTTAGCTCACTGGCATACAAAAAGGGGCACCTAGGACCCAGGTTTAAAATATGTATATTTGTATGAACTGATTTTTAATTGGTTCTCTAGATGCAGCATTTTCAGGACAACAAAGAAACTTTAAAGACTGGCATGAATTTCTAGCAACTAAAATGGTCACAGGCAAGTTTTTGTCCTTATTAGAGACTAGCAGCAGAACTCAAATGACCCAAATCATATTTGCTAACTTAGAGTGCTGCCTACTGAATTGCAAATGTGCCTTTCTCTACCAAATCAATTGTTGACCAAGCTAAATACTTCTCACTTTCTGATACCTGACAAACACAAGGCAGCAGTGCTACAGTATAAGGACAGTAGCTAGTACTCCAATCTAATTAATCTTGACTGTACCATTACCAGCAGTTTGCCTTTCAACTCTACTCTTCGACAGGTAGTCAAAAATTTTTGTGCTTTCTTTCTCACTCCAAAGAACTTGTGGACCACAGCCACTTATTAAATACAAGTTTTTCTTTCATAGAGTTTCAAGGAAGCATGTTGAGGGAGACAAATTTGAAATTAACTCCATAAAATTTAGTTAAGACCATATATTGCAGAAAGAAAAGCAAGCAAACCTGCTAAGATTTTTCTCCAGACAATGGGCACAGTTACAGTAGTTTTTGTTCATTCTACAGTAGTCACTCCTAGCCTAGCGATCTCACACAGTATTTTTGTATTCAGCTACATATGCATTCAAATATTGGATTCAACCACACTTATATGAAAAAAACTGTTCCCAATTCATTTTTATGCAGTCCCAGAGAAGTCAATGAGTCAACTTCCACTCTCAGTTGTATCTTCATTAATCCAGAGAACTTAATTGGTCTCAGTGGCTTTGCTCCAGAGTATGGAATACACCTAAGCATAAATTCACAGCATATAAATCAGGATGGAACAATTCCTCCTGCAGTAAACAGTGAAATAGAGTCTTCAGATCAATTTTATGACAGCCTTGCATGCTTACTTTATGACTTCAAAGCTTGAGAGACCAACAATAATGTTAAGCAGATTTTCTTGATTTTCAACCTACATTCCACAGAAACAAACCAACCACTAACCGTTCATGCCAGCACAGAAGAACAGCTAATGATTTATTCTAAATGTAGATTGTAGAAAGTAGGACTAGAAGTGACCCTAAGTTCCTATCCTGTTCAACCCCTGCTCCAAGACAGTCTACTGTATATAAGTCCATCATGACAGACCTCTAACACAAGTTAAAAAACATCTGATAATTGAAATTACACAACCTTGTTAAATAAAATCAATTTCAGTGTTGAACTGTCCTTCCTGCCAGAAATCACTTAAGCCCAAATCCACAGAAGGATTCCATATTTAGCAGTAGGATTAAAGTGGGATTTACAAGTCCAGAACTGAGGTCCCCAAACTACCTGCCTTACTGTCACCAGCTTTAGAGGTACAAGTCTTTTCTACATCAAAGTTCCCCAGATGTAAGATTTGCATTTGCTTGCACAGAGGATCCCATTTTCGGCAAGACTGAGTGACTCAGTATCTGGTTCATGTTTGCACCATCCTGGAGTCAATCAAGAGGAAAGGCAGATGGAGAATGCAGGAATTCAGTCTAGAGCATGTGCCTTTGCAACACCATCAGATCAATTCTTGAAAACCTACGGTGTTGACTGCCACCTTCCTTCAAAATGAAAAGGACAGAGAAAAGAGAAAAAAGCACAGCACCTCCTCTCTTTCTACTTCAATCAATAGTTAAAGCACTCCAAAAATCATAGTTTTGGAGATTCATTTGCAGTTTCATTCTTCCAATTAAAAAAAGCACTCATCCACCAAGGTGATTAATAATGCTGTTCATCCACTTCCATCCAACAGGTTGGACAATGTGCATAATCAAAGTTTTCTAAAACCTAGCACTAACATAAATGATAATATAACAAAATTTATAAAAAACCCATTTGATAGATCATTATAGAGGCTCTTTGATCAGCAAAGGGCCTAAAAACTGCCTATGGGACGCCCTGGAAGCATTTCACTTTTGTGATCTCCAACAAATATTCGTGGAATGGGTTAGTGACTGAAATGAGCACTTGGAGAGAGATCAGCTCTTCTGTGGATCAGAGAATCAGAAGATGTTGTTAGCAGATTGTAATGACCCAGAATATTTTACAGGCAAGTGTGGTGATGCAACTGGCTCCAGCCGTTCTGTCTCTTGAGAAGAACTCAGACAACCAGCTGTGGTGGTCAGCAACCCAAGTTTAGCATGTAACTTTCAGTCATGGTGAGAACCCATGATTCCTTTGTTCTGCTGTTTGCATGTTTTCTCCCAATTGGTTAATGTTTTCCCCTTCCTGTTTTAGGTACGAAGTTATGTATATTCATATCCCTTCTTTAATATGTATCAGGTCTAGAAAGTTCTTTGTTCCTCGACGCCCCATTGGATCCTTCCCTAAATCCTACCTATGTGTTGTTCCCATTGGTTTCCTTGCTGTCAACCCCACCTACTTGCCTTTATCCCATTGGTTGAGATCCCTTTCCCTGCCTATTGTACTCAGTATAAAATCCCTGGACCCTGTTAAAAATTTGTCTTTTTGTCCCTGCCCTGGAAAGAACTTAAGTGCAACACCCCCGGAGACTCCCCTTTTTTTCTTCTTTGCCTTCATTCCAGCAACAGGAGGAAAGCTCCCTTGGGTGAGGAGCTCTACCCCTTCTTTTTGTGTGTCTCAGTGGGGATTGCCGCCTTCCAGAGGGGTTGTAGGTTTGACCTCTGGGCTTCCTTTTGTCAGCGGGCAAGGGGAAAACCCCTCTTCAGCTTACCCTAAACTGGAAAAACCCCTCAGTAAAGGTATTAGGACTCTCTTAAAAGAATAGGACATGGGTTCATGACCTCCAAGGCGCATCACAACTCTGAACTTTCCTCTTCCCCACCCATAGTGATAAGTGATCTTTTCTTCAAGTGCTAAACGAAGGACCCTGAATTCCTTTTTAGTTTCTGTTTCTGGGAAAGTTATTATTGGTTTGTTTTTTTTTTTTTTTTTTGAAAGGAGTCCTTTTTGTACTATTGTATTTCCGTTACTCTTTCAAAGGGCACTTACTATTAGAACCAATTCTATACAGTGAATTCCAAAAATGGCAAAGAAGTTACTTGTAAGCAAATAACGACAGGATTAATTTTTCTCCCACCTCCCAGGGTGTATAAGACAAAATTGTCACTGGTGGATAGTCTCTAGAGCGTACAAGCTCTTGGTAAGGTTATAGATTCCCCTGCGGCAGTCAAACACCTAAAACATTGGTGTTACAGCACAGGGAGCTATAGCAGATTTCTTGTTCTGTGCTTCAGTCAAGTCTGTGTGCTGTGGGCTCTGTTGTAATGAAAGTTTCAGAAATAAAACACAACCAATAAAAATACTAGACTATGTAATTATTAAGAAAGATAATTAAGAGATCGATTTTAGATCTAAAAGAAAATGCTAATATTTAAAAAAAAAAAAAAAAAATTACTCCTGGAACTCCCAACTTGTGTACAGAGATACAATGCCTAGCAGCTCACCCTAGCTGATAGTGGGAATGTTTCAACAGAGCATTGATTTCATCCATATTATATTTAAAGACCTAAGCACCATGTGAGGAATTGGCACTACAACAGCAAAATCATAACAGGTGCATAATAGGCACTTCTGCAAAATGATGTGGACCTTTATCACACACACAGATGACACATTTATAATAACTATAGGCAGATACCTGCAGGTCCACTCTGTGTGCTCTTTTCATGTTCAGCTTCCTAGAAAGTTTTCAGTTTCACCCACAAATAAAATCATGCCCTCCTCCTGTTTCTTAGAGGCCATAGAGATTAGGGGAAAAAAAGTGTTTCTCTTAATATGTTTGTCTTGATTTCAGACTCTGTGAAAATTTTCTCATATCATTTTTAAATATCAGATAAAAGTAGCTCCCTTTAGATAGCAAGTTTTAAATGAAGAGAAAACTATATTTTTTATTTTACTTTGTGCAAACTTGTGTTAACAATATACGATATGACTTTCATGCATTAGTTAATGATTAACTATGCAAAATCAACACCCAATCAGTCCAGACAGAAAAAAAATATTAAAGTACTAAATATTTCTAAATATTTAGAAGGACTAAATATTTCTCTGTTCTATGGAAAATTATTGGTTTAACAGAGGGAGAAGAAAAAAAAAACAAATTATGAAAGCCTTTGCCATATTTCTACAATGCATGAATAATAGGAACTGTGTCTAAACCTCACATACAACCTTAGTTTTAAAAAGAAATCAAACCAAAATAATAAGCTGTGGTTTTGATTGCAGCTAACACTTGAGTCAGTCAGTGGACAGCAAGCTGATCAGCATGTCTTCAGACAACAGAAAGTGTTTTTTTTCTTATTCCCTTTTTCATAAGTTACAAGGATGCGCCAGCTTGGAAGAATCACTACAGCTACTAAGTGATGAATAAAAGAAAACCAACTGAAAAATTCACCATCCGCTGCACAGGGCAATCATGGATACGACCAGTTGGGTGCCTGTCAACTGCCCAGCACTGTACTGGGCTTATGTTCAGTTTAGGAATTAAAACGAAAAAAATTCAAATTCCCCATCCAGAAACTTTCACTTCACAAGAACACCATGCTTGTTCTCCCACAAAACTTTTAAGGTGAGGCACTGACAGGGCTTGGTCTTTCTCAAATCTTTATAGAGGCTGTTTTCCTGGAAGGAGACTACAGTGAAGCACTGATTTTTTACACCCACTCTGCACTGGCAGCAGCTGAAGGAGCTAAGTAGCTGTCGGCATTAGGGATAAATCCTAAAAATGCACCTGACCCATGAAGTGGTCACCCCTGGGAAGAAAACAAAGCCGTGAGCAAAACACTGACCGGGCAGCTGGGGACTTAGAGTAGCCGGATCCCAGCTCTGCCCTAATCTCACCGAGAGAATTTACTCAGCTCAATGGCACCAGCTTTGCCCTCTTTCCTCACCTCTGTGGGAATAAAAGCGATCGCTAATTACCTGCAAAAGATAGAGTGAAACAAAAGAGCTGAAAACTACCTTTTAAACACAGGATTAAAGTAAAGGGCAACACAGCTTGAAGACCCATGTAGCAAATTAGACACACATCTTACCTGGACAATTGCTTTTGATTTCTGCAGACTAAGTTTGCCAATTAAAAACGAACCAACATAAAGAAACGTTTCTAACTTTATCACTGGCAAGAAAACCATCCTGGCATGAAAACAAAGCACTCTTGTTTCCCAGCATTTCTGGCAGGGGTGCTCCAGGACTTGTCTTGCTGTTCAGGTATTTCTCAAGCCACCAAGTGGAGAGCACTCGGGCGGGGTTTTACCACTTGCTGCCAGTGTTTTCCTGAACACCAAAGAGCAAGGCATCCGATGGAATTCAAACAGGGATGGCACTGTAGTTTGAGGGAGATCCCTGCTGAGCAGGAATAAGGAACACTGAGCGCTTGTGGGAACAGCAATTAGATATGGGGAAGAGGTAAAACTGGAGCTGTCCCCATCACAGCAGGGCACAAACTGACAACTACTTGTAGCAACCCACTCAGCAGCAGATGGCTTGGAAGCAGGTGGGTGTGGAGACTGGAAAGTACCTTGTGTATATAAACCAATATAGGGAATTTGGGGGTTATTTCACCCAGTCACGGCAGTAGTGAACCATCCAAGTAGCTCATGACCAACATGAACACCTCAATGTCCTTCTTCTTTCCCAGAAGCCTGTAGTAAAAGGAGTGATTTCTCATCTAAACACAGCTTCTGACTACTGCCAACACCATTATTTCCTAGTGGTTCACAACTGTGAAGTGTTTGGCATGTTTCCAAGACATGCACATGAGAGTCAAGAGTCACTGGTTTTACAGAGGAGAGGAGAATTTGAGAAAAGGGAAGAAACTAATATTAAAAATACAAAAGGAGAGAGCAAAAATGACATGGATCAGAGAGAGGAAAGCACAGGTGGGGAAGAAGAAACAGGTTCAGAAGACAATTATGGTAAAGATGAAGGAGTAAAGCTAGGATTGGGAAACCCATAAATGCACTTACCAGAAAAAGAATAAAGAAAATGGAATCATTCCAAGAGAATTAAAAGGCTTTAAAAATCAAATGAGAATGAGGGGCCTGCCAACCTACATTCATCAAATATTAGACACATTTCACCATTATTAGTCAAATTTATTCAACAAATACTATTTGCTGCCATAGCTGGTCAAGTACTCTCCAGCAAGTACACTGTTAAAAAAATACTAAGTAAAATAATTCAATAGTCTATCCAGCTGCTATTTATCTAGTTATAGCACCCATTCCAAAGTACACTGCATTAACACAGTTTGTTAACTAGAATGAGTGTTGTGACAAAGAGAAGTTAAATCTTTGTAGCTGAGCTACATATGGGTGCTATCCATAGGAATAAGAAAAGGAAGCTGGCAGCACTACAATTAACTACCCTACCCAGCAAACAGAACATAACCAGATTTTTCTTTCTTTAGATTATGCAGGCATAAGTGATTTTCCTCTTGTGTAGTAAGAACAGTCTTTTGCCTAGTAAGTGTCAACTTTTGACACCCAGATTACAGCAATTAAACTCTTTTGGTGCTAACTTCAAAGTTGCAGTTACCAGCAGGAAATTAACTTCTACTCTGTTTAAATACACTGGTGCTTTGTCAGATTATCCTTTTCCCTGTTATTGGAAGGGCATGTGATGAGGTAATTTTCACCTCAGTACATACTCAAATCAATTTTCACTACTGTTATAGAGCAGCATGTTTTCCCCACATACCATGTTTTCCATCCCAAAATATATAAGGAATGAAATACGAGTTCCTAATAGATTTTGTTTAGGGAACATTATTACTTCTCTAAAATGAACTATGTTAAAAACTGAAGAGATACATTAAAACAAAATTTGGATACAAAGTAAAAATATCATCTATTAGGAAAATGTCACATTTAATGCTCTATACGTGACCTTACTTTAGACCTCTGGTGTATGTATGTACAATACAATCTTTAATAATGCAATTGCATAGGGAGTTTCCACACGACCCTTCCTTCAATCAGAGCACAAGCTGGATGTTGCTCTGGGACTAAATCAGCTATTCAATATTTCTTTTTATCCTCTTCATTCAACATGTAGTCTCACCTTATTTACTGCATAACATCCGTTCCCTGCCCTGAATACCTAATTATTAATTTCCTCATGGGCTTTCGTGTGGCACTCATCACTATGATATCTGATGTTTCACAAATATTAATGAATTTATCTTCCAGGCCTGTGAGACAAGCTGATAATATTTTCCTCAATTCACAGCTGGTGAAAGGGGAATAAAGACCTTGGGAATTACCTGTGACCAGAGAGAGAAGTGGGGGGCAAAGACAAGTTTAGACCTGCAGGTCCCCAGATTCACAAAGCCAGACCTCATTCTGACAGACTTCATTGTCTTGCTGGCAGAAGGACTCGCAGACTGCACCTTACCTCAGTCACAGCTGCCTGTGCTCAGCACCCACCCAGGGCAGACATCCGTGGCTGTGGCTGGTCCAGGGAGCACAACGCCCAGCTATTAGCTCCTGTAGCCTTTCCCACATCACCACATGCCTAACTTAAAGGCATCTGCTTGACTCCAGCTAACTTACTTTGTTGTGTTAGATTGAAACTACAGTCCAAAACTTCTGAGAGAAAAACTGGGAGAGCAATTTATCACTAGACAGCAGTAAATCTCAGGAGCCCTCCATTTGTTATAAAGGTTCGCTGAAATGTCTGATTCTGGATCCAGATCCTCAGTGCCTCCTGCTTCCCATAATAAAAGTCACTATGCTAATTCTCCACCTGCTGCCTGGCAGAATTAGAAATGGATTCCCATAGCTTCTTTGCAACTGGTACCTTCAGACAAATACAGCTGGGGGCAAGGAGAGAGAAAGTAGATGCACATATATTTGGGGAACTGAGAGTGTAGGTGAGGAAATTCAGAGTTGAAGTTATCCTCATGGTTATTTTTGTCCTTTTACTAAAAGAAAACTGCTGTTAGAAAAACAAAGCAAAAACCCAATCTTCCAATGATCAACTTAATGTCATAGGTGGCTTTTATAGTTTTGCAGATTTTTTTTCCCCTCAAAATGCTGTTACTATGTCCTATTGAATGTATCTGTTGTATACAAAAGAATTGATTGTTAACCCTGCTTCTGAGCAACCTGGACTAATTTAAAACTTTGCAGGACAGATTCTCAACATAAAACTCTTCTGCCTTTCCTGCTTTAGCATCATAAAGCAAAACAAAGGTGAGTTTAACTATGCAGATGAGGTCTTTGAAGTTTCAAATCCCTTTTATCTGCCACTCAGAGAGTGTTGGTTTTTCAGAGGAAAAAATGTGAGCAATTTAGGTTGTATGTTGACTCCAGTGACCTCACCAGCCAGCAAGAAAACTTTTCACAAAGGAGAATTTTTCAAAATAACAAATAATGCATTCCTGACTACCTCAAATGGATCCAAATGAGCAGAGCACCCAAAAAATACTAAAAAGCCTGTCATGAACATTACAGCAAGCATATACGTATACTCCTGCACAGGCAGAGACCATAGATGTATTTCATAGAGGCAATGCAAAGATCACTGGGGAAAACAAACAAAAACCCAACACACAGAGCTGAAACAAGGGATTCTTCCTCTAGCAAAAGCCTGGCTTATTTCTACGCTCTCAAGTTTACTGCCTCACACAGGACAGAATGGAATCTCAAGAATTAGTTCCTCTGATAAACAGCTCACCTTTCCATCAGTCTGACACAAAGTGCAATCTCTGCCCTAAAAAGCCAAAATGCTCTGTGATGGAGAGAGGAAGGAGGAGATGTGTCACCCAAGTAGGGATGGCTGGAGACAATTTTCTAGCAGAGACCCAGAGAAGGTATTATGTCTTCACGGGGTGCAAAAAGCATTTCTTTCAACAACCATACAGAGGCTCCCACAGTATTTTTGTCTCCCTCAGGGGAACCCTGTGTGTGCATAGCCATGTATTTTCCTTATACAGGCATGTCCATGAGGAGCACTGCTGACACTGCAAGGGGACTCCTTCCCCTCTGTGCCATAGAAGACACATTTTATCTGTCCTTTCACAGTAGGACAAGTGGGAGGGTCACTTGATAGCTCTCAATCAGCTCTGAGCACCCCAGGCAGCAGGGCCACATTATGACCAGAATCACACGTGAGCTGCATGAGCTGGGCTTCAAAACCGCATCAAAGCTTGCAACTCAGCACCAAAGCTTTCAGCAGATCCAGCAGTCACTGGATCAGACCTGGAGCATTTTCTCCCTCTCTTTCATCCAGAGCATCCCAGTGCCTGGCCCTGGGGTCCTTCAACCCCTTAACGTGAAGCTGTAGAGGTTTTTTACAGCAGTTTCAACTATGAAGTCATAGAGACCTTTACTTTTTGTTTCATCTAGGAATATGTTTTCTACCTAAATGATCTGGGTAATTAGAGAGCTTTATTTTCCCCCAGCCAAGTATTAAATTTCTTTCTCATTTCCCAACTTCATCTCCACCTACTACATTTAATGTATTTCCAGGTCAGTTCTCATATAGCTCTAACAATTTCTATTCTACTTGTTTAGGAAAATCAGCAAATAACATTCAGCCAGCTTGCTCATGCTACTTTATAGCTTGCTGTGGTCATTCATTTTCAGCTGAACTGTGTGTTCAAGATAAACACAAGAGAGGTGCTCTGTTTTAAAGCTCCGAGTCACTCAAAAAAATCCATTGGATCTGCTAGACTCTTCTTTCAAACCAAGTACTCTGCAGAAGAGCTCCACCAGCAGCACTCTGTCCTTTATTCCCATGTCCAGGGAGGCAAACACCCCTCTGGGTAGAGGATTTTCTTTTTTTAATTATTATTAGAACAAAAAAATCTCATCTATACAACAAAACTTCCTTTGAAATATTCCCTCCTATTGCTAAATAAGTAGCTGGTCACTCACCCATCCAATTCCACACCCCCGCTATTCTAGTTGATGAGGGGCAGGACATCCAGGCTTCTCTACTCTTCCAAGAGGAAGGTGGTAGAAACTCTTGTGTCCCTCCTTGCTACCTTTTTTCTCCTCATCAAAAACAAGAAGAAAAGTAGGCAACCTCCTTTCCACTTTCCCAATGCCCCACACACAAACAAAAAATAATTTTCCTTTTTAACCATGTTTTTGTATGGAGTAGAAAACCAATATAAGTTATGGATGACCCAAGCACATCAACCATCAGATTTCATTATACTGAAATACCATATCACCTTGTTAATTGGGATTTTATATTGCTTTTTCTCACAAAACAGAAAAAAGTTTGCTAGCAGTTGCCCATGTAGAAATGCTAGAATTATTTTCTTTCAGCAAACAGACAAGTATTTCTCTTCTTGGGAAGTTTCTAATTAAAAGTTAGGTTTCTCTCTCTTTTCCTTTCGAAAGTACCATAAATTATAAATAACTGACTAGTCATTCATTGTTTCTAATGCAGAAACCCAAATATACTTTCTCCAGTTTTTTCAACTTTGCTGTCAGAGGGACTTTTTCTGTTTGGGTTGGGAGGAGACAGGCTGCTCAAGAAATCTGATGAAACCCCAAGACTGAAAATGCTATGTCCCTTTCCTACATGAAGTACATTATGAAGGCAGCTGCAACACAATCAAAGTCGCCACACAGTATAGGCTCCCTCAAATGATTTTCCCAGTGACATGGTGGAGGTTTTTTGAGCACAAGGTAATGCAATGTTCATGCTAGCTCTGTCCTGGGCTTCTGTGAAGCAGATGCTGTCAATCATTTCAGGCTGTGTTGAATTGAATGTAACGTCTGCAATATGGTATTTACAGTTTTCCAGCAAAGGTAAAGCTGAGACAGCCAGTGCATTTTACTGAGTAGAACATTAGACTCTCCTTGACCTGTGCTGGGGATTTGAAAGAGCTGGCTAACTACACTCTGGTCATTAAGAATTTGGGTTTGTACTGTACTAAGCATTCTACTACCAAAGAAAGGCTTCAGCCCTTATTTTAAAAAGAAAAGAAAAAAAATATAGAAAAAGCACAATATCATCAGGTTTTGGATCCTGAAACTACTGCCACCATGACACATCTTATCATCAGATGCTGGAATGAAGTAGTTGAGAGAGCTACAGAAAGCTCTCTCCCAGCTCTACACCATCCTTGTGTCAGCAAGACTTGGTAGGTACTAATAAGTGCGCTACAGCCTTTTACTCTGGATTCAAACCAAGAAGTAGCAGTGGATGTAAATATGTGTTGACAGAAATGACCAGTCAGTGAGTGTTCAGTGAGGAAAAGCATTCCTAATTGCAGATGGCTCATCTTACACCTCCTCGCTGTGCAACACTGAACTGGCAGTCCCATGAGAACATTCTTGGTCAGGGGATTTCGGCACCTCTGCATCTGGCAGAGATCAGAATAATGAGCAGTGCAGGCACAGGAGGCTTGGGAGTCACATCCCCTCTGGTGCTTCAGCCTCAGGACTCCTCTCATCCATCCATGCATCCATTCTCCCAGAGTCTGTTTACAAACATTTTTCCTGACACTGTCCATAAGGGATGCTCCATACTGCCCTGTCTCTCTTCTGGACTCACATCTGAAGTATGCACTTTTCCCCATATGCTCCATTACAACTTGGTGGTAAGAGGTGGGGTTGCACTCTCCTTCCTTGTAGCAGCACCCAAAAGTTCCTTGCTCACAC
The DNA here is from genome assembly GCF_017639235.1 of Corvus kubaryi. Classification (NCBI taxonomy): domain Eukaryota; kingdom Metazoa; phylum Chordata; class Aves; order Passeriformes; family Corvidae; genus Corvus; species Corvus kubaryi. Next base: position 2,889,995 of record NW_024581081.1, read on the forward strand.
ACCATCCTTCAGTGCTCTTCATATTCAGACTTGTGAGTATTTCTCTATGCAACATTACAAGGATCCAAAAACTCCTTTTAACCACTCCAAAATCAAGGATGAGAAACCCACCACCTGGGGTGAAAGAGATTCCTTTTTCCTCTGTTTTATAGCCCCCATTCCCTTCTTTCTTTTGCTGTCCTTCCCCTGCCTGCAGGTTTCTCCCCACCCACAGCCTTCATACCAGCCCTGTCCCCTTACCCCTCTTGTTATATGGAGAAGTTGCTCAAAGAATTTCTGATGTGTGACAAAATAGTGACTTTGCTGGGCTGGCGTGCTTAAGAATATGATAAAAATTATTTGTAATGTAGTTACAACTATAGTAGTTGCACATTGTCAGCTCTCAGCTCCCTGGCAGAGATGGGACCTGAAGCCTTGATTTGGCAAGCGTCACTACTTTCACTTAACAGATGGCAAAACTTAAGCTACAACTTGCCTGAATTCAAGTGTTTTTTAAAGAAACAGGAAAAAAAAAAGACAAAACAGATTTCTTTATTAATTCACATGTTTTTTTTACCTTTCCTTCTTATAAGCACCCATTTGTCTCTAGGTGAGATGTGGATTCTGTCACAGAAGCAGACATACTACCACCAGAAAAACCTGGGGAAGAATTCCAGTTCCCACTGTATGTACTCCTGACAAAACAGCGCCCAGAGACCAGATGCTCCCTGCTTTCAGACCCTCTCCTTACCTTGCTTTAGGTTAAAGTCAGCTCACTAGAATAAAATTGTTCAACGTGTTACCTGCCATAGAGGGTAGCAAAGCCCTCTAGCACCATCCCACTCCTGAAAGACAAAAGCCTTGATTAAACAATGCAAGCTTTTTGGCACTGCCCTTTTTCTAAACTGATTTTTTTCTATTGTTTTTAATGGAGTAACAGCCCCCTAGCACCACACACCCACCTTAAAGATGACCAGATCTTGAATTCACTCTAAAGGTTTTTACTTCTATACTGTCTGCCTTGCTCCTGCCCACCCCCACCTTCTCCTCTTCATGACAAGGATTTTTAGGGGGACAATGGTACAATTGTTCTGACAGTGCATCAGTTCCCAGCTATGGGAAGCTGGAATAATCTCTGATTCTTCTGTTTTAAGGCCTGCTGTTTGTACACTTTGCTCTTCTACTCAACCCATTGACTTACCTCCCTTATCTTCAATCTATAATTAGCAGAGATTAAGGAAGCTGACTTACTGCAAAAGGAAACAAACAAAAGAGATCAGGGATGAGTTGAAGGGTAGGGGGAGAAAAGTAAACAATCAGTACAGTCTCCCTCTTTAGAAGGTCATCCCAAGGAAGGGCAAGAGTAAAATCAATGAATTTTGGCTCAGCAGTGATGGGAGTCAATCCATCAGGCAAACTGATGGCAGCCAGTCAGGCTCTCACAGACACCACCTGTCGCTGCCAGCAAAATGTCAAATTTATGAATTCATTTCCATAGCAAGATAGCACTCCCCCAGGGCAGCGCTGAACAGTTTCACAGCTTCTAGAGCAACCTACTGAGCAGGGAGAGAGGAGGCAGCTCTTCTTCCCCACCGAGGCAAGCTGTATTTTAAAGGAATGGAAGTATGGACCACATCCAGAGTCACACTTTTTTTAGCATTTGGTTTCTTTAAGCTGGGGTCCCTAAATCAAGACTCACTTAAGGCATACCCCAGTTTCTCATTTTTGCATCATTAACAAGAGCGAAATGTTACACCTGTATGTTTCTCACCCCAGAGTTTAACTTCCCTAGCTGCATCAAATCCCTCACAGATGAAGGTGACAGCATTGACCTCATCTAGCTACACCCAAGTGAAAATTTATCCCATATTCACTATAGTTCTAGCTCCTTGTTTAGAAGAGTCTTGTCATGGTAGGGCTGATTGCCTTCAGTTATTCATCACTGAAGACAGCGGTGACAGAAACTTCTGTGAAGTTCTCTGCTCACCCACACAGAGACAAGCACTTATCTTTCCAGCACAACAAGTGGAAGAACCCTGTATTTTTTTCTTCCTTTCTACCTTTCATCTATCTTCATAATGTTATCTGGGTGATATTCACTATAAGACAGCGTCACCAGAATCTCTAGAAGTGACAAATTTTTAGCACAGAAATATTTTCAGGAACCTTATTTTAACTGTTTTGAATTGGAAGCATGACAGACTGAACTGAGATATAGGAGAGCAGATACTCCAGTTGCAACATGAACTTTAATTTTGTCCAGTTAGGCATATATTAGATCTTTAGAAACAGTTTTTAAGTTTAGAAAGATGTCAAGCTGGGGGAAGGAGAGCATAATCCTTGACTAAAAACTTAGGGAACACAATTTTAAATTGATGCCAAAGTTTTGATTTAGTAGAGCACTTGGCCCAAATTCTCCAAATGTTTCACACTTCTCTACTTTTTAAAGGTATAATTCCACCATTTAGGTTCCTCCAACATCCTCAGAAATCATCCTTTACCAGCTGTCTAACACCCCAGATTTTCTAGTTCCAGCAGCCCCCAAATTCATAGGCATGAGTGAGTGAAAAAATGACAAAGACATGGCACAGTGATGCCAGCCAACTCCCTAGTGAAGGAGGTTATTGCCAGTGGAGGAGGATTTAAGTGAAGATACTTAGCACTAAATCTTTCAAAACAGGCACACACATTCTTCCTATGTAGGATGTCCAAAACCAGGCATGAATTCATGGGAGGGCAACACCCTACATGGCCCCTTTTAGCTTTGTCAGAACTGATTTGATGATGCTGCACCCTGTTAGTGGTAGATGTGTGTCAAGCTTACTGAAGTTTTAGCCCCAAAGTTCTTCAAGCAGGACTGGCAGACTAGAGACTAGAGAGGGGAGCTTGCTTGTGTAAGAGCTCCAGGATCACACAGAGATCAGATACACCCCAGGGCAGAGACACCTAACTGAATGGTGTGCTCACACCCAGTGGTGTAACCACTCTGAAACACAGGATTACATAATGAGGGCACACGAGCAGAGGTGCGTGGTTCACCACAAAACCTAATGCTGAGCCTTCAGATTCCCAGTTTATGCTGGAGTTAGCTATAACAAAATTCTCATTTCATGGCAAGCTCTGTGTTACCTCACTCGGCATTCTCATTTCAGAAATTGGTACAAAAACATACAGAGAGCTCCCTGTTTTTCAAGCATTTTAATGCTTTGATAAAAGGTCTATGATGACAAATATTGCTAACTACCTTTATAGAAGGAGATATGCAAACAAATCATCACACTGCCTATAACGTAAGACAGTCTTTAACAAGGTTCTTAATCTTTAAACTGATACTGTTAATCTATTTATAATATATGCCTTTCAGGGTTTTTGCGATTTGGGTTTCTTTTTAGTCTTCTTTAAAATTAATATATTTTTATTTTGAATTCACACTCGCTGTATGTATTAACCTGGTTGAAGGAATAATTGTAAGGTACTTTGTCTTAATTATGACGCCATGATACAGAGCAATTAAATATCCTTATAATTTTATATTGTTGCCCTGAAGGCCCTTCCTTGAAGTCAACCTTTTCTTTTCTTTTCCTATTTTTTAAGCAAGACTTAATTTGTAAGTGTTAAGAAAGTAGGGAAAATTACCTCACCCTAGTTGCTTTGTATTTTTTTCTTACTTTTATTCTCACTTTTGAAGATTAATATAAATGAGTATAGAAAAGTGTCTCTCTAGTTAATTATGCTTTAGGGAACTTTATTCTCTCCTCCCTCCCCCAAATTCTATTTTAAGGCCCAGTCTCATTCTCTTGTTCATTAAGAAATATTAGGAAACAGCCAACTGTATCATATAGCAGCTGATTCTTCCTTTCATGCATGCCCCCAGCTCACCTCTTTGCATTGTGTAACTCAAAGACAATTCAACTTGAAATAGGTTCCTTTGAAAACAAAACTGATGAGTATCTTTTTTTTATTTCACTTTTCCTTGATTGCCATGTTAAATTACCTTGATATCCACTATCTTTACCTTCTCACATAGAAAAAGTGAAAAACAGCCCACACCTCCAGTGTCAGTTTTCCTTGTAAGGCTCCAGTTTTCAAATGGACCCTTGCGATCACAACATTTTATAGACTGATTCAAGAGGGAGTTCATGATCAGATAGCATCGTCAGTCCCAAGCATTTAACAAAACAGAATTCACACCTGTTTCTTCTTCTAGTCCTTGTGTGGTTGCACTCCTCCATCATTGACAATAACACAGGTTTGGGTCAGAAATAGCCCCCATCTTAGCAGAAAGCACTCCTGTCACTCTGTGCAGGAGCTCACAAAGTCAAAAGCAAAGAAGAACCAAAAATATTAAAAGGCTGTCATGGGTTAGCAAAGCATAGTCCTGGAAGTTACATTCTTGGAAAGGGGTTCTTACAGCTCCTCTATGACCTGACAGAACCTATCAGCTGACCAGTTAGAATATGGACAATTCTTTAAGCCACTTAAAATTGTGACCGCCTCTGTGGTCCACATTTAAGAATAGACAAACCCTGGGCAGAGCTCTCTCTCGTTTCCAGCGCTGCAACAGGTGGCTGCGGGGCCCTGTACCAGGGGCCTGGCGGGCCCAGCCCAGGCCCTGCTCGGGCCAGGCCGGACCGGGCCACGGCCATCCTGGAGCCAATGGGCCCTGTTCCACCTGCGGAATGCCCCCACAGCCCTGCTCTGTGCAGACAGAGTGGCCCAGCTCCCCCTCTCCAGTGTGGCCAAGATTCAGATGAAGCTGCCCGATGTCCAGCAAAGATCATGTGACCAACAGCTGCAAGGCCGAGGTGAGATTAACCCTTTTAGTGCTGTGAAGAGCTGAAAACCTGAGGGAGAAGAAAGAGGAGATGCTTAAAGCTGAAATTCTGTTGTAAAGCTATGATGTATCAGAGTACATGAAACCGTTGTAGTTTCATGAAGGCATGGGGGGTGGAGCGTTCAACTTGTACTTGTGAGCAAAAGCACCTGTGCTGAGATAGGCAGACGCTGATGCAGCTGTAATTTAATGAGAAGTTTGAACAGGGAGAGATGGAAGTGATGAGGACTCTTGCTCCACATGGAAAGGGGAAGACCTCTGTTCCTAGAGATGCTCCCAGAGATAGTCCTGGAGATGAAGATGAGGAAGACCCTTTGCTCCCAGGAAAGGAGAAGGGTCTCTGTTCTTAGAGATGAAATGCTCCCAGAGATGGGTGAAGAGAACTTTTGTTTCTGAACAGCTCAACCTTAAAATTGTACCCCAGTAATTCAAGAGTGGACCCTCGAAAGCAGTTGTGGGAAAAGCTGCAAGTCAGGGGGAAGGGACTCACATGCGAGCAGAGAACCAACCCGGGCGGCTGTCTCGTTGTGATAATGTTTTCATAGCATGGGCAAGAGAGACTCCTCTTCCTAAATGGACTGAACAAGGTTATTATGGAAGTGGTAAACAGACTGAACATCTGAAGGGTTGTCTTTTTACATTGTCAGTGGGAGAAGGGAGAAAGGTGGGGGGAGGAGGAATGTTCTGAAGGTGTGGCATGATTTTATTTTTTCTTTTTCCCTCTTTTAGGTCTGTTAATAAACTTCTTTATATTCTTTCAAGTTTGGTGCCTGCTTTGCTTTTCACCTAATTCTTATCTCACAGAAGGTAAACAGTAATGAGTATTTTGGACCAAACCACTACACTAAATTGGTGTTTCCACCCAGTTACAAACCGAACCCGCTACAAAGGCAAATATATGATTCTGTAACACAATGTCATAGAAGGTCTAATGGCTTTCTATCACATCATCACTGAAGAGCAGAGTTAAAGACACGGCAGTTGATTCTGGGCATTGCTTCCTCATGTTGTAATACTTTGGGCCAGAAATGTCATCAGCCAACAGCATCAGAGGCAGTGGTAAATTCACAAGTTTTCCAACAGCACAGAGCCACAAAATAGTGCTGATAACAGAACCAATGGATCAGTGTGGTATGACATAGGGGCAGAACTAGACAGTGAGAACACCTTTAGTCAGTCGTGTAGCCAGATGCAGTAAATTAGAATGATGGAATGGTTTGAGTTGGAAGAGACCTTAAAGTTCATCAAGTTCCAATCCCCCTTCCACTAGATCAGATTGCTCAAAGCTGCATCCAGCCTGGCCTTGAACACTTCCAGGGATGTGGCATCCACAGCTTCTCTGGGCAACCTGTTCCAGTGCCTCACCACCCTCACAGTAAAGAACTCCTTCCTAATATCTAATTGAACTCTACTCTCATTTTAAAGCCAATTCCCATTGTCTATCACTATACACCCCTGTGAAAAGTCCCTCTCCAGCCTTCCTGTAAGCCCCCTTCAGATACTGGAGAGCTGCTATAAGGTTTTCCCAGAGCCTACTCTTCTCCAGGCTGAACAACCTCACCACTCTCAGGCTGTCCTCTTCATAGTAGAGAAGGTCCAGCTCTTGATCATCTTCCTGGTCCTCCTCTGGACTCACTCCAAAAGATCCACACCCTTCTTCTACTGGTAGCCGCAGAATAAGACCCAGTTCTCCTGGCTGGGTCTCATGAGAGCAGAGTAGATAGAGAGAATTACCTTCCTCAACCTGCTGGCTACACCTACTTTTATGTCAAAAAAATCAATCTTTTTTCTGTCTGCTAGTGCAGCTGGGTGAAGCATCCATGTTGTCTAAGTTTTCAATAAAATAATGTGCTTTTTAAAGGTTTGTGGATTTCACTATATTTTGTTTCCCATTTGCAAAATCTGTTCACGTGTTCAAGGTTTAGAGAGTTTTTTTTTCACTTCAGTCCTCTGTATTTTACCTCTAAAAAAAAGGGTCAGATACATAAGAATCTAAAATCTAACATTTCCCCTGAATAAAGGAAAATTTTTTTTTTTTTGGTGGTGGTTTGTGGTTTTTCTTAGAACCTTACTATTTACCCAAGGAAGAGTACAAGGCAAAAAAGTAAAACCAAAACAACAAATGCTAAATCATCACAGGAGGGATTTTTTGGGTAAACACATAATTCTTTGTGACTAAGTATAAAAATACTGGTTTGGCCATTGGCCAGGTGTGTAAGGAATAAAGATTTGCTAAGGGTAACAGCTAATGCTTTTAATACAGTAATAAAGAGCTGTTTTCTCTGAGAACTGAGCCAGCAGAACAAAGCTATGTCCAGAGTCACATGCACATCCTGTCCATTTTCTCCAGTATAGCCTTTCAGCCTCCAACCTCTTTGTGCTCTCTCCACACTCATTTAAAATTATTGTGGAAAACCAAAGAAACCACATACACATTTTCACGCTTTGCTTCACAGTCTTCTTCCAGTTTCTAATAACATGGCATTTCGCTGTGATACTGGATGACATGAAAGACAGAAGGGCAATTTACTAAAACAAATAGTCCAGCAGTTGATCTGCAGCAGCTGTTAAACTCCTAAGCCAGGAAGAACCTGAGTGAGTTATCAGCCCATTGAACACTGTAGATGCAAGTCACTGCTCCCATTTACAATGCAGACCTGCAAAGGTGAGACACAAGTCTTCCTAAGTCAAAGCTCCTGGTGACCTCCTTATGGGATCCAAAATAGAAAACTGAGCTCTTACGACAGGAAGAAAAAACACTGATGAACAGTTAGGGACCCCCAAGTTGTTATGGACATGAAGAGAAGAGGGGCTTCTACCAGAGTGAAGATACTGGGCATTAGTCTCATCTGCTATGTCAAACCCCACTAATCCTGGGCCCAGCTGTGTGTCTGATCACAGGCAGAGCACTCTGCCCACTGGTAGTTTATAGCAGTAATGAGTGACTTCACAGCACCTGTACTGAAAGGAAGGCAAGACTGTAAAACTCTTGTCCATTTTGAAATTCTGAAGACCAGAGGGCATTCCTTCTTGAGATACTGACTACATTGTTTAAACTAGAAAGGCTTTGCTTGGTTGGTTTTTTTAAATCAGTATAGCTAGATATCTCTTTCTTAACAAATTACACTCACCTATCTAGGACCTCAATTTTAAAAGTAAATTCTTCGGAAGATGGATATTTTTGTATACCTATAGTAAAACTCAGCTTTCTCAGGAGGTAGTTTACCACTTTCTTTTTTCTTTAATGGTTTATTAAGATCATTAACATTCCAAGTGACTATTTTAAAGTACTATTAGTCTATATTACGTGGTAGAATTAAGGAGAGTTCTGTTAAAACCAGTGTTTGCTTTATTTCCTTCAATTCTCCAAGGTGAACTCAAATGCCAAGAAATAAATAGAAGGCATTTGTATCAGACTGCTTCAGTGAAGCAAGAAACAGGGGAGGAGGGAAGCAGCTTTAAAACTTTCTTTCTAGTCTTCTGTGTACTTCTTCAACTTAGTCAACTCTGCAGAGGGAATACCCTCTTATTTTTCTTCCCACCAGTGACAGCTACAATGAGTCACAGTACATGCCTACTCCAAGTGAGCACTTTAGTCTCTTGCTTACCACCATTTTCAGAGATTTATTCAATGCTACCTCAGCCTATCTGTTGCTCACATAAAGAGGCAGAAGCTAGTTACCGTGGGTGATAATTTTAATTCTGAGCAGAAATAAAAAGATTCAAACACTTGGACATAATACAGAACTCCGTTGCTATATTCTGTCAACTACCCAGTCCCATGCCATCATAAATCTCCAAGAAGTAGGTAAAAAAAAGATTGTGTTTACCTGCCAGGGTCCAGAGAAAAAAGGTTTAGTACAAACTACACTGAGGGATTGTTTAAACTTGGAGAGTTCAAAAAAAAGTACATTGCAACTTGCTGTATGTTTTAGTGGTACTCTAGCTCTTCTGGTGATTTTTGAGTAGGACTTCAGCCACTAATGATGTTGTCCATGTGAGTTGCACAGGGACATTTTTTGCCAAAGGAAAAACCCAGATATCTTCAGATATCAAGACCTTTATCCCCCCATTAGAAATATCCAATCTTAATTAGATGTATAGCTCTACGAAAACTTTCCTTACTCCTTGTTTACAGTAGAGACCATCCAGCCAAGGTGTCATTCTTTGGTCATCTAAATGACTAGCACTGAATGTGAAACTCATGGAAGCTAGTCACTGTCTAGCAGTTTAAATACACATCCATCACTCTTCTGAGACATTTATCATTGTTCAACTAAAGAATGATATCCCATTACAAACTTGAAAGACTCTTTAGTACAGCAAGACAATGGTAAATATCTACAGCTCAGCTCTGAAACTCTCACCTGGGTTACAAAGCCATGATTGTTTTACTGCAGTGAGAATCAAGATCAGTATGCAAGTTCTTTCTCTGAGGACTAAAAATGGTAATTCAATTAAAAACAAAGAGCTGTTAGTCCTTACTCTTTGGATACTCTACTGGATGTGTGTCTTTCACATATCTTAATTTCAAAGGGAAGCATATATTTCTCCAAGTATCAGACATAAGAATTTTTTTCACTTTGCACCCTTTCTTTTTCAAGTAAATCCTCTATTTACAGCTTATCCTCTTGGAAGAGGGAGTGAGAAGCACAACTGAGCATAGCAAGGAGTTTAACCAGGAAACTAAAGAAAATCAATCTGTATAGATATGGTTTCCATATAAAACTGTCCACCCAAAAGAAGCAAGTTTATACATCACACATGGGGAGCCCATTACAGTCACAGAGTGTACATGAGGGAATTCTCATGCTGGTAAAAGAACATCGTTGCTTCCCACAATTTATCATCAAGAGCTTTAGCAAAGTGTTGAAATGAGCTCTCTTGGGTCCTGTTGTAGCACAGAACTAAAATACATTAAGTTAAGCTTTTTGGCTTGCTACATTTGGGCATCTAGATCAGTATCAGGCTCTACTGGAAATATCTGGAATGATTTGAAATGAGATCACTTTGCTGCTTTGTTATGTGTGCTTCAAATCTCATGTTATCTTCTTTAAATCTGTTCCAGAATTTAGTTTAGCAAATAGCATCAAGGGTGGAGAAGCTTCAAAAGCCAGCATTAGAGATCAAGGTGCATAAATTGATCGGGAAACAGAGAATGCCATTCATCCAAAACAATTGTAACTTAAAAGAGTATATAGGATGGAGAATGTCTCAGTGCAGCAGTTCTCTGGAAAGGGATCTGAGGATTACTGCATGCCATTGATGCCATGAAGATTTTTTGCCTTTTCTTTTATACCCCTGTTATACCTTTTTTACTACTTCTGTATTCTTAGTGCTTTTTGCCTACATTCTTGGACTTCTTTGTCAAGCTGAGAGACTGAACATTTTAGAAGCTTCGTAGCTAGGGATCAGTGTGCCCCAGACCCCAAGGTCCTCTCCAGAACACATTCTGTAAACTAAGATAGAACCATCCAGGGGAAGGCTCCTTGGGGAGGGGGGCTCATTTGAGCCTCTCATTGGGGAATCTTTGATAGATATGCTAATTAGTAAAACCTATAATGTTATACCCGATCTTTTGGGGCATATTCGGCGGGGTGCATTTCGATGCATATGACCTGGACATGTGCACCTAAGGATCCTTAAAATAAATACCAAGGTAAAATCCCATTTCCCCTTCTAACCGTGTATGACTCTTGATTTTAAGACCAGGAAAAGGCATCACCATGGGTACAAAATTCATTCTGTTCCTGGAAAAAGAATGCCTTCATCTGGTCTTGAAAACTGAAACAGAACTGAAAACCAGAAAGCTGTCCTTTTGCTCAGGACTAGGAAGGCTTCTCCTGTGTTTGGCTACCATCTTTCAAGAAGGTGAAGATAGTTTGCTTGAAAGGCAAAAAATGCCCGGCCAGCTGCAAAGCCTGCCCTCTAAGGAAAGTCCACAGGACTTGGTGCTGCTCAGCACAAGGAAGGGAGGGCTGAAAAGCAACATCTTCCAGGTGGATTACAGACTGCTGCAAAGAACAAGAAAATTAATTATTTTCCAATGTCTATTGCCAATGAACAGCAGTAGTTATGGTCAACATGAATCTCTCTTGCTGTCAAATTCAGGACAATCTTTCCAGCAGTAGGGAGGGGAAAACATTGTAAAGGTTGCCTGGATTCATTGGCAGGACCACCACTGGAGGGGTGTTTGACAAGAGGCCTGACAAACAAAGATCATTAAAGGAGATTGAGGCATAGCTGCTCTGCCCCAGGGACAGGAGCATGGACTAGGAAATTTTTCAAGGGCTCTTTAAGGTTGCCACCGTCTAAATACAAAACACATGGACACATAATGAGTATAAACAGCTGCAATGCAGCAATTAATTTGCTAAGGCTGGTACCAGATCAACATCATCCACAGTTTGCAGCAAGATGTTCAAAACCCAGGCTCTTGCCACTGGTCCTGTTCCCTTGGGCTAGCTCATGTCCTGCTTCAACCATGGCTGTTGGAGTTTCAGAGCAGACAGATGGTAAAAATTATTTGCACTGGGAGTCACCTAGGCCTGAATTTTCTAATCTTGAAGAGGCTTGTGTGTAAGATAATAAGATCAGTAACAGCCATAAGATAGTAAGATCATTAATAGTTGTAAGATAAGAAACCCCCCCAGGAATGCTATACATATAAATCAGGCATAGGACACATACCATTAGAAGCATCACACAGAACTAAGCCAGGCTGTTCTGTTTTTCTAAAGAAATCTTATAAACCTGAGGAATGCAAAGGAACAAGCACTCTGGGAGCTCAACAAATGAACAGGATAGAGCTTTCAAACTGTAAGTAGCACTGACAGATTTCTTTGCTATTGATGCAGATCCCTGGTGTACAGTCTGCAGCCACTTTGAAAAGAAGTAATGATTATTAATTGATCACGAAGTGCCAACAATTTACTGGGTGTTTCTTGTTTTTCATTTAGCAGCATACATGAATTTGAAAGCAAACTGAAGCAAGGAGTGATTGAGGACAACAGAGGACATGAGTGCTTCAGAAACAACATTCACAGCCTCAAGAGAGAAAGCCTATCCGGGCTGGTTTGTTTTGTTTCAGAAGAGGGCTGTACACTACTGAATTTACTACTTTTGGGGAAAATTAAGGAATCAGCACACCTTCTGAATCATGGGATCTCCCCCTCTCAGGTCAGTACGGTTTTCTGTTTCATGTGGGACTGCAGTACTCAGTGCAGCAGAAGTGGTTGACTCTGTCCAAGTTACTGAACACAAAGGGCAGACTTTAGGCTCTGTGGCTATTAGCTAGTGCTTTCTGGACACAGTGTTCAGCAAGACAGTCAGCAAGCTGAAAGGCAAACGGCTTCACCAGGAATGGTACAGCCAATCCCCCTAGGTCTTTCTACCTCTGACTCTTTTGCATGAAAGTGACACCTTAATGACAGAAGAGAGAACAGGTTTTTCCAGATACTCTACATAAGGGGTGAAAGAGAACACAAATTTCGCACATGAACAAACCTCATAACTATTTACAGAGTATCTCTGTTGAAGATTTCTGAGAGTCAAGATCCAGTATCTCTGATGGAGCAAGGTGTCAAGTCAGATGATTAAAGAACAGCAGCAGCAAATGCAAGCAAACAAAACAGCCATCTGGTGCTACCCAACTTCCATTTTCATTCAGGAGCAACAAGTCCAGCTCATGTTAGAACCACCTTTTGTCTTAAGACACAAGACAGACAGAAAACAGGTAAGGAACCCAGGACTGTCTCCTGGTGGCTCTGCAAGAACAAGGGATAAGACTTCTCCTTTCATTATAGAAAACTCAGGATTTTTAATACATAAAGCTATAAAATGCTAATACTTTGAAACAAAAAACAAACAAAAGAATAAATCTGGGAAAAGGCAGAAAGAACTTAAAGTTGGAATTTTGAAGCTGGAAATACAAGTGTCTGAGTCCTTCCTAAACTACACATTTACTTGAATCAGTTTGTAAGTGTAGGCTTTCATCCGGATTAAAATTTATGGCTAGCTCAAAGCCTTTCCTACTTAACACTAATGTTCGAAGGTGATAGTTTGCACAGATTCATCCCTGGTACTGCTGATTGTTCGTGGCATTTATCTGATGGTCCACATTTAATCTTTATCACTCTTTTTATTGAAGAAATCAATTCTCATTAATATTTTTAGTGGTTTTTAATGGGTGTTAATGAAGTGTAGGAAGGTCCTTCAGGGACTGTACTCTTCTGTCACATTGAAAGTGACACTAAGTGACGTGATAAACAGTACCACGTTAGGAGTCTTCAGGTTTTAGCTGGAAACATCATCATGGAACTAAAAAGGTCCTTCTCTGTGTGCAATATAGAAAATAACCAGAGAAATCTAACAAAATGCATCAATAACATGCACAAAATTTAAAATCTTCAGGAAACACGTAGTAAAAGTCATCTTGCAGCCCAATGAGAACTCCCCATGAAAATGTTTATACAGATACTGCCTATTCTCAAACACAACAAAAAAAACCAATTATAGATGAAGAATTGAGATTGGATATACATTTTGCAGTTTCTAGACGGTTTATAACAAGTCATACAGTAAAGAGACAGTCACGTCGACTGCTCATCTTTTTCCAATTATCAGTTACTTTAAGAAGAAATCACTCCTTTTTTTTGCAAACAGCTACTTTTCAAAACAACTCTTCTACACAAAAAGTCAGCAAATTAGTTTTTTATGAAAGCCATTCTGATCCCCCCAACACTAAATAATACTCCATCACGCACTGTAGTTTCAGGTGACCTTAATTTTGTCCTTGTTTTATTCTATAATGAGAATGTAATTTTATCTCCTTCTTTGATACTTTATGTAAAATATAGAAAACATTTAATATATAAACTTAATATTTTTAAAATATTGTTTATTAAAGGTATAAATAAGGGAGTACTCATGGAGGCTGCGTTACTTATGCCCTAATTCTCTCGTTTTTTCAGAATATCAGTAGTGATGAATAAGAGATTTACCATTGGATACAGATACACCATTGAATAAGAGCTGCCTATCTTTCTTGTTTGTATTTCACCTGTACTGTGTCTGGATTAAAACATCTTTTCTCAGCCACTAATGAGATATTTTTGAGAATTAACAGCAGTATACTGCATTAATTCAGTGTCCCAGTTACTGAAACAAGAGTTATCAAAATACAGCAATGTATCAAATCTATATAGAAAGCAAGAGAGAGTTTCCTACAAGACAGAGGTCATGTAGGGCATCAGTCCTAGAGGTCCAGTTTACTAGAATCCTAAAAGCCAACGTAGAAAAGGCACACATTTTTTGCTTCACCTAGGAACTACTGCATCCTGCAAAGTTCAAAGAACTTCGTACAAGACCAGATCCCACCACTGCAGAATGAGATTCACTGCCTGAAAGGAAGCAGTGAGCAAGAGAGTTGGGGTAATATGAAATTTGACCCAAACAAAGCATAATATCTACAGAATGAAAAAAAATCCTAGGTGACCTGCAAGTAGGAAAAATATGGAACTATAAAAAACATTTGCTTCAATTTCAGTTCATTCACAAATAAAGATCTGTTGGTGATAGTGATATTAGTGGCACAAAATGACTCTTGAGAACATAGCTTAATGTTAGAAAAGGCAAAAAGCTGATAAAGATCATATATCATGCAGACACTGCTGTTATCACTGAAGTACCACAGATGACTGGTGCTAGGATGAAGCCATTCTTTATAACTGGTATTACAGCTGAAACACCCCACCTAAGATAAGAACTGGAGACAATTTCAGCAGGTAAAAGTACTTTTGATCAGCTAACTCTTCTCAAATTAGCAGTTTATTTCCATTGACTTGCTTTCCAAGCAACGCAGTTCTGAAATGATGCTTTTCCATATTAGTTTCAGTTGTATTCAGATATGGTGACCTACAAACTTTATGCAGTAATGGAGGAAAACATTAATTTAGCTGCAACAAGTACCACTTTCTTGTGTTGATTTTGGAACTTTTGAAATGTACTAGGTATGGAATTTGCAGGAAATATGACAAAAACATCATTGAGCCAACTCCTCAGGGAGTTCTGGCAGTGCACTAGAGGTACTCCACAAATAAATTTTGCAAGAGTTGTGGGGTTATGATAATGTATATGGTGGTGTAATTTACCGCAGTCCTAAATGAAAACAAAAATTTAAAATAAAAGGAATGGTGATGTACACTTACATAAAAATACAGAGCAGACTGCAGCAGTCAAAGCCCTCACTGCTTCACTGTCATGTTAAAGACCTATGACTTGTGGAGGCAGACTGGGGTGCACAGGAGGGCATTTTAGTTCCTCCTTTTACTTTGAAATCTGCAGTCTTGTCTCTCTCAATGCAGTGAACAGCAAACGAGACTATTGGACTATTCTCCACACAATTGGCAGCAAATAAGTATTTGGTCTAATACAATACCAAGTCAAAATGCTGGATAGAACAAACCTGAGGAAAAAAACCCAAAATGAAATATTTAGGGAAGAATAACTGAAAAACTCCTAGAAACATGAAAGTCTTCATTTGAGGGGCTACTATAACAGAAATATGTCCATCTTCCAACACAAAAAACCTAACCTTGTCTCCTGAAAAACAGAACAGAGACTGCTGAGGGAAAAGATCACAGAGGTATTATTCAGTAATTATGCTCCCTCTTATCAAAGGTTTAAAAGACCAGAGTAGTCATTTTATAGTTGAAGTGCAGTTGCTGCAGTATGGGCAGCATATTAAGACAACTACACAGTCAGCTCTGTATAATTATGCTAATGGCTACAGCACCAATTACAGATTTTCTTTTATTCCCTGAAGTCCTCAGAAAGATGAAGGTGAGGGAATGATGAAAATAGGAACACTGCTAGAAATATAAACCACTAGTAATGTCACAGTATGACATTTGTTCCATACCCTGGTAATATTACTAGACAGAAACAGAATAAGATTAAGTCAAAAGAGCTTCCAGGTGACCTTGCTAGAAGCAGTATTCTTTTCACCAGTTTCCTCAATATTTTTTCCTCTATATTCAGGTATGCATAACTAAACACAATTGGAAACACTTTATATAATTAAATAAATGTATTTATGGACTACTCAAACCCCTGGCCAAGAACTGAAGATTTTTGCTGACAGTAAAAATCTTGTGGCATGTCATCTTCAGCAGTCAAAAAAAGATTATGTCAACATGTTTCTGAGAAACAGTGTCAAAAGTATTCCATAAGTCTAGACAGGCTTTATTTTGTAGAAATCAGATTTGCTAAATGTTTCTTATCTTCTGAAAAGTTGGCAGTTTGAGTTTGCTACTTTTAAGTCTTTTCTAGCTTCAGAAAAATTGTTCCATATTGACCCTACATAAAGGGGGCTTATAGGAAAAAGAGGAACTTTTTACCAAAGCCTGTAGTGACAGGACAAGGGGAAATGGTTTTAAACTGTAAGAATTTAAATTTAGATAGGACATAAGAAAGAATTTTTTTTTTTTTTAATTGAGAATGGTGAGACAGTGGAATGCATTACCCAGAGAAATTCCCAGAACTGGAAGTAATGGGGCTTTGAGCAGCCTTACCTAGTGAAAGATGCCCCTGGCCATGGTGGAGAGGAGGGAAGGAAAGTGTGTGCACAAGATATTAAGAGGTCTCTTCCAGCCCAAACCTTTCTATGAACTATGATAATCACTATTGAGGCTACTCGGTTTTAACACATTAGCATCATTACAAGTTGTGCATTTCTTTTAGTCTTAAATGGAAACATTTGTAAAAAACCCAATAAAATCTTGAAAGACAGTAATTTGTAATAAAAACATTTTAAAAGAAACTATATTAATTGCATTTATGCACATATTTTAAATTAGTCTTTAGGAAACCCTTTGTTCCTATTAAGAAGCAGCAAATTTTATAGCCATAGGTTGAATATGCTGTGATACTGAGCACTTTTAACCCAATCTGTCATGTGAGCTGTTCAGAAGAGCACATATTCTGAACTGTTTGGTTTCTCTGTTAAAGACTTTAATTCTTAAAGCCTCAGTTATAAGGGGCAGTGATTTCTTAAGTGCCTAAAAATTAGAGATTATGATAGCAAAATCCACTTGCCACTCACGATTTCTTCTCACAAGGTATTTAAGCCTTGTGAGTCCAGCACAGAGCACTGACCAGGGCACACTGTGTGCCTGGTCACCCTTAGTCAGCCACAAGGAAAGGTATCTTTGGAGTCTCCTGAAGAGTCCAGGGGAGGAGGGGGACAGAATGGTGAATAGCAATAAAAGCCCAAAAACATCAATGACAGAACATCTCTCTAATCTGCCCCTCCTCTGTTAAGGTAAGTCTTTATCTGCCACAAGGACTCAAGAACTAAAAATAGCCTAACTCGTTGTAAGCACTGAATTCAAAGTTTAAGTTAAATGTCTTCTTATATTTAAATACTTACATATTGAAAATATAGTTAAGTATCTCATATTAAGGCCTGAAATAGAATAATGAAAGCAGGCATTTTAGCTATGAAAATATCCAAGCTCATAATAGAGGTCCTTGATAACAATTCCATTATAAAGACTGCAGTAAAGGTCCCATTCTAAGCCATACCCTGAAGACATCTTTCCATTCATAACCCAGGGGGGAAAAAAATCTGTTTTCAGTGCACAGACTTAACTGTGAACAATTTATTTTTAAACCATTTTTTACAGAGGAAACTAAAATATTGTTCTGTCTCCATTTTCTGGAGGTTGTTTCTAACATTCCTATTATCTGTAGATTAAAAATAACTTTCATTTCAAAGTGTGAAATAAGAAGTCTATGTGTTTTTAGATCACATAAATCTTACCTGAATGTGTACTCTCATTTCTCTTCTTGCAGAATTAGAATTTCACAAACAACATTCTCATGAAGTGTACTGGGATTTCAAATAAGGAAAAAAATAAAGTCTCCAAAAATGGGCATTTCATTCCAAGAAAAGTAAAGCTTCACTTCACAAAGTCTTCATTGTTAATGAGCTTTCATGATTACAGTAAACTAGTTTATAAAGCAGGTTCTCTTGTGTAGTTTTAAAGTACATCGAGGAAAGATAATTCATCTATCGTTCACTACCACTACCCTGCAAGAAACTTCATCTGCTAATGTGTGTGCTTATTCAATAAAATAAGACACTTTTTTTTTTGTGTGTGTGTATGCAATTCTTTAATCATAAATCTCTGTGAATGAAAGTTCATTATATTTTTTGGTATATGTAAACTTATTTTGAAAGTTTATTTGCTACATCTTTGTAAATTCAAGTGCATTCAAGGCAATTCTCTCAAATGAAGTTTTCTTTACAGAATACCCCCTATTTTCAGATGAAGGAAATAGAGTTTGGAAAAGTAGCAAATTGTCCCTCTCCTACCTGAAAATAAAACAAAACCCCCCCCTCCAAAATAAAATAATAAATAAATAAAAATATAAATAAACAATAAAATAATAAATAAAAATAATAAGTAAACAAAAAAAATCTGTGGAGAGTAGGGGAAAGGTAACTGACCACTTGAGTATTGGGAATCTTTCAAGAAAGATTTAGTCTAAACCTTGGAGTAAGATTTCACAAATCATTAAAGGACATATCCCAGATTGAAAGAGGGAGAATCCCCATGGACGAGGAAGACACGTCTTTTTGTCACCATCAAAATGAAACTGTAAAGGTGAAGAAAGGATCTGGATGGATTCCTGAAACCCAGTTCTCCTGCCAGGGAAATCTAATCTAAACTGGGCATTAAAATTAGGCATTTTCATACTCGTGCTCATGAACACACGCCCCTGCCCGCACAGAACATGTGATCAAGGACAGATTTCACTTACAGAATTCTGTGTAAATAATTGCTTTCCAACCACCTCAAACACAAAGTGCCAAATTGACTGGTCTTACCTTTTGTCCTGGGTTCAACAAGAACTGCCTTTCCTCTTGCTTCTCCTAACTAGCAGGAAAGAATCTCCTAAACAGAAATGGAATTGATTTTTTAATAATTTGTATTATGCTCCATTCTTCTCTGTTTACTGTGTACAAGAAGCCACAAGGAGAATTATGCAGCAATAGCATCTGCAGCATATTCAGGAATGGATGAATACCTATTTGTATCCCATATTGGATCTTCCTGGCTCATAGGAACAAACACTTATCCCTAGTTCAGATTCTCTAATGACAAGCTTCTACTTGAAGATGTTGAAACAGTGAAGTCTAAGCTTTACCGGATACCACAGCTATTAAAAATGCCAATGCAACAAATGCCAGACTGAACATCTTGCTACCAGAACACCCCAAGAATATAGGTTGCTGAATGGTCAGGTTCTTCATCCTGCAAGATCTCTACCTCCAAAGCTAGAGAACAAGTACTCAAGCTGCCAAAATGACTATGAAATACAATGGATTGCTTGGGGTTTGTTTGCTGGGTTTCATTCTGGTTTGGTTGGTTTTTTGTCCTGATTTATGGGGTTTGGATTTTTTTTTTGTTGTTGTTGTGGAGTTTTTGTTTGTTTTTGTGGGTTTTGTTGCTTTGGGTTTTTTTACTTGGTCTTCATCAGGAAACAAGAGTGAATCTAGGATTACCTAAACAGAAGTACAAAATGTGTTTCTTTGGCCCTTTTTTCCCCCCAGTCATCAGTTCCTTTAAGCTGTCATCTTCTCTTTGATATTTCAGGTCCTTTATACCCAGCCTCTATATGGCTGTCTGGATGGTCCATCAACAATGTGCTCAAGAACAATTTCTCAAGAGTAATGGTGAGTTAAAATGAACCACAACATAAAAAAACTTTTTAACCTTATTATTTCTTCTGAGGTTAAAAATACTTGCGTTCTTTTATCCACACGCATGTAACAGAGCTTTTTAATACATATTTTTTTCTTTTAAGGAAGGGAAATTGCTTTGGCCTGTGAAAAACCAGAGGAATATGAAGAATAAAAGCCCTTTGTTGAATTAAGTTTTACACACATAGACTTAATAGATAAAGCATGTTTACAAAGTTACACAAAACAACAGCCACAAAAGCTCCCGCTATCTTTATCTTCAGTTGTTTAAATGTTTATACTTTCCTGTCCCAGTAACAAAGGCCTTCTGTCTAATTGCTTTGACTGAATCCACTTGCCCACATAAACTCACCTTCCTTTACTTTGAGCTCCCACACTGTCTTTCTTTTCTACAGTAAATTCAGGGACCTTGAGAAGTGGCCTGCCAGGGTACAAATACCTTTGCCAGGGACTAAAGACAGCTTTCAACTGCTTCTCCACTTCCCTCAAAAGTTTTCATTATCCTCATTACTTTTGAAAAATAGAAGGACAAAGTGTTTCCTTTGCTAAGACAAATGCATTTTCTCCTTAGTTGATAAGAAGAGAGAGAGAGATGACCAAACTCAGAAGAGTGCCATGAAATCCATTTCTTATAGAGCCATAATGGTACTTCTCTTTCCTCTAGGTTCATGTTTGTTCTGCTCATGATTCTCTTTTTCACAGAAGATCCAATCGAAAACATGCTTAAAATAACAAGAGCATCACAGAGGGTTTTAATTCAATATAATTGAAGAAGTGACCACACAGAGAGAAACTGAAAGTTTAGTGTTACTCACATTTGAGATTTTTGAAAAGTCAGGATTTTATCTTCATTTTTTCTATTTTTTTTCATGCCTCCTTTCCATTAAGTTTTATGGAGATTTTTTTCCTCTCTTGGCATTCAGACACCAAAGCTAGTGCGCTACTTAGAGAGAGAACAGAGAGAATGTTTCACTTTTATTCTTGCAACGATTATAGCAAGATTTCCAGCGAGTTTCCTTTAATTTGCTTACAAGTTGCATGTAATTCAAGAACATAATCTATTCTTGACTGGGTCTCTCCATATCATATTTTTATTTGGAATGCTCACTTAGAAATGGGGCAATTTGTTTCAATTCACAAAACCATGAGAATGAGATTTCCATTGTATCATCTGTGCTTGAATGAAACTTGTGTTTCTCCAGGGAAGTCAATCTGTTGTGAAGGACATTGAGTGCTGTGCTGAGGGAAACATCCTTTGCCTGCAAGGCAGTGTGAACAACCTGAGCCAGTCCATGAAATTCGTAACACACAAGCAAACAGACAATGAAATGAAGGGCATTCAGCTGAAACCACAGGCCAGATGCTTCCATGGTATATATTCACTATGGTTCACTAAATTCTGTCAAAGCCTTTATGGCGGCAGAGAGACAGACATGCAAGTGCATATGTTCCTATGTACTTTTTTCTCTTTTTCCCAAGGCCGTGAGAATGCTTTAATTGGCAAATCCAGGAATCTCCTTCCAATCATCCCTGGAATTCATGGGTTTTTGTATCTCTTAAAGGCAGCCCATTTTTGCAAGGCATTTTGAATTCACCAGATAAGCTCTCTGGCTTGCAAAAGACAAGACAAGTTTCAGAACAGAGACTTTACTGGTTTGTCTTCTCTTCTAGATATTGAGAAACAAACTGTTGCATTTTACAAGCAGTAACATGCTAGAAACAGAATTATTTCTCAAATACAACCGTGACCTAAGAAAGGAGGAGAAAGGGAGACATTTATTATTAGTTGGGAAAACATCATTTCATACCAAATATATTTTACTCATTACAACATCCCTCCTAAAGGCAAAAGTTCCTGTAGAAAAGGATATTGTAGCTCCTTACTGTTTGAAGAACAATTAATCCTCATTCTAATGAAGCATTATGTGATGGTATTCAACAAGTTTCTGATGCATCATTGTAATTACAGTGATTAAAACTTCCTTGCCTTATAGCAGACTGATTTTTCTCTAACGATAACAGAAGGGAAAAAGAATACAGAGTTTCTTACGTTAATGCCACATCATTGCAGCTCCAGGTCTTCCCATGGAAAGAGCTCTGCAAAAACCTTCTTCCGACTCCCAAAGACATATCAGAGTCCTCAGAGCTAGAAAATCTGACTCCAGAAACTGTGAACTAACTGTTGACTTGAAACCAAACCTTGTTGCTGCAGATATCAACTCAGACACCACAGCAAGGGTAAGAAAGCTCCATATTATGTGTTACTCTTCTTTCTTGCACAGTACTGCTGTGCTATTTAAATTGATGGGATTCTACTGCAATGCATAGCCACTTCAGCCTCCTGTGGGAAGGCACAAAGTGAATAGTAAAGACTTATACTGAATTTAAACCTCTGCAAGCAGTGGTTTATTGTTTCAGAGTTACAGTTTCAAAGACATTTTAAAATTATGTATCCTGTCCAGCTTTATATCTAATAACAATAGTCTGCCCACATACCCCTAGGACCAA
This sequence comes from Corvus kubaryi, assembly GCF_017639235.1. NCBI lineage: Eukaryota > Metazoa > Chordata > Aves > Passeriformes > Corvidae > Corvus > Corvus kubaryi. The sequence goes on from NW_024581081.1 coordinate 2,912,086, forward strand.
TGAATTCTGTTTGATTAAAAATACATCTTCCAGACAGTTTTGATGTGAAGAGAGACGCAGAGCTCTTTTTACTCTTGGTGATTTGTTCCAGTAGTCTGTCGCTTCCTAGAATTTTTGTGTGCACACTGGTTTCCCCTCTTCAAATTTGTTGGCCTTTATCTTCCAGCCTCTAGCTCTGTCTTTACCTTTTCCCTCACTACACTAAATACATTTCAGAACCCATTTTTTCCACTCTGTTTATATACTACACTACATATGTTCCCTAGACAGTTTTCTGATAAAACCAAAATCTTTCATCTCTCTCCCAGCGTGCATTTCTGACTGCTCTTCAATTTAGTAGCAGTTTTGTGTTTACTTTCTAGACCACCAATAAAAGTGGTGAACAGGCAGATCTGGACTGAGTACTGTCACTTTCACAGCTTGATTTGAAAAGGATCTGCTCAGTAATGGTCCCCCTTGTTGGGGATTTTGGTATGTGTCAGTTTACCAGTTCACAAGTCACATATAACAGCACTTCTAAGGCCCTATATAATTTGCCATGTGGTACCAAGTCACTCCACTGATCTCCCACTATTCCCCACTCTTAGCAATAGCTGTCAAATTTCATAAATTTGCTTTCATAAGTCTGCTGTTGCCTGAAAGTCCAGCTCTCATGCATCCTCTTTCAGTCTCCTAGAAAAGAAGAAATTCCCTCTATGGGCAACTCTGTAAATGTCGGTTTACAGAATATGTGTTCCAGCATTTAATTCTTCACCAAAGGGAACCTGTTTCAGTTGTTGCATTACTTTGTCCCAGACTGAAGTCACACTAAACATTTTATACTTACCCATGTTACCTTGCTTGACCTTTAGGAACAGCCAGAACGACCTTATCTTTTTCAGACAAGCTGAGATATAAGCACAGCTGATTATGTACACCTTGTTTTTCCTCCATGCACAGAAAAAACTTAGATCTGTTGCAACTTTCTTTCACAGAGGAACCCTTGACTTCAAGCAGCCAAGATCTATGTGTTTGGCTCTGGTGCCTGATAAATATGGAAGGCAGAAATAATTTTCTCATTTTTTGTTTTAGCAACAACTAGCAGCAGCAGCCTCATGACTTCAAGACTTAATAATGCCATCCCAAGAGAGCAAAGATGAAAAGGAGGAGCTCCAGAATTTCAACAGGACATGAAAAACAAGCAGGTAACCTGCAGCCCAAGCTTCAATGGTTTTATTTATGCATCACTTACATGCAAACTCCCTTTGGGAACAGAGGGCTACAAGAGGCAGAAGAGTGAGAAGCAGCAGTATTTTCCATGAGCACAGCACCTGTTCTCAGCCTTCAGATGTGTGGCAGAAGACCTGGGCAAGAGGCCGAGAACCAGAAAGAAAAGGAGCAGTAGCAGTGCTTGACATTTTAAAGAAAAACCTCTCTTCAGGCCACATTGGACCTTGCAGAGTGTTTAGGGAACAGTAAAGAGCTGTCAGCATCCTCCCATTCTCCTCAGCAGGTTTTCTTTTCTGCGACTATGCACTTATCTACTAACTACAAGCCTACCAAAAATAGAGAAACAGTGAAAGCTTTCAGAACCCATGTGTAAAAATCCCCAAAAACAAAAGCTTCCCCCACTCAGCCAAGCTGTCTCACATTAAAGGAAAGAACATATTCCCCAGTTAGAAGGTCTGTATCTGAGAGGAGGGAATGCTAAACATACACCTGTTCAGAAGTACTAAGTGCTAGAATCTTTCTGACAAATTAGATAGCCCAGTAGCCAAATACCTCAAAATAAAGTGAAAATTGATGCCTGTTTCTTTAAGAGAATATTGCTGGTTTGGGGATTTTTGTCCCTTTAGCCTCTGCAATTTTCAGCTTTTTTGCTCTGCCAAATTTTATTTCATTATATTTCTTGGACCACCCCACACAACACTTTGTTTCTGCTTGATGTGGACACCCTCCAGATTTTTGTAGATGTTTATTATCCGAACCATGCTCGTGAGCCTGTCCGTAGTTGAGAATCATCAATTCTCATTTGTAACATCTCTGATGCCTGCAATATCTGTTATTTTCCAATTCCAGCATCAGACTATCTCTCATTTTAGATAGCTAGAGTGTGCTCCCATCCAGAACACCAAGCACACATAGCTATCTGTATTTCTAAACTCGTTGTGTCATCAGGAAAAAATTTACCATAATTAAGAGTCTAAGACAAACATATCCCACTGAGGGCCTTTAAAGTTTATGGCCCATCCAGCCTTGTGTCCTGCACTGTGTAATTTGTGAAGTGCTGTGATGGTATGACCATGGAAGTCTAGATTTAGCATGGGTAGACATTCCATTCACCCTTCCAGCTAACTTAAAATCTACACAGTATTTTAAATCTCAGACAAATGACTGTGAAATAACGATGCACATATAGATTATCTCTCCAGTCTAATAATCTGATTTGAGCTGGAACCTGCTGCAATGATGGCATTTCACAAGGAAATAGTTGAATGCCTTCTCTTCAATCTTTCTGGAGATCAGAGATCTCAGGAAAGAGCTACAACTTTGTTATATGGAGCTGAAGGAAAGGCACTGTGTAACATATTCTGGTTTCAAGACTTTTATGCTTGAGAAATTATTTTTAATGTCCATGGCCAAATTATAATTTTGCTATAACCAAATTCAGTGAAAATTGGTAGGTTTCTCATTATTTGATTGGAAGATATGCAAAAGATTTTTTTTCTTCAACAAATTTAAGCCCTTTTTCTTGCTGACAGATGCAGAAGGAGGGTTTGGCTGGAAAAAACAATGCTTTAAACAAAAAAAAAGTCTGGGTCCAAGTCTCACCTACTGTGATATGGAGCAGAACACCTGACTAATGAGCTAAGTACTCCAATCCTTGTGTGTGCTCTTCTGCAGGTACAAACAAGAACAGGTTTTGGGCCCTCAGCAGAGAAGCCTGAATTCAAGCTGGGTTTTCTTAGAGCTTAGTGTCACAACCCTCAAAACAGGCAAACAAAAGAAACAGAAAAAAGAAAACAAAACCAACCAAACAGCACCACAGCACCAAAACAATAACCCAAAACTCAACTCCTTTCAGAGGAAATATGGCCAGGGGAAAGAAGGGAGTTTTTCTTCCTTCTGCACAGTGGGTGGGATGCCGAGATATGAGCATAAAGGCTAAGGATCACCTGCATCCTGTAAGAAGTACAGTAACCAGAATCAAAAGAAAAAATACTTTCATCAATCCAGCTCCTTTCCAGTGAAAGAACGGGAGGTTTCATTTGCCCTGTCTCCTTCACCCCACTCTTACTCAGCCAAAATGCCTTATAAAGCATTGTCACCCACAAACAAGCAGGCTGGAAATTGTATAGTCCAGGAATAATAAGGTAATCTGAACTAAGCTGTTTGCTGTCGGGTGGCTGAGCCTGACATGCACCCTCCAGTAACACAGATCTCCATTGCTCTGTGTTGGCAAGTACCCACTTTCCTATTGACCAATTCCCTCTGGAGGACCAAACACCTTCAGAAATCCAGCTGGATGAGGTTGGAGGGAGATTTTTGAAAGAAAGACACTTGTGCTTCTAGTCATTTCTTTTTCTCTCACTGGTAAAGGGTAGACAATAGAGCAACCATCATCTCTCTCCACAGCCAGAAGGCTTTCTGTCCCAAAAGGACAATCTTCCTAGATGGTGCCTTGCACATACCAAAGAAATACAAGTCATTGAAAAACCAAGCAAAGAACTCTTGCAGGGAGATAGGTGAACACCCTGAAGCAGAAGACAAATATATGGGCTTAATACCTCAAAAGTAGTATCATTTTAATTCTGCTGCTAATCAAGGTAATATTTTATCGTCTGTGTCTGATTTTCCTAGTTGGTTTTGGGGCCTCCAAACTCTGACAGTGACCTATCAAGGGAAAATTGGGTTAGGATATCTTCAATAGGAGCACTGCACAGCATCACAAGTCCACTCACCTTTCCTAAACAGATTTAAATAAAGATCAACAGAGGGGAAGGCAAAGGTAAGATATAATTCATCCCAGATCCTCAACACTATTTCATGGCTTTACTGCTGTCATCCCCTTTCTTCCAGGCCACCCCCATGGCTGAGTTCCTCAAATTTGGATGCTTCTGCTGGCCGCACAAAGTGCTGCTGTTAGTACAGACAAGCCCATATATTACAAGAACATGTGCAAATATTAGCAGGAATTCAACAAAATACTAATATTTTTGTGGAGCAGCTTGAGATAATACAGACATGCACTGGCTCATATCAAACAGGAACTGATGGACTTGCTTTTAGGTGAGCCTGTTGCAAGTTAAAGGTTACAAGTCTGTTACCACTCAATAATGAGAGTACTAGGAGTACTTTGTATGGTCTGTAAGGAACTGTAGAAATACACAGGATTCACAGGGCACAGAGCAGAATATGTGTATAAAGAATAAGTCAGCCTATCTGTTTTGGAATGTAAGGAGCAGAAAAACATGCAGAGCACAAGGGATCAAGCACATGAACTCATCCTAAAAATAGTGTGAGCTATGTACCCACTAAGGATTACATGCTGAAAAACAACACAACTCAATTAATCCCTAAGTGCCCAGATAACATTCAGAGGAGAGGACACATTAAGTCTGTAATGTAACTGATGAACTGCAGCAGTGCCATTTTCCTAGGGTACAACATTTCATAAGACATTGATATTTTTATTTTAAAACTCTTGTAGGAGCAAAACTCTCTTCCACACTCTCTCTCTATTTCTACATTAAAAGGAGATGTCATATATAGATATTATTTTTTTTCAAGGAGGAGCACCTTGTCCAAGGAGACTCTACCCCTAATGCAGCCCAGAACATTTTTGATGTTGACATGACTTTTGACAGATTGACACCTCAGGAAAAAAAAAAAAAAAAAAAAGACAAGGACTGTTTCTAGAATCTAATTATTTTGGGGGGATCTAACACTCTTGGGGGAAATGCTACTCAGATTACCTTAGGAGGCTTTGAAAAATGCCACTTTTTTTTTTTTTTTAATCTGCCATAGGAATAAATAGAAGCACTGCCCTGTTGCATATAAGCCTCAGCAATTACGCAAAGGCTCCCTACTGTGTCAGTACAGTTCCTTTCTTCCAGAATAATCTAACCAAGGACAACAAAACAAACATTATGTCAAGCCCAACTAGAAAAAAACCAAAGAAGCAAACGAACAAAAACCCCCAACAAAACCCAAGCACTGCAAAAACTGAATTGAACAAAAGCAAAAAAACCCAAGCAACAGACAAAAAGAATTTTCCAAAGGCAGCACTTTTAATATGTAAAAATGCTATTTCCTAGCACTGATATAAAAAATCCATCAGGTCTGATATTATATTTGATTAAACAAGTAAAAAGAAAGCAAACAAGGGTTTTTGCTAACCGTAGCCTGCAATTCCCCACCTGAGCTCTCCATCTGTCATTGAAGTTCACTACTGCAAACACAGAGGCAGACAGGTATGTGTTTTGTAAAACTCAGCCCTAAACCCTTCACTGGAAAGGACTGAGGCGTTTGCTTAGTAATCAGGAACAGATTACTGAAGACATGACAAGTGCCAGCCTAAGCAAAGTGTTTTAAGTCAACGCACAGAAAATAATTACATTTCTATTTTGGTGAAGCACTTGAGCATGTGCCTATCACTAAGTGGTGACATAAAAGCTTTGTTGAATAGCGATGAGCCTTCTTGCACTCTGAGGATGAGACACACACTTAAGTTCTTGTCTGAATCAGCATCTACTTGAACAAATATAATCTCCTGAATTTCCTCTTATTATTTACACACAGAAAACTTGCAAGGACAAAATCATACTGATAGCTGATACATCTGCTCTCTCCACTACATCAGTGGGGCTTTTTGCCCTCAGGATTAACTTTTTCCTCTCTGGGCCCATGTGTACTCAAGAAATACAGATATGGACTTCAGGGAACTTCTTGAAAGAAAGGTGTTTCAGAAATTGCCCACAGTGGGACTCTGTACCAAGGATGTGGCCTAAAAATGAAGAAATTATGGTTACACAACCAGTGAAGGACCCATTTACAGAAAAAAGGGATCCTCATGTACATCAACCCAGACTAGTTAGCATTAAAAATCAGTGAATTGTAAGTGGAATGTTTTTAAAATGTAATTATTTAAGGACAACCAATAGGAATCAGCTGGTAAAGGAAAGGGAAGTATTGCTCCTCTCCAAGTCCATCTCACCTCTGAAGCAAGAGCTCCCAACCATTTATAGATAAATGGTCACCATCTAAGATAGTAGGTGGCATCTATACAGACCACCACTGTGTGCTGGAGTACAACATAAACTTCTGTAAGTTGTCTGTTGCAGAGAAAAAAAGGCTTAAACATCAAATACTAGAGGTCTAAGAAATTCTGTTAGAACTAGAATATTCTGCAATTTGTACTTGTTTTACATAAAAGAAATCTGACTCACAAATATTCCACATCCAACACATGGTCATTCTACATCAGCCATTACCTGGACAGATGAAAAATTCCCAAAACAAGAGAATTAACCATTGCTTAGAGTCAGAGGTCACTATCTTGTTGCATACAGGTTTAAAAGTGAAACTTAGTAATCTAAGTGTAATGGTTGTAAACATATCCTTTTGCCAAGCCTAAAAACATCAGTCTACTCACCCTAGGGAAGCAAAAAAATGCAAATTATAGTTAAAATAGCTAAAGACGATTTAAAACAACTAGGAGGTGTCCCCAAAAGTCACAATCCATCTGTTCTGAATGAAAATCACATGGATTAAGAAGGCACTTTTAGAGAGACAAGAAAAATCTGTCAATACACACACACTCACACAAAGATGACAGATATGAATTAAAAGCTAGAAAGAACAGAAATTTTACGCAGCAAATAATAGACATAAAAGTAACTCTCTGAGTAGCACTCAAAGATTTTTTAAATACAACAAGAACACAAGTTATTTCAGTAGTAGTGTCTATGGATTACAAGTTATGTATGATGATATGAAAAAGAGCAGAAGTATTAAACATTTTTCTCCTGAAATTTGTGAAGGAATAGTGAAAAGTATTTGCATCCTTTAAAGATAAAATACTTCTGCATCATCTTCAGTTATTGTTGAAATATAAATTCCAGTTTAACCTTTCAAAAATAAAGTTCTCAGGAAAGCAAAGCAAAAGAAGCCACAAAATGAATGCAGTCATACAAAAAAGAGCTGGCTGAGAAGTAATCTGAACCACTGAAGGAGGTTTTCAGTAGTTCTGGGGGCCTAAAAAGTTTAGCAGTACAAGGAAATAAAGCAGTGATGAAACAATACTTCACAAAGGCAAATGGGCTGACTGGTTTGACATCAGCAATCAGTAGACCTGGCACCAATCCCAAGAAAATAATGAAATGACTAATTTATGGCACTGTTAGGTATTAAAAGGAATGCAATGTAATCAAAGACAATGAACACGGGCTTATGAATTCTAAATCTTGCTTTCAAATGAGCTTTTGCTGATAGGAGGGTAAACTTGTTAACATAATGGATTTCTGTAAAGTATTAGATTTGACCTTAATTAATGAATTATAATTATGCAAGATCGGCAGGGCATGCATTACACAGATTCAAATCTCCCAAACTAATAGACCTTAAAATGTTAAGTGTAGAGCCATGGTTGAACAGCAACATTTCTGGATATGTGTTCTGAGACCTAACATACTTCCTAAATATTAAATCAACTGCTCAGGGGAAGGGAGAGGCATCCCAGATTCTAGGCAATAAATTTACAGATAAACAGAGGGTGGACATCACCACATTTGGATCATCCTAAACAGTTTTTAAACATTCCCCTCCCCTCAAGCACAAAATCATGCATCTTCTAAAAATACAGACTTCTGGGCCAGGTATTAGACACAACCACACAACCTCTGTTTCCAGGTTTATCATCCAAATTCCTTTGCTGCAGAGTTCTAGACATCTAAGTATCTCAGAAAACGTTGTCATGAAACTTAATGTGAAGGGAGATGCTTTACAGGATCAATTCTGAAATACAGGGTAAAGACCCAAGCCCTGTGTGCCCATGTAATAAGCATTATTTAAGAGATCAGATCTGGCGTGCATTTACCGAAAAAGAATGTGGCAATATATGACTGAATAAAAAAATAGCCTAAAGAATGACTGAAGACTTGGAAAACATGCTGTATAATGAACAGTCAAAGGAGCTCAGGGTATTTAGGTGTCAGAGAGAATATTAAAGTTTGTTTCAACTGTATATCAACATACACACAGAATAGAAATTTGACAGAAGGCATTTCAATTTAGTAGACAAAAAGTTGTGAAATTCACAGCACCTTAAAGCTTTGTCTGGCTGTGTTCAGACTAGAATAAGAAATGTATTTAAGGAACAATGAAGATAACTGAAGAGTTAGTTTAAATAGCATAGAAACCAAAAAGACCAAATGTTACGCTGTTTCTAATGATATCTTTTTCCTACTGAGAGTTTATGCAGTGTGAACATCAAAAACCAAACCAAAACCACCACACCCAACAAACCTAGCCAAACTGCACCTTTGATACCATTGAGGCCCTTCTGTGCATGTGTTATACTTCTGGTGTGTGGGTTTGGAACACAAAAAACATTTTCTATTTTCTGTTTGTTTGGGTTTTTTTGGTTTTAAAGCAAAATGCCAATTAAATATTTTCTAATACAAGTTTTTGCTGCACTTCACAAAATCCAGAAAAAGAAGCAGATCCAGGCCAAACTCTAACACACCATCCTTTTACATCTGTGCCATCCTGATATTGCTACTGTAAAACAGTGAATTGAGACTAATTCATGCCCACTGTTCTCTGTGCAGTCCAGCATTAATCAAAATACCCTGATGTCCCCAGAGCACCAAGAAGTTGCTGACTGCCTTGTCCCACTGCTGCAATCTTAGCAAGACAGTTTGTACTTTCAGTAATTGCAGGACAAATAATCACAACTCTTAGCTTTAACAATAACATTGCAGACATAACAATAGCTCTGCCATAATGTCCAGGCTAATATAGTGATATTAATCCATATGTCAAGATTTTGCTGATTTCTTCCTATAAAAATATAGATAATCAGTAATATAAGCAGTACCATACGCAGTCATCACTACTATTTCTCAAGTCACTGCAATGGAATAACTATATTAAAATGACTGATTGTTAACTAAGAGTTAATTTGGTGTCAATCTTCAGTAAAATCATAAAAAAAAATTGGTTACTTTGCATAAATCCTAACATTATGAAAATGATATTTTAGCTGACAAGAAACCCAATTAAAATTTAAGACCTTTAAAAAAAGTTTAAGCATTTGCTTTAACTCCAATTTGCATTACAAATAACATTACTCCACAACTTGAGTGTAATGATGAGTCCAGCAGATTTGGGCTTTAATGAGGGCCCTGAGTAATGATGAACAGCTGGCCACCTTAAATCAGGATGTCTGCTGAGAGTGGGCAATTTGAAAAACCATAGGCTGTCTATTGCCAACATTTCAGAAGCAATTCCAAAAATCTAAGAAATTAAGGGAAAAATGTCTTTGCTAGGATTTAACCCTCTGGCTATCCCAGGTGCCTGGAGAGAGTGACAATGTTCATTAAGTCAGCAACAGAGTGACATAGCACAAGAGTGAAATTTGACTGTCCTTTCATGGCTGCAGTCAGATTTTTGTGATGGACATGAAAACCCACAAGAATTTGATCTCTCTTCCTAGGAAAATGATGAAAACATTTTCACAGCTGTACTGCATGGATCAGTGAAAGCTACTACAAAACAGCAGCACTCCACAGGTGAAAGGCGTTGTCCCCTTTTTTCTATCACTTAAGTAAATTTCTGCAACACACTGTAAATATCAGCACTGTATGCTATAAACTTGCATCACAGAGCTAAGAGAAGCATTAGAACAACTTAGCAAATAAAAATGTGTCAATTAAATAAGTCTACTGACTACCAAACATTCTCCTAATAACTAGGACAAACACTAGAATCCAAAATCCAGAAGGGTGTAACAATAACAGTTGCCATATATATTTTTTTTTAAATACTACCCTTTTACGTTTTGCAGTTTTCATGACCAATTACTGTAAGATCCATCACAAATAAGCCAAGAACATCCTAAACTGCAATTAACTATCACAGTAAACTGAGAGGAACATTACCAAGTTACTCTGTACCTGAATGATTATCACATCTCTCTCTTTTCAATATTTTCTTTCCTTAGCCATTGCACATCCCATTAGTTTTGCCAACTTTGCTATCCTGCTTTTATACTGTCACCTCTTGCAATAAACTCAACATTCTTTTCCTTAAATCAGTACACCATCAGCTGCAAATCCACAGTGATTCAGCCTTGCTCTCTATTTACCCTAATTGCCATTCTCTCCTGAGCTCTTGTTAAACACTATGAGTAGGGCCCAAACAACACACGTATTACATCAGAAAGGAACAGTGACTCCTATCTGAAACCTCCTTAATCAAACACTGACAATCTCACGCGTGCTGGCTGCTTGATCTAATAGCACTGTTTGCAGTCCTGAAAGTTTGCAGTCAAGAAAGCCTGGGTAAAGGGGAAGAGAACTTCGTGATCACTGGATGAACCCTCTGTTTAGATGATGAACCCCAAACAATGCTGGACCCAAATCTCAGATTGCACAGGATTATGAGAGAGAGTCAATGGCCATTGGGCTCTCATCTTGTAGGCAAACTTCTGGGTCAATCTCGATCTAGTATTTTATGCTTACCCCTCACACCAAGGTTGATTTATTCAAAGTTTCTTTATAGATATATCATGTTCTCTTCTCTAAAAATATGTTATCTTTGACTTTCTAACAGACACCTAAAAGCAAGGGCCACACCAGCAATTCCGCACTGCAATGGAATTTCCATCTCAGCCATTTCACAAGAAAGATACTCCTCCTAAGTAATCAGCACAAAAGACACCTTTTGAGACTGAAAACACTGACTCAGCTGATTCACAGGATTTGCTGCTTGCACAGACAAATGAGAAGGCATGGGAGACTAGAAGGAAACTTTCACACTCCTTGCATCTCTGGATACAAATCTGCCACTGAACTCAGAGAGAAGCGCTCAGCTGTTTTCTTCAGTAGGGTTTTAGAGAGCATAAAGTTGTCTAAAGTGATCGGTGCAAAATGGCTGTCAGGACTTACTGATTAGACTTCATTCTACCAGCTGTTAATTAGTGACTCTGCTTGACCCCATATGACTGCATAAAGGAGAGGCAGGCACCATGGATGGCATTTGGCCTGAGGTGCCTCATGTGCAACTAGAGCAGAAAAACAACGTGAACATTAATGTACTTCTCAATGAAACATTTTACTCTCCATTTGCAGGTTTGGTTTTAATATCTCAGGTTACAAGACCACACTTCATTTTCTTCTACTTATTCCCTCTCCTAGCAAAGGTACAGAACTCCATACTGCACTTAAATCAATTACTCTTTTGAATGAAGAATGTCGAGCTCTAAAACTATGTATATTAAGACTGTAAACAAGAGATTCTTGCAGTATTCGATAGGAAAAGCTATACAATGTTTCTGCTGAGCTGTCTGTGTTTTGTATTCCTGCCAATTGTATAGCTCATATACTGGCAGTTCTGATATGCTTGCTTTCCTTAGTTACTGCCTCAGTTAGGAATCAGTGTGACTGCATTACTTGTATGGCATTTCTTGGAAAGAGACCAAACTGCTGCGTTAGGGCAGTTTGAATGTGTCTCCTGGAGAAGCAATATTTCCTCTAAAGTGACTGAGAGACAGATGAATGAAAGAGAGTCAAAAATATGGGACACAGCTGCTACAGCTCTAAATAACTACCCATTTTCACCTCATAAGCATTTGCATGGGAAAACTAGTTGTTGCGAGTACAGTGTCTTCAGTGTAATTTAGTCACCAGTTGGCACTTAATTTGATCCTCCATTTAATTTGATCAAGACCTCCGAAACTAAATCATCTGGTCCTTAAAAATACAACTTCCACTCCTAATTTTTTTTCTGCTTTAGTCAGGATAAATTGCTGCTGGATAAATTGATTCTTGGCTACAATTAGTTGCTATCTAATTAATGGTGATGAGCATAAAGAAATGCTTATAAATAAGTGAAAAAGGACATAATCCAAAACAGATGGAGGCTGATCAAGGAAAACTTGTGGATCACTTAACTATGAAAATGTTTTTGAAAGAACTGCCATAACAGCACTCAGGGCTCAGCATTTCACTCCTCATATTAGTATACTACATGGTAGTCACTTACTTCCAAAGTGTTCTTGCTAAGAGTTGCATCCATTTTCACAGGTGAGAAAACACAGATCTAACGCTTCTTACATGATTGTGTGGGTGATACATCTGTACCACATCTGGAAATAAGATCACTTGACACAGGACCTGTCTGTCTCCTTACAGGCCGGACAAGACATAGACCCTAACATAGCATAGGTTCCAACAGCGATATCAATAATACAGGAATCACAGGTTTCAATAACAAGTGGGAAAAAAGCCATCAATATTCAACAGAAAGGATGGCATTATAAGATCAGGGGACACATTACGTTTTAAGTCTGTTCCTACAGGGATTTTGCTTTTTATCTTCAGAGTCCAAATATTTGTCCCACACAGACTGGGTAGAATTAAACTTTTATTTTCTCTCATACAATATGTAAATAAGATGTGGCTAATGCAGAAAATGCTTGGTAAATGATGACAGAAACGTATACAGCAGACAGTGGGTAATGCCATTGGTAGCCAAAGAGCCAAAGACAACTGATGAAATAGTCCTTAGCATATCAAATTCCTGGGCTCAAATGTTTTTAATATCACTTAATATCCCAACTAACTGTTAGTAGAGCCAGACATACAATGTGTGAGGCTGTAAATGATCCATCATCACTGCACGGTATCGTGGTAAAGCTGACAAAAGTAAGAATACGAGTATGGCAAATACTGATAACACATCCAGCATGGAGAATACTGATATCCTGCTTTCCCAGGATCATTAGATTTTGTTCCTTCCTTGTTCCACCACTCCCACACCTCACTCTCCCACCATGGGATGTTGATGAAGTTATTCTCTTCTACAGCCACAAAGTTGCTTGCACTCCAGTTCCGTCCTGCACCAGTTCTTCCTTACCTAATTTTATGTTTCAGATCGGGGGCTGTACTGTAAGTTGTCCAACAACATTATTTTCATTAATTCATCCCATGATAGTCTGTTCTGAGTGTAGCTTGTGTCAGCAGCACATTTTTGTAGCTCAGGTAATTTCCTCCTTTTTAAAATAAATCAGGGCACTGACAGCTCCTCTGTTTTGAAAGACACAATGAGATAAGACATCTGTTATTTTTTCCCCCAGTCAGGACATTTAAAAAAAGTTCACTGCAGCATTTTTACACCATCTTGCACTCCTCACTTCTGTATCTCAAGAGTCAAACATACAAGAGGAGAATGCTTAATAAGCACCTGAGGCAGAGTGGGTTAATGAGACTTGCAGTCAAGGGTTCTGATTAGTTTTGAAGCTATCTTATTAGAAGATAATGTGGATTATGAGAGTAAAGTGAAGCACTGCACAGCAGCATCTGACTTTAGAGAATCCCATTCCAGTTACTGCGAAAAAATGTAAAAAGGAAAGTAGACATAATTAGTTAATACAGTATAAGAGGTATGCCCATTGCAACCTGTCATGGACAATTTCACAGGCAGAAGCTGTGGCTCAAATACAACGTGTTTTTAATTGTTCATGATTCAGAGCACTTTATGTTGTGCAACTCTGTTACAAATAACAACTACTTTGCAGAAAAAGAAAGCAGCAAAGCAAAGCCACACCACTCAAACTGCTGCTTATTTCCATCGTCAGCCATGGAAAGAGGATTGTCTCATTGGGACACAAAACAAAGGGACAGAAATTTGAGACTTCCCTTTTGCCCCAGCCCAACATCATTGCAGATTACCAGAAAAAAAGGAATAGAGCAGACCTAACTAGGGGGGGGTGGCAGCATCCCAGACTGGCACCAGCAAAGTGAGGTAGCCCTCATGTGAGTCAAATGACCGAGGAAGAGATTTCTCCTATCACGGCTGCATGCCTTGCCCCATATCTCCATATGCCTACATTCAGTTTATCTCAACTTAAGCATCAAGAATTTTTGAATAATTATTGTTCATCTGTTTCCTCACACAGACTTTGAGATGGAGGAATACCACAGCTGAATATAGTATTTCATGTGACCCATGAGAATGGCATATTTTAATTTTAAGGAGATTTTATTGTTTTTATGTCCACTGCTTTACAATACATGCTGCATTTGCGATATTCCCAGATACTGTAATTATTATAAAGTCATATATAAGAAGTGAAGTAAAATTCAGACATCACCTTGGTATCTAGGAATAATTTAGATGTGCTCTAAGTAAAGAAACTCTCTTAGCTGGATCTACCTATGTTTCTCTTTCCCCAAGGGAACTTTTTTTCCAATTTTAATTAAGGAAACAATACAAAAGCATACCTTCTGAAGCCGTGTATTTGTACTGATATTAGCAAGGACAGCACTCTGTTTGAAAGTTAATGCTTTTCTATTATCTCCAAAGATCTATTCATCAGCACACCTACAAGTACACACTTCCTGTGAATTATAAATCAAAGTGCTCTTACCCTTGGTTGTCTCAAAGATGATCATTTTAGGTAGAAAGCTGTGAGTGGAGCCTGAGCAACACTCCTGAACTGGTTAAAAATAAACCATTAAACAGAGGCTGGGAAGGACTTTGAAAAGCAGCAGGGGAGAAGGAAAACAGCACTATATAGCTCAGGTTAGAGATGAAGATAAGTTTAGCACCTAGTAGAGAAGAAAAAAATCCTTGTCTTTGGGAGTGCCAGTGGACACCCAGTGCCTCATGTAAAGCTCCACGACTGACAGATTACAGCACTGCAGCCTTAGCTGAATGACACACAGTCTCACCTCACTGGCCTCCTGAAGGAGGGGAAGGGAAGTGTATCTCTACTCTACATAAGTCTACCTGAAAAACAGACCTCTAATCACCCCTCTTGTTAAATGAAGTTTATCCTAGCAAGAATTTAGTGTGGGTTCTTTTAAAGAATAACATGTCTGTAGTAGAATCATAGGATCATTAAGGTTGAAAAAGATCTCTGAGATCATCAGGTCCAACCACTAACCCCAGCATCACAGTGTTCATCACTAAATCACATCCCCAAGTGCCACATTGTGGTTGCATTTTGAACAATTCCAGAGATGGTGATTCCATCACCTTCCTATACATCCTGTCCCAATGCCTGAAAATTCTTCCAGTGAACATTTTTTTCCTAATATCCTATCTAAACCTTCCCTGGTACAATCTGAGGCCATTTCCTCTGGTCTTGTCACCTGTCGTCTGTAGACGAGACAGAATCCCCCCCTGGCTACAACCTCCTTTTGCATAGTTATAGAGAACAATAAGGTTGTCCCTGAGACTCTTTCTCCAAGCTAAGAGAAAAAGTTGAGCAAGAGACACACTAGTTATTATACGCTAAACAAAGATCTAGAATACTTTTTTAAAAAGTATTATTGAATTTTGAAAAAAAAACCCAAAACTAAGTCAAATTGTAGCCTCAAAGCCACACCAGAAAGATTACAGTAGTGTTAGAAGTCCATATCCAGTTCCTCCATGTCCATGCTACAGTCAGCAGTCAAAACTATTCTGACACAGACAATTAGACCAAAGAATAAAGTAAAAAGAAGGGAAAAAACTAACTAGAGCCTGTCTCTTGCTTGATCACTGTAGAGCTTGTTATTGCTGTTGCATTCCATTCAGTTTTTTCAATAATTTAATAGCAGCTCAATCAGGTTTGCCATGCCCAGACAAAAAAATAGCAGATTTAACAAATATAGAGAAATATTTATAGTCAAATAGACCAGTTGGTAAATGCAATTTACTAATAACATCATTAGTAGGAAGTATATTAGCAATATTATTACTGTGACCAAAAAACCTAAACCAAAGCCCCAAGACATCACTGTGATGATATCCTGATGAAGTTTTGATAAGCCTTACTTCACACAAAAGCACTCATAAACCTGATGGAAATCCACAGCTACCCACAGAACCAAATAAATACTGACAGCAACAAACTCAAGATCATAGTAGATGAATAAAAGTACACAACCAGTACCAAAATAACACATTAAAAAATCCAAAAACAGTTGAAATGGTTTACCATTGTTCAAGCTGCCTTTTATTCACAAAGTTATGTAAGATTGTGAGATTAATTCACCCACGCAGTTCTAGAAAAGTAAAACAGGGTAGGATAATTCTAGCAGGATTTGTTCACTATTCATGAACACCTTCTAATCTGGATTTAGAGTTTAGCATGCAGAAGTGCCACTTTTTTCACAGTAAACTGCAGATTTAACAGAATTACACTGCTAATTCTGCAGAGAGAGCTTTATTGGACTTCCCAGTGCATACATTTAAGTTAACTCTTAGCTCCCCAGCTGAACAGTAATGGCAAAGATAAAACAAACAACAGAATCTTGTAAGATGTAGATGACCTTCCTGTCCAGCCTGAGGCAGTTATCAGTGAATTTAATTTCTTTTCCACTGGACTGTTCGAGTCAGAGCACTTTCTCCACTATTTGTAAGTGGTAATACTTAGATTTCACAAATCCTCCCTTTTTTTTTTCCCAAATTCCATTATTCTACAGCCTTAGTTTAGCTGTATTTAGACTCCTTCAGCCTTCAGTTCAAGCATCAACATACCACTGCCACAACTGCCCAAAAAACCTAACCCAAATTTAATGCAGTGAACCTAAAAATCATTGCTCTGGAGAGCTTTCTGCAGAGCAGGGTGGGGAATAAGTGTAAATGCATCTATTATTTCTCTCATTTGAATGCATTTCTGAAATTTCAGAGCATTCAGATGAACACTGCTTGATCCAAATGGCAGGAATCTCATCAGCTTAATGGACATTAGAACTGGATACTGGATATCAGTGAAAAGGCAAAACATAGCAATTTCTCTGAAAAGCCAGTATTACCAACAAATTTATGAGAACAGAGAAGACATCTTTTTATGTACAAGGATCAAGTTTGTGAATGCTTACACAAGTTGAACGCATGTTGACTTGATGGGAATTACTCATGGGTGCTGAAGGAGTAGGCCAACATCATTGTGAGATGAACTCCAATTATCTTTGCAAGGTCAAGGGACTGGCTTGGTGGATAAGGAAGCAGGGAGAATGGGATGTAATGGATGTTGCTTGTAACAAACTTAGCAAGGCTTTAGCACTATCTCCCATGACGTTGTAGACAGGTAATGAATTATGGGGTAGGTAAATAGAGAATTAGACTGAAAACTGAGAAGATTGTCACCAGTGGGACTGAAGTTCAGTTGGAGGCTGAAGTTCAGTTGGAGTTCTCTTGGTGTTCCCAAGAGACATGTTCTGAGATCAATGCAATTGAACTTCTTCATGACAAGTCCCATTAATGATGGGAAAGAGTGCAACTTTAGTGAGTTTTCAGATTATACTGAATTAGGAGGAGTGGTTGATATATCAGGCTGTTTTGCTATTATGCAGAAGGGTGTTAACAGACTGGAGAAGGGAGGCGACAGGACCCTCATGCAGTTTAACAAACGAAAATGCAAAATCCCAAACCTACAGAGAAACAAACCCATCCACGAGCACGTGATTCTGACAGGCCAAAAACCAGCTTTACAGGTGCAATGGAGGACAAATAGAACACATAACAGCAATGTGCCCCTGCAGAAAAGGCCAACAGTACCCCGAGCTGTATTAGGGAAACATTACCAGCAGGTCAAGGTAGATGTTCCTTCCTCTCTACTTGGCACTGCTGAGGGAAGTTGGGAGCATTGAGTCTGATTCTGGGCTCCCCAGTACAAGAGAAATCTGTACATACTGCAACAAGTCTAGTGAATAGCCATGAAGATGGCTAAATCTTGAAGCATGAGTTATTCTATAGGCAATTAGGAAAAATTTCTGGTCTGTAGCCCTTGTCCCTAGAGATGATTTCAAATTCCAAGGCATCAACTGGGAACAGAACCCTACTGTGACAAACAGGTGTAAATACTTGAAGTTTGTGGGTGAGAACTTGAAATACAGGAAAACCTATTTAAACCTAAGAAAACGCTTTTTTACACTGAAGATGATCAAACATGAGAACCATGAGGAATGTCTGTCCTTGTAGATATTCAAAATCAGATTAGACATAGCCCTGAGCAACCTCCTGTAAGTTAACACCCCTCTCTGATCCAGCTGGGGTGGGAGGAGTGGACTGTGGACCAGATGATTTCCAGGAGCAGGTTCCCACCTCAGTGATTCTGTAATTCAGCCTGGGAAGAACCACAGAATGGGCAGACATGATAGTCTGCAAACATCCAGTTGCTGACAATCAAAACAGAAGCTCAGTTCATCCTAGCCCTGCTTGCCATTGCAAAAGTCTTTGACCAAAAGTGAGCAGATTTGCAAATTCTTGCAGCAGACAGATCTTGAAGTTGTAGAAGCATCCAAAAATTTTGCTGACAAGACAAAGACCCTCCAACTCAGCAGCCAAATCTGTGAAGTGTTCACAGCTGCTTCCAGCCATGCTGAACCAAACAAATTTTCCATCAGTCTCCTGTGACTGTAAACAGCACTCTAACAGGGCTTTAAACTTGGCAGAATTGCACGATCAAGCAACAATTTTTCATTGTGCTTCTAGCCTGCTTGATTGTTTATTCATTCAACACAGAATTCACTGCACTTAGGTTAACATTAGGATTTCTTCAGATATGCCTTTCTCTTAAGTCTTTGAGCCATCAGCAAATTAGCAAGGTTGCTGTGAAGATAATGCTTTATATTTAACAGATATCAATAGCCCATTCAAACCCCCTTCTGCTCTTGACCTCAGTTATTTAACTCAAACATCACAATACAGACTGACCCAAAGAGTGACAACACAAGAGAATGGCACTATTTCTGGACCCATGCAAAGGCTAATTAAGATTGTCTATGTTGATTTGCTCTGCAGTCTTGCTTTTTAATCTGGTGTTTGAATATTTTCTTGCAAAATCACTAAAAAACCCACAGATGAAGGGGTTGGAACTCAAACATATAGCAAGGATGCACAGCAAAGAAAAGCTTTAAGAAATTGAGATAATTCATGCTGGTTCAATTTCTGCCTGTGTAAAGGGGAAAGAGTTAATTTGCAAATTTTTTTAGACTGAATAAATTTCTGAGTTATTTTTGCCTAATTGAAAAACCAATATTTCCTACTGGTTTCCAGATAATCCTTGTTACTTTTTTTTTTTTTACCAGGCCAGGACCATAGCTTTTAAGATTTGCTTACATCTCTTATTTCACCACCATTTTTTAACTTTAAGATTTTTTTTTCCAATTTTAGAGTGAGGGAGTAGCAAGAATTGAAGAAAGTTACTGAAGACTGCTGCAGGGGAGAAAAAGCAAAACAATGAACAAAACCCCAAGGATCACTTTTCTTAATGGCAGTTCAAAATGGCAAGAGCCACGCATGGAGAACCATGCTGGGCTGGCAGCTTTGAGAGAGCCTTTCTTTCAGTTGCCATGACACTTGTTTCCTGCTACCAAGTAACCCCCTGAGGGCACTAATACAGAAATATCCAGTACAAATTCTTTTTAACCCCAAAACTAAGAAACTCGCTTGGAAAAGAGTGGACCAATCTGTAGAAAACAAATTACTGTGAATTGATCATGGAGGGCTTGACTGTGAAGTGAAAACCAGAGAGGGGGTCAGATGAAAGCAGTCCACCATCACATTTGCCATTTTGGCTTTAATATTAGAATGTCAAAATTGCAAGTGTTTATTACTAGAGTTTAAAAAGAACTTCAGGAGATAAGCTATTCCTACATAAGGAAATGAGGAGTGTATTTTACACAGATAATTACAAAATCAGAATAAGTGGAGAGATCACTAAACTTCACAGCTCTTCACCAGAAGAGGAAGGATCCATGCGCACTCTTGTTGTTAATACTGTTGGTATTAATACTGTTCATTCTTTTATCTCATTGCTGTTTCCAATGAATTCTTCTTATCTTAGCCTTTATTTGCCTTTTATGTCTCCAGTTCTCCTCTCCAGCCGGCCGCCTATGGGGGCAGAAGAGGAGGAGGGGGAGTGAACAGGCAGCAGCATGGTTTAGAGAATCTTAGCAGGAGAACTAAATTGGGGTTTACCTCTACTAAACTACAATAGGGATTAAATAGCACAACCAAGGAAATTTCTACACAAAAAATAATCCACAGCCCAACACCACTGTCCTATCTTTTTTTATTAAAAAACCACCAAATTTCCACTACAACTACCCTCAGCAACTAAACCACGCTTGGACACGGATTATTAAAGACAAATCACACACAATTATTTGATATGTAATAACTCAATTCTCAAAGATACAGAGCACATCAGGAATCCAGCCAAACTCAGCTTAGTGTTTGATCTTCAAATCTGGGATGGAGAATTAACCAAACCACACCTCAGAGCAGAAAACGTTCACCCTAGCGGTTCAGGTTTGTTCACTGCACATTCTGCCAGAGGATGCTACATGCCAACTGGTAAATGGCTTCTTCAGTGCAGAATGAAGCCAAGGAGAGCTGCAGAACCTTTACAAAATGATACCTGTCCTAGAAGTTCTGTGTAGTACACAAGAAACAGCAGCAGCTCCGTGTTTATTTCACAGAAGCACTGCAGAACTGTACAGGACCCAGCCTCATCAGTTAGCTGGATGAAGAAAACCTTTAGCTCACCAGCTAGATGAACCGTTTTAGGGTGTATATATATGTTACAAAGATCAGTGGATTAACTCTGACTTGGTGTAAAGGAGATGAAAGGAGACCACCCAGCCACAAAAACAAGAGTCATATCTTCCTGATAAGTCATAATAAGTATTATCATGAGGTGCCATCCTCCTTTCTTCTATTGCCTACATTCCTTGAACATGGCAAGCCAAGACACCTAACTCCAATTTGTGTGTATCTGTAGAAATTTAAGCTTCAACTCCTCATTAGATGGCATGAAGGCATGCACCAACACCTTTTCCAGGAGAACTCTGTCCTTCAAAGCTTGCTTCTGTTACAAATTGTGCTACTTCCCCTGATCCCCAGTATCATATACCACCTCATCAGTTCTGCAGAACTATTCAGCTGTTTCCCCACTGCACTTCAGCATAGGGAATGTTCAGCTGTATGTGGGAGAAAGCTCTGAGACAGCAGGTGCTCCCACCACTGCAGAGTTCAGATAATTTTAGGTTCTACTGTGCAGCACAAGACATAGAAATAAATTGGGATATCAAAATGGGTTTGAGCCAAGCTACTACCTAAAAAGAAATAAAAAAAGGCAAAAAGCAGAGAAGAAAAGAAATTAAAAGTGAGAGACTGAAGCACCAATCACACTGCCCTCACAACTGGAGGCAGGATCATTAATTTTTTCCAAGCTCATTAAGAGCATTTATACTCCTAAATTTTTTCTGTAGACCAAATATTTTGAGGCTGTCTAACTGCAGGACATTTCTGTTGGCAACTATTACAGTGCTGATGGGACTTGGCAGCCTGCGGTCCATGGGTAGTCACTTTAAAATAGTCAATCCTCTGATGCATTGCAAAGTTTCTGTCCCTTTCTCTGTTCCAGAATTGTTGCTCTTTCCTCAGTGCCACATCTCCTACCAATTACTGGTGTGTTGTGGAATACTGTTTAATAAACATTTTCTTGGCAGAGTACATCATCTAAGTGATCGATCATGCGTTGAGGAAATAGAGTTTTAAGTACTGTATCAGCTTCCTGCATCTCCTTTGAAAGGCATCCCATAGTCATTAGAAAAACCCACCCTTGGCACTAAATGATTTATTTTAATCTAAACAGAGATTACTTTAATTAAACACACTTTATTCCTCTTGAAATTGACAGAGCACTCCCCTGAAGCTTTCTATCACTCCATTTATCAAATGATTTCTTTGAGAGCAGCAAGCCGCTCCTCACAGACCACTTTGCTCAGGAGCCTCAGTTTTGTTCCAAAAACAGGGAGAAGAAAAATCCACAATAATAAAATATAGACAGATTCAACTAATCTCAGATAAGAGTACAGTTACTATGATCCTGACTTTGGATACTGAACAAATCTTCAAAGGTTACATTAAAAAAAAATTTAAATTCATGTTTAAACACAAAAAAAAAAAATCTAGGAACACCTAGAATCTCATTCAGGCAAATTAAAAGCCTGGTCTAGTTTTATAATTTTTCTGGAGCATTCATAGTGACTGAAAGTCAATAAAGCCCAGAGTTTGCAGCCCAGGAACTGTAAAAATGGAACAACAGAGGTATCCTGCTCAGAGAACGCTGGTCATTTCTGGAGAAGCATGAGACAAGATGTTTAAGGAGAGGTTGGGAAGGTGGGACTATTAATAGATGCACAGGACTGAAAATGTAGTTCACTTTGAGACAGAACTTATAACAAAGCAAGTACTTTAAATCAGCAGTGCTAACATTCAATACTCTTCTCAGACAATTTGGAAGATATTAGGAGGAACATTAATGAAGTCAGAGGAATTATACCTAAATGTGTTACATTAAAATAGGGTGAGCCCATATGAACTTCATGAAATTAAGTGTGGGTCACAAGTACAGGCTGGGCAGAGGATGGATCAAGAGCAGCCCTGAGGATAAGGACTTCGGGGTGTTGGTGGATGAGAACCTCAACATGAGCTGACAATGTGCGCTCAGAGCCCAGAAAGCCAACTGTGTCCTGGGTTGCACCAAAAGCAGCAAGGCCAGCAGGGTGAGGGAGGGGACCTTGCCCTTTGAGACAAATTTGGAGGAACATCCTAAATGAACGTACTCTGATAGAAGGCAGGTTTCAGCAGCCCCTCCCCCACCAGGTTCAGAAAGAATTTTTCTTGGAGGAAAGTGAAAAAAAAAAGCCCTGTTTATTTAACAAGCAGAGTGCATGCAGGCACAAAAGAGAATGAATAATGTTAAATAAGAAAACCTCTCGCTGTGGAGAAAACTTGAGTCCTTTCTGTAGGTGTGGCTTTGCTCTCTCCAGAGCTGGGGTTCAGCGTGGGCCCCTCCGGGCCACAGTGTAAGGCCTCCTGGTGATGTTCTGGTGTTGCTGAACAGTCCAGAAGAAAAGAAGAAGAAGCCAAAGTCCCAGGGAAAAAAACTTTCTTGCCTCAGCTCACAGACTAGCTGAAAAGCAAAGGTGTTTAACTCTCCATCTCTCTCCTGAGAAACGGAGCCGAAAGCTGGGAAAAGCAGGAAGGTGCTTCCTTGGCTCTGCAGCTGTAAGAATGCAGGGGAGTGTGTGTGTCTTTGAACACAAAACCGCTCTGAAGAATTCACTCGGCTTCTCTCCCCCCTGGACCCGGTTTAAAGGCACAGGGTTCATATCTGGCATAGAGCAGGTGATAGGGGATACAGCATCGTAAAATCACCCCAAGATAGACCCCACCAGAGAAGACTTCCAAGGGAAACCTTACAGCAGCCTTACAGTACTTGAAAGAGCCTACAAGAAACCTGGAGAGGGACTTTTCACAAGGGCACCTAGTAATAGGACAAGGGGGAATTCCCTTAAGCTGAAGGAATGTAGGTTTAGAATAGATATCAGGAAGAAAGTCTTTACTGCAAGGGTGACAAGACACTGGAAAACATTGCTCTGCAAAGATGTGGATGCCATATGCCTGGAAGTGCTCAGGGCCAGGTTGGATGGGGCTCTGAGCAGCCTGGTCTAGTTGGAGGTGTCCCTGCCCATGGCAGGAGGGTTGGAATTAGATGGTCTTCATGGTCCATTCCAACCCAAACAATTCTGTGATTTTTAGTCCTGTGAGAGTTGAGTTGAGAGCAATTTGAACTGTAAAAGTAGAGGGGAGAATAGATATATATACATGCTGTTGCCTTTCTTTTGGTACCAATGTTTTTTTTAAAAGCAAAAAAATCCTTTTCAGAAAGATCAAAAGGTTAAGTTGATTCTGTTTTCTTTTCACGTCCAGTATATCTCTGGGTGTGTACCAGGGTGGGATGGAGGGGAGTCATCATATTGTTAAAAGACTGATTTCTATTACTATTAAACTAAAATGTAACTAGAGGTATTCATAAACATCCTGAAATAATTCATTTCCCTTTCCTTCCAAATTCAACATTTTCAGTCTGATTTGCAGACAGGTATCTGAAATAGATCCAAACTATTATCAAATCAGCATGCTAGATGACTGACATTCACCCTTCACTGCAAGTCTCTCAGAAAATTGATTCATGAAAATTCTATCCCAGGTGTCTGAGCTTTTTAATGACTAATAGAACAGTGTCTTTCCAGGCTCACCTTTCATTTGTTATTTACTCAGCAGTATTTACACACCGTTAAGGCAGGCTAAGCCATACAGGGAATAGACATTCACAAATATAAACAGAATTATAATGTCCTGGTTGCAAGATAGCTGCAACAGAAAAATATACCAGTTGTGCAGAAGAACCCAGGGATGAGTCACAATTCTGAAACATTCAGGCAGTTCTTAAAATATCTGTAATTATCCTTCCTGCTCAAGTACGGAATACACCTTTTATTGCCATTGAACCATTTACTGCCATGCATTTCTATGGATTTGTACCAGAGGAGGCTATCAGAGAGAGAGTCTTAGTCCTTCAGTAGACATCTTGGAAGACTTAAGGATACCCAGTGATCCTGATCTCAAACTACAGGGGCAAATTTTCTCCCCCAGCTGCTTTGAGGCATGAAGCCCCATACAAAGGGAAATAAAATTGTTGCCAAAAAAAAAAAACCAAAACCAAAAAACACCCCAAATCAAACAAAACCAAAAAAACCACCTCCCCCCCCCCAAAAAAAACCCCACCATGCACTCCCAAAAAACAAAACAAACACCCCAAAAAAACAAACACCAAAAAGGTAAGTTAAAGTACCTGTCTCTCCTAGTGGGAAGTATAAATATATGAGAACCCAGATGAAGTTGTTTATCCTGCAGGAAACAAGTCTCCTTTAGACATTTTCATTGACCAAATTATTTATTTGCACTTATCAGTATTCAGGTGTGCTTAATATTTTATGCTTAGAGGGGTAATTAAACCTATACAGAGTCTCTAGTCACTCTGTCCCTGGGCTCTGTCTTCCTTCAAACATGACAATTTAGCAAATAAAATTGTGTTAACCTAAAGAAAAGTTCACAGCTTTTTGCATGTAAAAGATTTATCTTCCCTGTTCCTTATTCTCTGCTGAGGGAACAGTGAAGCTTGGCAAGCCCATGTCCTATGCCCCAGATATCATGCAGTGGGAAGATATAATGCACACAAGATATTAATAGTCCATTCCACTAGCTTCTACTTCTGCCTTTTTTTTTTTTTTTTTTGGATGCCACCACCTCTCTGATTGAGTACTCCACTGTCTCACAGAAATAATAAGCAAGTAGTGTGATAGGAAACAACATATTTTTTCTAGCTTCTTGGATTGCAGAAACAAGGTACCTCCTTACAACAGGGTGAAATAACAGAGAGGGCTGCAGCTGAATCCAAAATTAACCCTTAATGAACAAGTAAAGAAGCCTCATTCCTACTATATTTGAACACTCAAAATATGCAACAAATTCCTTCCAGAATATTCTCAAAAATTAGTTTCCTAATGAGGTCGGAAGGACAGGACACAAAATTTCCTTCACTTGTTAGTACAAGCTGCTTGTTAGTTGAATGAAATTTAGGTGTCACTTCTGCTTTTAGCTTTATTCTCCAACTTTTTTAAAAGGAAATTTTACAGTTAAGAGCATCAACAAACCAGTTCCTCATAAAACTGTACATAGGGATATGTCCCAGGTCTCCTCCTTCTCCCCATAAAAGAAAGTTCAGCCACCTTCTCTTGCAAAGAGAGGGTGATCGGCTGTAGCAGCATCCCCTGAGGAAATCTTAGACTGCCTCGTAGATTAATTTTTGAATTGGGAAAGGTCTTTGGAGAGATACAGAAGACACAAGACCATCCCTGCAGTTTTACCAAGAAAATAACAGATACTAGGCCTTGCTCTGAAAGCATATTAATGGAAAAAAAGGAAGAGAGAGAAAGGGATACATGTAGGAATGTGTAAAGGTCTTCTGATTCAAGGAATGTGTGGTTTGGTGTTTGGAGATGCCAGAAATGCTGCTACTCCATGCCCAGTTACCTAAATAATGTTCCACTTTATTTTCAGTCACCCTCTACAGATAATTTTTTTGGTTTTTTACCCCACGCATAGACATCTCTCCAGATAAGAGGTTACAAATCAACAATAATGAA
This sequence comes from Corvus kubaryi, assembly GCF_017639235.1. NCBI lineage: Eukaryota > Metazoa > Chordata > Aves > Passeriformes > Corvidae > Corvus > Corvus kubaryi. The sequence goes on from NW_024581081.1 coordinate 2,938,347, forward strand.
AAGTAGTATCCTGTATTAGAAGACACCAATTCAGGTGCAATTTTACAAAACTTATTCATTATCCATAGAAAAAAGTGATCTGTTCCCTAGGGAAAGGGGTAGGGAATAAAGGGGTTTTTTGTCCTGTATAAAGAATTCAATCTACACGCATTAATCATTTATTTCATTTTACTCTCTCCTCATAAGTGAACACAATGCTATAATTTCAGTGTATTATAAAAAAACCACAGCAAATGTTTTTATTTTTCAGTTCAAACTAAATACTTCAACAGACCTTGCCACAAGCTAAATCTGTTGATGCCTCTCAGCACAAGTGTTGGACTGTTGACAAACCAAACACACAAGCTTTCCCATCTAGTCAGTTCTTCAGATTCTCTCTACTACTATGAGAATTCAATTAGGCAAATTCTTAATTGGTACAGACTACTTTTCCTTCTAGCAATGACCCTTTACATCATTGTTAACAATCTTCTATGATTAATTATGCCAAAGGCAGCAGACTAAATTTCTTATGTCTATAGACTTCCAAAACATAGCACTCATTAAAAGAGGCAGTGGTGAAAAAATTTTCTTTATGCCGTTCATCTTTTACCTCTATTTACAATGGCTTTAGCCCTAGCAGCTTTCTACAAAAGGCTCTTCAGGTCCTCCTTTCCTGCAGTGTGGAGCTGGAAGGCAGGTAGCCAAAGACAGAACATGCTACTACCAGCACTCTTGCCTTAGACTGGGTTTTGCTTGCCAGAACTGAGGCTGAGAGACAAGGAAGGAAGAAAAATATTGTCTAAAGAATAAAGCATCAGGATTTATATAAAAGCAGCACATACAACTATACCTAAACAGCCACATATGTCTAGACAAAACATTTTTTATTGAAAAGATATAAAATTCACTATAACATGGAGAACAAGAGTAGCTTCTGCCTCTTATGCCTGTAGCATTTGCCACTTTCTGGAAATAAAGACTGATGACCTGAAAAAGTCAGGAGTTTAGAACCTATTCAAGCAGTAAGCATGGAAATAGAAGACAGACTTTTCAAAGCAGCCACAGTGATGATTCAAGATTTGGGCTAACAATATTTTACAAATAAATGCCCTGTCTATATATTTTTAGGTTTTTTCAACAAGGTAGTACTGCCTGAAAGAACTTCCATTTTGAGAGATAGCTATAAGTGAACATCAAGATAGATGGAAAGAAGACTATGATACATTGCACAGAAATGCTTCCACAAAACCCTAACTGGAAAACAGTACTATGGCCAGTTTCACCTAAGGAGAAAAAATAATCTTCTGTAGTTCTTTATGCACTAAAAATTTTACCCAAATGTAATAAAGCAACTCTAAAAATTTACAAGTGAATTTGCACATTCAAAAACTCAAAGTCATACTGCTAGCACAGGTGAAACAAGAGCTGTTCACATTTGCTAGACTCAAAAATCCTCCATTGTAAAGATTTCTTCATTTAAAGCTAAAAAACACTCACAGTTTTTCTGAATTCATTGGGTTGAAAAAGCAGTCCTTTGTAAACACTTAAACCCCGAAATGCATTGAGTATTTTAATTGATATTACATGTCCAGTCTAAATTTACTACAAATTATACTAAAATTCCTCATATTTAAGTCAGTTTTTCAAAATGAATCATGAAATGACATCTACTTATTTATAAGGCTTCCGTTTTACCAGTAGAAATGAAATTGACTACTACTTAGATAAATGAGATTTCAGCATTGCCTTGATCTGAACAGCACAGGAGACAAGTTCTACACCAGAGGCAGAGAAACAGGACAATCAATGGCTCTTAGCCATGGTGGTCTGTAGAAAAAATAAAAATTAAAAAACCCCACCACACGCACAACATATATCCCCCCAAAACTACCACCAAATAACAAAACAGAAACAAAAATAGAATTAAGGTAGCTCCCATGACTACTTCAGTTGAGGTGTGGTAAATTGTGGCTACTTGAGTTCAAGGACCTAAGAACCAAACATTTTTTGGCTGCAATTTAAAATTGGCTAGAACTTCAAAACTTTACTTTTTCAAATAGGCTTTTCTATGGGCATTTAAGGAATTAATACATATGTTAAGTGAAAGAATGGTTCACAAAATCAGACACTTTCTTAGGAGTTTGTACTGAATGTGTAATTGTCAGTATAAAATACTGATTTTTTTTTTAATGTAGCCATTATTACTGAAGTGCACAAATAATACTGGTCAAGCCTAGAACACAATCCAGAAGAAAACTTCATCTACTTTGGACACATGCTTCTACAGATGAGATCTTTTTGGTCTGTAGATTGCTATTTTCTTTAAAGAAAAGTTTCAAGAAGTCATCAGTAACATCTCTCTAGATGACACAAGATGAAGGCTCCAATTATACTCCTCTAATATCTAGATTCCAGGTGGGAAAATGCTAAATAACACTATAATAAACAGATCACAGTCCAAGAAGAACCTGTACTGAGATACTTTCGGCTGATTATATGCTCTTAATTATAGGCAAACACCCTTTCCTTAGAGGTCCAGTGGAAAAAAAACCAAACTAAAAACCCCCCATAACAACCAGATAAAATAACTCTGTCTTCTTACTTGACTCCTTTTGATCCAAATATCCAAACCTTTAGAACAGGCTATTGCATAAGCAGTGCAATAAGTGGGAGGGGCTGATGGGGGGCGGTGATGGTGGACTGTGGCTTAGGGTTTTTTCCCCACTAATGTAAAGACTCCTTCACATAACGTATGTTAAAGTACTCAGATATCCTGCATATGTAGGACAATGTCCTTAATGCCTGCTAGTCCTAATGCCTTCTTACTGGCTCAAATTTCATAACAAATGGACGTGACACTGCACTGGATAGCAGCTTTTGTCTCTGGTATGGGGAGCAGGAAAAGAATGGGAGATGCCAGTCTCTGTTCAGAGATGATCCACAGGGGTAAACAAAATTCTAGGTAAAATATTCATAGATTCATCTCTGCCAGTTTACATCCCCTCCTCACCTTCTAGAGCACCCTTATAGAAATTCATCAACTTGTTAAAACTGAGAGACAGAAAGGCCTCAGTCATCTACTCAACCCCACCAGCTCCAGTCTATTGTCATGTTGACTCCCACTTATCTGCTAAACCTAGTTTGAATTTCAGATGGTTTCCATCTTTATCACTGTGAAGTCAAATTCAACCTCATTAAAATTTAAAATGCTCTGCTGTAACTCGGTCACTCAGAATACTTACAATTTTACTGTGTTTTTATATATGATACACAGTACCAAGGAGACACACTAAACAAAGTAACTTTAAATCAGTTAAAATATTGCAATTTGAAAGGAATCTGAAACTCTGTAGCTAACACATCTCTTCTATTAAAAATTTACTTTTGCATCAGAATAATTAACAGGAAAGTGGTTAAACAGGTTACCCTATAACAATAATAATGAGTAGAACTACACCTAGTTACAGTAGGTAATAAATTTATATGCAAGCACATACAGACCTGAATCTGACACACTGGCAAGTCATATACAGCTCTCTTAGACAAGTTAAAGAACAATGCCAACCAAGCAGCTTTTTTCAAGAAAACATTAGAAAATATTATTACACAGAATTTGATTATTTTGAAGAAACATATCCAGTCTTAAACGCTTTATAAATAAATTTATCAAAATATTTTCTTTTAAAATGTAAAAATATTTAAAATAGTTTTTGTCATCAGGCGGAATGACATCTAAACAGACTGAGTCCTTGAGACCAAAAGATAATCACATTTCTATATTTATTTTCACTACCTGATTGGGGACAGAACTTTATAATGTCACAGGAGTTTGAAGTCATATTTGAAATCCATACCTGTCTAGTAGCCTACACTGGTGAAAGAATCTCATGAAAGAGAATAATGATTTTTTGAACAGAGGTATTCTGAATGGTGAAGGCAAGAAGGACAGTCTGATATGATCTCTTTTAAGATGTCATCAGTGCTTTGAATTTGCATGCTTTGCTTTAGCACTTGCACACCCAACACCATATGAACTTTTCAACTGCAGCAACTTTCACAGTGCATGGTACAAACGATAAATTACAGAGCACACATTCTGATACAGCACACCTAAATCCATTTCCATGTTGTATTCATTGCAACAGATTTGTGGTGCAGTTAAATGTAAGAACAAATGCCATTCTTCAAAATATTTAACTGTAAAGGGGACATGAGATTTAAGTGGTATTTCCTACCATCTAATAAAGGGAACAGAGATGGTCAGATGCCCAAGTTTCCACAGCTAAAGTATGGGAAATTGAGTGGCTAATAGGGTAGCAAAACTTCCAGCATTCTTATGCCTATTACTTCAGTTCTATATAGGGCTTTCTTTTGGTTTAACAAACAAAATAATTTTGTTCTTGTTTATTTTGATCTGGTAGAAAATAGTAGTCAGAAATCTGGCTTTACAGTGCTGTACTTCTGGTGAAATAGAACAGGGACAGAAAACAACATAAGGCAAAATAATCTGGAAGTTAGATACATACCACTGTTGCAGCAAGAGTCACAGAAGTTCAATTTCAATTATCACTAGAGATCATCATCCTCACTTACCACACTTCCACGGATAATGTGCAACATTAAGGTAGTAAAAAATCTGGTGTATGAATGCAACAGCTAAGTAAACCATCTGCTGTGTGAAAAGTCAGCTGAGAGAATGACTATGGACATATGGGGATACCAGCAGTGAATCACCCCTTCAAGTGTTAAGTCAAGCTCTGGTCAAATCAAGGTCTGAAAACAAAGCAAGGATGGTGAAGAGGCCATAAAACAATAACTGCTGCTGGTTTGTGGTAACCTCAGGGCTGATCCCAGACCTGCCACCGCCTCTGGAATCAGCCTGTCACCTGGGATATGACTTGCTCTAGTTCAGAATAGCTTAAATACTGCCCATCAGTGGAGGTTCAGAGGGCACTGGGAGCAGTAGTAAAGGCACTTTACAACGGGAAGAATGAAATTATTTTAAAGCCCTCAAAATGGATCCAAAGAGGGATTTTGATTCAGATATTTAAAGTTCAGGTTCTGCTTCCACAGTGAAGAGAGAGCTGGATCAACTTCTTTAAGTTAAATTTGTCCTTTTGACTTCAGCTGTCAGTGTCCAGAAGAGCTTCCACTACTTTTTCTATTTGCACAGAAAGTACTGGAGTGTGGTCAACCAAAGGAGCAACTCAGGCTGATGTTTTACTTCTGGGTGGTAAAAGCAGTTTTGAGGAAAGTGTATGACATTGAACACCTTTCCATATGGAGGCCGAAATTATTCTTTCTGCACTTATTTAACCACCAAATTGTAAGCTAGTAGGTTGATGAAACAGCAGCACAAAGCTATAGGATCTGTGGCTTGAGGGGCACTGCTGTTCAACTGCAATAACAATAAAGGAAATAGTAAAGACGTTGCCCCGCTGTGGGCCTCAATGAAAGCTTCCTACACACTAACCCAATTTTCATCTGTGCCAATGGAAAAAAAATGTTGAACAAGATATTTCCCTGAGACCATTTCACTAAGCTTATATCTAGAAACATTTATTCTATTTCACTTACAGGGGACAGAAATTTCTGATAACTTTTTCTTTTTTACAGACATTATATCTAGCCCCCAATCTAGTAGGAACCATTTTACACTAACACAACCATGCACACCAAAAACCTCACAAATGAGGCTCCAAAACCCCACACTCCCCACTCACAAATGCCATGGTCTTAAAATTAAAGTACTCTGCAGAATTTCCATCTCCAAAACATCCTACAGAAATATGTTCGTTTGACATTTGCAGAGGAAGCAATCTTCTTTCATCAGTTTCACATTTTTTCACCTTTTCATCAGGAGCTCTAATGCTTTGCTACTGAAAAATACCCCAAAACTGTGTTTGTGGAAAACAGAAATCTCCACCACTTCTGATCTGCCAATTTTGTACCTTCACTTCCCCTTTTTTCTCACGTTAGAGGAAAATTTTACATTGGTAATAAATCAGATGCAAATCAGCTAGTAGAAATTTCAGAGTTCACACCTAACCAATGATTAGAAGAGATGCCCAAGGAGAGGCTGCTGTGTCCTGGCAAAACAATGCTTTTGCCCCTGAGCAGACCTGCACTGAGGAGCAGCAACTGAAAGAAATATATTTTCTACCTGAATGTCCTGCTCTCCAAGGCAATCTAAAACCAAGATTAGCACTACTGTGCTAAGTACAGGAGAATCACAGAATCATCAAATAGTTGAGGTTGGAAGGGACCTCGAGGTCATCTGGTCCAACCTTCCTACCCAAGCCAGGTCACCTAGAGCAGGCTGCCCAGAACCAGATGAATTTTGAATATCTCCAAGAATGGAGACTCCATGACCTCACTAGATGACCTGTATCAGGGCTCAGTCACTCTCATAGTAAAAAAGTGTTTCCTGATCTAGAGACAGCTTCCTCTGTTTCAGTTTGTGCCCATTGCCTCCTGCCCTGTCACTAGGAATCACCAAAAATGGCCTGGCTCCATCTTCTTTGCATCTTCCCTTCAGGTATTTCTATACTTTTATCAGATCCTCCTGAGCCTTCTCTTCCCCAAGCTCCACATTACTGGAACTTTCAGCTTTTCCTCACAGGAGATCTGCTTCCATCCCTTCAACTTCACAGCCCGCAATATGCGACAAACATTGTTTATTCCTTTTCCATGTTTAAGGTTAGGGGGAAAAAAGGGATAATTAAACCATGTGTAATGACTATTTGTGCTGTTGAACCATCTCACTTACAAAAGGATTAACTTTGGGCCACATGAAGGGCCAGTACACTACATTTGTAAGAGTCTGTTGTTTTGTGTTGCTTTACAGCTGCTAACATATTTTCACAGCATGTTACAAGGTGGCACTCAAAATACTGACACAATTTTTTTGGGGGTCACTTGCAAGGGCTTTGGTTTATCCACAGCTTTATATAGAGACAGAGGCCCTAGTCAAAAAAAGCCAAAGCTTCACATTAGCCACAAAATGTGGTGTGTATGAGGTTTGGTGGCTTGTTTGCTGCTGGTTGTTTTTTGGGGTTTTTTGTGTGTGTGGTTCTGTTAGTGTTAGACATTTCCTACCAGGTGACAAGGGGTGTTCCCCACGTCTCTACTGGGGCCAGTTTTGTTTAATATTTTTACCAATGGCCTGGACAAAGGGTTCAATTGTGTCCTCAGTCTGTTTGCTGATGACACCAAGCTGCTTTCTATAACTACCTGAAAGGATGTAGATGGTGGGTGTCAGTCTCTTCTCCCAAGTAACAAGCAGTAAGACTAGGGTAAATGGCCTCAAATTGTTCCAGGGGCAATTTAGATATTAAGGAAAAACTTCTTCACCAGAAGGGTTGTCAAGTATTGGGACAGGGAAATATCCTTGCAGGGATACCAGGTGTTACCCAGGAATGTGGTTGAGTCATCTTTCCTGGAGTTATTTAAAAGAAGTGTAGATGTGGCATTTCAGGGCATGGTTTACTGGTGGACTTGGCAGTGTTGGGTTTATGGCTGGACTATGGTTTAATAGGTCATTTCCAACCTAAAAGATTCTATGATTCTAGCTCTAGATCCTGTGGGAAATACCAGCTGCTGAGACACCTATTTTCAGCAAGATCCTGGTAGAGCCAGTGAAAAAACCCAGAGCAGAGAAAATATTTGAGATTATTCTGTTATGCTGTTCCGGTTTCCACCACCCAGGCTGTGGAACTACATATATGTAAGCATAAGTGAAAGCGTCCCTTGCAGACAGCTTTTTTTTGTTCAAGAGGAACTTTCCTATTCTCAATATTTCTTTACAGAATATGAGTGAAAAAGGTTATAGCAAGTATTCAAACATCTATTCTGCCTTTCACAAAGGCCACAGAGCTTCACTATACTACTTTGTATCCATCTGTACCACATTCGCTGCTTGTCTGAAAAGAAGCTTTATTACTGAAGCAAGAATTTGTTCACAGAGAGTAGGTTTCCTCTTCTCCTTCCTCCTGCTATTTTAACTCTCCTCCAGATGTTTTCTCTCCTATTTGCAAGGCAAATGGTGTTAAATGAGAAGATCAAACTGAAGCAAGAAAGAGATGTCGCTCTGAGACACATTACTTTATGACAACCCAAATTTTAAATTTGAATTAGAATAATTGCCAGAACAGCTGTGCTGACTCTATACCAATGTATATAAGAATGGGACCAGTTATTCATATTTTAAGTTCTTGTTTTGTTTTCATTTCTCATCCTCTTGTATTCCCTTTGCCCCTTTCCAGTTATTGTGAGCTTTCTGGCAGTCTTGTTTCAATTGCTCTACTCTGGTGTCACTATTGTTTCTGTCATGCAGGCCCTCAGTTTCTAGTGGCATGGGATCAACAGCTCTGCACAGTCTCTCTATCCATGTAAAATTTGTTGTACTGAGAATCCCCAGAACATTGATGCTGATGGCTGGCTCAGAAATTAGTCAGCTAAGGAGTCACAGCCTTCCAGGCTTCATTCAGGCTTTTCTAAAGCTCAGTCTTGGAAACCCAAGTATCAGTCCAAGGATTTTGACAGACCCTGATCTTCTGGTGGTTACTTGGAAGGAGGAAGCGGCCAAAGGATCAGAATGTTTGGAAACCTGTGTTGAACACTGGAATACCGTTTGGCACTGTGGGTACCAGTCAGGTCACAGCATATGAGTAATGAGTTTAGTCAATCTCCTATTTAATTTGTAAAGAGCTTGTTTTCATCTCTCCCTGGACCCTTACAAGAAGAAAATTTGTACAACATAGATTATGGGAGCATCTCAAAAGTGCCAACAGAAAAACCTTTTGGTTTAATTAATTATCCTCCTAATCACTGGTATTTTAATAGAACTTGAAGCAGGGTGGATTATTTTAATACCCACTCAATTATAATTACAGCACTTTTAAAGAGATTATTTTTTAACAAAGATGGATATCATTATCTCTGAGACAGTGATAACAAGTTGCAACCACTGTGTCTTTTCCTTTCAACAAACAAATCATCCTTATTTGGACTAACATATTTGCTTGGTGATTTTGCTTATGGTTCCTATCAGTCAGCAGCACTAGAAATAATGCAAACAAGTACTCAGTCCTTGCCCCAAGAAAATACTTTTTCAAGCAGATAACATGAAAAACATACTTGCAGATTAAAGACTTAAATTTTTCCACACAGAGATTCATGAAGATGCCCATTGTGCAGCTTTGTGCCTCCTAAAGGGCATATTTGCACTAAGTTGGGTACCTAAGTGAACTAGTTTGGTGACAGCAGATTTTGAAATGAAGTAATTCAAGCTGCTTTCAGGAGGGTAAGTGGGGACCTGAGGTTCTGGATTGCTAGAGTTTGACACAAGCACAAGCAAGTATTTGAAAAATCTGTCCATGGTTTTAAAAACTAAGCTTTTGCCCACACTTTTGAGAGCAGGAAGGGCATTTTGTTGAGCTCAAAATCTTGTTCATGAATAATGAAGAAACACATCCTATGTTTAAAAGCAGGAATTTATGCAGCAGAAATTTTAAATCTGATTGCTGTCAGTCCAGAGATGTTACAAAAAAGGAAAAGATAATACCATTAGAATAAAAAAAAAAAAAGCCTCAATAATAGTTGTAGCACTCAATATTTTGCACAGATGACTCAGTCTGTACCCCATTTCTTGGTGTTATATTAACCCTACACTGCTCCTCTAATTCTTAAATTTGCTGGTTTAACCCTGGGCTTGGTAGAAGAGAGGAAAAAGGTATTGCAGCAAGCTAGGAGCATCTGGAGGAGTATAATTTTTGGTGGGTTTCTTCTTTGTCACTCCATGTGGAGTCCTTTTAATATACCTGGTAACATAGATTTACTATTTCATCCCTCCTTCACCAGTCTGTATCTCTAAGTTTACTATATGTGAGTTAGGAGATATGCTGCAACTCTGAGAAGTGCTACCATGGACTTCTTTTCTACAGAAGCCACATGACAAATCACCTTACAACAAAAACTCATGGTGCCTCATTCATTTTCTTCCAGCCCAAAGTCATAATTTGCTCTTCGACTGATATGCTAAAGACACAGAGGAGAAGTGAGGTTTGATTGCAACCTCAGGATCACATTCACTGACACATGAGGAGGGACTCTGAAACCAGACCTTTTGGTGTCCTTGCAGAATTTTTACCTAGGTCCCTAGAGGTCACACATGCACAACCACTGAATTTGTCCCCTGTGCCTCTAGCTCTCTTGAGGCTTTCCATTAGTAAGACAAATGGCTAATTCAGTACAGAAAAATATTGTGCATTTTATGATTAAACACAAGCCTCTTCAGACTTGGCTTCATTTATTTCCTCTGCAATGAAATATGTGCTGGCTTATATTTTTTCATTGCTACTTAAATACAAGCAGTTTTTAAAAGGCTGGAGGAATTATCAAAGCTGAATCTTTCATTCTAACATGAAAATGTGTTTTGGTCACTATTTTTTCCTTCTGCCATATAGTTATTTAATGGCATTATTTAAATGTGTTTAAAGAATTTGAATAATTGCTAATGATCCTTCCCTTAGGGAATTCAATTAAACCTAACCCCAAATCTGTAGACATAATAGGAAGAGTGAAATCTTGCTGTTCTAACTAGCTATTTATATTGAGATTTCTATAGCTTTAATTATCAGTAGTCCCTAATTACACAGTTTTCAGTGTTAGCATAGTTAACAAGAAACACCTTGTACTATGTTCATGACCATAAATGCTGGTTTGATAACTGATGGCATTAAATACTTGGGGCAAGTGTTCCCTCTTTGGTGGCTGGGGCTTTTTCTTTTGTGTTGTTTTGGAGTGGGTGGGGAAGGGGCTGTGGTTTGTTTGTTTATAAGAAGACCTGTCCCTACCATAGAGACCTCATGCATGACAATCTCTATCAAGCCTTCTCCTTATGTACCCAAGACTGCAAAACAAGACCTGGCTTCTTCATCCACTACCTCACTTCAATCCCTGCAGTTACAAGGATTGTTACAGCAGTCCAGTGGCATTAGCTATGTTCAACCTTTTCAATTAAGGGTTTCCCTGTAGATTAGGGCTCTGCTGTGCTAATGGAGAAGGAATTCATCAATATTTAGAGCTAAACCCCCATTATTTTACTAACATGCACGTACCCAGGGGTCCTCCCTCTTTGCTGTTCACAGTGACCTCTGCCCACCTGTTCTATTGCTATCCAGCCTTGCCAGATATGCACATACTCAGCTTGCTGTCACTTCAGCCAACAAAGGATAGTGCCAAATTTATCCTCTGCTGATATAAATAGCAGATCATACTGTCCCTGATGTAAATGAAATAAAGACTCATTAGTGAAATTGCTAATCCATGTGCATAAAAGCTCAGAAAGAATATGTGTTTCTGATTTAAACCTCCCCAGCCATGCAGAACAACCAACCCAGTTTGAACAACCCTAGGAACTTGGCTGGAGCACATTAGATGACCAAGAAGCAAGAATCTATGCTCTGAAGCAGGTAAAACAGAGGGAACAGACCAACAAGTCAAAATTGGTCTTCCAGTTTTCCAAACCAGCTTAATGTCTGAATGACTGTGGCTTTGAGGTCTTAACATCTTACATCATCACAAGCAGAAGAGAGCACAATAGCTCAGGACTTCAGACTGACAGATGAATCACTACATCTTCCTTTTCAACTTTTACCAACTACAACTCAAACAAAACACAGGAACAAGGAGATGCCTGATCTAACCCAAAGTAGGGGCTTTGTGCTTCATTTCTGCTTCTCTGGCTTCACTGACACTGCATTTTCTTCCCTGTTTTACCCACAGTTGTCCACCAGCCAAGGAAAGGGCCTGTGCCTCTTTGGGACTTGTGCCATCAGCCTGTGCTCTGCTGCACCCACTGCCACTTCAGCAGGCACAGAGTACAAACACACAGCTGCTCAAGGATCAAACTATTTATCAAGAATTACAACAAATATTTTTGGTCTATTCAAGAGTAACATCATTTGACTTTATCATTTGTTTGCGTTATATCACAGGTTATATCACCTATGAATTTTACATTTTATTACAATTGTTCATTTTTTTTGCATGTCACTCTTGTGGGGAACTAACAACAAAACATAACCATGGCAAAAAATAATAAAAAATATTTTTGAATATGTTTAAATAATTTTTAGTAACTTCTTGACAGTTACTGTAGGCAAAATATATGTATTTTTCACAAAATACATGTTATATTATTGTCACTGTAAGAAACAGAGATAAATTATAGGTAATTTCCACTTCTTAAGTCCTGTTTCTATGGTAATATGAGCAACTGCCATTACTTCAGAGCTTGTTACCATGGTTATTTCAGGTAATTCCAGGGTTTTAATACCCTTAAACCTGAAGTGATACTTTTTCCTCCTATTTTGTGGTTGAACGAAATCATAGTTCCACTTCAGGAGGAACACAAGTCTTCTAGTTAAAACAAATCCAGCCTATAGCACACATATATGGAGAGATAAGTCAAAATGAATTACTTACCACACAACCCGAAGCTGAGACTCTTCTCCTAAAAGGACAGTACCCCTTTCCCAAACATATTTCTATGGAAAAGAGGAGGTGTTTCCTCCAGGGTGTAAATTCTCTAACTGCCCTCAGCTGTGCAGACTACTATTCCTGGCCATCCAGATTCCCAGTGAAGCTGCCAAAGTAGGATATAATGGGCAAGTGATCTGTTTCTCCAAATCCCAGGTTTGAGATCTGACTGATAAGGTGTCATCTGCCTCCCATTGCTGTAAGAGTGAGGGTCATTGGGCAGTCTGGAGTCACTAACTGACAAGCCATCCTTCACTTATGCCTAATTCAAGTGCTCTAGAGAGTAAACGGGCTTAATAGCGCCATTTGTGGTAGTCAGGCAGCCTTCCCCACTATCATCACAAATGGCACCAGTATCTTCACCTATGTCCTGCAGGCACCTCTTTGGATTTGAAGATGGCCAGGATAATTCTGCCTGGACCTTTGTACAGGAAAAATGTGGCAGAAAGTTTCATATACTGGAAGCTGGATAGTAATAAATATTACTCTAAGATAAAACTGATTCTTTGTCCTGAGAAATCTTCATGGGATAGCTGTGTGATCACTGCCTGCCTTTCCAACAGGTCTCCTTGCTCATGTCTACTGCAAATGCTGCTCTTTGCTCCAGGAATTTTTGCCTACCACACATTGCTATAGCTAGGATATGAGGCCAGGGCACTGGACAGTCTCCAGGCTGAGTCACTGAGACCATATGATACTGCTAAATTGGCTCCAGTGTTGTCAGGATTTTGGCCTTTTCATTAGCATTTTTTTTTTGAAAGCACAAACAAGAGAATTTTTTTTGTTTAAGAAAAATAGAATTTTAAGCCATATAATTTTAGAGAAAAGATAAATTGTGAAGTAAATGGACCCTAGTGGCTCAGAATCAGGAAAGTAAATATCAAGATCCCAAGATATTTCAAGTTTTCAATTAATCTTCTATTTTAAAGTCCCTAAAAAACCCTCATACTTCAGACTAGCAGTGTTATTTTTTATGGCTGTGATTTTTTTTTTCTCATACTAATTAACAAAATTCATCATAGTGAGCTACATAGTGATCTCTGTTTAGATGCTTGTTAAAGAAAAAGCTGTTGTCAGTCCTCTTGCACAATGCTCAAAAGTCAACTTCAGTTATATATGCATGGATTTTATCCAAATAATTAACACTTGTCCTCTAATTTAGATATTAATAATATCGGGGCAGTGTAGTCTCTTAGAATAAGGCAAAGGAGTATGTGACCTCAGAAATCTATTTTCCTACCAGTGTGTGATTAGTGGAACCAAATATTGATGTTCCACATGAACTGCACTGATCTGTTCTGTGTGTACATACATTATCAAATTCCTTGGTATAATACGGATAGACACATAAATCAAAGCAGCTGGTACTGATGCCCCCTCATCAAAAGCACTTTGGGGGTTTTACCTCATGCTAACCTTAGTCAGGTCCCCTGAACAGCATTTTTGATATAATACATATGCTCAATATACATCTGATCTGGATTTCCTCAACATGGGCTAGGGTGCATTTGCCATAGACCTGGAGCACTAGGGAACAGGAACAACCAGGGCATGTGCATTGCTGCTTCGAGCCAAAACAAATCTGGACACAGCCTTTCTATCCCCTTGGATATAGAAGTAATTTTAGACAGAAAATAAGCAGTGGAGGGTTTAAGTTTTGGGCAGTTGTTAGAGACAGGGAACAGTAAGTGAGGAAATCATCCGGGATCTCTTGGTTGCGTCAAGGTGAGTATGTAATGGCTGAAATTCCTCTGCTTCCACTTGGGCGTTCACAAAAAGAATCTCTAACTCTGAGAGGAAGGGCAGGTCCAACTGAGCAAGTAATGCCTGCATTACACTCAGAAACCCAAATTCAGGAAGGGGGTATATCTGAAGCTCCTCTGGACCAGAAGTGTTATCCTTCTCTGCAAAATGATTACATTTCCTAGTAATACTGCAAATCCTACATCGTGTGGATTGACAGGCTACCAGAGTTCTCCATCAGGGTGGAGGCATGCACATGTCCCTCTTTTGGGAAGTATGCTTATTCCAAAAACTTTAAGGTTTCTTTCAGATTCCTTTATGGTCAGACATTATGCATCTATGTTACACATTTTCTAAGCTCATACACTGATGTCATCTAAGGTGTCGACATCTGTAGAGAACAGTCCTGCAAATGGCATGGCAAGCTGCTCCATAAAATTCTGTATCCTGCCAGGCCAGCTGGCAGAAAGGCACTAGTCTAACCAATTAAATTACTCAGGCATTTTCTAGTTCCAAGCCTTATTTGCAGGCTTGCAACATAAAACAATTTACAAAGCTTTCTGTAGCTCTTTCAATTGTACTTTCTTATTGACACATTGATGACTTCTGAGATCCTGGTAAGCTGAAGAGCTTGTTTTTGCCCCCTAAAATGTGGGGCCTCTCCTGTTCTAAGTTTTATTCTTTATTCTATTTACAGGATCTGCTTGAACTGTATTTATAGGCAATAATCTTTTATAGCAGTAGCATAATTCTCATTTGGCTATTCTGTTCCATTTTCCTTTTTTAATGGCAACCTTGGACTCTTAACATGACAAACTCCTGGCATTTCACTTTCACTCAATCAAGGTGGCCCTAAGAATGAAACTTTGAAAAAAGCCCAAGAAACCTCTCTTCCTCCAGTGCACACCAGCTGTGCTTTTTCCATTATACCTTCTTCTGTGGATTTTGATATATTTATTTATTTGTCTCCTTTGTACCTGATAATATTAATTATTTCCTAATATATCCCCCAAAGTAGTCACTGACCTAGTCAGATCATACAATGACAAACTGGAAAAAAGCACAGGTTTTTATATGATCCAAATCTCTGATCCTGACTTTAAAATAAAGTATAAATATTTCTGCTTTCCCTGTTTCCTCTTCCTGCATTTCAATCATTGCCAAATTCAGTTTTCAGATAGAGGAGACTGGAAGAGACTAATGAATTCCCTGCTTCAAAAAAGCTATCTACAGCATCCATTCATTTGCACTGCAGTAATTACTCATTTCTATTTGGAAACACTCTTAACAAAAATATCCTCATACCTTTCTCCAGGTTGGAAGGATTTTTCCCAGCTTGGTGTTAGAGAACACAAGGATCCAGACCCATGACAAATACAGACTTAATATCTAAATCTGAGCGACCTTTTTGATGCCAGAGAAACATGGGTTGGAGGTGTAAGGCAGCAGAAGGGAAAGTAGAATGTACATGTTTGAAGCAGCCTTAGGGATTTAAAAATAAGTCTTCCATTACAGTTAACTAGTGACTAGCACACAGGAGAGTTGAAATTTCTCAGGGTTTGCTTTGGAAAGCCTAGGAATTCTTTTCAGAAAATCATCTTTTCTAGAAACTTCTTTCATGATATGGAATTAATACGCACTGTTAAAAGTCATTGGGTGATTCATGTAATTTTAGAGGCACTACATTCATTGCTCCACAAGATACCACAGACAACAGAAGAAGCTGACTCCTACTACAGTGGACCTTCACTAGGACCTATAGAAAGTTGGAAGAAAACTCCACCAATTGCAAATGAATCTATTGTAACACCCCACTTGCAAAAGTAAGAAATAAGCTCATGGTTTGGACAGGCATCCCTGACATGGCACAATTCTGTGTTTCTTGAGAAAATCCTTAAAAGGATTTCAGGGTTCTTTACAACAGAAAGAGATAGTAGTAAGAGCAGTCATCTCTAACAATGGAGATACAGGCTACCTGATTTCCCAGTGGCATAGAATGCACTTTAACTGGCATTTCAGGGAATGTTTGGCTCAGTCAGCGAGGTTCTGAGAGCACTTCTTATTAAGCACAGTAAGAGCAGCTTGCATCACTGTTTTTAAGGAGTAGCTTGATTTGTTTATTTTGGACCACTGAACATAGCACAACTGAAGAATGATGGTTCAGGGTATCCCTCTGAGTCTGCATTCTTGCCATTACCACGAGACTAAGACAGGAAGGCACATCCCACTCCTAGGTTGCTTTCTTCCCTCACACTGACCCCAAAGGACATCATCCTGGCACGGCTCCCAGCAGTACCACTTCAGAGCTGCTCCATGGAGCAGGATGTGAAACATGTACTATGTGCTGCTGCATCAGCAAAGTACAGAAGTGAGCAGGGCCAGGGGCTCACAGAAAAGTCTGAGAGATTCGAGTTGCCCGTGAGCCCTACAGCTGTGGCCTCAGCCATCTGGCACCTTCTGCAGCACCTCAGTGTGGGATTGCCTCTCCCTGCCTCCAGTAAGCAGCAAGGGCACAGATTCACCATGGGCCAGCATTTCAGAGGGGAAGTGAGGGAACTTGAGCATTAAAACAGTCTCTGCTCAGCCTGGGGTTTAGAGCACCTAAGGATCTAACTGCTGTCTTGGAAGGCCCCCCCCACCTGCAGGGTATGATACTTCAGAAAAAAATGGAGATAGGTAATCTCAGATCACTGATTCCAGTCACCTGTTACTGAATCCTCTGGACCTGGGCTTGACCCTTCTCTCCGTCTCCCTCCTGCTCCCTGGAATTTCCCCATCAACTGCTTGTCTCCATTCTCAGACAGGAAGTATATAGGCTCCAAATGGAGGAGGCAGGTCACACTGGGTATCTCATGTGACTTTGTCATCTGTAATTCCCTCCCACATAAAGGACAAAGCCACATTTTTATCATAAATCAACTCCAGAGAATAAACACTATCTGCAAAATTGTTAACAATTAAACAATAATTCAGGGATTTGGAAACTAAGCACCCTGTGTGTGAACAGATTAATAGAATATTGTCTATGTAATTCTAGAGAAAACCAATTGAGCTTACCATCTAATGAGCAACGATGCTCTCTCACATCTGCCAGCAAAGCGAATCAACATAATCTATTGCAGGTGGTTGTGCTTTTTATTCGCTGTGTTACAGAAATGATTCAGCACCATAAATTATGGAACCATAATCAGCAATTGGTAATATGTGGGAGTTTATCCTTTTCTTAGTTTATAGGCTTATAAGTACCGTTACGTCAAAAAACAGCACTCAGATTTGTGCCCACAATTAACATTTATTCATAAAACATCAAGCATTTTTTTACCAGCTCTTAGACCACATGCCATTTCAAGACATCAGTCAAATTGCAGAAAATGACCAAAGGTCCAGAATCATCACTTTTTGCCAAAGTTTTGCCTTTCACGTGGATGATCAGAAAGTCACGGAATTAGGAGAGATTTCCTACTTGCATTACAAGAAGGATAACACTTTTCCTGTTCTGTTTCTATGATATTTGGAAGAATCTTGTTATTCAATAATGCATCTTTTTCCTTTGCTTGCTCTGACAACACTTGTACAGGATCCTCTGCCAACACCTAAAGACTTTTGTGTTCAGTACAATGTTTTGGTACATGCATGTGCACAAAATAACTCTAGCCCCTAACATAATGTTGTGTAACCGTAAGCAAAATGTCTTCCTGTTTTTCTAAGATTTGGTAAAATTATTACTTTCTGGCACAATGGGCTCTTCTAATATGAATCACAGAGCCCCACAGTAAATCCATGAAGACCTGATATAAAGCCATTTAGCTGAGGGTAACTAAAGCAATGAGAAATGTGGCCCATAATCATAATCCATAGTTGCAACTAAATCCAGCACAAGTGTAGCCCACCCTGCAGTCATCCCAAAGTTGACACATGGCTCAAGTAACTGGTGCTGGAGTTTCCTCCATACGAAAGAGTAACTCACATAATAGAAATAATAACATGATTACATTGCATCTTTACATCTATAATGCTATTATACAAAGGAAACTAATTTTTGCTTGATAAAAAGAAATCAGAACATATGCAGGACTTTTAGGGAAATAAACTTTCACTTCTAATAGTCCAAGTAGGAATTGGATGCAGAATCCATGACTGGGTGGGTGTCTGACATCTAAAAGTTTAGAAACCTAAGATAGCAAGTAATACTCCAGAAACTCTATTCTTTTTCAGTTCATGTTAGAGAAAATTTCAAATTAAAAGAACAGATAGTTAATTTGCTTTATCCCCATACTGTTCTTGAAATTATTTTGAAAAGTCTCAGAAAAAAAAATTAAATCCTCAAATAAACTAAATATTATTAAGATCTTTACCATTTACACTTTTGATTACATGTTTAATTTGGGTTTTTTTGGGGGGTAGTGTGTTTTTTTTTTCATTTTTCTTTGCTTGGAGAGGTCATTTGTTTGTTTAACCAAAAAAAAAAAACCAACCAACAAAATGTTTGCTATTTTTAATTTGAAGGCAGATGGTCTCCACAGTTTGGTTTTTGCTTTTTCTTCAGAGGGCTGTGTACCTTAACTTCACAAAGCATCCTGAGGCCACTAGATGCCTGCACAGGCACTCAGAAGAGGTCAACAAACAAAATTCAGAAGATAACTGTGTGCTTTTCACCCCTTCTACAAACACTTTAACAGAGCATTTCGATGGAAGAATAAAGGAAGAACATCCGCCTTCTCAGCTTACAACTTTCCCTGTGACATTTGGCAGTGATCCTGACCAAGCTGGAGGTGCTCAGGGTTCTGAGGAGCAAATCAGCATGGCTTGTGCTGAGAGACTCATCTGAACCTCTTGTAACACATGAACAAAGTTACACAGAAAGAAACAACTTTCTGTTAAGCTACAGTAGGGTAAAAAAAACCCCACTGAATCCCAAAGGCTTAGAAAGGAAACTGTTTTTTATCCTAACTAAACTAAACCATGACGGATATCACTATAATACAAATAGCTAAAATGTCAGAGTGGCTTATTGCTTACTATTATAATGTTTTCATATTGAGGAAACCTTAAAAACATTTCCTGTGGAATAATATTATTACCTAGAATCTGAAACAATTTCCCCTCCTTCCTTTGCACAGTAGTCTATTTCTTGTCTAAATGACACTCAGTGCTTATTACTGACTATAACCTGGAAATGATCAATAGAGCCTAAAAAACACATTATGAAGATCTGCATGTTTCCCAGGATAGGGATAAGGTCTACTGAATCTGTAAAAGTGTCCACCTGTTACAGGCAACCTTGCAATAGGGTCTGCTTTAGCATTATTCACCCTCAGTGATGAACCAGTGATTCTATAAAGATACCAGTAAACACACCAGTCTGTGTCCTGTATGCTTATTGGAGTTAAAGTGCTCTACTGTAACAGGTTGTACAGCATCTCTATTTTTAATATTTCTAACACATTTGCATCTACAAACTGATGTCCCTGAGAAGTAGGTGAGCAATGTCATTTTCCCCTGTTCAGCTGTGTTCTCCCCTCAGCTATAAGGGTTTCTTCCTCTCACAAATTGGAAGACTCACACAAATTCTACGAATCTCAAGAATCACATTATTTCTTGTAATTTGACTGGAGATGAAAGTTTTAAACCCTTATAAGAGTACATATACACTCTTCACACTTCCTTTTCCCGAAACTCATAGGACAGCAGAGAATTAACTCATCTGAGTTCAATTATGCTTGCAGTCCTCTTGAACAGGACACTATGGAGACATGGTATCTCCCTGATGTGGCCCTGTTGGTCCTCTCTTCTTAGCTATGATTAGTTGTTTTCCTCTTACCTCGGTTTCTAGGAATAGGATAAATCCTCATCTAACTGAATCGGAAATGAGACTATGAACCAGTGCCCAGCAAAAAAATAACTTCTGCCTGGATCTGAAAGCTCAGAGAGAGCATCAAGAGCAAAGCCCAACAACAGATGAACTAAAGGGGAATGGGTCATGTCATTACAGGCTGCCATTGGATATAAGCACCACTACAACTTGCCAACCTTTGGGATGTCACCTAGAGGTTGGTAGCACATTACACACAATGCCATATTTCTCTATGTTCAGTTTTAGTGAGCAGTTAGCAATATGATGTTCTTGTGTACTTCTGGCATTACCTTAGCACTTCCCAAATGTGGCATCATCTGTTCTTCACTGAGTATTTTTTTCCCCTGTAGGAAACTTAAACTTGCCTCTAAGATCTTGCAGATGAAGCTACAAGAATTTCATGACACACATTTTCTGAATGGACATTTCTGCTCTTCCTTATCTCAAGAACCTTATCAAAAAGGGATTTATGGCACTAGCTCTAGCGCACAGTTCTTCCTTGCTCCTATTACATGCTTTTCATTATTATATAGTGCTACAGTTTTGCTATAAACATCCCTTTGGTTGTGCAGAAGCTTTACTACAAAAGTTCTATTACAGACAGTGAGATAACTTTCATATAACCTTAGCAGAGCTTCCGCCTTTGAAGGGTTTTTTTATTAATATTGTACATATGCTTCAACCCTACCTATAATCTTTCCTATATAAAGATTGCCTCTTCATTCCACAGGTGCATGCTTCCAGTAATCTGTAATAACAATGAGCATTTGCAGTTACATACATAATGAATTTTTATTTTAAATGCAACTGCTAAGCCAGCTGTTGAAAGCTTACTCTATTTAACCTTTACTATTAGTGCCACAACACAGAAGAGACAGTCCAGTGGCACCATTAAAGACAAAATTAATGGCACCAGTAAATTTAAGAAGGTGGTTTTTCCATGAAAACTATACTGTAGTAACAAATGAAAAAAGAAAAGGGATAACCTGATGTTCCACTGTGTTTATCCTAGTCACTGCACTTGTGTTAGGATTATACAAAACTTTCAAGCTGTCACAACATATATATATATATATATATATATAGTATATATATGTATCTGACCTAAGATCTGATCTTTTTCTAAATGATGTTTAAATCCACAGAGGTTACACATCTCTATAGGTGTGTCCTTATGCCAAGAAGATGTAAAAGGATCTATGCAGACTGAGAAACTCAGAGGTCAGCAAACTGGTTTTTACACTTTGCTTGTGTGCTCTTCTAGTCCCAAAAATTTCAGTTTCTTATTTACATCTAACCAGACACATATATGTTATGCCAAACTGTTCAATTGTAAGCCCTTTCCTGAACTCTCTGTAGCAAAAGTACTGTGCACAAACCTTTTGTTCCCTGAAAGAAAAGAAACTCTTTTTGAAGAGGAAACACAGCAAATAGAAGAAACCCTTGTTGGCCCTGAGGTCAGGTTATCTCAATGAGCAACTGTAAAGAGCAGAGACTGTTTCTGTATCTTCTTTCCCAGAGCGGCCACCTTCTAAGGAAAAGTCCCAACAAAGCAACAGTTTTCTGACAGTTGCATGCATCCCTACAGGAACACCAATTATTTTCAACACCATTTTCTAAAACACGTGCCATGGGAGGAAGCAAAGTGTATGTGTATTACTTGAAAAGATAACATTTCTTTTAGCACTAAGGGAGCTGTGCCAATAGGCTCCATGTGGAGTACTTAGTGTATCAAGTATCAGATTAATTGTCAGCTGCACCGCACAATTTGCTTGAAGTGAATGCATCAGTATGTAACTGTATGAATGCATATTGACAAGAGACTGATTCTTTGTAGTCCTGCTGAATAGCAAAGGCTGTCATAACAAATTGCTGCTGCTCAGGAACAGGTATCTAGAAAAAGCTGATGCACAGAACACTTGTGACTGTTGCCCAGCACTTTACACAATAGAAGCAAAACACAATTGTTTTTTTAACATTCGTAGTTCTGCCATCCATCACTAGGAATTCTTTTGCCATTCATGCAGACATAATGAGCCTTACCATAGGAATTTCAGCAGTATTTACAACCAGCATCCATTAGTGTCTGTGTCTTGTAAAAGGTTAGTTTATGCACAGCTGATACATAGCTGTGCTGCCAATGTACGATGTCACATTGCAACGTCGTAACTCCACAGCAGCTGTGGTTTTTCTGGAGGAAAGTGATCTCTAAAGGATCACGTTAAAATTCCTTGATTCTGTCAGGGAAAATGTGACCTAATATTCATCACTTCCAAACAAATGTCATATTTCAATTGATGATAGTCTGTACCACTTATGATATTGAACAAGGATGATATTTCAATCTCTTCTATCCAGAAGGATGATAATGTAGGTTTGACTTAAATCAGTTTAAAAGGTCATATCTTTGTTTCCACAATAAAATATAAATATAGTTATTAGAAAAATGTGACATTTATCCCCCTTGTTACCAGTTATAACTGACAAATAATGCAGAAAAAAGAAATAGAAACCCATCTCATTATCTGGGTTCGTATAACATCAGGTTTAATTGCATTAAAGAAAAATCCCAATGTTAAGAAGTGTGCTGTGTGATTTCTTACCAGTACTCCTGACTTCCCCATTTCATAGTCTTAATACTGACTTTAGATTAGACACTGTATCTCAAACATTTGCATCAGCCAGAAAATTCAGTCTCCTGCTTTCAATTTGGCCAAAGAAATGTTCCCCTACTTCCATCACCTGGCTGCCCCAAAAGGATGGAAGCCTCCTCCATCCCAACTAATGTGGTAAGAGGAAGGTTAAAATGCAGTAGATGACAATGGGTCTGATTCTGACAGAAAATGCAAGTGTCTGTTCAGTATTTGCATCCTTTCAGACACAAAAGGATGACACAAAGCCTGATGGGATCAAACCACGGGGTCTGTTCACAAGCAGCTCACGTGGAAGTTTTGGCTCACTGAGAATTTCAAGCCTGTGGTAAGGACAGGTCTCATTTAAGAAGAATATCCATGAATATGCACCTTTACTGATATAAACTTCACTGCACTCCTTATTTGAAGAAAATAAGCCATTTCTTGGGGCATTTTCCTAACTAAAAATAGATAAATTAAATCATCCTGCTGCCCTTTTTGAATTCTCATATCGGGCACAGAGACAGATCCTTCATGGCATGCAAAAGATTGCTGACATAGCCTAGTTTAAAAACAGTCCCTAAAAGCATACCTTATCTGGTCTCCGCTCCTATCAACAACTCAGGGGCATAAGTCTCTCAGTTCTCTCTATTGATCCTCTCGAGCCCATTGGCAACACTCACATCAGGTGCCCCCTTCCTCTGCTCCCTTAAATATTTGAGGACAATATCTCTGATAAATGGATCCTTTGCAACTCCCAAGATGGTAACTGGTATTTTATGTTCAAGAGTAAACACAGAAATACAGATGTGTCCCCTCCTACTAAAAAAAATTTTCTCAAAATTATATATTACTTTCTTGCAGAACTTGAAAGTAACGTACAAAAGATTTACTGAACTGATATTCTTAAGTCTGAATAAGTTTTGAGAGACTTTTCCCTAATTCTCCTCAAAATAAAAACTAGATATTCGCTAATATCAACAAATACCTTGTACAACTGACGCATTCACAGGAATAGAAGTCTCACACACTTGCAATAAATATTTGCTTACAAAATGCCAAACCCATGGGGAGGGTCACAATGAAATCTGATTTGCCTTCCCTTTTAGATCTCTCTTGCCATTTAATCATGAAGAAAAAAGAATAGGATACAATTTTAAAAGGTCAATTACTCATAAGTAAATGGTTGATGACAGTCCACAAAAGGGCCTAGAAACACCCCATAGGCTGAAATATGCTTTATTAAGTTTTTGAGTGTTTCCATGCAAAAAACTGTGTTCAAAATACATTCTGATCATTCATAAGCAGCAGGAGTTAAATTGGACAATTACATATTCAATACTAATTAACTCACTTTTTAATTGGTGTTTTTTTGATATTCTGTATTCTTCAGACGTGCTAATGTGTGCATATGGCAAGGCTGTGACACCATGAAACAAGCATGAATATAGTTGTGACAGCTGTGTTTAAAATCCAGATAAGAGAAAATTATGTTTTAAAGATTTTATTTCACTTTTTCTTCAGCTCAGTTTATGTTCCTTTTCATTCCATTGACAAAATGCACACAATGTTCCTTGCAGCATCATCAGAGCTATTTGGCTACTCCACTGTCACATATTTGGATTATTTTTAAGGGCAATCTCAATCTTAAAAATGTCTTTAATTTGGATTGTTTGATTTGAGAAAGTGTAGAGTGCCTATTTAACATATGTTTGTTTTTAAAAATTCATATATTCTCCTTGAACACTACTTTTAACACAGTTTCTATCTGTCAATGTACATGCTTGTAACACTAAATATTTCCTGCAGTAAATCAGACAACACCACAACTTACTATTTCTACTGTTTTCATATCAAAGTAGCAGGAATAAGCTACTTTTAATTTAAATGAAGTTTTTCTACACAAATAAAAAAAAAAAGTTTCAACTCTTTTTGGCCCATCTGTAGCAGTTTAATGCAGGAACCAAGTATTGGCTCACTGGGTTTCCACCAATTCTGCTTCATGTGATTAGCTCATTCAATAGGTCTTCATTTCTTCCTTCCTATAACACCACAACCACATATCCACTGAACACTCTTTCCATACACACCACCCATAATATTTCTCCCAGCTTCTACCTATCCAGATGGAAATTTGTGTATTCAAGTGCAATTTAATTTCCCCTTCCAGCCAGTCCTACTTTTGGGTACACTGTTGCTGCAATATCATAGAATCATAGAATTATAGAATGGCCCGGATTGGAAGGGACCTTAAAGATCATCGAGTTCCAACCTCCCTTCCATGGGCAGGGACACCTTCCACTAGACCAGGTTGCTCAGAGCTCCATCCTTGGTCTTGAACACTCCCACGGATGGAACATCCATGTCTCTATCACATCAAAATTGGTTTACCTTGAGAGACTGATACATGGTTGGTTTTTTTCACAACAAAACTGTAGTCAGACATTTCAAAACCTTGTTTCTGTAAGCATGACACCTTAGATCAATGTTACATTTCAGACATCAGCCCTTTACATTCTTCTAGATAAAAAAAGAAGTATTTCCCTTATCTCTCTGGTGACAACGAGGAATATTTGGCTCCTTTTTGAAATACCAGGATGAAAGCTATTCCCCAAATGTCACTGACTTATCAAGAAGTAAAGTCATCAGCCCTTTAGAAAGAAGGTACATATTTATACAGAAGTGTGGGGTGTGTTTTCCCTGGGTACTGAAATTCCTAGTAATGATGCACCTGTCAGTCTGTAGCTACGCCCATCCTCTGGGTCCTTATCCCAACCGGTTCTACCACTGGCCTTACGAACACTCCCAGTCATCCTAGTACTCAAAAAGATGTATCTAAATGTCTTCAAAAAATGTTAGGGTGACACGTAGTTTTGTATTAATGTTGGCTAAACAGCAAAGTCTCTGAAATGATTTTGAGGAGGTGGGTTTCTTTTGGGAAGAACTGAAAAGACATCACACAAAGGTCTTAGTGACATAAGAGACCTTGAAACCTGCCTTTCCCCTGTCCAATTTGAGGGCCAGCTGGCTGGTTCTCCCCAGCCAGAATGCCCAGAAAACTCAGAGATCATTCCTTCCCAGTGCAGTTTTTGCCAGTATCAGTATCTTCCTAACTCAAATTCATTTAAAATAAATCTTTATTTTCTGAACTAGAAGAATTTTATCAAAAATGTTCCCCCCTCCAACTGTGTTAACCTCATTCCATTACTGTCAGTGTTCATTGGCTGGTTCCCTTACTCTGACACCCACCAGATGACTTTATTGGAAAGCACTCAAAAACACATCATTATATTTTGAATTGAATTTCATTATTAACCCTATCACATATGCAGTGATTTCTAGAATTTAAATATTTTCTAAATTAAAGATACTGTCTGGAGGCTTCTTTCTCTCAAGCGATGCTAACACTAGAAAATAAATAAATAAATAACTCCAACAACATTAGGGGAGAGGAAAGAAATATTTAAAGATTTATTCAAAAAAGCTTGAAATTATTTGGCCTGCAGGATCTGTTTCAATATGAAAAACATTTCTGCAAAGATATATGCATATTTTCATTCCCATATGCAGAAAAGTAGCACAATCTTCAAGAAGCATACAGCATCTGACTTTCAATACTCACAGCCTCTTTTGCTTAAGAACAAAATCAAAGCTACTCAAAGCCCTGGGTCACATCTTTGGTTAGCCATTTCACATGCAACTTTTGAAGAAAAAAAAAAGAATTGCATGGGTCTAATCCAAACCCTTTGAAGCAATTTTCTGAGGTTCAGTGGACTTCAAATCAGGGGTTTGGATTTTTTTGTTCAGTGTACGTTTCCCCTCTTAGTCTTTTAATTTTTTTAAAAATTATTTTTGTATTTTAATAAGACTCTTCAATGCCGGTTCACAGCACTGGAATTATTCTGAATAGGTAAAAAGCACTTTTTTTTTGTTATCAAAATCTATTTTTCCCCACTATTGTATAAGAGACTTATATTCTGCATGAAATATCAAAGATGAAATAGAACTGAAAAAAAATCTGCTGAAAACTTTTGAATTACAAAACCCATGTTGGTTGATTTATCCTTTCCATGACTGATGCCATTGTAAAGCCCCATTTTCTAAAGGTCTAATATATTGAAGGAAAAAGCATCAAAATTTCTTATAAGCATGAGACATTCAAAAGTTGAAGCAGAGGAGTCCTTTGCTTCAGGACTCCCTAAGACTTTACTGCCACCAGTGATTCACTGTATGACAGGGAGCAATCAACATCTCTCCTGCAGACCACTTCCTTGGTAAAACAAACTGGAATACTCTGCCTATGCTGGGAATTTGAGAAGGTGGGAGCAGCAGCTTAGTTGTTTCTGAAATTTGTAAAAATACACCTGGTCTCCAAACTAAGAGTACTTTTTTCCTCCTCCCACAAATTCAAGCATATCTAGATTAAAAAAAATAAATAAATAAAAGTGTTGCCAGCTCTGCTGGTTTCAAGATGCTTAAGAAAGATGAAAAGAAGGCAGAGATCTTCATTGTGGTGCTCAGAAGACCAGGACGGTGGATCTAAGAAAGGGCTTATATGGATGCTGTCATATCAAAACTCCAGGAAGAGGGGTTTGAAGCTACCAGGGTGACAGACACAACTAATATTTGATGCTAGATTTGTGCAGTACTTTAAGATCCACACTTGGAAAGGGGAGGTGTGCGTCCACAACACTTGCACTAAAAGTACCCAAGACACCTCAGCTCCCCTGCCTTGGCAATTCCAGGTCCCTTTCGCTTTAGAATTAAGTAGGGTTCAGTTGCT
This sequence comes from Corvus kubaryi, assembly GCF_017639235.1. Lineage (NCBI taxonomy): Eukaryota > Metazoa > Chordata > Aves > Passeriformes > Corvidae > Corvus > Corvus kubaryi. The sequence continues at coordinate 2,965,885 of NW_024581081.1, forward strand.
ATGGAAACGAATTTTATTTTATTTTTTCTAGATACTTCTGTCAATACGAGCACACAGTATATTGCATGTCTCAGCTGACATAATGACACACCCTCTTTACTTTGACATGAATATGTGTATTTATGAAGAAATGGACAGATTGGTTATTTCTTTTATGACTGACTGTACTCCTTTTGGCATGATATGCTCTTATGAATAGTCAGGTGAGAACAGCCCACTTACTTTCACAATAATAAATTAGTCTGTCTGATTCAGAAAGGAAGTAAGAGGGGGGGAAAGGAGAGCAAGAATTAAAGTTTTATGTTCTGCTGAAGTTCAAGCCATACAATCCCCACACACCCATACATATAAAAAGGAGGCTGTGGAGATGTAGAAGTTCTATAGAAAAGAGAATTTTAAGACCTGACTGGCCTTTAGCTATGTAAGGAAATGAAGATTGAGCAGCTGCACTGACATTTCTGTTCTGGATAGCACAGGACTGTAGTGACTCATTCGTCATTGCTATGCCAGCATACCTCTTCTACACAAGTTTTGATTAAGGTTAAAAACAAATGAGAAGGCGATACATTTCAACTTGCATCAGTGTGTCACTGACAAGTAGCATGGCTAAGTGACCTGCCACAACGGCCCAAGCCAAAGTATTCTCGTTTGGATAGTTCAAGAGCAAGTATTTCTCATGTGAAATTCAGAAAGGGCATGCTATATAGAAATGAAATTAGGTTTTACTCTTGCACTGCAGAAGTCCATAGAGCCTACATTCACAGCTATTTATGTCATATAGAAGAATGCCAGAATTACTGTGCACAATGAAATATAAATGGCAAATATAGAAAAACTAATACAGTTGTGATTAATTAAGTGTGGAGATAAAAACAGACACAGCGTAATCAGTACCTGCCTCAGGTAATGATAAAATTTGATCAAGAAAGAATAGGTCTGTATGTATGCAGGATATTAGTCAGAGCTCAAAGGGAAATATTAGTCAGAAACTAAGACTTCCTTAGCAAAGTATATTAAGACACAGAAAAACTATGCAGGACTAGCCAGAACATTTTGTGTTAAGCTTCAATCTTGCAGTTAGCACCTTTTCAGGTAACATCTCATGTTAATGAGGAAAGATATCAGTGCCCTCACACAAACAGGTAACACTGGTCCTTCAAAAGACCTTTTGGGCTTTTTTCAAACTCCCACACACACCACTTCTAAGTGACCAGGCAGGTACAAAACCTCTCCCAGATATCACCCAACTCTTAAGTTCAACTAAACACCATCTGTGCAACAAAAGCTCTTACCCATGCCTGAACTCTGTCCCAGAAGATGCTTCCCTGAACTTCCCATCTCTCTTATCCTGAGCCCAGGCCTCTTGCCTTGGAAAAGCAGGGGTAATCCCATTCTCAGGTGAAAGTCACCACAAGCTACATCTGTTAAGTGACAGCTGACCCTAGAGGGAAAGACACCTTCCTGCACACAGTCACATAAATGTAGCATCTGTGGGAGTCAGATCACTGACCAAGCAGGAAAACACAGATAGAGAAAGCATCAGTTCCTTTCTGTAGAGTAATTCCACATCCATCATCTAGGAAACATTAGTGTTTGACCTTCTAGTTGGTGGGGCTGGAGAGTTTTTGTACAGGCAGTTCCAGAAGTGGGATACTCATCTGTTTCACTCTTTAGCAGCACAAAATCACATAACAGTAGAATTCAGAGCACTGTCAGTGTTCTACCCTCTTCATGACAGTTAAAAACCCTTGTTTCTTTCATTGCTTTTCATATAGTTTCAAGTCCTGATCTAGAAGGTTATTGTCAGCCATAGGAGTTCCTATGCTTATTAAATTTGTCACTGTCATCTAATGAATGCACTTGTAATGCTGGGTCTTATAACAGAGACATCTGTCCTTGAAACACAAACAGATGTCAAGATTTCTTTTTTTTTCCCCCCCACATAGGCCTTTTATCTGTTTTTATCTATTTACAGTCTACAGTAAAACACCTGGTAGTTTGCAAGGACTAGATTTGAACTAGCTATGTATGAAGCCAAAGATGTCATCTTTGTATTATTAGTCTTATGAGCAATCTGACTCAATCTCATTGGAGTGGAAACTCTTAACAAAAAACAGCTCTCCCATGCAAGGTAAAATCTGTTTAGTAAAATCACTGTACTTCAGAAAGGTTCTAATTCATTACCTAAGTGTTCCTACTAAAAAACATATCCAATAGCTCAAATTTTATTCTTTGCCATGCAGAGATAAATAAGCCCCCAGTGACTTCTGTGGCTGTCTATAGCTGAATTTGGCCAATTATATAAATCTTCACTCTTCTGTACCTATAGTGTACCTTGAGGAAACAAATGGAAGTCAGCTGAAAAATGTTTAGGATTTGCTTTCCCATTCAAAAGTCAGCCTGTTGTCTGCAGTTTGTACAATGAGATGACATGAAACAAATGGAGTAGGGCTGAAAATCCATTGTACTTAAGAGAGCACAAACAGGCACCAGAGTACCAGTTCTCTAAAGAGTGGGGCTATTTATGTTCATTCCTATACATCAACAATATTGCATTTTGGGTTTTGTTAGGTTAGCCTAACACACCTCAAGCTACAATCCCAGACATACGAGAAAACGGAGTTGGAATGTTCTTAACCACGCAGGTCCTCCTGCACAAATCCACAATTATTGCATCCACAGTGATAACTAATTGCCAGTAAACATATACCCAAATCACCATGATGTCTGTTTCCTTTCTACCTTGTTACACATTTGACAGACTTACAGATGGAGAAAAGAAAGCCTTATTTTCTTCCCAAACACTCCAACACAGTGAAGAGCAGAAAAAGATATGTTTGGAGGCAAGAATCTTTAAACTGTACTCCACAAGCAACTGGGTCTGCAAAAATCAAAAGCGACCCAAACACGTCCCTTTTATGGGAATTGCTGTTCAGGGTGCAATTTCTATTTCAATGATTGGCAGCACTTTTCTTTGCATACAGCCAAAGAATCATAGTGAGGAAACACTACTCTACACGGGGCAGAGGGAGGGAGGCAGAAAATTGAAGGCAAGGATGAAGAGAAAAATTCAAAAACAAGTTTCTTGCTACTGGAAGGGCCAAGAACAGAGGAAATTATTGTTTTTCTCTCACATGTGTGGAAATGGATCCAGTGGCTGTTGGCAGTCCTAAGTTTCCAAGTGTGTTACAGAAAACTGTGATTTCTGGTATAAGGCAGAATGACTGATGAACGTCTGTTACATGATCACTTGTAATTGCAGTGGACTACAATCAGTAGTTACAGTCCTCAGTACTATGATCCATAAATGCTCAGCCCACCTTGAACTCTTGTCTGATGAATACCTAATTCCTACTTCACCTCTCCTAGGGGGAGTGTTTCTTCTCTTGCACTTATCAAAGCTAGTATTTAAATACATACAATACTAAAATACATAAAAGAAAAGTCACTGTCCAAAGGTTGTGTCACAGCTTTGAGGGGAGCCACACAGCTTAAAACACCTGACAAAAAATCTTGCACAGACTGCAGACACTATCTGATACATATACATGCACAAACACACACACACCTCTACACAGGCTATGAAGTCTGCATTTATATATTCACAGCCTTTCTCAGTCAGCTGTGATGGCATTTACCTTGCCCTGTCTGAAAGCACGTCGCAGGCCTGCTGGCTCAGGAATAGTCAGTCACAGGGATGCTCAGTGACTGCTCCCTCTGATACACCCGATACGTGTTCTCAGACATAACTCAACCATTTAGTAAATCAAGATGACACACAGCACAATTATGTGTAACCCAGTCAATCAGCATCTATCCTAGCAATCTGCATGCTGTAACCAAGTTTTTTAATCCTAAAACATTTCCCATAAATAAGCAGAGGAGTGTTTTAACTGAAGTAATTCTTACCAGAAACACGGATTCCCTGTCTGCTACCAACACAAACTCTTTCACTTTTTTTCTTCCCTTCACCTCAGATCCATCTCCACCATCAGCCAGCTTATGTGCACCTCAGCCTGGATTATGTGCTTTTTCTCCTCTATAAAACATCCTCTTTCTAGGAAGGACAGGGCAGATAAGGCCATACTGTCTAGCCATAGTTTCTGAGTTTCTGTTTGACACCTGATGTGTCTTTCTAGTGCCATGCATAAAAATGATGGCCAAGGAAAAGGAGTCTCAATACAGGGATCACAATTGGAAAGCCAGTCTGCCCACTTCACCATCACCACATGCTGGGGTCTGACCAAGGTCCAGCAGATCCCTAACTTGGGGCTCTCTAGCATCTAGCATCCCAGCTCCTAAGATGTTGGGATGAGCCTGCCACTTCCATGTAGGATCATCTGCAAAACAGGCCTTTCATGGCCTTGTCTGTTTACTCACAGTACCATGCAGTGGGGCAAACTGCTAGAGACGTGAAGATCTTCTTTAGAGCCAGTACTGGAGCAGGATACTCTTCATACAGAAACAGACCTTATCTTCATCCTTTGTATTGGATGCAAGACACTAGTTCATCTTCAGTGTTTCAATAATTTTTAGGTGAGGATTAATTCTTAGAGATAGAAGAGAGAGATGAAAAAGAAAAGAAGAAAACATTGTTACTGTTTGTACCTGTTCAAGACCTCTCTTCTCCTCCACCTTTGTCCCAACCTCTACTTTATTCTTCCTTTCCTTTGTCAAGAGTAAACCAAAACCATCTTTGGGTCCTGCTGGTGTGCTGGGACACAGAAATCCAGAGGAAGGATAAAAAGATGTATATCAAGTGCCATAAAGTCATTCATGAGACTAAAGCTGTGTATGTGAGATTCCCATATCTTTGTGGGCTGCCAGTACAGGTGAATCTGGAAGATGAACAAGAGCTGGTGAGCCTTCAGTTATAAGTACAAGTGTCCCCTGTGATGAATAGGAGATGGCCTGAGTCCAAATGTTCAGGAATGGCCTAAAAGGTTTCTCTGAAACAGATGTTTGAAGCACTGTCACCACTGTAGCCCCCAGTGGGTACCCAAAAGAGAAATATAATCACATCAAAAGTCAACAGGCTATGGCTAGCTTGAAGCAAGCCTAACACTATGAACCAGCTTTGCTGGCATGTTCTAACACTTTTTTCTTACTCACAGTCTTTCCAAGAGCCTTTTCTCAACCCATGCTTATGACATGTCAGGCTGCTGAGAGATGATGTGTTCTCTTCCCATTGAGTTGCCTTAGAAAATTGAGTGACCAATCTGCAGAGGCAAACTAGTTTGTTCTGTACTTAAACTCAGCTGTCCAACCCAGGCTAAGGGTCCTTTTTTAACTCTCAGAAAAGAAGAAGAACCTACTGACTCAAAACTGAGGCAACAGTTCATACAGTAACAGGTAGAAAAAGAGAAGAGCCTTCAAGAGAAGGAGCTCTGAGAGTTTTGCACAAAGAAGTCATAACAACTCTAACACTGAATTCCCCAGCTGGAAGTGATACTGCTGTGTGACGTTACTTTAATGTGCATCCTTCGTCTCTGTGACATTGCTGACTTCATGTTTATAAATTAATAATGAAGCTGGCATGGAACACAGTTCACCTGTGGGCTAGGTACAGGTAAAATCCAGAAACTAAAATTTAAATTACAGTAAAATTAGGTGCTATAAGTTATTGAGAAGAATTTAAGTTTGCAGGCTCTCCTACGGATATTTTTGTTCACTTAGAAAAATATATGTTGTCAGTACAAACCAGAAATTTATTAAGAATCTAAATCTACAACATGCAATATGAAAAATCAATAAAGTATTAGCTATGCATAGATAACAATGCAATTTACAGTTGTAAATCAGTAAGTTTATGATAATTTGGGAAACAGAAAAAGACATAGGGTGGTGTTAATAAATCTTAGCAGCTGAGTAGTCTGTAATTATGTGAGGCTTTGCTTTCAGAGAAAGTTCTGGGGAACTTAAATACTTGAGGTAATTGCTGTTTCACAAAATTTAGTATTTTGACATTAATCAGATAAGGTAAGATTCATCTCACCTACCTTTAGAGTCCCAGTATTCACAACTGAGGTAATCATGGAGAAAAACAGGTGCTTTTAAGACTCAGCTCACCACATGAAATATAGACTTCTGCTTTAGGATGAGAGAAATCATGTACTAAAAGTACCTATTTAGCTCCACTGACCACAGAGGGAGTCTAGAATGTCTGATTTGGATGCAAATACCTCCAATATAGAAATCTGCATTAATCACATCACTCCTGAGCTCCACAGCAATTAATATAATTGTAGAAAAGTAGCTATCTTGGAATTTTTTGTTCTATTTTTTTTCCCAGTTTCACATGAGAACTACACTCCCTCTCCCATTTAGTCCCGCTGCCTTTTTTCATCTGTGTTGTGAAATTTCTTGTGGTCTCTGGAGTGCACATGACTTCTTTTCAAAACAGGTATAATCTCATAAAGATAGATATTCAATATATTTAGGGCGAAGTATATAAAGCAAGAGCACATCTACTAGCTCTGTTACCAGAGAAAGATTCCCTGGAAGCAATCAACCTAATTCATAGATATTGTAAGATTATCAAATGTTCTGATTCAAACTATCTAGGCATCTTAATTAAAAAAGTGAACATGGGAATTTTGTACTGGACTGCACTTGCATTGCACTATCAGCTCTGAAATGAAAACAACGCTCATCAGTGAAATTATCTTGAGATAAGGTGACCAGTTCGTTCAAAGGTAAGGAGGACTAGAAGTCAGAACACTGTTGGCATCTGTTCAATTACACATATTAGGAAAATTATCCAAGTCTTGCAAAGGAGATGATTAAGAGATAGGCTCAAGATCTTCTCTGAAATATTTCTAGACTAAGGGGCAAAAATAAGGTAGAAAATTTTTGGAAAGATTGTTAGATACAAATGAAACAGACAGTCTGGATTTCATGGAGATGCAGGATGCATTCCCCCAAAAGAAAATGTGATACTGAAGAAATTACTTGTATCACATAGGTAAGGTAAACAATTTGCTTGTTAGAAACAATTTGCTTGTTAGAAAGATTCAAGAAGGTCTGAAAAGTAGACATGCAAGGAAAGATATTTAGAAAATAATTCATACTATTAAATCCAGCATAATATATTTTGAAGTAATGTGGCAAAGATAATGAAAATAATAAAAGTTTCTCTTATTTTTATACCGTCAGTAGAAATCCAGATGGTAAGCAAAAATAATTGAAAATTGTTGTTGATGAGAAGTAATTGGCATTACTGAAACCTGGTGGGACTCATTTCTTGTCTAGAATTATTAAATAATAACTATTAAATCATATCTTATAACCTGTTAGGGAAAGGCTATGTAAGGAAAAGAGGTTGGAAGTGTGCTCATTTTAGAAGGCAATTACTTGCTTTAGAGTTATTGATAACTCAGAACAGCAGGACCTTGAACATACATGGATCAATGAGTGGGTTCTGATGAGACGTTGTTGTAGATCATCTGACCATACTACAGAATATGGTGAACTCATCCTTACTTATCAGTGATGTGGGATAAGAAGTGTGTTTTTGGAGGCTTCAGCTTGGCAGATGCATGCTGCAGGTTTCAATCAGCTTACAGGAAATCATCAGTAGAGTTTCTGATATAACAATTTCTCTATTCTAAAACCAAATCATGCTCTACCCAATGGGAGGCAACTATCATATAACAAAGCAGATGACTGAATCATTAGAACAGTAGTTGGCTGTTATCTAGAGATCAATAGTAGCAATCCAATTGTGTTCAACATGGGCAAAGAGAGGCCAATTTCAAAGGGCTTTGTAGATAGGCAGACAGATAGTCAGGCAGTACTTCAAAAGCAGTAATTTCCGAAAGCCAAGAAAAAGTACAAACAAAACTGGAAGGGAGCTCCATCAACACAAGTAAAAATATAAGCACCTGAAAAATAATTAGTTAAAAACTTCATTCCCCAGTAAAGAAAATAACCAAAAACTTAGGACACTATATCTATAAAAAGATAGCTATCAAAAAGACAGCAAGTGAGAACACACATGTAAACAAACACCAGCTACGGAAATTCACACTAGCAACCCCAGAAAGTAGGGAAGGAAGAATAAAGAGGCTGTTTGTGTTTGTTCAGCAGATCAACTAGCCAGGCATCAACCTCAAGAAAATTACAGAAAAAATTAAAAAGGAGCCAACTGATAATGAATTAAGATAGAGAAATAAACACTTAATGACAACAAAAATCACTTAAAAGAAAATCACACCAAGGAAACCTTATTCCCTCCCTTGAGGGGATTTTGTTTGATCACTAAATGTAACTTCAGAGACCAAGTGCACTTTTTCAGCATTTGCTGTAACGTTATAGAACTTTCTGATTAAAATTGACACTGTAGAATACGGCACACTTTAAATGGGATAAGAGCTAGGTTGGGCCAAGAAGTATTTGTCAGATGGTGAACATTTGCTGATGGGAGTTTTTTCAAAGGAGTCTATGACTAACAAGAAGTCTGATCCTATTTCACTTTTTCATTAATTAATTAATGAAATTAATATTTAAAAATGCATTAAAACTTCACCTTAGACAAAGACTGGTGGGAAGCAATCACCAGAAGACTTGGGCTTACTAAAACAGAATGTGTTTAAATATATTCAAGCACAACATAATATGGCTGAAAGGAAGAGTGTGTGTGCCATCCATAGAGTAGGAAGGAAGTCCCTCCAAAACAGCTTTTGCAGCAATAGTAGATAAAAACTTCAGTACATGCTCCTTGGACAGTTTTGTAGGAAAATGAGCTATTACAATCTCTGGACATGTAAGCAGCAGAAATAGGAGGGGTATTGGTATGCTGCCAACAGTTTAAGGGGCCAAATTTTGAGAAGGACATTAGAAAACAGAAGAAGGTGAAGTAAGAGGTCATAAAAATTGACTTTGAGAGCTGAAGAAAATGTGTTAAAGTAAAAAAATTTAACAGCTCAAGTAATTTAGCTTTTGAGAGGTCAGGCTGAAAGTGACATGATTGCAGTCTAAATACTTTCAAAGGGAAAAAATAGAAAGAGCAAAATGGCTCTTTAACAAAGACAGATATAAAAAGAACCATAGCTAGAAGTGAAGCCAAATATGAAATCATGCACCAATTTGTAATTGCAAAAGTGATTAGCCACTGGGAAAAAAATATAAAGTCCATCTTCATCTCTTGATGTCTTCAGATCATGAGTAGATGCCTTTGTGAAACACATTGCTCTGACAGAGAAGTTATTTTTTAAATCAATGTGCTCATCTAATAGCCAGCCTGGGAATTAGATCCATAGGAATTTTCTATTTCGCCTGCAGCTCTTTTCTTCAAAAAGGTCGGTTCTCTGGCTTGGGCAGCAGTCTTCTGATCCTTACTCTTATTCCTGTTTCTCCAAAGGCAGATGCCCAGCTCTGCTCTTTTTCTATAGGGAAGAGATTTCTGCCATCTGCTGCTGTTTCCCATGGGGGGATACCAATTGATCAGCCGCTGTGCTAGGGCAGCAGAGCTCCTGTGGAGCTGTTGTGGGGGAAGAGGCTTGAAACTTGCTCTAGCCCTATGGCTACTAAGATCAGACCTAGCTGCTTTCCCGCTAGTAAGTTACTGAACTTTGAATAATGAGAAGTTCAGAAAGCCACTCATTCTGACAAGGTACAAAATAATTCAACTAGCATAAGTATTATAGTTCATGCCTAAATTTAGGTATAAAATCAGCCTGATAAAGAAGCCTTCCTAATACAGGAAAGATGAACACATCCCTTATTAAAAAAAAAAAAAAAAAAAGAAATCGAATTGTCTTTGAAAGGTTTTTGGAAAGAGGTTTGTCCCCCTAACTCAGATGCCCACAGCTAGGCAGATGATACCCACCTCTGGAGAGAAACCTCCATTGGTCTCTATTGAGTAAGCAGAGTGTTTAGACCTGAACATTAGAAACGTGACTAATCAAGTACTCTGTAATGTATAGGCACAAGTTAGATCCAGATCAGGTACATGAAATCTCCTTTGTAGGTTGGACCATCTAACGATTTCTTCTGCCCTTAAAACCTAAGACTTCAAATACCTTTCAATTGTAGCAAGACTTACAGGGAGAAGTTCTGTATTTTACTAGACCAAGTGATGTATCACAGCTATGTATCACCACCAATACTACTAAAAGGAATAAGAGCAGAGGGAGACCTACCACTTGTGAGCAGAGAAATACAGTGTTTGGTCACAAAGATACCTGACAGGCTCCGGGAAGGTGGAAAAAACCTCCCAGACTTCCAAAAATTTAGAAAAGTAGTTGAACATTTTCAGGAATTTTGGTTTAAATGCTCATATTGCTTTAATCTTACACAAATCAGACAAAAGAAATTGGGACATCACTTATCAGTGTCTTATCTCCAGTCTCTCACTGCAGCCACAGTGGCAGAGCAGGGGTACATGCTCCCTTCCAGAGTCCCAGCACAGCTACTCCTTCCATGGAACATGACCAGCAACATGGACAGGGAGTGCTGTGGCTTGAATGGTGCATATATTCCAATACCAGTTTTACCTTATAATAAATTGTTCCCTTTGAGGTGTACCTGGAACTTACTAAGACATTGAGCATTATTCATTGATCAAACCACCTGTTTCATCCTAAGAGTTGTCCAAAAACCTTTTTTTTCTTGAGAGAGACATCAGTCTGTACCTTTGAGTTATAACCTGCATTAACCTGCATTTGGTTTGGGTTTGGGGTTTTTCAGCATGAGAGCAACCTGGTGATTTAGGTTTCACTTTGGGGAGAGGCGCTGCAGATACATATTTTTCAGGTTTTGAAGTATGCTTTCAATAACGAAATACTGTCAAATTCAGGCATATTTCTACTTTCTCCATGAATTAGTAGTTGTTTGCAATGCTGTGGACAAGTTTTGCTGACAAACACTTTTAAAAAGGGACAAATTTTCACCCGAAATGCATAACATCATAAAAATCAGGGCTTTCATGCCAGAACAGGTTTGTTACATACTACTCGCCTTCCACGATTTAGACAAGCTATCAAAAAACATGTGACACAAAACAATCTAGCTATTGAATAGGTCAGTGGATCACTGACCTATAAAGTCTGGCTCTTTTTTAATTCAAACCATCTAAAAAGCATTTATGAATAATGTACATGCTCCTGTGCTCAAAACTTTTTCACAAATGATTTGTGAAGAGAAAAAAAAGAGCTAAAACTGCAATGCTTTTTTTTTTTTTTTTTTTTTAAACAACCAATTCAATCAGAGTTACTTCAGGAAATATTGCTCAGCATTAGCTAGTCATCATGCCATGTACTTTTCGGGAACATATTAGATCTATAAGTGGTCCATCAAAAAAATGATAATTCAGCACTATAAAGTAATTTGAAGACATGCTTTTAAATATATGGTGTTTAGGAGGATATTGAAATACCCTCACAATTCTAAAACATGCTTCATTGTCCAAAGACTGCTGAGATTTAAGCTGGCTCATAAGTGTTAAGCAATCAATTCTTGTAGGCACAGCTTCAAAAACGCTTCCATTTAGTCTGGTTGAATTACAAATGAGTTATTTCATTAGCTGAATTATTATTTTGGGATGAACTCCAGAACATTAAAGCTTTACATTTAACCTCCATTACAGCCCAGAATTGAATTAACCTCTCTTTCCCATATAAAAGTTGCTAATGCACTTTCCTTGTAAAATGCAAATGTCATTACACTATGTTTTGCAGAAAGCACTTAGAAAAATTCAGTAGAATTAGGGTTCATAATATTTTGGTGCATTCATTTAAAACACTACATTTTAAGAAAATTAGTTCATCTTCTTTCCTCTCATTGAATACTGACACTTGGAGGAACAAGTATGTCTGATTTACTTGCTAAAATATCAACTCAGTATCTCAGGGCAGCAGCTCAATTCTGCTGTAACACATGCTGTACAAACATAAAGGATTATATGGGAAGTTCCTTGTTCAAGGTGGTTATGACAATCAATCAGGACTTTACTTTCCCTAAAAGCTGAAGAACCTCTTTGAAGCCCCTCTGCGTTTAACTTTTTCCTGTTTCCCATTCAGAATTAGAAGAGAAATAAGAGAAATGAAACATAAATTTGCAAGTGGCTGGAAGCAGGCTGAATTGAAACCACAGATACTGTGTCTCTACCTCTGATGCCTATTATCTTCAAATCAAGACTGAAGATCCCAAGGGACATGGGTTGTTTCTCTAGTCCCATTTCACCACGTTTTTCTAATGTTATACAATAGTTAAGTTTGAAAGTAGACTATTGTGATTGCTAGATTTGGCTTTATTCTGAAAGAGAACAGGAAAATTCTCCATGTACTGCAAAGAAAAAAAACGTGCAAAAAGCTGCACATCAATTAGTTATGAGCTATTTTTTTATTAGTCATTAGCTACTTCTTTAGAATATGAAACACAATTATGGAGGGTAAAGTGAAACAATGTTAATCCTGAAGCAGGGTATTTTAGCAGCATATGTTAGATTTTTTTCTTTTTTCTTTTTCCTTTTTTTCCCTTTTTTTTTCTCTTTTTTCTTTCTTTTTTCTTTTTTCCAGTTTATTTGAAACATGCAAGGTTGCGCAGAATATAAATTTTTTTGAAAAATGTGGATGGACTTAACAATTTCAGGTTCAAATGGAAGAAGTGAAAAAGTAATTTTTATATTGCTTCAGAAGTATACTCACCTGGAAAAACTTGAGAGGGCTGTTTTGCAGGACCCAAAATCCATCATAATTCCAAACAAATTTTCTAACTGTAGATGTGGCTTTCCCAAAAGAATTTTCTTTCCTGACCAGCTGTATTTTCTTGCACTCTGAAAGCAAGAAACATGCAAGAATCCCATGCCTCAGAGCTCAATGAAGAAGTTCCCAGAGACCATCAGCCTACACCATCTGACAAGGATCTCAGAAAAGCCACATCCACAGAGTCCCAGGCTTACCGAAGATTTTCCTTCTCTTTTCATTAGATTTTTCTGAAATTCTGAAAAACAGTTAATATGGAAAGTGTGTTAGAATAAAGAAGAAAGTACCACCAAAGTGTATTTAAAAGTAGCTCATGGTAATTTTTCTAGACTGTTACTAATATCAGAAAGAAAATGGGTAAGGATGAAGAGTACAGATAAAGCCACCATAAAAGAATATGGCAATTTATCAAGTATATTGTTTTATTTTAGTGGTATGATCTCAGACTGTCAGATTCTTTCACCTGTCCAGCAGATAATTAAAGGAACATATTCACATTTTCTTTTATCCCTGTCAAGTTTATCCCCTAGATTAAAATGAAGCTTTTACAGTTTTGACAAGACATTTAAGAGGAGTTAGTCTGTAAAGCTTAATTGTTTGTTTTCTCCTGGGGGTCTTTTGCACTTGTTTTGAACCATTCATTGGAGGTGGCTTTCAATTATGAGCCAAGATTCAGATCCTTGTATAGACAGACCTCACACTGTCCATAAATCCTGGAATTTCACAACCATCAGACAGACTCTTTAAAAGCTTTTATGAGAAAATATGGTATAGTATGGAGACAGCTGGTATTTAAATTATCCATGTGAGAGAAATTGCTTTTATTCATTCACCAGATGCTTTATTCATATATAGATTTTTAAATTAATAATTCCATAATACTTGCAGCTATGTAATCCTAAAATCCACACAGTTTTGTTCAATGACATTAACAAGATTTGACATCTTTTTTCTTGCAAATAGTGAAGCACATTTTGCCAATTGCCGTTCTGATGAAACATTACAACACAAAAAGGAAAAATAAAAAAAGTCAGTGTCCGCTGACAAGATGAGTAGAGCTCATCAAACTGTTATTCCTGCCTGTACTCCAGGTGCAGATTTCAGTATCATTTGACTAAGAAAAACATATTGTACATGCACATGTACATGCACATGTACCACTACTTCTCACAAACTGTTCTGTGTTATACTTTTAAAACCAAATAACTACAAGTCAGAGATACCTGAAGAGGTGGGGAAACACTTCTTGTCTACTAAGATAAATTCATAATAAGAAGTTTCCAGAAGAAAAATAGGAGAAACAGGGAATAAAAAAAAAAATTCCTGGAACATTCTAGAAAATTATTAGCGTTAACATGATTGGCATTTATTATATCAAAGAGGTGGGAAAGCATCTGAGCTGTCTTGAGCAGGGACTCCGTGCAAAATAAACCTGCAACCTCAGGTTTGTTCAGAAAATGTTTATTCAATCAAAAAATGTTGTTCTTCCTTGCAACCCTGAAATAATTTTTCCTTGTTTTCTTCTTTTTGCTTGAATACTTGTTCATTTCTCTTCAATTTTCTTGACTTAATCATTACAGCTTCCTTCTTCCAGGCCTCACTCCATTGTATATTCTCTTAGAAAATACTACCACTTCTCACTTTGAATCCCTGCACTGGCTAAATTATACTTTACATGGATTCCAGGATCTTTGTCTCAACTCTGGAGGCATCGCATAACACATGTTACTGCTTCAGCATTCCTATTATTTCCTCTGCTCTTAAGTCTTCTGCCTCACATGCATGTCGTTTTGTGTAAGTGACATTCTTAATCATCGCCTGGACTGATCAAAACCCAACCTGTTCTCATCTAAATCCTCATTTAATGTACTTGTCTGTGAGAAGCTTATCAGAAATCATTATAATATCAAAAAAAAAAAAAAAGAAAAAATAACAAAAAACTCAGCAAAAACAACAACAAAAACTTTTTGAAAGCTACACAAACTCAGGACTTCATGTATGTGTTATAAAAACTAAATATATTCAGCATCTCTAAATGGTTGGCTGCTTAGCAGTTTGTTTTCTTCCAACCATGCAAAAACCAATAAGAATACACAAGTTAGCATCCATCCCTCTCATTTCTCCCTAGACAAGGTTTTCAGAAGGACTGACTTTTGACACGCCACTTTCAACCACAGGCTTTCCAACTTAAAAGGCTTAGAGATACATAGAGGTTTTTCACTGTTCTTCCAATATGTTTCATGGAAAAAAGTGGTAATAATAGGTTTTTCATCAAGAATTAAAAAATGGCAGCTATGTTATGAGAATGATCCACTTACTAAGTGCCAGCATTCAGTCAGGGAATATATATGAACCTTTGAGTCCATGAGCCTCTGAGTCTCTCGCCCAAGATAACTGAATACCCATCTTCCTCCAAGTGCATTTCAAATATTTGCAGCTAGGAATCAACCCCAGCACAGTATCTAATTTCCCACTCTGCAGCAAGTCTTTAAGGATGGAAAGCAACCCTAGACGCACTCTTCATTTTTATAAAAGAGTTGTCTAAGCTTGAAGCACAGACTGAAAGCATTGCATGGCTGACCTTTCATAGATGTTCACCCAGATGCTATGCAAGCAAAGGATATGGTCACATTCAATAGGAGAACTCTGTTAAATCACCTCTGCTTAAATCACCTCTGGCTTCTTCTCTAGTTCTCACAGTACCGGGAGGTGTAATGTTTACTCACCCAGGGCACAGATGTGTTATGAGGATTAGTTAGTATCTAATTACTTGAATATTTAAAGTGTTACTCTTAATGTCCTAATATTATCACCAGTATATTTGCATATGATTTTATTTATGCTCTTGACATTTGCTTTCCAGATTTTATTAGGGCTTATAAACAATAAAAAATCGTTGATGCAGGCCCTATAACACACTTCCATGTGATGACTTAAACACTCTCAGACTCTTCAGGTTTGTTGAAGTCATAACCACTTAACAAGTTTACTGAACTGCTTTCTTTGAATCAGACCCTTCTGTAAAAGAAGAAATTACATTTTTATCTTACTAAGTGTTCTTTCTGTATAAAAGAATTAGTTCGATGTCACTGTAACAATAGGAACTTTAGTTCTTTGAATGAAGAAAGACGGAATTCCCATATCTCTGCAGTGATCATTGCTCTGTTACTTTGGTTAAATGTGTGCCTCCAGAGTACTACAACAGCCTCAGCAGCTGGGTGCAAAAGAAGGTGATCTCTGATCTGATGCCCCTGAGTCAGGGTATTTTATGTGCAGTGGAATTGTCTGCAGATAATAAAAAAGAGAAATAATAGCTTTGCAGAGATTGTTCCCTTAGATGTTTTGGCAGACTGGTCTATTCCATTCATATACTTTGGAAAAACTTTGATTTTCAACATAAGATATTCAAGTTTCATTATTTCCCCGTGTGCAGTTACACCAGTTACAGTCATGGTCTCAGTGTTCAGGCTTTCCTTGGATGTGTGTGCACAGATCTGTGCATACAAGTGTTTGTATTGGGAGTGACGGGGGGTTGACTGAAATTCTGTCTATTTCCATTAGCCTTCTACTGAAGATAATGTTTTGATAATAATAATAAATCTTTCCATCTTAAATGAAATATATTAACTTTGTGGCACATCAGTTGTTCTCAGTATTAACTGTTTAAAAACTACTTGGTCTTCTAATTCAAAGCTGTCTCTTTTGGCCTCTGGAAATCACAAATTTATTCTCTGATCTCCTCATTTACATGCATTCACTCACATGTCCAAACATGTACACATTTCATTGCTTTTAAATAGCTCCCATCCTAAGAAAGCCTATGCTTTAAACATGGACAATCACACTGAAACAGTACATTTAGATTACATTTAAGCACACTAAACCAGTAATTTTAGATCTTAGGAGGAGGCATTTGGTTCAACAGCTGCTCTTTGCAATGACAAAACTATTGGAGCAATAACATTTTTGCTTATATATGAGCAAAAGCCTTTCCTACCTTTCCAGAACTGAGAGGAATTGGGGACCAGGAAAAGTGTTAGTTTGTATGAACTGAGGATGTGATTGCTTGTTTTTTTCTTATTTAAATTGGATTTTGAAATTTCACTGAATCATATAGTAATGGGCTGAAGGAGATTGTCTAGTCAACACACACACCCTTCCCTCCCATTCAAATATTTTGCATAAATCTATATCCACAGGTTTTCCTGGCAGTATTTTACAAACATAGAAAAAGAGAGAGCAGAAAGCCTGCTAAGGTTACGATCTGGAATACAGTTTAGGTTTAATATGGAGTACATAACAAAATTTTTTGTATATTGCTCAAATATAGAGTCCAAAGGCTAACCAATAAATGAAGGTACAAGCACAAGATAGCTAAATCTAAATGGGCCAATAGAAATTGTCTAAATCTTTCTCAAGTTCTGAGACACTGAGGTATCTGCATAATTTGCTAGGTTTGATGCTACTTGTTTATATACACATAGTTCAGCCACATGCTAAGCCTCTAGAAAGAAAATGTCTGATAGAAATTTGTCTACATGTAATCAGCAAATCTTCCCTTTTCCATAAGGGATATAAATTATATGTAATTATGTCTTTAGCAACTACATGGGCGATTATCTGTTTCTCTGGAGCTTATCAACAAATTAAAAACCTTATATTCACCACTCTCCATATCACCAACTGTGCTGCCCTGGTAGTCCAGTTAAAAAATATTTTAATATCACAAAAGGGATTGAGGAGCAAAGAATAAATCTATCTATATAACTAAGCAACCTGGTTTATATGATGGTTTGTTACATGATAGGACTTAAGAGAATGCCAGTAGAAATACAAAGGTGTTTACATGCTCCAGAATATACTGGGTATCCATTCTTCCTGTTACAAAAAGCCAAAATATGAATTAACATCTATCCATTTATCTTGAAAGTTTGACATTTGCCAAAGCCGTTATCAGCTCCTCACAGACAACCAAACAGGCTGCTGTTTTGAGTAGGATGTCATAACCAGTAGCATAAAGGAGACAACACAGTAAACACAGGCAATCCTAAGCATGCAAAAGCCTTTGGGAACAAGAGCATCCACAGGCAAGTCTTCCATGGTAACCACAACACATCATGCTGAAAATGATTTAAACAACTTTGATGTGGGACTCTTGTTGACCTTCTAGATATTGATCTAGATCACAACTGCTGCATTGAAGAGGCTGAGAGGTCTGCTCTGCCTCGGCTTCCAACATTGCCGAAGAACTTTGCTACAGTGCACTGTCCTACTGAAAGGCTTTCAAAGCATTAGCTACTTCCCAGACTTATTATGCCTTCCATCAGGATCACTAACAGATGATTTCTGCTAAGTTACGGAACTTCTGCGTTCAATGACTCCTAAAATAAGCTTCCTGAGAGTAATCTTCTAAAATATAGCAAACAAACAAAAAATGTATCAAGTTATAAAAAGTGATGAAGCAGTTGCAATGAGTCAGCCTGGAAGCACCAGTTTAGGACATGTTCACACTGAGTTGGCAATTATAATATCTGCCTATGAGTCCAATCAGAACAGCTGGAATGTTACATATCAAACCTCACAACAAACTGCTGCGATCAAGAATTATTCAGTGAATCAATTTGAGTGGAAGTACCTCTGAGAAGTCATGATCTCTTGTGGATAATTCATGAACAGAAAAAGGCCAAATTCATAAAATTATTCATTATAAATTATTCACCCTCCTCTTTAGAGATATGAAGTGTAAAATTAAGTGTTTAGTTTTGATTAAGTGAGGAACTGAACATCATAAATACAGCATTTGACTCAATAGATCCCAGGAAATTAACTGCTTTTGGAGGAAGGAGAATAAACTTTTCTTTCTACCGCTCTTGAAACTTGATTAGCTGTTTGCACAGTGAATGTGTACACAGAGTCAGATCCCAAAAGATGCTGAGCTTGTACAACTCCCACCATCTTCAGCTGTAGTTACTCGGCACATTTCAAGTTCATCTGCAAAACACCATATGCAAAGTGCTATATTCTGGTATTTTTTCTTGGAAAAGCTCATCAAGTTAAAGAAAGCACTGATGAATGGTAGCAAAATTGTATCAGAAATTTCACTAGCAACCCCTTACCTTCAAGTCTTTCTTATTCAGGACATCTTTGTCATTGATTCTTCTCATTGATGTTTATTTCTGCATGTGAAGAAACTTTTCCTTTTGAAGAGCTGCTTTTTTTTATTTTCTCGACTCAGAATTATTTAATTCCTCTTCCCCCCATTGCTCCATACACAAAGCCAAGTATAAAACATGCAGCTTCAGCTAGATTAAAAAAACCCCCAAACATCCAGATTAGAGGACTCCTTGAATGTTTGCTATTCTTTTTTAAATAACATTTTTGAAATCGCATTTCCCAATAAGGTAGTTTCTGAATATTTTTCTTTTATGTTTTAAAATGCACTGAAGATTTTCCTCTCCCTTGTTATTAATTACATAACATTTGCTTTTTGTCAATTTGAAGTGGGTGTTTTTTGTTCAGGCCCCAAAGTGCCATCATCGGGCAGAATCTCCCGTTTCTTCCTTTTCTCTCTCCTGCCTGCTGCTGCATCGTGTTCAGCTTTATTTCCATTGTTACCCATAAAGACTCTCTTATAGTGCTAAGATACTAATGAAACACTGAAACTGCACACAATAATTACTGACAAGAGTACACATAGATTTTTCCTTTTCAATCTCATTTAGATATAGCAGGAATTGCATTTTAGTACATTTCTCTCATGAAATGTACATAAAGTTTCCTCATATAAATATTCTTTTCTAGTTGCTGCCCACATAAGATCATGGCAAAGCAAGGAAGAAATTAAAAGTTGACATGAAAGCACACAACAGACCACCCTGTTCTGAACAAAACTAAACACAGTGAAAATCAATGAGATGTGAGGTCAAATGATGGCCATGCCTTACCGCATGCAGTTACCTCTTAGAGCCAACACATGAATTCTGGGAGATCTAAACATAGAGAGCAGACAAATGGGTGCAGAGAGAATACAGCTGAATTTGGACAAACCACATGGCTAGGACAAAACCAAGGTCAAGTGAAGATTTAGTACGCTTCATATTTAAGCTGAATCACGCTCCTCTGTGTGAAGTTGAATCACTTACCATCACTTACCAGTTCTCCTAGAGACTCATACAGTGGTGGACCATCGAAAGAGCAGACCACAGGAATGAAAGGTTACCAATAGTCATCATCAGTGAATGTTGGCCTTTTCATGGAAAGCAAAAACCCTCCATCCTTCCCAGCCCCTGAGAGAGTTCTTGCACTCCCTGAAGGCACTTTTAAAGCTCCTCAGGTCTCTCAAACTAAAAGGAAACTTCTCCAAGGTTATCATAGTTAGAGTGAGGATTGATGTGTCTCATCACTCTGGGCTCAGAAATACTAAATTATGACCCAAAAAAAGAATCATTTTCCTTCAAAACTACTTTAAAATATTACATCTCCTAAAAGAGAGGCTGTGGACCCTCGTTCATTTCACTTACTTATCAAACTACAGCTTTCTTCAGGAGGAAAGAGCAGTCTTTCTCCAGGCTTTTGAGAAGGAAAAAACTGTAACTCATTCATTGCCAAATGTTCCACTCCACTGACAGGGCACTCTTTTGTAGACTGGTTGTTTTTCCAACATCACACACACAATTTTAGCAATAAAAATTAATTCCTGTCTGCTAGCTTTGCAGAACTCCATTTCAAAACCCATCAGCTTAGGAAGTAAAGCCTTTCTCCTGTCAAAAGCAAGCAAGCTTTCACCCTTACCCTGTTAGTCTGGCATCTCTCCAGTCTAGATCCACGTTTAGGAGCAATATTAATTTCTGTTTCTCTCAGTTGCAGCTGTGCAGGGATAAAAAAAAAGTAATTTTTCTATTCTGGCAGGATAGAACATGCTTTTTAATTAGTCACTAGATCAAGTTAATGACCAAGTATGGAAATTATTCCTTGGAATGACCTAGAGTCCAACTGCAAGTGGGAAGTGCACTCTCTCCTTGTGCTGGAGCTCTTCTCACTGTTAGCAGAGCAGCAGTCATACCTTTCAGGTATTGCAGAGAGTGCCCTTCCTAGCCCTGAGCTTTGCAGGTGTCAGCAGTTCGAGCTGCGTTTCCACTTTGATTAAGGATAACTAAAATTGGTGAAATGTAAATCTTTCTGCAGATAGGAAATTAGAGGAAGAACACTGGTAGGAGCACATCACCTTTCACCTATCCTTACCAACACAATCCACATTTTCTTTGTGAAGCATGTTGCTGCAGACAAACGCAAACTGCATAGAAACTCTCTGTGTAACAAGACATCCCTTGCAGGATGGCTGCAGGGGAGTGGCAGGACCACTGAGTGTTAGCGCAGATGGCACCACACATGGAAATTCAAAACCAGTCCTGAAACAGTGCATGTGTACAACACCAACTGCACCTCCAGTCTGTTGCAAGGTAGGTAGGTAGCAAGGGTAATTGAACATCTGCTAGAGTTGGGTCCCATAGTTATTTCTAATTGGTTCTTTCTCTCTCTGTACCTGAATTGATAGCTGGTGTTTGGTCTAAGCACTGTTTTAAACATTTCTGATGGTTCTGGCACATTCCTTTATGAGGCACCAGATGTGCAGGTACTGAAATAGCTGCTTCTGATTTCTACCTATAGGGAAACTGGAAGATAAGTAATTAAAAAATAAAATAAAAGCTTTATTGCATTGTAATCATTAAAAAGAAAAAGAAACATTGAAAAGTGGGTTAACCAGGGGCAAGGGAAGATTTCTATTTTGAAAAGCAGTTTTGAATTTCTCCAGGCTTGACAGTCCATCTGGACATTGCTAGATGCCTAGTTACATCAGCACATCATGTTTCATTTCAGTTCCCATATTTTGTTGCTTTTAAAGTGTCTCTTATACTCTATTTCCACCACAATGTATTCCTAAAGTTCCATATTATATTTTGTCAGAAGAACATCAAAGAATAGCACATAAGTTGATTAGTGCAGCACTCAGGCCACCAGGAAAGGAGTGACTGCTACTCTCTTCTGCCTGTTCTTTTCTTGGCTCCTTCATCAGCATCTTCCCTGTGTAGTTCCACACAACTTTAATTATAGGACTGAGGATAACAACCATCAGGAAAGCAATACTTTATTTTTATACCTACTGGCAGTAGTTTGCTACTCACGTATAGCTAGGAAAAGAGGAAAAAAAAATTATTTACAAATGTATCATTATACAGCCGATCTTAAATTGCACAACTATTAGCTGTAAGTATTGACTATTGTCAGATCTCTGCTGTGGCCTGTGAAAAGGTCAGGCCTTTTCATTCGTGTTCTTTTTATGTGAGGAATACCAAATAATAAAATACACGATTTATCAGGCTGCTGAGATTTTGGTTTCCCCCAGACCTTCAAACAGACACCAGGTTGGAATCTTCTTTTCTGTTATTATAGGAACAATGTGATTTCACTTTCTTTTCTTTCTTGAGGTAAAGAATTTAATTTCCCATAGTAGCACCCAAAATGAATAGTCTCTATTTTCCATGTAAACATTATACAAATAACATTATCGTTATAAGCTGCCTGTGTTTCTATCCTTAGGATGTCAATAGAGAGTAGTGCTTTTACTCAGAGGACATGACAGAAATAATAGCTCCTTACTCATCTATCAAGCTAGCTAACAACATTTTCAAAGCACTGAGTACTTCATTTAAAGGAATCATATCCAAGTGTAGAAAGAGCTTGACCTCAGGACTCCTTGACTTCTAATAGTGATCCACATTCAGCACTTTAGTAAACCATCCATTTTATTTACTTTTCCTAATTAACTACATTAAATTCTAATATTATGCCACATAAATCATATAAATGGATCAGGCCAGGTCCATTTATACATCCTCACAATTTTTCAATAGGCGTCAGGTGTTTTTCTGAAGTTTAATTCTGTGTTGTTACACCAAGCACACCATCTTTTAAATAGCCAGAGAATTCATAATGCCTTAGGAAGAAGAACTATAAAGCACATGAGACAGAATCCAGCAAGAGACTCTCAGCCCATCATTTTTAATTCTTCTGCTACTTAAAAGGAAATATCATGGCAAGATAAAACCACAGGGAAATAACCACTACCTTTGCAGTTAAACACATGGTAACAGAGAAATATACAACTTATTCGGGCATTTGCAAACTGCAGCAGTGATGTCCTTATTTACTTATTCCAAACTCCACAAAAGAAAACTTCAACTACTGCTGTGGGAAGGACGCGAGGCACAAATATGCCTCACTTGTCTGGGGTAAGGCTCTATATGTTTTAAGATGTTTCAATAAAGGTCAGTCTTTAGCTCTCACACCAAAATCTTGCTACAGAAGCTTTATTTTTCCCCCCCAAAGTAACCTGTGAGGTTGCAAAACCTCATCAAATACCCTTGCGCTTTTCCATGTAATTGCAGGGGGAAACTGCAAACTTGAAATAATGAGTTTGGCGATTAAGGTCTATGCAGAATCTTAGTTCTTGAAAGGGATAAGGTATGTGGTAAAAGATAACTAGAGACTTGCTGAAGAGCTTAGGGGACTGTTTCTTTCTGCTCACCTTTTCCTTGCTCCCTAAAGTCTGCAGACCCTTAGGCTGCAAACATCTGTTAGTAACTCCTTCCTCACCTGGCATTACCAACTCTCCAGCTTTTGCCAGCCCATTCAAACCCAGTAATCTCCATGACAAATATTCTACAGTCTTACATGATGGTCCTGAGGAAGGATGAATTTAGAGACTGTCGTACCCCAAACTTCATTACCCACAGAAAACAATACTCCAGACTGTAACATTGTATCCTCCAAGCTGTGATTCACATTTCCTTCCAAATTTCCTGTGCTAGGTCAGGATCACCAAGCAAAGGGCAGAAGGCAACATCTCAACACCACCATTTTCAATGGCTCCAGTCACTTTTACTGAGGAGCAATCATTAAGAGTTTTACTGCTCTTTCTGCTATACTGCTCCTCTATGCCACACTGGAAGACACAAGACTGTTGGTGAAAGGAGAAGCAGCTTTGTGTGCCTGTGGAAAACAAATGAATAAATAAAATCATACACACAACACCATGCAATAAACAATACTGTTTATTTCATTATTGCCTCCAACTGTAAAGTATTCCCATTTTATTATAACATCATCACCTAAGGACTCTTGACTATAAAGCCCTAAAACAAAGTTTCACCTTGGAGGTTGTAGAGTGCATATCTTTGCTTGCCTTTGTTTCCAGGAACCTCTGTACTTCCATGGAGAAAGGCACAGGGCTCAGCTGATTCACCTGGAGGATGGAAAGGATGACTTACAGCACCTTTCAACTCCCACAGCCTTAATTTCTGTGATCCTGTGGAAGTGGTACTAGCATGGCTAATAAGACCATTCCTGCTTCGAAGAGTTATTAGCGTTTTGAACAAAGACATGAAACTATGCTTTAGGGTTTGCATTAATATTTAGGATTTGCATTTTTTCACAATGGTGGGCATAGAGTTTCATCCATCTCTCCCTGGAGCATCCCATATTTGCCAGGAGTGGGAAGGAAGATCGAGTAGATTGCACTTTGGATACTGTATGAAAATTCCAGGATTACATATCTGTGCAGAAAAGAATGGGCATGAATACCTCCACACACAGAGAAGAGCATTTGACATGTTGAAAGGTTTCACTACCTTGAGTCACACTTTAAATATTAAATATACAGAATAAAATTAGTTTTTCCCAGCATGAATATATACATAAAATATACATACACACATTTATAGCTGCATGAAAATTTACAGATAAAATCTGTGTTCATGGCACAAAAGTATGATTATTTTGTTGTCAAATGCAAACTAAACATTGTTTCTGAATTAGCCAAATTGAACTTCAAAAGCCTTGAACGCAGATTAAATTATTATAGCTGGGGTTTGATGACATCAAGCATGTCTCCCTTGAAAGATCAAACAATACTCTATTCTTCTGCTTCAGTAGGCAAAGTTTCATTCAATGGCATTTTCGATCTCAAAGAATGTGAAGAAACTGATATCCTGCACTTTTAAGATGACTGTGAATATTTTTTTCTCTTGCTTTTAACAGTTCTCACAAGTGTTTACATTTTTGCCTGGAGTAATTGTCAGTTTTAATTCTTTCAGCCCATTTAATTCCTTGTTTGTTTATCACTCCCTTCAAAGTGGGCATCTGGAATAAAACAAATTCATATACTGATGTTTGGCAGCTACCAAATACTGATCATCGTTTGCAGTTCTGATCAGCAGCTTTTCCATTTGCTGCAGTTAGAACAAGAAACAGCCACCCAGCAAGGTCCATGCCAAAAACTGGAAGAGGAGTGAGTTCGTCAGGTTTTTTACTGGTTAGTACCATTTGCATGTGATATATCTCTTTGCAGAAAAAAAGTAAGAGAAAATTTAGGACAGCTCAAACACACCCCAGTATACAACAAAGCCGGCGCATTCAGCAACTTCATTCTTCAACTGATCTACTGTTGAGCCACTGCCCACCAATGTACCCAAGAAGACACCACATTTTCATTTTCCTCTAAGTTAGTAGTTTTTGCATTTTCCTTTGTTTATATGTTCTTCCTTAAAAATTTGTATTTTTCAAGTTTTTAATAATAGATCAAAATTCAAGCTATATTTTCTTAATAAACCTGAAAAATAGAAAATATTTTGTGCACAACTTTTTGACATAGATATTTCATAATGATAAAGAATAAAGCAAAGCAAAATTGTCAAAAGTTGCCTTTGGACTGCTTGACTAAGAAGGAAAATAATTAAACCTGCTCTAAGAGAGTGGGATATTTTTTGCCACTGCTTCAGTAGAGGAAGTCAGGGGTGGAGGGAGGCAAGGCAGAATAGAAGGGATAAAGAACAGGCAATCTTCTGGCTACACATACAGCTCTGCATACATCAGAAACCCAGGCATTATGCTGAGCACACATCTATTCCTTGGAGAAACAATGGCAGCTGTTTACTTACATTGTCTGAGTGTTGGAAGGATCCCAAATATTACATCTATGAGACTGATAAGTATAAAAATCAACAGCACCTGCAAGTGTGGAGGTATGGAGTCGAAGCTCACGCGATGAAGGTAGAAGAGGACTGATTTTATTCATATGTAAGCCATTTTCCCCATTGCTGGAAATGTATATCCCACACCTCCAGAAACCACTGACAGAGAGCATTTCCTCTTGCCCACCCATGAAATAGAAAAGACAATTAGAGAAGATGTTAATGTTGAAAAAATATTAACATAATCACAGACTCTTCCTTGTCTCAAACTTTCCTCTTTCCTGATTATTCATGGACTAACCTTATGCATACCTAATTCCTGGTAGGAATTTCTGTGGACCAAACTTTAACTATTCATTGACTTTTCTTCTTTGATTCAGGTGTCTTCCTTTTGCCGGGGTCAGACTAGAGTTTGTACTTTTGGATGATTTTCAGAAATTGCAGGTACTTTAATAGCTGTAGATTAAGAATAAAAAGCAGCTCATCTAAGAGTAGTAAGTGCCAGAAATCTGGTAAAATAGTATATGTAAAATAGAATGTAGCAACTGTGATTCATTTATTATCTCAACTGGAGTTTAACGGAGTTCTAGTGCAATTATGTTGTGACGAGTTTCACAGGAAACTTTAATTTTGAATTAAAATATCTAGGGAAGCAAATGCATTAGGGCTTTTATTTTGTTTTTCTTTAGCAGTCTGAAAAATTCATATTACAGCATTTATTATGTACTCAGATATATTTTATTGCAGCTCGGTAGAAAATAGCTGTTTATCCTATTGCCTCTGAACTCAGTAAGGCATTTCTTAAAAGTGGTATACACGAAAAGCTAGGGACTCCCACACCTCTCTTGTAAAAGTGTCTCCCATGGCATCAGGAGTGGTGAAGGGCTCTGGTTTACAGATAACCCCGGAGCCAGAGGTCATGAGAAATTGTGTATAGATAACAGCTTCTGCTGTTAGAAGTGGTCCTTTTTTTGTTGTTTTTTTGTCATTGCTGTTTCCACATTTACATATAGGACCCTGTCACCTGACTTTGACAGAGAACTGTTAACTTTCAGTGTGCAGACTGTCCCCACTGAAGTGCGAATGTCCCCACTGAAGTGTCAGAGATATGCACAGATGTTCATACACACTGTGCACACACACCACAGCAAGCAAAAAACTTAGAACTCTGGAAATCCTACATTAATCTTCTCTCTTTTCTTTTCATGTCAATAAATGTAATGAAAACACTGGCTCAATAATAATTCATTAATACCAGAATCTAATGTGTTAAGCACTGTTAGAACATCTATCCCATTATACAAGAAAGCTAATCTAAATATGGAGTCTGAAACAAAAATCCATGACCTTTTTATTTGGTAGGTTTCTTGCTGACTTCATTTTGCTGCTCTGCTTTCCCTACATTTTGTAGAAGACAAAAAAAGGTAAGAAACCATCACAAAAGGCAGGACCAAATAGAGTGATTACATAGTACCATCTAGAGCCTGTGGCTGTTATAACAACTCTGAAAAGAAAGGCTTTTCTGTACTCTCACTAAGGTCAGTGTGAACAATGTAAGAAGAAATCTTGTAGGTTTTTTTTCCAGGGCCACAGAGGGGATAATTCCAGTATGATGGAAACCAACTTAGAACGGAGCACTTTGGGTCCTTTATGCAGGCACGCTGGTTTTAATACTCTGTTTTCATAGACGCAATTTTCAGGATGCTTTATTATCCTACAGCAAATCCTTCAGGGGAAAAACTGGATCACTGGATAGAATGGTACATCTGACTTAATAATTTTGGCATGTTGGGTTTTTTGGTCTGTCAATGCCTCCTAAAAGCAATTTTTCACCAGTCACTGCAGGAGGGGTCACAGCATGCGACTCACATCTCAACGACACTTTCAACATGACTAACTGTTGACAATATTTGAACTTTTGAGCCCTGCCATCCTTGGGCATAGTCACAAGAAGAGCAGGCAAAAATACATCAGTCGTCAAAGACACTAGGTCCCTCCCCCTCTTCATGAGCTAAAGCATTCAGCCTCCCCTTTCAAATCCTCCGTCAAAAACACACCATGAATCCCATTTAATTAGAAATACTCTCACACATTCATTATACATGCTGGCTTCAACTCAGAAAGCATATTCTTCTGGCTCATTTCTATATGCAGCACCTCTGTTCAAGTAAGAGACTCCATAAACAGAACATGTGCTATATCTGTGCTTTCTTCTGCTATGGAAGGAGCACCCTGGCAGCTCTTAAATATTAGTATCAGGCCATTTAGACTTCCAGAGATAGGTGAAAGAGGACAGACAAACAAATCCATGGTCACATATCTCTTTCTATCCAGCAAGTCAGCCTTTCTTCTTGTCTCAATCCCATTTTATGAATATCTTTTTTCTACAGAGCCTTGCCTATAGCTATCAGTGGTCCACAGCACAGCAGAATTAATGCAGCTGACACGTGATAGAAAGGGGAAATGCTGGCAATATATGATTACAAATTAAATGATGCAATTTCAGGGTCAGCACTACAGAAGGCACTGAAGAGGCTGACAAGTAAAGATTAATGGCAAAGGAATGAGGGCAGTTACAGTAATGTACATTTGCCTTCTCTGAGATCTGTAGACTCTGCTACCATCTGCTGGTTTATGAAAAAGATCTAGGGAATCTATTTTAGTAGCTCTATATACATAATCTTTCAGCTGTCTCTCGTTATGAGAACAGCCCTTATTTCAGGTCACAGCCTACCTTCGCCTCCACAGAGCTGTCAATTAGGCTCACTTGTGTTTCCTGATGCATTTCCGACAGCAGGCACGAGGAAAAATGGCAAACAGAGAGTGAAAATTTTACACTAAACCCAAATAATACATCCCAGAGCAAGGCACATTTTCAGTATTTTGGAAAAAAAAAAAAAACAGTAAAAAATTATCTATGCAATTAGTTCCAGTTTATTCTTGCAGGCAGAGGGTGAGGATGGATTGAAAGATATTCAATTCTGGTTTTGAATGAACCCTTCATTATGCTTTCCTACTTGACTGATGTATAAATTGTCATAACGCCACTGAAATCAATGGAGCAATGCAGCCTGCTATCTTTTGAGAATGTGATCCAGGGAGGATACATGCCAGACCTAAATGCAACTAAATGCAAAGTTATGGCCAAGGTACATTAAATAGAGGATGACAGAAAACTTCATCGTATTTCGAAATACACATTGTACACATTCTTCTCTCAGACACATGTGATAATACCTAGACACTCACAGAACTCAGAAAATAAACTGATTTTAAAATCATCACCTCTTCTTCATCCATTTAACTTGTCAGGACAATCACAAAAGGGTTGGCAGTGGTGGAAACTTTTATAGAAGAGTGGCCTCAGGATGCACAAAACCAACCTAATTCTGTAGAGTTTAAGGGCAAAAAAGATCACAGTGTCCACTTCCATACATACTGCAGTCCAGAGAATTTTACCGTATGACTTCTTTGGAGTCATTACTTCTAGCAGAGTTGGGGTTTCAGAGTGAAAAAAGCTGATATATGTTCCTCACTTTGGAAGATTAATTACGTACTCTGGTCATTTGTGTTCACTCAGCCTAATTCCTGGTGCACAGTAAGCGCACAGTCCACAAAGTTTTAGAACTCCATGAAAAGTTCAAGAAATGGTGGCAAGCCAAAGACACCAGAGCCTTCCAAAAGCTGCTTGGCTTCATGAGAAAGTTCATGATATCTCAGCCCTTTGGATAGCACAGTTGCACATCCTGGGACTAGCCAAGGCTCCCCAAGTCCGCCTGGATGTTGCTGTGCCTTATTGATGTCAATGGCCATCCCCATTTCATGGCAATGTCTAAAGACAAGGGATTCCTAGGTTTGGAGGCATTTGAGCAAGGAGGTCGTGGAACCTGCCTTGGGAAAATCCATGGTTAATGTAGCTCTGCAGCGAGCCCCCTGCCTTTTCCCTCACAAGACTGAACTTGCTTTCAGCACCATAAAGTAAGAGCAAGTAGCTTCCTCTAGGACCTCCATAATAATATAAACAAGGCAAAGGGATGTATAAAGCTGGTTTTGCAAGGGCAAGAATCACAGGCAGCCTGTGCTCTCTACTTGCCATCTAGCAAAAGGAAACTGAGGTGGTTACTGGAATCAGAACACCTTTTAAAATAAAATGACACAACGTCAGTAGAATATATTCTCTGGAGAAAATGAATTCAGGTGGATGACATCTGCTGCTTGGTTCAGAGGCGAGATGAGGAAGCACCTAACTTGCAGATGAATCAAGTAAAGCCCTGGCGTAGCCCCAAGGGCCTTGGTGCATTCTTTCCAAAGATGGACTTTTTCTTGTCATATTTCAGGCTGAACTTTTATATTAGGACAGAATTTTTAATAACTCTGTACTTCTAAAAACAACTCTGTGATGAACAGGAAAAAAAAAATTAAAGTCCCATCTGCTAATAAATTTAAATATTTAACACTCCTTAATAATACGTCATCTTAATGTTTGCTTTCAGAGTGAAAGTGAGCAACTCTCCCACGAGAATAAGTGATCATGAGCTGTAGACCATGGACTGCTTGTTATTAACAGGTGAGGAATAAAACGGGAAAAGATGCAATTTGACCAAAAAAAAAAAAATCATCAAACACAACATCACAGAATGAATTACCAATACAAAAAACTTGTTGAGCTCCTTCATATGCTCAAGAAGCCAAAGGACAAATGAATGAATCAGAGTCTGATCACATGCTTAGATATTATTAGATAAATTCATTTCTTTACAGGGTTTCCTATTTTTGTCAAATGAACTGGGGAAAAATATTTACAATCTGTTTGGTCATATTTGTTAGCAAAAAAAGCACAACTAAGCTTTGCAAATAGCTCCCTTTTATACTAAATAGCTGAGAATTTGGCTCCTATTTTTGAGACCACTGAAGGGGATAAACTGAGGCACTGGAAAAGAGCATATTCTGCAGTTTCCAGAGAACTACAAACTGCTGCAAGGGATGATAAGAAACAGCCACAAATATACCCATTAACATAGGCTTTGGACAGAGAGAGAAGGACTTCTGCACACCATCAGCTTCATAACCCAAGGGGCACAACAGCTCCTGGCAGGCCCCAGCTCCAAGGTGAACCAGCTTTGTATTGAATCAATATTGTTCTCTGGGGGTCTGATTTGTACATACTCTAGGTCTAGAAGACTTACATCCATTTACAACACTGCATTTGAAGAGCAGGTGGCTTTCTGTAAGCATGGGGAGCTGCTGTGTGCAGTATGTGTTTGGAGAGGTATATATCATGTAACAGGACATGCTGCTCTTACTTGTCTTACTCTTTAAAGTTTGTTTACTTTAACAACTCCTAAAACACTCCCTATAAAGGGGGAATTTTTCTCAGCATTTATCACTCTTACCTGAAAATAAGACAGGAGAGGGAAATAAAATGCAGCTCTGAAGATGTTTTACCAGTGAGATCAAAGCAAAATTATTCCTTCGTGATTCCCACACAGCTAAGTGTTGTACAGAGATTAATTCTCCCACTTGTTGATGTCAGAGTCCCTGCAAGATAACCATGAATTTCATCTGAGAACCATTAAAATGAGCTAAAGTTTTACAAATTTATAAAAAGAATAGCTATAAATTTCCTTTAATTTCAAACTAAAGAGCGTTTGGGAGCCAGATCATTCAGCTTTTGCACACTGATATTCTGTGATTCAAAAAAAGTAGAGTTAGAGTACAGAAAACATTTATTTTTTTCAAACCTCTGTTATTTAGCCAATCTGTCATTTTACTTGGGATTTGACTTCACAGCTGATCTTTTTCCCTGGCAGGAGTGCTCTGGGTGGCACTCCTTAGCACATCCCAAAATAGCTTCTTGGCTAGGTTGCTTTCCAGAACAGAGACTCTGTTCTCCATACAAAGCAGATGATGATTTTGTGCGTAAATCTGATACATCCCAGGCACACTTTCTTTTAACTGAATTAGTCATGTTTCATTACATAAAGAAAAAAGTGCTTCCCAATTCTGAATAAAGAGTACCTTCTTCTGAAGCTGCTCTTCTATGCATAGAACCACCATTTACCAAGATTAAATAATAAAACCTACATGTTTATTATTTTAGAAAAAGAGGGCTAGAAAGACCAGCTCTTTACTTGAAAATCTGGGCAACAATTTTGCCTTCACAGTAAAACCAGCAGTCGAATCTGGACTCAACAGAAATCTTTCCCTAAACTTAATAAAGACTAGGATTTCACTCTAAGACTTTAAAGCAAGTAAAAGGAAAGAGCAAAGCTTACTTCTATAGTGAGAAAAGAGAGCGAAGAAAGATGAAAATGGATTTGCGGGTTTTTTTAAGAGTTAAAAGGTCATTCATCTTTACTAAAGCTGATGAAACAAATGTCATTAGATGTAGGAGATATAAAAGGTCAAATAAATATCCTGAACATGGAGCTAAAATGTTACAGAAAGACTAAAGGAAGAGGAGAGGCACATATCTTCCTCTGAGGATAAAATTATTAAAGAATAAAAATAATTTCGGACAAAAGCATCTGAAGGGAAAAAAAGGTCCATGTGGCAAAAAGTTGAAGTAGCAAGCTGCATTAGAGAAGAAATAATATCCTTTTATTGAACATCTAAGGAGCAAGTGGTAACAAGAAGCGATATAGTACCTAGAACATTACTGAACTTGGTTTTTGAAACTCAAAAATTCACAGGAATCACGCCCAACAGAAAAAAAAAAGAACATTCCATGGCAGAATGGTATCTGTTGAATTCAGTCTGAATAATCATACCAGATCAACAAATGAAAAACAAAAGGAAAAAAGAAGAAAGTCTGAAAAGAAAAAAACAACAGGAACAGAAATGTTAATTTATCAATGGATCAGTTTAGCAAAGAATGTATTTAGATTACACTGATCCTTTGACTCAGGGCTAGGTATCTCTTCCACAATCATCTTTGAAAAGAAGGTGTCCATACTCAGAGAATTTTCTTCAAAAATTAGAAATTTTTGGAAGTGTAAATGAAACACTTGCTCAGGGAAAAGGGCCAAACCAAAACAAAAGAATCACTGACATTGCCACCAACTTCCAACAAGATCAGAGTTATCATCCAAAAAGACCTATTCAGGAAAACATTTATGTCTAAATGCTGCAGGTTTGGGCTCCCATAAAAATTAAAATTCTTGGGTAAATTTAATTTATTTATTCTTCTATATGTTCTAAATTTCCATTACTAAAAATTGTCTAAATTTTAGATAATTTATGATAAAATAAATGCATTACACTATTTTTCTCATGACTTAATTAACTGTCAGTGTTCTCATTTGCTTCCTTTCTTGATTCTGAAGAGTGTTCTGAATAATAAGTGATTAGCCTAATTCTAAATACACTATTTTTAGAGAAAAATATGTTCTGTTGAATTTATACCATACCTTTTATATTTTCTAATTTGATTATATGAGATCAGATATGATGTGATCCAAATGCAGAATGCACTTTGCCTAATTTAATGCCCAGTTTCAAAAGCCTGACCCTTCCCTTCGGACTTGTAAAAACCTCCAAAAGGATAAACACAAATAAATTGAGAAATGCAATATTTCTATATTCAATGATAGAGTACATGCACCTGTTTCCACATGCTAGTATTCCACGCTACTGTGTAGTTACTGTGCTGTTGTAAGGTAAGTCTATGAAGGAGCAAAATGCAATTGTGTACTGCTCCTAGATCTTCAGGTGTCAAATTCCACATATAAGAGCTTGGTTTCATCAGGTGTACTGTACATATGGGACAATTAAGCACAGAAATAGGAAGGAAATTACCCAGCATCTATTCTCGCATGATGAGGACAGACATAGTTTCTATAAGCCAGTCTTAAATGTACGAATATCCCTGTTCCTCCACTTGTCAGGAAAATGGCTGGACAGAGATTCATGTGTCATGCTGTGCCAAAAGTGAACAGTATTACAGTCAGACAGCAGGAAAGATGATAAGGGAGCCTCACATAAAACACACCTGGGCAGGGTAACTGGGCAGAGTAACTGTGGAGTAAGCTAAGATTGGCATTTACAACCTGGCCATGGTTCTTCAGTAAACACGCAGCCATTGGTATACACAAAGCAGCTCGCCCAGCCCAATTCCACTGATGGTAAGGCTACTGTGACTTATTTCTTTCTCACTGCAAAGCATGTGCATGCAAGCTGTTCCTGGGGAATTAGTACGCTCCAAACACACACCTTTGGTTATTCAGCAGTAACTAGTTTGTCCATATACACCTGAGAACCAGAGGGATGGGACAGAAGAGGGGAGTACCTGCAGAAAGGAGTTCTCTTTTGCCAGACCACAAGTTACAGGAGCAGTCTGTGCCTCTTTGTTGTACAATGGGATCTACATTAGGTGCTCAATGCTATATACACTTAAACCAGCTTTACTGCAAAATTTCCTATCCACATAGCTCTGGTATTCCCTTTCCTCCAGACAGCAAGACTAAACTTGTCACAGCTGGAAAAGTCTTATCGTCCACACACACTCATCCTAAAGGAGCAGTGCACAAAATTCATATATATTTTCAGTTTAGTGGTACCTCCTTAGCTGGTACCTTCCCAAGATCCTCTGTCTTGGAAAACTTCTGTAAAAATATCAGTTACAGAAAAAACTCTCTTTAAAACAAAACAAAACAACAAAATCCACAACCAAAAAAGCCAACCCATATTTTTTGCAGCTTCATCTGGAGCAGAAGTCTGAAACACAATGGTAGCACAAAGAAAGGCTCTTTCTGATCACAAGCAAATCTATAAAGACCAAAATTCCTCTTTAGATGCCATGTCTGGCCAAACTAATATTTTACCCTCTCTTGAAATTAAAACATATACAGTGATCTCTACTGGAGAATAGGCGCCACCTTTAGCACGTTGCTTTCCTAACCATGCACAGAGTTAATGTCCTCATCTTGCCTGTCTCTGGCCTTGGCTAACACATGCTTCCCTGCCTACTTCCAAACATAAATATCATTTTCCTAAATCACAGTTTTAGCTATGTCATTATTCACTTCCAATACCATGATGGGCTCTGACTTCTCTATAGGATAGCCCTGTTTTCAGCTGGGGCAAAGTTCATTCTCTTAGTAACTGATACAGTACCATGGTTTTGGGTTTTGTATGAGAACAGCATTGAGGACACACTCATGTTGTAGTTGTTGCTAATTAGTGATCACTCTAAATCAAGGACTTTTCTGTGACTTACGCTCTGCCAGTGAGGACCTGCACAAAAAGCTGAGTGGGAGCATGGCCAATACAGCTCACACAAAATGGCCAAAGGAGTATTCCATACCACAGAACATCATGCCCAGTATATGAACTGGGGGAGTAACCTGAAGGGGGCCAATTGCTGACTGGGGACAGGCTGGGCATTAGTCAGCAGGCGGTGAGTAACAGATTGTGAATCACTTGTTTCTCTTGAATCCTGTTACTTTCTCTCTCTTCTTATCATTAAAGTTATTATTAGTAATAGCAGCAGCAACAGCATTAGTATTATTATTATTACTATTATTATTATATTTTGTGTCAATTATAAAATTGTTCTTATCTCTATCCACAAGGTTTACATTTTCTTTATCACTCTCCTCCCATTGATGTGTGGGTGAGTTAGCAAGTGGCTGTGTGGTACTCAGCTGCCAGCTACGGTTAAACCCAGACAAGGATAAAACTACTTACCTCTATTGTACAGTTCTACAAAGGACTCACCTAAGCTATCATCTCTGATTAGTACCAAGTGCTTGAGTGACTTGTTCACTCATACCTGCACCTCTTTCCAGCTTTTCCTACTTCATCAACTAGGTGGTCTTCATAAAACATCCATAAATCAGATTCACTCTCTTTGTTCATACCACACCACAACATTTCTTTCTGTTTCAAAGCCTATTAAAAGCTTGACAATAATTACGCCATTACAATACCACAAGTCCCACTCAACATTTTGACCAATATTCTCTCACTGCTCCATTTTGACCCCTTCTCCTCCTGCATTCACAACTTGTCTTGTACTTATATTATAACCTTCCTCCTAGCACACTTTTATGCTTGATGTTTTGTGGAACACTAAACACATGAGACTTTGGTCTGCCACATTCGTCTGATTACTACAGTAATGCTACTTGTAATATTAAATTGAGCTAAACTATAAGTTATACAAAATTTACATTTCTGCATGCTAATTAGCATGCTGACATACCTTCCAAGGCCACATTGCACATTTGCATGTCCTATCAAGATTTTAGCTCAGTTGGTTAGAGCATGGTGCTAATAATGCCAAGCTCGTGTGTATGATATCCCTGTGTGGGCCACTCATTTAAGAGTCAGACTCAATGACCCTTGTGTGTCCCTTCCAACAGGAATATTCTGTGATTCTGTGATTCCATGACTGCTCTATGCTTTGTACTTTACATACACAGCTAAATGTACAGATAGGACACATAGTTCTGTCCACTGCTACTGCTGCTCCTTCTGATCAGAATGGCCAATAGTTAAAATATGGTAAATGGATAAGAATGACACCACATTTGGCAAATTAAATTTAAATGTTTCAACTACTGTGGACTGTAGCCTGCAGAATTCTTGTTAGAAAGAGCAAAACCAAAAAAATCTTGTAATTGTACCAACACAGGAAACACACAGGATCCTTCCTACCTCATTTTTCTAGATGGTGGATGTGCATTCCCCTCTAGAAAGCTAGAAATAAAACTCAGGGCTCCTCAAGGCAACAAAGTTTAATCCACTAGACCAATAACCCCACAAAATTCGGTTTCCAGTAACTACTGTTCATTCTACACATTTAGAATCAGGAATCTCTGGAAATTTTTTAGCTGAATGCATTTGTGACATTCTTTCTGGAACTGTTCCAGGGTTCTAACTACACAGATCTTAGCAGTCTAGTACTGCTCTCGTGAATGTTTCAAACTCTGCGAGTGATGCAGGTGTATAATTATGGTGAAAGCAATACATAGGGTATCTTCTGGTTCATCTGAGAAACAAATATTTTGAAGGAGGTTTGTTTGAAAAGCTAAGTCCAGGAAAAGAAACAAACACACACAAAAATAACCCAAAAAAACCCAACAAAAACAAAAACAACCAAAAAAACAAAAAAAAAAAACCAAAAAAAAACCAAAAAAAAAAAAACCACCAAAACAAAGAAACCCCCCATGGAACCAATAAACAAAAAAAGCCAAACCAACAAAAACAAAAACCAAAACAAAACAAAAAATCCATCAACCAAACAGAAAAAAAAAACCCTACCAGGATTTTTCAGGTTACAGGACAGATTTCCAAGTGAAATTCTCAAAATGTTCACAATAGATAATTTCATTCCTACAAAGAACTACAAACTGGAGCTTTGTGTTCTCAACTTCAATGCAGTGTATTTGAGAAGAAAATGTATTTAAGTCCTAGAATTCTTTTACCAGCAATAACAACACACACACACACAAAATCCCCTCAGGTATACCTACAAAGAAAAACTACAACAAATTTCAATTATCACTTGCCTTGAGGAGTATGTAAAAATATTTGTTCAGATATCAAACTTAGCAAATTTTATAGACATTTTACTCATCCTGTAAAAGACTGCATTTCAGCTACTTGGCATTTTCAAATGAAGCTATTTCCCCCATAACACTATACAGTAGTGACACTACAGCAGTGAACAAATATTCCAAAACAACATAGAAAAGAGACAGGAAGTGCATTCTGAATCAGAGGATCCAACACATAAAAAATAAAAAGGAGAAAAGGAAAAAGGGGGAACCCCCCTCCCATTTCCTAAAAGGGATTTTTTTTTTTTTAAATTTGGTTTGATTCTGGGGTTTTTTTCGTTGTTTTGTTTCTTTTACCAGAATAGATTAATAATCAACAATTTGTGGAAACAAGAAAGGAAGAATTATGAAGATGAACAGACTAATGAGCAATTTTTTTTCATTTTTAAATTCTTCAAAGTGAAAATCTATTTGATAAGCTGTTATTTATCTAGCAAAAATGTTGTCAAACTAACAGCATAACATTAAAAAAATGAGAAAAATCAAGTTAAACCTCAAATTTAGAAATAACCAGTAAAACAATGATCCCGGATTTTGGAACTGTGAATAAAGTGTTTACAGTCTTACAGTCTTCTAGCATTAAACCTTCATAAATCCTATTATTTTTAGCAACAGGTTTGAGTTATTCTTTCTAACATTATCAAAAGGCTGAGCAACAGCTGAAAACAGCCTCTAGCAGAATATTACACTGGATGCGATAAAGCAGTGACTAAAAACTAGTCGCTTCCTTGGTAGAAGAAAAATACCTGAAGCACCAAAGAAAATCCTGGTCCAAACTTCAAGAACTATTTTGCTGTAAAGCTGTGTAGCTCCACTGACTTCAACTATAATGAATTATACCTACTGGGGATCTGGATCATAAATCTTCAGAGTGAAATAAAGGAGCTCTTCATATCATCCATAAATTCAACATCTGATAAAGACCAAACAAAATTCTGCAAATATAATCAGATACCACTGCTACACATTGGCTATAAAATATTAACTAGTATCCTAGACACAGCACTGAACAGAAGAACTGTCAGGATTTTAAATCCTGCTTTGTGACATGAGGCAAGAGCTGATAAGAATCACTGTAAGTAATGATTTTGACAAACCAAAGTATGTTGTACTGCCAACAAGATGCTTAGAGCTAATTTTGCCTTTGTGGAGAGCTGCAGTAAAAGTCCTATAAGCCACCAAAACTCTCAGACTCAGTTAAGAAATGGTACAGAATCTGGTTCTCCATACTAGAGTAAAATTGACATCCAAGCGGATGATGTTTAGTCCACACATTTTACAGCTATAACCAAGGTGTATTTCTATGTACTAGAATAATTTCTGATTAATAACTCTCCTGTGTCTCAGAATAGGATTAACTAAAAACAAGATAAAGAAAATGAAACTGTGCTTAAAAAAGCAGAGATTCACCAGACATGTCTTCTATTTGGAATTTATTCTATTTGGAATTTATTTTATTTGGAATGCAGATGAAAAATCTGTTACCTAAGTTTACACCTGGAAGATGGAGATTCTGCACTCAGAAAAGGAGCGTCTGGATAACCACTTTGAGAGCTTCTTAAACAGGTGAGTCACTCACTAACTTGCTTGTTATTGGTGGAGAACAAAACCCCAACTTTTAAAATAGCCATGCGTTTAGAGTATCACTACCTCCAGATTTGGTTGTCTGAAAAACAGATCACAAAATTTTAAATAAAAAAACCAAAACTGAGTCAGAATAATTAATTCTGTTCAGACAAGATGAACTACCACAAGAAGAGTTAATTTTGCATTATCTTAAATGTCATTCTGTAATAACAACCAGCAGATGGTGAATATTGGATCCTTTGGCCCCAGCAGGAAGTGTTTCAAAGGGAAAGTCTTTGGAGAACCAACATTCCAGTAGCATCCCTAAATTTTAATTTAACAACTCAATTAATCAAAAATTTTGGAACCTTTCAAACTCAAAAGCAGCTTAATGATACATGATGACTTCTGAAAGAAGAAAATGAAGTTTCTGCTATGACCCATTAATTTTTTCACCCCTGCCATCTTGTTGAAAGAACTATAGATACATATCTGAATGTGACCTGCTTTTCCCCCTCAAATATTTGCAGAGAATTTCACACACTCAATATCTGCAAATTTCCCACCCTCAGTTCTTCATACGATGCGGGATTTTTTGCAAGTATTTTGACACAACACAACATCCAGAACAGGACCATGTAGTCATGTGGGTCCCTTCCAAGTCAGAATATTCTGTGATGCTGTGATTCCATAAAGATAGGCTTCGTGTTTGATTGATGCAGGGGGAGCTCTGCTACAGAAGTGGCACTGGTAGCTGAGGGGACTCTATCTTATGGTCACCTCTAGAAACTCGCATCAGTTTAGCACACTTTCAATGAAACAACACCAGCATGAAATCTGACTGACGCTGGAAATAAGTCTCCCTTCTCTGTAGAAGCCGGATCCCAGCTGTTGGAGAAAAGCCCAAGAAGGTGGACTGTACCCTCTACCTTTGCATTGGCAACCAAGGACAAAGCGTCAAGAGAAAGTCATTACACCCCTCAAAACTGAGAAGTTTTAGAATTAGTTCTTAGAACAGTTACATGCATACCTGTAAAACGGAGATACATCCGTGCAACTGAACAAAGTATTACCTCAAACTCTGTTCTGACAGGCTTTTCACAGGAGATTGCTCCAGAACTCTAGTCCTCACCCCTAGCATCCTAAAACCTGTGTTAATAACTAGAGAAGATTGTCTTCTAATAAATAATCCAAGATAATGCTCTCAGTGTCCTGATTATGTACAGCTACAATATGCATACCTTGTGTTAGAGCCTACATTCTCTTGTACGTCCACACAGAAACAAGGACTGGGCCCCTGTGTGAAGGAAGAGAAGAAAAAAGAAACAAACCACCTCAGCAGCCCTATATAATTAAGAAAATGCACTGCTGTAGGCTGGCGTCACACTCTTAAAAGACCATTCTTTCATAGTTTTATTAGTTAAATAACTATGAAGAATTTATGCTTGACGGGGAGAGACATCTATCCATCTCTCAGATGTCAGTCTGTGGATGTAAATTCATAAAAGGGAATTAAATGGTACAATTATTCTAACTCAATGAAAAATAAACCTCTACCAAAAGGAAAAAAAAAAGTAACAATAAATTAGTACAAGATTGAAGAAATGAGAAAATAAACAAGTACAGTTTGAAATGACACCCAAAGGTATGCTGCTTCAAAATCGTCTGGTCAATAATGCACTGAATGGTTTTACTGTTAAACAAATAAAAACAGGCTCCCTACCCATAGCACAAATGAAGTTTTTATGTAACTTTAAACTCAAGGTGTTTGTAAATAAATGCAGCTTTCCCTTTAAAACTTCAATTAAGCAATTGGCACAACTTTAATGGGTGCAATCTACACAATCACTACTGGATTGCCCAAAAGTTGTTTCAGACATGTTTGATTCTTATAACCTGTAAGCAAGGAAGCATGCCAAAATACTTTGCAGATTGTAGAATAGAAGATGTCCGTCAGGCTTGACTTATTTAAAGCTCTTTGAAGAACTGGGGCACAGAAAATGCAAGTCTTTCTGTTAGGTGTAGACAAAGCATTCAATATAGGTGTGATTGTTTGATTGTTTTCCCACAGTGCAGCCTATCTTAGCTATACTGTTGTGGTTATAGGATGGTGATTATGAGGGGAAAAAAATGTAATAACAAAAATCTTGCACAAAATCTTGATCCTCATGCAGCTAATACCTTTTGCTTAACAGTTTTCTCAAGCTACCAAAAAAAAAAAAAAAACCCAAAAAACAAAAACAAAACCAAACAAAAACCTAATTAACAAACAAACAAAAAAACAAAAAACCCCCACCTTTCCATATCTCCAGGTTATTTTTGCTCTTATGTGGTATAAATTTTGGCAGAATAGATACGGGAATTGAAGTTAAAAGATTATTAATACAGCTTGATGAAAATTCTGCATTATTTCAAAATTTGTACTGTTTGAAAGGCTTACATCAAACTTATAGAATATTAAAAAAACCCAACTAAATATATATATATATATATATAATCCTTGCATATATGTCAATCAAGTAATTATTCTTATAAGGAAACAAGAGCTGATGGTCCATGCAGGCTTCAGATAGGTCTCTTAAGTACAACTTTAGCAAAACATGCATCTGCTGACTGCCATCAATAGATCAGAATTGTAGCTTTTCTCATCAATACACTGTTGTTCCTAACAGTTTGGGTTGTTGCAGCAAAAGGTACTTTGCAGCAGGCCGAAGCAGGCTAATCTTCTCCTTTTAACTTTTCCCTGTCACTTCAGAAGGAAAGGTAAGAAAAGTAGTAATGGATAATTTGGGAATCATTGTAAAGACTCTTTCTTGCAGACAGGACTTTCAAGAAGCTTGCTGGATTATAAACACCTCAGCAATGATGGCTTTAACATCTTTTATGGTATAAGATTTGCATCTTGGCTAAGTGAATATGAAAAGATCCTGGTAACTCTGTGTAATGTACACAGTTACAACAGGTAAAAAATTAATGATGGTAACTAGAAAGCACTCTCTCTATCCAGGTCCTACTCAGTCTCAGCTTCACATCCCTTCCTTTCCATTTTGTTTTATCCAAACTGTCACCTCTAAAGCCTTGTATGTGTTGAGATATATATCATACTGTGCACAAGGTAAGGCAGCACTCATATGCAGCAAATCCCTCACTCAAGCAGGGAAAGAATTCAATCCTTTCTTGCCAGTGCAAGGAGGGGTTTATTTACCCCACCACAGTGACTTCTGTGGTCATAGAGCTGGCTCATTATATAAATGACTACAAAACATACATACCCAGCAATCCTCAGAGGAAACCAGAAATCATCAGTAACTGATGCATAGCTGAAAAAAAGAGCTGAATTTGTCCCCACAGGCACTATTTGTGCATTCACACACTTAATATTTCACATTACCTCTGACTGCTTGAGTAAATAAAGTGACATTTTGATTATGGAACATATTAGAGACTGAAAGCAGTTTTATTGATCTATCAAAATATTTGAAGGATTCATTATTACAGTTTCAAAGTCATTTCTTTCAACAGAGGTGTGGACACCAGACTGCTGTGGTCCATGGCAAGTAGGCAAGCACAAAGCCTGAATAGTCTCATTCAGAAATGCAACTCTAAGACTCATAAGTAAAGAGAACTTTATATGTTAAGGAACCATTTCCCAATGTTTGCATCTTGCAGTGATGCAGCTCACTTTTTATAGGGCCCTAAAAGATTGTTCCTTCATATTCTACCCTTGGAAATCTCAAGGGGAAAACAATGTAGCAACAGTGAAAATCCCCTAGAATCCAATAACATATGTCCAGTAATGAAACCAAACCAAACCCATTACAATCAGGTGCATAACAATAACCAGGGAATTTAAATAAGTCCCTTCAGGCTGGCTTCACCAGTAACCCTCTTTCCCACCCATTACTTCTAAGTCCAGAAAATGAGCCTTTCAGCTCTCACAGTTAAATGACAGCCATTTGCCTTCCAAATTGTGTTGCTGTTCATGCCTCACAATTTCAAGCCTCCGAAGGGTCCCTAAAGATCCCAGAAGAGTGGTGATGCATTTTCCCAGTCTTAAAATCAAGAATCAAACATGGTTAGAAGGGGAAAAGGGATTTTATCTTTTTATTTATTTTAAGGATCCTTAGGTGCACTATGTCCAGGTGGAATGCACCGAAATGCACCCTGCCATGCCCCCCCAGAATAGATTGGGTATAACATTATAGGTTTTACTAATTAGCATATCTATCAAAAAATTCCCCAATGAGAGGTTCGAGTGAGCCCCCCTCCCCAAGGAACCTTCCCCTGGATGGTTCTATCTTGGTTTACAGAATGTGTTCTGGAGACCGTGGGGTCTGGGGTATTTTGATCCTTAACTACAAAGCTTCTAAAATGTTTAGTCTCCTAGCTCTACAAATAAGTTTAAGAATGTAGGGAAAAAACCACTAAGAATACAGAAGTTATGAAGAGGTATAAAAGGGGTATAAAAGAAAAGGCAAAAAATCATCATGGCATCAGTGGGAGGCAGAAAAAACACACATATCTTCAGCAATGTAATTTTATCACCATGATCCCCTAAAACTGTAGTCTCACCATTATCAGACCCCTTAGAATAATTATCTACAGAGCCAAGGGTGGGGAGAAAGTACAGAAAAGAATGTAACAAAGAGCAAAATCCTTTGAGAGGTGTCACAGCCTTCATGTAGTGCAGAGATGAAGTTTTGTAAGAACTGAAAGGGGAGGTTAAAAATATAATAAAGGCTCAAGATAGGGACCTCTCATGAGATGTATTAAGTAGCATTTCAGGTTAGAAAAATGACCTAAGACAACTAGCAGGAAACAGACCA
Organism: Corvus kubaryi; assembly: GCF_017639235.1. Classification (NCBI taxonomy): domain Eukaryota; kingdom Metazoa; phylum Chordata; class Aves; order Passeriformes; family Corvidae; genus Corvus; species Corvus kubaryi. The sequence continues at coordinate 3,009,570 of NW_024581081.1, forward strand.
AAACATGGAACCAGAAATACAGTGGTCATGTCACATGCTTCTACAAATACCTGCAGCACAGAAGGGGATCTTGAGTTTCTCTGCAAGTTTTGGTTCACATGTTTTCACTCAGCTTCCTGAAGACAACATGGAAGGACTTCCTCTTGTAAAGAAAAAAACCAAAACTCATGGAACAGTAAGAAGCCACAGAAGAGAATAACTAATACCTTTTCCTATTGTCAGCGTCACTCTTCCTACAGGACAGAGGAGAAAGGTCCCTCCAAGTTGCAATCCTTATCCAAATCTCCTGTTCCTAGGACAACACTGCTTTCTGTCATGCCTTTCAGAGGGCCAAAAATAAACCTTAAAGCTGACCTAGATGTAGCTTGGCATAAGGGTCCTATTTTGACTTCCTTTTCCTTGAATTTACGGCAACATAGTAAGACCTTCACATATAGACCTCATTCCAAAATCGAAGTCCAACTTTCTTCTCAGGAGTTTGAGATTTTTTGGGTAGTTTTAGTTCTGAATCAAAAGAAAGGGGAGAATTGGTGAATATAATACTTCTGAAAGGGAAAAAACCCCAAAAGCTGTGGTGGAATTTATGTCAGCTGAAAAGAGTTTTTCAATGACAATAAAAATACAACTTTAAAGAAAACAAAATATATAGCCCATTGTATTCTAAAAGGGAAAAATAATTTTAAATGTGAGGATTATCAGGAAGTTACCAGAAGAAGACTTGTTCTCCTGAAGCCTCAAAAGCAGAGAAAGTCAGCTTATTGTGATGTTGTCATTGCTCTGTGGCTCATTCTGCTCCAGGAGTAGGCAAGATAGCAATGCCCTCCATCACCATAATTTCTAGGGAGAGAAGCCATTCCCACAAGAGAGTCATACCTACTGGGACCCTTCATGTGCAAAATTTAGTCATCAGCCCAGTATTCTAACTAAATTAAAAAATACCATTTACTTTAATGGACTACTTGAATATTTCTTTTTAGAAAAACAAACAAACAAAACCAAAATACACTACCATTATCTAGTACTAGAGGAAATAAAAGACCATAAGAAGGAAGAAAGAAAAGTGTTCTAAGCACAAAGGGCAGAAAAAGAGAGGTGAAGAAGTAGCCCATCTAGAGTTCCCTAATGAGAATTACAAAGCTGATCACATTTTCTTTAGCTTCCTACAGCTAGCGGGGATGGGGAGGGGGTGGGTGTGTGGGTGTGTGTGTGCATTTTTATTTTTTTAAATTTAAGTTCTCAAAAAAGTAGACAGCAAAACCTGCAACCCTAGATGCCAAACTCTTTCTCAATTGAGATATAAATATGCCAAAAACAGTTAAGAGTTTCCTGGCTTTAGTCTTTTATTCAGCACATGATGTTTGAAGTTACCAGTCTATATTTTATTGAAAAGTTTTAAATATTGACCCAAAATCCATTATCAATATTTGAGCTACATAGTACCAGATGTTTCCAACAATTAGGAAAGGTAAAGAAGGAAGCAAAATGGCACATAAAGCAACTGGAATGGAACACATAAATTAGCTTCATTGTACCAAATGCATTAGTGTTCAGAGTGCATGTGTTCCACCAGCAGTTCACTGGACTAATTTGCTCATAAACTGCTGTACTGTGCTTGCAGATCAGCTGGTCAGAGCATGGTGCTAATAATGCCAGCCTTGTGGGTTTGATCCCCATATGGGCCATTCACTTCAGAGTTGGACTTGGTGATCCTTGTGGATCTCTTCCAACTCAGAATATTCTGATTCTGTGATTTTATTCAAGAAGGGCCAGGAAAAATGTTTTTCAATGAAAAGTCCTTATTCAACATTCACTACAGAGAATCTGTAATCTGCAAATCTATTAAATCTTTGGTTCACAGGAGCTAGATTCCTTATAGCTGAGTCAACCCGGTCTTTTTAAAAAGAGATACATTCCTCCGACACACAGTGAAGTATTTACCATGGTTTCATGTTCTAAACACCATTTAAGCTAGGCTGAAAACACCTATTCTATACTGTAGAGATTAAATAAGTAGATAAATATATTAATTATTATATATTGTGAAAAAGAATGATTACTCCATTGTTTTGTCTAAAGATAGTTCCAAAGGAGATAATTTCAAGAGCCTGAAATTACCACCCAGAGAGCAGAAGATAGAAATAACCAAAGATAAACCTCAGCACTGCAGAAGCAGTGTTATCACTCTAGTCATGAGGCTGGAAAAGAACACTCAGTTTAAAAATCCACTGCAAATTCAATAAGGTGTCCCACAAATCCATTAGAATATTAACTGTAGTCCTTTCAGACAGTCTACGTGTGCATAAGGTCCAGAACTATCAACACTGCTGGTTGCAATATCAATTGACCTTACTTGCTCTTTGCATTTCCTTCTAGAGAACCTTGTCACATAATCTTTTTTCCCCTCTGACTGATGTGCTTTTAACTAAATGGGTTCTTTGTGGTCTTCAGCAAGACTTCATTTTCATTGGTTTCAGTAAGCCGCCTCCTTCAAAATGTATTGACGTTCATACCTCCCCTGTCAGACATCCCCGTGTGAGCGGCCCCTCAGACAGCCAAGCTACAAAGACAGAACTGCTGAACACAGAATCTGCTGCCTGGAAGGAGATATTCTAAGACTCTGAAAATTCACTGTACCTTCAATCCAGGTCTTTAATACAGTCTCAATATCTTTTAACACCTGTTTCAGCAAATCATTAAACCCAGTGTACAGGATAGTTTTGAGAGGGCCAGAGCTGGTTCATCAGTCACAGCCACCAGGATAAGGACTACAAGTGGAAAAACAAAATGTGTGGCCAAAGTGTTGTCTTTACTGGCCACAAAAACAGCAGTCTAAGAGCCAGAAAAAAAAAAAAAAACAAAAAACCAACAACAACAAAACAACACCAATTTGGACAACTAGGACAGCCAAAAAGCTGTGCTGACTTACAGTAAGTTTGGCAAAAGTGGAAGGGCTGGAAGCATGCCCCATCCACCTGAAAGGTGGTATTTGCATGCTGTGATCATCAGACATCATTAAAACAAGGGAAATGATCTCCAGACCTTCATTTGGTCCCCAGACCTTCATTTCTTTTCCACAAGCCAAGTCTGAGCATCCTGAAGGTGCTCCAAAGATGTTTAATTTTTGTAACTTCGTGTTCCCCTAGCTCAAGCCAAAATGAATTAAAATTCAAAGCCATGTTTGAGCATTCAGAACTAAGAACTGGGAATGCTTTGGACTGGGCTTATTAAGAGAATTTATCCCTAGGCTGGTCATTAAATTAAGTAAAGTCCTTATTCTGACAACTAAAAAAAGGAAGACATCTAACAAAATCATCCAAGCCTTCTGTGAAAAATGAGGCACCAGTTTCAAGTGGTGGCTAGAAGAGGAGAAAAGTAGATAATTTGTTAGTCTAATTGAAATTCAGAAACAAGAACTATTTTTCCTTCTATAAAATTTTAAAAACTGCTCTAAACAATAATAAAATTCTCCTAAATATAAGCATCCTAAATGAGCTACATAATGTTCCATGCCATAATCACCACTGCAACAAGAAATTGCTCAAATTGCTTTTGAGCCAGATTTGTCAGTCATGCTGCTCTTTGCTCTGAGTAACGATGTGTGCAATTAATATTAAACCTTCCAAGGCAGCTCTGAGTTCTGAAGTTCTGTGTGCTTCTGTCATTGCAGAAATGTAAAGCAATATTAGAGTGTTATATAGAGCATGCATGGGAAGGAGAGAAGGAAGTGGGGATGGGGGAAGTAGAAAAAAAAAAAAACAACAAGTTTTACAGCCAAAGAAAGGCCAGGAACAGTAAGATAATTAGGATGTGTTTTTTACAAAATTGCAACAGCTTGAATTGATTGTTCCCCCCATTTTATGTTTAATTACAGTTTTTATTGCACTCATAAGAAATTCAGCTGCTGAAATAATCCAAGGAGCCAAGAACAAACCATTTCTCCATTCTCAGGAATCTTTCAGCTCAGCCATTACACACCCTCTCTTTGTAAAACAAAGATGGAACAAAGTACTATTGCACTCTTGTTGATGTTAGATTCTTAGATGGCATTATTATTCTCAATCCTCATGGAAATCCTAGCATAAAAGATGAATGAAGGAGACACAGGGGCATAAAAATGATAGAATTTTTTTTCTCTGAATCTTGCTGTATCTCTCCATTGCAAAATTATCATTTACATCAATAAAACACACATCAGGGGTAACGAATGTATAGAGACACTGCAGAGGGAAAAATCATGACTCCAATACATATGAAACATCAGTTTCCTACATATGCTCAAAATTGTACACCGTATGCTGAAGCATCTGAAGAGACATTAACTCACTGGAAATGCAGGGAAGGGAGAGGAAGGAGTACCTACCATGCCATTCCTAAAGAGCATTCCAATCTGCTTAATACTGATTATAATTAAGCCTTAAAGCACAATATCTGGCACAATACAAAACTGCAGGTACTTAATATCTGTGACCAGATCAAGAATTAAGTCTGTACACTGCCAAGCAGTGTGTGGGAACAAACAGGAGGCCATCAAACAGGCTGCATGCACCTGTCACACAGTATTTTTAGGCTTTGATCTACAGCCCTGGCCCATGTGGACAGCCATACTGAAATCAATAAAATTTATATCAATAAAAGTCAGTGGACTGGGCCAGTCATAGCCCAATGGCAGGAAAACTGATTACAAAAGCAGTCACTTGCATTCAGGCTGTGCAAACAAGACTTTTCTTTCAGGAATTCTGGGGACACAGTTGGAAAAGGGAAAAATGAACTCTCCTTTAGACTGAAAGTTAAAATTCAGTTTGAAGGAAAGACACATATACTAATACATTAAAACTTACACAGAATTTAATTTCTCATTAATTACTCGATTCTTGTCTGCTGCTGTCTTCTTCATAACATTTCCCCAGTCTCAGATTTCCTCTCAAAAATGAATAATAAAGCTATTTGTCTAAAGAAAAATGTCAATGAAACACTCGGAGTAGCTGAAGAATACAGGAGGAATTTTACCTACAACACTGTCACAAAAAACTGTATTATCTAAAGAGACAAATATTCAATTTTATCCTGATTTAGCTTTAGTTTTTACCAGAATTTGGCTCAAGAGAAATGTCTCAGATGCCATACACGCCAAAAAAAAAAAAAAAAGAAAAAAAGAGCCCAAACAAATAAATAAACAAGGCAATTTTCCACTATGACTGAGGAAACAGAGCAAAATTTGTAAGTGAAACAAAAAACATGGAAGTTGAAAGAAAAATTGGTGCTCATTTTTAGTAGAGTGCAGAACAGAACACTAACTACAGAAAATGAAAAGATGCTCAGTTCTTCCTTCAAGATCAGGCACTCAAGGAGAGAACCATACAAAGTTTTCTAACAACCATTGCCTAGGCAGTTTGGGAAATAAAGAAAAAAAAAAACCACTTAAAAGTTCTCTGATGACTTCATGTATCTTTGACCATCAAAAATGGGTACATTCCAGGAGAAATTGCTCAGAAAGTAATATTTAGGCATGAAAACAGAAGTTTGATCAAATTGGCCTTCTCAACATGTTCAGCAGTTTCAACTGTCCCCTGAAACATGAGTAGAAGGCTTTTGGTGAGACCCAAGTTTAGCCATATGCCTGAGGCTTGACTTTTTATCTTTGAATGGTCTAGGCAACTGACTGAGTTTTCCAAAGACTGAGATGGTTAAGAAAGAGGCAGAAAACCTGGTTATTCTTTGGAGAATTTTCAGAGCATTGTTAATAACGGTCAGCTTTAACTTAAGACAGTCTATCTCAAAGAGTGTTCAGCAGAATGAAAAAGAGACAAAATTATTGCCTGCCCCTTACCTAATGGTATCAGCATTTCCAGTCCTTGGCATTCATCTCTCTGCATTTTTCACTTTCTCATAGCATCCGCAGACACACCTTGAAATAATGGAGTTTACAAACCAGCAATCTCATCCATAATCCCACCGTGTTGTGGGGTTAGTTCATATTTACAATAGCATTGTATTTTAACAACCTTATCTATCAGAGGCTGTCAAAGCAAATTAGGGAACAAGCATTAAAGAGGATGAAAATTCAAGTGGTGCTGAGAAAAAAATTCCTGAGTCTGAAGAAGAAAGCATAACTAATGGGTATATAAATTGGAGACGTCATAGCAAGTCTACTTCAGCCATTCAGAGAGTTGCATTGTCTGTGCTATGCAGCCTGGTGACAAAATCAGAGTGGTCCTCTGAGCATAAAATCTTCCACTGCCTATGTGATAATACCTCTAATCTTCCCGTTGATCATTTCAGATTTTATCTCCTCTCAGTAAATTCTATTAAGCTTGGATTTCTGGAAGAAATGGAGCAGAAGGCAGGGTACAGCCTCAGACTGAGTGAGGCAATGACATGTTTAATCAGCTGTACAACAAAACACAGGAGCATGACTTTTGCAGTCAGCTCCACTAAAGGGGAAAGCAAGCATCCCTCTCCATGCCTCAGAATACCTGTATGCTTGGGATATGGCATGAATCAGACATAAATCTGATTTAAGGAATTTTCATCAAAGAATAGAATAACACCAAGGTTCACTTTTTCAGCATTATATTTACTCTTGCCTGCAAAGATGTTAAGTATGAGAGACCATTTTCAGCCTCCACTCTTATACCTCTAAACTTAAATCTTGGTCACAATCACTTTTGTATGTAGGTCTTCTGGGCCCATTGATAACCATCAAGAAGTAGCCATCCCTATCTATCTCAAGCCTCTTATCATTTATAATGGCTGCTTATTAAAATAATATATCTTTCAAAATACAAAAGATTAAATGATAACTTATCCAGCTCTTAGTATATTCAAAAGTAACATAGAACAAAATGCCAATTCTTTTTGACTCTACTTAGTCTTTGCATTTGACTTAAAAATACCCGTTTTTCTTGGTAACTTGCCATTCAATTTCATTTTCCCAGACATTAGCAGAATCTGTTAACAGTTGCTCATGTACTTAAACCTTCTGCAGTGTCATAATATCCAAACTTTTCTTAGATGAAATATCATTACCTTTTATGTCCCATAAGAATTTTTTAAATCAATAATTAATAAATATTAAGATTATGAGAAACCCAAGCTTCTCAGTATGCATTAACTTTGTACAGATCTAAATTCTTTTAATTGCTTTAAACTGGGAAGAAGATGGAATATAAACTCTATAAATATGTGGAAGGATTTTTCAACAGGCTTTCACTTATACTTACACAGAGCTACTGATGAATTTTTCAGCAAGGCACACACTAGCTTCAGAAGGCCCAAGGAAAACTTATTTGCTGATAACTCCTTAGCTTAATGAGTGACAGCTTTCCCTCCCCTTCCTTTAGCTTCTCAAAACAGGTCTGGAGAAAAATACCCTTCTTGCCCTAAAGTGGATGTCTGTAGGTCCTGCCCTTTACTTACTAGAAGTAGCTCCTACATATCTTTAAAACCTGGGGAAAAAAACGAACTAAGAACACCCCCTTTCCCCCTAAAAAAAATCAAAAACAAGAACAAATTTAAAAAAAAAAAAAAAACATCGACCAAAAACCCCCATAGTCCAATTAACATAGCTACAAAGCTAGAGTGTTGCTTTTCTCTCTCCCTGAGATTCACCTCCAACAGGATGCTGAAAGCAGCAGAGACCCGAGTGAAATCTAACAAACCACTTCCCAGTCACCCATCTCTTTCCAGTCAGGCATCAGCCAATGTCAGCCTTGTCTTTGTGCTGTGGCAACACTTGACTAGATACAGCAGTGAGTGGAGAAAGGTGTTGTTCTGAAATTCACTCAGTCTTGTCCTCGCCACTTTTCCTGTAATAGAGATTATTGTCTTTCTTCCACTTCCAAAACCATAGTCCAGCTGGACATGATACAAAGTTAGGGCAACTTAACCAAGGAACAGTTTCCCTGGAGGCATTTTCAGTAAGAATGGTACAAAGCTGTTGTAGTGGAGAATAAAAATTAATTTGCTAGAAATTCATTTGCATTCAGTGCTTCTTGGATGAAGAGAAGAGTTGGGGAGCATATCTTGGCAAAACGGTGTCAACACCCTCCGTTCCTACTGCTGTTCCTAACCAAGTCTCACATTTGTCTTAGAAGTCTGCCCTAAAGAAGGAAATGAAACTCTGGGACAAAACTGGTGTTTGAATTTCTCCTTTCAGTATGAGAATTACCTTTTTCACAGTTGATAAACTCAAGAGAACATTTGAATTGGTGAGAAAAAGTGGGGCATTCTGCACTGGTAATGCAATGAAAAACAAGAAAGGGCAGTTTGGGATTACTGGTTCATAATGCAACCCAGATAACTTTGGGTATAACTTGGTATAGTTTGTTGGGTTTATGGTGGCTTCTGTGATAAAGCGTCTCTCATCTTCGTTGTCACACGTGTCCTTGTAGCTAGGAGCAATAAAAGAAGAGACACTGAGTAGGAAGTAGCACTTTCTTCTCCTTAGAAGGAGGGCATTAACTTGTACCAGATGTCCTTGGACATTTGAGGTATGCAATTCAATAACAGAGGGAATTTTGCTATCCAATATTTTGCTCATGACTGTAGAAATGCTTCCTCTAATTTAGCCAAAGAACATGTCTATATTAGAAACCTGGAGATAAGTTGTTTGGCTTCTTGTGGCATGAGACTTATAAATGAAGGGGGAACATTTGGAGGGAGATGAAAAGAATAAAAAATACAGTCTGAGAGAAGACTGAGAGAAGGATTTTCCCTTCCTCAAAAAAAAAAATCACCAAACAAACAAACAAACAAAAAACCCCCCACCAACAAATCCAACTAGATCTAATTAGGCAAACAAACAGACACAACAACAACAAAGAAAAAACAAACTAAAATAGAAGCCCAGACTCAGCTCCGTAACTGAATTCAGTTTTGTTAGTTTTAATGTTAATTTACTCACAAATGAGAAATCATGCTAAAGCACTGTTGAAGCGGGTTTTGTAGAGGATTAATTCTTTTATGTTACATTACCTTTTCCACTACTTATTTAAAAGAAAAAAATAAATAATTTTAACCAGCAGTCTTTTTTAACCAAAACTTAAATTACCACTGTGTGCTTTGCAAGTACTGAAGTCTTTGTAAAAGATACTCTTCATTCCAACACTACATTCCACTCCTAAGAGCCGAGGGAGCCATGAGTGTTTCATGAGTTATCCACTTTTGAAACATCATGTCTCCTGTCTTCCCTCCTCCTACAACATCCTGACAGGATAATGGGCAATAGGAGACCACAACTGCTCCCACTTTGAACCTGATTCCCTCAGCATCACCAGTTTCTTCTTTCCAGCTTATAAGGGAAGAACATGTCAAGTCTTATTAAAGGACATTAGAAGTTTGCAAGCTGTAATTATTCCATTTTGACAAAACCAACTTTTTGCTGATTTTCTGGGAAAAGCAACATTGAAAAGTCTTGAAGCAACTCCTGCAACCTCTCTCTGTTTCAATCAGCTAGCAAAGAGGCTTGTTATCTCTTCTTTGACAAGATCATACTGTACTAGACCAGTTTTTCAGTACTGGAAAACAACTTCCAAACACCTGAGGTTCAAACCTGAAAAAATTTGAACAAATTAAAAAATACTAGGAATTCAAGTAAATGACCAACAAAAAATAAAATTGTTTTTCTCATCAAAACCCTGCCAGATGTACATCTAGTCATGTAAGCCTGCTCTAGGGGCAAAGCCCTATCTGGCTAATCCTGCAGAATCAGATAATATAATAGACAAGTTAGGCACGGTCTGTCCTTTGGAACAACAGCATTGCTGTGAAAATTTCCATTGGTTACACCTGAAGAGATGTAGCTAAGTCTGTGGAGGTTACACATGTGCCATGAAGAGCAAATTACAGTAGGATTGTATTACTCCTGATTAAAATAATACAGCCTCATATTCAAAGAAAGGACTGAGTTTAGACTGATGGAGAACAAAAAATTTCTATGCACCTAGTTTTTAGCCAATGAAGACTGTGCCTACAACTTTTACAAACATAAGAGCAGTCTGTTTCTCTTCACGTATCTAGGTTGGATTAGTCTTAAGTTTTAAAGAAATGTATAAATTCTTGGCAAAATGAATTCTTAATTTCTTACCTCAAATTGTACTGGATGCCTGAGTCAGAAGAAAAGGAAAACAAAACAAAACACTCAAAAAATTTGTACTAGAAATAAACAGCTTCTCCTCTTTTAGGCTATGGGTTGAAAACCAGCCTGAATCAGTACTTAAAATAACATAAAACTTTAGGTTGAGATCGAGTGGGATGGGCACAAAAGCAGTGGGAGCTTCTTCCCTGCTTCTCCTCTCATCAGAGAAATGAAAGCCAGGATCTGACCCATGGACAAAGAGAAAGCTTCAAGTAGTCAACAATTTTTCTGACTGCTTCCTCATTGGCCATATACAGGCAATTATAGATGTGCCCTCTCAGCTGTACAATGCTGACCACACACCTCTTAACAGCAGTACATGCAGCAGGGTTTGTATCTGATCAAGCACATAAACTTTTGGGGTTGATTCTCTGCAAGTCCCAAAGGCAAGGGCTAAAAGAAAAGAAGAAATTAACAACTATAGACTAGGTAAAGCAGCTGAGAGAAACTGGAGAATATTTCCAGAAGGCAAATGATCTCCCCAAAGCCTTCCTAAATCACTTTCGCTGGAAGCTCTGGGATGGCTGCATTTTCCCTCCTCTGCCCTATCCCAGGCTTCTTCTCCAGCTACATGGAGGATATAATGGAATCAGTGTGATGTTTTTCCAACAGTATAAAACTCGCATTTAAAAAAGTAATGAAGTAAAAAGAAGTCTCTTTCCTCTAATAGCGTTAAAGATTTGTTTCCAGGCAGACTGCAGGTGTCAAGCTCAGGCAGATTTAGAAAAACTTGCAATATCTTCATGCACCACATCTTCCAGGGAACAAAGTCTTCCCTCCAGATGACAGCAATACCACTCCAGTGTCACATGCTTCTTTCTGCTTGATCAAACCTGGTGACATTTACAGAACCAAATAGAAATACCTGAGCAGCTCAAGGAAGGACACATCCTTTATGTTAGTAGAAGCCAATTAGATACTCTGGGAACTGCTGTCTGCAAAAAAATAAGAGTACCAAAACATGCGATAAGAGAAATAGTCTTGCACATGACAGCACATCATCTGGGTGCTCCTGAAGGCAGGAGCAACAGGGGAATAACACATACAACTGCAATCAAGATTCAAGACATCAGAATAATATATGGATAACCAAATGGAAACGCAGAATAGGGTGTACAATGGCTGAAAGCTTTCCCTTAAGCCTCTCTGGCTCTCTTCATTTTCTCTGTACATTTGTGGAGAAGGAAGACAAGGTTCACAAATGAGGAAAATGCTACATCAATATGAATTGATGACTGTGAGCTGCCCTAATAGGAAAAATAAGGACATTTTTCTATATCTGCCAGGCCTGTTTCGACCTTCACAAACATTATCTTCCTGGAATCCCTGATATAATTAACCATAGTCACCTGTCAGAAGAGTCAGTTGATAGGACAGAGTTAGTATCTGACCAAAGACTGTTAAGAAAATGACTTTCACTTCACAGACAGGAGATTGTTAGGGTTTTAGTCAGTACTTCACAAATGAGCCCTGCTGCTCTCTGGGCTCATTTAACTATCAGAAAATGTAGCCCTACACACACATCTACAAAATCATATAATTTCAATATTTAGGCTACTTAGAAAATTTCTATTACAGAGAATAATAAGGAGCACAGCAAGTCCGCAGCTACTTGTCCTGGTTATGTGCACATTTTAAAGCTTGTCCATTTTTTCTAGTGTCATTTGGAAAAGAACTGCAGACCCTTGCTCCCACCTGGGTTTTTAGACTTGGCAGGTATCTTAACACTCTCTCTGGGCTCCAGCTCAGTGCCATTTTGCTGGCAGTGTGCAATCACTCTGTGCAGCTGTTTTTTCCCCACTGTTTGTCAGTACATGCGCTCTGGGCTTCCCACTGCCATCTGGCAATCAGTGTGAGATCACAGCTCCTGCTCCCATGAGGAAGGAACCACAAGACAAGGTCACAGATAAAACAATATCAGAATACACAAACCTTTGTGTAGCTGCACCGCATGCTGTTTGGCATTCCTGTGACCCAGTTTTTACTTTTTTGTAGCAATTTAGTCAATGATTTTCCTACAGTAAATAAACATGAAATTAATTTTTCACAGTTGTTTACCAATACCGCAAAACCATACGGCCTCAGGAAGTCTTGTAGGTCCTAACACAAGCCAGTTCATTTTTATTTAATCATTGTCAGGTGATTTCATCTAACTTCAGACAGAATTGCATAGAATATTTTCCTTTATTCAGAAATCATATTGCTGGTGTCTCCTTATTACTTCTTCAGAGTCTAAGGAGTGCATTTCTGCTCTGGTTTCTTCAAGTACTTGGAGGACAGTACATCTCTTTTAGCATTTCCACTACAACCCATTTCCTATATACCTCACACATTTTGTATAGAATTACAAGATCACTGAGTTTGGATGGGATTCCTGGACACAGCTTTGCACAAATAGATAAGGACCATATAGGAATAATGACAAAACTGGCAAACTGATGTACAAAGGAGAGATTTTGGTACCCTTAACTTGCAGCAATCTGACATAGTCATTAGGGTGTAGGGACAGCTCAGTGTCATTTAGGCTATCTCAACCTGATGAGGTCAAGAGGCAATCAAACCACCAGAAGGCTGGGCTGAGCATTTTAAGTTGTCGAAGACAAATGTGTACAAGAACATGTTTTAGAAACAAAACATCTCATCCAGTGTTTCATGGACTGCATCTTAAATTATCTTTAATCAAAGCTAGAAAAACAAAAACCCACTAACAAAAAGTAAGTTTTTTTCTCATTGGTTCCAGACAGCTATTTTCATGCTATAAATGTGACAGCAATAACCAAATGCACCCATGCAATTGCTACAGAATGGCAGAAAACAGTGAAGTCTTTCTTTGCCATGTGCAGTACATTCAGAATTTTTCACAATATATACAGTACTCTCACCTAAGAAAAATTTTTCTCATAGTAATTTTCAATGAAACTCTGTACAACTTATTCCTTAAATAAAATTGATCTGTCAACTTTTTATCTAGTGTAATGGAAAATTCAGATGAGAAAGCCAAAACTTTTTTAAACACGTCAAGCATCTTCTCCCCTAAATGTAGAGTAGTTGTGGAAGCTACTACTACATGGCATGGCTGAAATACTTTCTTGGTTGAATGGAGTTTTCTTAATAGTTTGTGGTCACATTCAATTTCTAGTTCACTGTTCCTCCAGGGGTACCAGGCCCTTCATCAAAGTAAACATGTGCAGTTCAGACACTCTTTAGAATATACATCATTCCCTGTACTCTTCATTAGTGCTTACTTATAAAAACTTTATAAATATGTCGAGTCTCTGTAATTTTGTGAAGGCACATATTCACTCTCAGAGTTTAAAATATCTCCTCTCTATTTACTTTTATTTCTTTTGAAAGGACTGACTGAAAAAGAACTCAGTCAAGATTGTATAACCAATGTCACACATAAGATGCAAACCTGAGTAGTGCCTTTGAACAGTGAAGACATTCAGAGTCTTGAATATGGTACTGATTTCTTCACTAGAAATTGCATATGTCAAAACTTGAAAGAAACCAGCAAGCATCTGGGCTTGTTTCCCTAAACTATCCTCAGCATTGAGACTTCTCTTTCTGTGTACATTTAATTCTGGTACTGCAACATTATTAGTGCAAATCATCATCCACACAGACACATCACTGGTGTGATAAGAGCTATGATTAAAAACAGAAGTCTGAGAAAAGGAGAGGGAAAAATTTTTTGCCAGCTAATATTATTATATGTTTTCATCACTACCACAGAACTTGTCCTATATATCATACAAGATGATGAAGCCAGAAGAATTCCCTGCAGCCAAGACCTGGCAACAGGAATTTACACAAGCCCTCAAGAGTAATGAGGGTCAATTTACTTTATGTTTCCCTGGAAAAATAACTGAGATTCACCACATATATATTTTATCATGTTTAACATATTTTACTGCAAGACAGAATCTTTGTAAATATATTTCCCTCTTCGCAGTATTCTGCTAAACTTAACTTTGACCTTAATCAAACCTGAGGCTAGAGTTGAAGAAAAGGCATTGCATTTTATCACACATGATCAAGTGTGTGTGCAATTGAGTTTGGTGCTCAGCCACTAGGGACAGATGTCAGCAGTACCTTAACATGACTTTCATCACTGTGCTGAAGCAGGTAGAAGGATTCTCTTGGTGGGAAGGGCAGTTATGAAAACTAGGTCAAAGGAGGAAAGAGAAATAAGAGAGAAAAAATCAGAAAATAAATATGTTTAAAGACAGACACTGTTGAGCCCTATAGTAACATTAAGCAACAAATACACAGAAAAACCCATTTTAGTTAACAGTGTTATTTTCTCTTGGGCCAAAATGTAACAGTCCTCACATATATAAAGGCATTTACGTGTCTGAAATTATTTTCACCTCAAAGGATGCTGACAGCTTAGATAAGGTATATTTTGAGGTCCACTATAGGACTCACAATCTTACCTTTCATTGAAAACCAGAATTTGCCACAATAGCACTGTAATTACATTGCTACTACTCAACCTATTTAGGTAATAAGTAGTATTCAACAGCCACTTCTATGGAAAACAAAATATAGCTTACCCTAAGAAGATTTACTTCTTACTTTTTGTATCATCCCACCACAGGCTGTTTTCCACTTACCATTACTCATGATGTATTTTATGTTCTTCTTGAGGAACCACTTGTTGGAACCAAGAGATCATGCAAAAGTTTATTTACATGCCCTAGAAGAATATAAAGGGACTCCTGCCACTGTAATCACTGAGGAAACCTTGAGAGCTTTCAAGAAGATTCTCCTCAGATGACTTAAACAATTTCCCTCCTCCCTGCTTTTTTTTTTTTTTTTTTTTTTTTTTAATAATCATGCAGTTTGGTAATCCTGATTCACTGAGTTTTTTCAGATGCGATTTTTTTTCAGATTTTGCAGTTCTCCTAGATTACTTTTACCAGGCTATGCAATACAAAAGCAGAAGAGCAAAGTGCCTGACCATCCCTCATATAGCCTTTACTTTATAGAGATGGACTTATAGAAAGGTGTTTTCTATAGAAGCAGAAGCACGTGGGCTCTTCCCTTCCTAAACGTGCAGTATAAACATAGGGCAAACTAAAATGAAAACAATTATGCTTTAGTGTATGCAATATAGTGTGTGCCCAAATACAGCATATATGGACTGTCTTCTAACAGCTTTGTGTTATTTTTGTATTATAACATTTTGCCTAAGTGAATAGGCAGTTACTCAACAAATTGAAAATATAGCCTTGTATTAGAGAATTTAATTTCCAAAAAAAGCACGGAACATGTGAGTTCCCATTTAATTTCAGAATATCAAACAATTCAGAAACCCAAAGAACAAAGCTAGGGAAGAGGGGAATGTAAAGCTTCACTTCATTATTTTTTTAAAAAGTTAAAATAAATTAATATAAAATACACAAGAGCAGCTGCACTATGTCAGATTCTGCTGAAGAAAAATGAAAGATGGAGTTAGTCATATTCACTGGCAACAGAGTCTTTAAAAAATTACAAGCAAGAACTAACATCTTCAAAAGTGGTTTTTCTGCACAGTGAAAAAATTATCCATCAATCTCCTTGTGATATTTTCTGCGATGGTGCTGGCTTGCTACCCTCACATATTTTATCCAATAGTTGGGGAATAAAAAAAAAAACAAACCAAAACACACACACCCGCACACACCCCCAAAAAACCCCCAAAAATCAACCAAACATAAAACCACCAAAACCCAATATATATGTGTTTTTGAATAAATTTATCTCTAAAGCAGAGATATTTCTGTATTAGTTACCTTCTCTGAATAAGAAACTCACCTGGTAACTTCATGCATGCAAGTGTTTACGAAAGACCAAGAGCCATTCACCGTGGATCCCAGCATCAACTAAAATTTCAGTGCTGGTAGCTACAAAACTACAGATGTAAGCACTAATTTGATCTGCTTACCGATATGAAACCCATTTTTACTTAACCGTGAGCATAGAAATATTGATTCGTTGTTCACAAGTTATGCTTTCACTGTGAAATCTGCAGTCATAGTTGTCAGCCTGGAACAAATTAAGATGTTAAATAGCATCAGCAGTTCTTCTGTGTCTAGACAAACAAAAGAAAAGGCTATTACAAGGTGGGAATGGTATTCAAATTCTAGTCCTTATGTTAGGGAAATTTCATACTATATATTGTCACACCTAAGTCTCCCAAACTGCTAAATCTTCCTTATAATAAAACTTATTAAAACAATTTACAAAAATAATTAAATACGAAGTATTCAGTTAATACTGAATTCAGGTAATAAATGTCTCTGCTTTAATTGCATGACTGGGAGATAAGCACTAACATTAGGCCTTAATCCAAGAAATTAACAACAACCAGAAATTGAGGAAAAAGTGGAATAGTCAAAAATCAAAATATTCTGTTTGGTTTAATATAGAAAATGTGAGTCATCTACCATGTCTCTTCAAAAATCTGATTTAGAATATATGAAAAATTAATTGTTCATTATTCACTAATTTTGTTCTGATCAAAAGTGTTGGGGTGTGTGGGAGGAGAAATTAAAAATAGAACAAGTTTTTGTGAACACAATGGAAACAGAACTAGGCTACAGAGGGGTTCTACACCACTAGTGGATCCAGACAACCTAAAAGGTCGGAAGTCTTTGTAGGAATGTTACCTTCATATAAATTGTCAAATTAGAAGTCAGACAGTAGCAACACCCATTTCCTTACTTCTGTGCAACACATAAAGGGCCATTTCTTGACAGCGATGCCTGCCATCCTGCTTAGGTATAGAGCAGACTAAAGGTTCTGCGGACACAGAAGCTAGAACTGTACTCCTGCTCTAGGTAAAATCCCTTACATGTCAGCATGTCAGAATTAAAATATGATGCCAAGACAAAACTCCAGAGTTTTTTGTTTGTTTGTTTTGGAGTTTTTTATGATTTTTATGTGGGGATTTTGTTGCTTTGTGATTTTTTTTTTCAGAAGAAACAATTATACTTGTTTTAAAAATGAAAGATGAAGTCTTTGCAGTAATTAACAACCTCATTCTTCAGATGCAGAAAGCAAAATAAATAAATAAAATTAATTTTAAAAAACCCATGTCTGTACATACTGTATCATTATTGCCAGAAAAGCTGAATTACCTTCAGGCCAGTACTGAGTGGGCTTCAGCAGCTACAAAAAGTAGTATGTGGTCATCAGAAACAGGGGACCAGGAAAAAATTTTCATTAGCCTTTCCATGTCTTTTTCTGAAGGAACAAAACTGATAGCTGAATCATGTGCTCATATACTGCTACACTGATGGCCCACAAAGGAGCATGCTCTGGACAACCAATGCACATAGATTACAGTTCTCCCAGGACCCTGAAGAAAATTCCTTTGAGTTCCCTGAAAGCCATGGAAAATAATCCTTCTCCTGGGTAATTTCCAAGAAATTCAGCCCTTTCTTCCTCACCTTCTGGACTGTGTCATAATGTAGTATCATGACCAAAAGGTTCCAATCTAATGTTATTTCAGGACAGACCCCCTCACTGGTGATTTTACAACATCAAGTTTCTGTCTTCACTTTAGAACAAAACAGAATCTCAGAGTAGCACATACAGAGGTTTTTAATTCAGTGACATTCACAATTAGGCAACCCTCTCCCCATTTTCAAGAGAGGAAGAAGCAATGAAATATTAACATATTCTGTTGCAGCTGTGCCCTTAGAAGTCAGTGTCTATCCCCAATTACCACATTTTGCCAAAGCAGACCAAATGGCAAAGAACATTTAAAAAATCTGATCGTCACAGAAATTATGGAAGATAAAATGTTTGCAACTAAGCAGGAGTGTCAAGATATTTGCCTTCCTGATTGCCAGCAGCAGAGTAATCTTTAATTGATCTCTTAAATTAATTTTATTGTAAATATTATTTTCTTCCTGAATGATCAAAAAATGTGACACTGTTGTTCCTCATCCAAACAAAACCAAGGACAATTAAAAATGTAAACACCTCATTTCTTAGGTAGTTTTACCATTTGATTTTCACAAACATTCCTTTGGATAACAACTATTTAAATACTCCTCAAACCCAGTTCTGTTAAAATTATTCTTCACAGGTTATTGCTTTTTTTCTCTCTCTTTTTAAGGTTTATAAAATCATGCTGCCAGGTCCAACAAGCTGACACCCCTGGCTGCAGCCACAAGCAAGAGCTTGATTTTCATTTAGCTGTTCACCAGAAAAAGAGACAGATCATTCAAGGTTAGAATACAAGCGGGAAAGACCCAAGTCAGGCTACATAATATAAGCTCTATGCAGTTTATACTCTACCAACTTACAAAAGGAAGTCCTGCGAGCTGGAAGTAAGTCACAGGCAGGGGAGCACAATGCACTGCAAAAAAGGGAACTGTTATTTGCAGCTCCAACCCTGTTTGGAACACATGCCCCCATTAAATGTCCTATATGACTTCCCTCTTTGCTTACCTGAAGTCCTCATGATTTTGCTAATCTCCAGGAATTGAATGCAGTTAGCAGACAGAAATGTCTCCATTCCCAAGCCCTGAAAATCATGTTATTTTTAACAAGTCAAATATAAAAAGCAGCCCAGGAGTGGAGAAAAGAACAATGCTGTTCTGTTTATTTGAGGTTGTTGTTTGACACCTTTTTTCCCTGATCTTTTCCGTTAATTAGAAAGGCCCTGCAGTTATAAGATAACTGGAGAAAGAAAGAAATCTATAATATTTATTTTTGGGTTTGAGAACCAGAGGTCAGCTGAGTATCACTCATGTTTCTAGAGTGAACCCATACTTGCAGAGCAGGAATTTAAGTTTCCTATGCTAGGCTAATCTTTATCCAAACTTGCAGTTAGGAAGAAAAAAATAGGAAGATAAAAGAGAAAAATGAACAGAATAAAGGTGTTCATTCCCAAGATGGAAACAACCACGTTTCATCTTCTTATCTGAATGTCATTTTAAAATCTGCATAACAAAGGCTGTCCTGCTGAGAATCTTTTGCTCCTCAAGGAATTGTAGGGTTTCTTTTCATGCTTCCTATGCTACAGCAGCCACTATAGAGAGACAGTTCACATTTTGATGGAGAGGCACACCTATAGAGTCAGAAGAAGCCCAGGAAGGTGTGTGAAAGGCTCAATAACATAGCAATGTGGCAACCCCTAGCCTGTATAGGGTTCCTTAGAGATCATACATAGCTGAAAAAAGTTATACAGGTTTTATCTATTCTGAGCTGAGGCTGAGCTAGAATCTGAGGCTCTGTTGCTGGGGTTTTTTTGATGGCCACTTTGCTATTCCTAGCAAAAATCATGCATCAGTAAACACACCCCACCAGAATAATAGCAAAATAAATAAAGAAATTATTTAACAACAGCAACACTGAAATAAAGCGTCTGAAAGTTTTTGGAGTTTATTTATGTTCATGCATCATACAGGAAAAAAAAAGAAACCCAAACAACAGAACACCTGCTCTCTGTAGATTAAAATATTGATGAAATAATCAGTAACATCCAGTAATAAAACTTAACTATGCAGTCTTTTGCCGCACTAGTACATTAATGGGAACTGCAATATTGATATATGTGATGCCAATGTAACTCCAAATTTTGGACTTTATTCTCTTCCACAGAACAGTTAGAGTCCAGGGCATGGACTCAAGACTCTAGATGAAGTGGTCAGCATTTCTGTCAACTTTTTGTGTCACATTGCACAGATTGCTTTACCCCTTGAGGATTTCTTTATATATCAGAGTCATTATTCTTTCCTTTTGCCATTTATTGTTTATTGATCACCCTATTTCATAAAAACTGATTATCACTTCAACAGGAAGCTTAACAATGTTTTTAAATATATTGTCTTTCTTAAAGTCTACAGAATGCTACTCACTACAAGACTGCAGCATCTAAAATAGCCACACAAGGTCACTTAAGATATTTGCAAGTGTGCTGTGATCTGAAGCAACCAAGACAATGCAACTTTAACATCTGCAACAGGAACCTCAAGAAAAAATACCTTGATTCAAGGAATATATTAGCTCAGGCTTAACACCATGCAAACACAGATCAGAGTTAGCCTGAAGTACTCATTGTGGAGCATTCCTCTTGACATATCCCAGGCTCTCATCTGTCCCTGGCTCTCACTTGTCACATTTAGTCATACCTTGCTCTGAATAGGATATAGCCTACAGCCAGCAGGGCAGGATATCTGCTGAGTTGTCCCAGTTTTCTATTAGATCATTGTCTCCTGAGAGAGACTGGAATGTTAATGGTTAATGACTCAAAACAATCGACCATTTGCTGGGCCAGGTTTGCACCACCCCCTCAACTGAAAGGGAGGAGGAAATTTTTGGATGAGTGGTGGTAAAACCCCTGATCCTTACAAGACAGAGGGGATTCCGAAACTAATCTTGACCCATTGAACTTCGTGCTTCATGGGCTTTCCCCCACCCCCAGGGCATCAAGACTTCGACCATCACTTTGACCAATAGACAAATAAACGGCAACAATCAAATCTCCTTGCTGGTGGTGATATCTTCCTATTCTTATCCTTTCTTTCTGCCTCTGTCTTTCTTTTCCCTTGTACATTTTCTTAAGTGTTATTTTTATGCTTTTATATTGCTATATTTCTATGGATAATTTTAACCAAAACAGCTACAAAACGGATTTTCATTGCAACCAAATTGTTCTAAAATAAATCTTACATATCTGTATATTTATAAACACTGACCATTCAGTGTCTTTTCATTCTAATTTGCCCCAAGGGATCTATCAACAAGAACCTGAGTTACTCTCACCTTCAGGGGCAGTCCATTGACATTTCTTGCCAGTAGGGAATACAATAGCCTTCATCAAAAGGGAACAACTGGCAGAAAGCCCCATTCTAGATTGACACATATTTAAAGTTGTGTATGACTGAGAGCAAAGTCATTAAGCAAATACTGTATTAAATCCCAAACAGTTCTAAAAGACAGACTCGAAACATAATTTAGACTGAGAGGGACCTTCAGGGGCTACCTAGTCTAATACCTAGTTCAAAGCAGGTCTAATTAGATCACACTGCTCAGGGCCTTGCCCAGGGTCATGAACACCTCCAGCAATGGAGATTTCCTCACATCTTCCTGTAACTGGTGTTTGATCAATTCCACCAGGAAAAAGCTTTTCCTAGAACCCAGTCAGAACTTCCCATGCTCCAGCTGATGCACACTGACTCTTGTCCTTCCATTGGGTATCTCCAAGATGAGTCTCACTACCTCTCATCAGTGTCCTACAAGAAGACAGTTGTAGATCGCAACAACGTCTCTCTCACTCCTCTCTTCTCCAGGCTACAGTTCCTTCAGACTCGTTCATATGTCATGTGGCAGCACCCTGAATATCTTCAAATAATCACAGAATGGCTTGGATTGGAAAGGACCTTAAAGATAATCTGGTTCCAACTGCCCTGTCATGGGCAGGGACACCTTCCACTAGGCCAGGTTGCTCAAAGCCTCATCCAGCCTTGGCAATTCCTTCTTGTCCTATCACTACATGCTCTTGTAAAGTGTTCCTCTCCGGCTTTCTTCAGTACTGGGAGGCTGTAATTAGGTCACCCTGAACACTTCCATTCTCCAGGCTGAACATTCCCAGCTCTCTTAGCCTTCCTCATAGGAGAGCTGTTTCATCCCTCTAATCACCTCTGCATCCCTTCAGCCATTATCTGTGGTATGGTTCACTTTTCTGTGTGTTCAGTCTTTCAGTGCTTTGTAAAATTCTGTTGTCCCTACTCCAAGCACAGAGGCAGAAGTCTCCAGGAGGTGACTCCTCATAACGTCATAAGGTGTTAAAATCAACTGTCAGTAACTTGAATATTTTTCTCTTCTATTAAAAACAAACCAACCAACCAACCAACCAACCCAGCTTTTCCCAAACAGGATTATTCATTTCAGTGTAGATATTTGATATTTTTTGTAAATGAAAACTAGCATGACAGTAATTTTCCTTTCCAGCATGTGACAGAAATGGAATATTCACAAATATAGCTGATTTTTTCCCCTTGATCAGTCCACCTTGAAAGATGTTCTACCTTACTTACCATTGGCAATGAGTGCATGATGGCATAGAATATTGGCAAGTTTGTCACAGACACTTCTCTGCACCCATGGACCCATGCCCAGTTTTAAATTGTCTAGCATCCTGATTACAAGGGTACCAAGTACCTTGATCAAGGAGATTCTACTATGCAATTTAATCATTTAGAGCTGGGCTTGCTTCCATGGCTGTAGTTAGTTTCCGTAAGCCCTGTGACAGTGCTAGAAACATATGTCAGGGGATAAGGTCTGAATAGAAAACCATTTTCTCTGGGACATTTCTTAAACCACTATGTCATGTTTTACTGCTAATGCCACGTACTGAGTTAGCCATAATTAACCCTGAAACCCCCTCTCCAAGCATGTACAGAAAGTCATCTGTTCTCATTAATTCATTAAGCAGTAATGAATTAATTTATCTATGTTTCCGTCTGATCTCACCAAGGTGATTAGTGAACAACTTCTCAGATGCCTAATTATCCTCTGATCCACTCTTTGCCCAAAAAAATAATGTTAAGATCTCCACCTCTTTCTTGCAAACATGGAGTCTCCCATATCCCACTCTTTTCCTGCACTCTTTCAAGACCCATTCCATAGCTCAAACCTGAACTATGTCTCCAGGTAGTAGAACAAAGGGAAAAACCCAGCAGCACTATTTTACCAATCAGTGTCTCAAAGGAGGCTGGTTGGAGAAAACTGTCCTTTGACTAAGATACCCACAGGGAGAAAAGAGAAAGAAAAGTTGTAGCAGCATGCCATGGAAAAAGACATTTTCTCCTTTTCAGTACAGGATAATTTGCCAGCCTTCTCTCACCCTAGAATAAGGGTTAGAAAAGTCCATTAGGATCAGCATAGGTTTTGTGTAACAAGATAATAAAATAAAATTCCTACCTTGATTCTCATCCAGCACTAATGTGTATGGTTTATCAGTACAGATGCCCCAGAAGTACATCAACACCCTTACAGAGATCTTCAGGATCACCGTGTGTCCTCTTCTGACTGCAGGGTTTGCAGTCTCTCTGTGGGAAATCATACTCAAAACTGCATATCTGCAAGGGTCAGGTGAATCAAACAGTTATGCTGCAGGCATTTGTCCATCCACATCAAAACATCTGTCGTGTTTGAACATAAATGACTGGCAACTTTGGAGCCACAGCAATACAGGGTAAGGATGGACGTGTGCTCAAGTCCAGCCTGAATGAGGAGATAAAAGCAGTTTCTGATCTACTTGTGCACATTCATTTCTAACTGTAGCTGTGATAGGATAGCCCTGAGTGAAACACTTATGGCAAGCAATGCAATGTTAATGAACAACACGTACTGAGGCCAATCTATACCTGAAAGGAGGATGACAACTTTCCTGCAGATGGTGCAGCTCTGCCTTTGCAGCAGTGATGGATTCAAAAGGAAAAAAATTCTGTAGTAATTCCAGACATAGTGGAATGCTGCTGTGCATGGAGCTCAGACACTTCCAGGAGTATCACTTAAGACTGCCCAGCAGCAGCTGCCTTCACTCTTCTCATCATCTTGCTTTCTGTGTGTTTTATTCCCTTAAGCAGACAAGAAGCAGAAGCAGGTGCACCACTGTCAGTTCTGGTGCTAGCACCCAAAGCAGAAGATTTCAACAGGCTGTATTTGCTGTTCTCTCTTTCCTCAGGCAGGGTGATGGGGTCATGGCCTCCCTCACCAATGCCATGGCACTGCTATAACTGCAGGGGGAAAACACAGGGATGAAAGAGGGATCTTGCTTTTCAGTTCCATTTCTCCTTCCGCACCATGTGACAAAATGAAGTGTGACACTGCAATGTCAGTTTCCTGCACATAATCTGGATGCTGATTTTTAAAGTAACATTTTGAAAGAAGAAGAAATCATGGAAATTGCCCACAGCTGAGACAACATTCAGAAAAGTCAAATCTTTTGTTTTCTCTAGGCAGCTGACTCACAGACTCTTGCACTATTTCTCTGCCTTTTAGATTAAGCTGCTGGGTTTAGGAATTCCTCATCTCTGCTTGCAGCTACCCTTTCTTGTGCTGTCTTTCCTATGCAGTGAAATTTTTTAATCGACCAACTATAGTCCTAGAAAAACAGAAACTGTTCCTCCCTCCCTCAGCATTTTTTGCAGGTAAAAGCAGTCAGAATGAAGCTGGAAATGGGGGGTCTGGGTGAACAGCTAGCACTACCCATAGCATAAAGAAACATTAAGCAGGAGAGAGGAAAGAATAAGATCAAGAACAATCATGGTCCCAGTTCCACTTCCTGAAGTTCTCGATGGTACTACCACCACAAGTGGCAACAGAAAGGACATCAAAACACATCTCCTGAAGTCATACACTGGGCAGCAGCATGTGTACTAACAAAGCCAAGGTACCTATGGATGTGTGCCTTATCCTTGAATTTCTTTATGCATAAAAAGCAAGAACCCCAGTCAGCGCTTTCTCCATGGCTGGAGGTTTTTAAATGCTGACTACATGTGGCTTCTGCTCCTCAAATGCCTTATTAGGGTCAAGACAACAACTTTTCTATTGGGTCTATTTGGTCTGTTCTCTACCCACATACCTATCTGTTGGGTTCCTACTTCAACCCCATACAAACACAACTGGCTTCAAATCTTTTCAACAGAATCAAGACGGGTAGCAAACAAAATATATCTGCATTAGATTCATTTCCTCAGGAAACCAGTGCCAACACATGGAAAGGGAAAATTCTCTGTGCAGACTGATGACACTCTTACCTTTAATTAATGCTCACTGAGTTCCACGAAATCCCTTTCAGACAGTCCTATGTATGAATTTTGCAGGTAGGAAACTGGGGCAGCAAAAATCTTCCTAAAGCAAGATAATACCATTTACCGTCATGACTAAAAGGTGGAAATTACATGCTCCAAAAGTGTTGTAAAATTGGTACCACTGTTTTGTCAACACTACTCAAGGCTACAAAACTAACTTTTACAGAGGACCATTAAAGCCACCACTAATCGGAGTCACTTGGCATTTTCATACACCTGGAGGACTTTATCCTGATTTCCAAGAGGCCACAATCTTCTGTTAGATCTCATAAGCAACAGAAACCTGACAATAACTGAATTTACAGAAGAAAATAATCTGCAACTGTTTTCAGAGTTGGTGTTCTATAACAGGGTCATCTAAAAAGGTGCTTCCCAACACCAGTATGCTATGTAAAGCTTTGAGTTCTCTCTAGATTTTACTGACTCCCATAAAATAAAATTTAAAATTTAAAGCTCTCTCCTCCCCCAGTCTCTCTCTTAAAGTGTTTTCTGGCAACACACACTGTATCATATATTCAATACTACTGTCTTCTATAAGTTATACAATTTCATATTACTAAATTGTTTAGAGCTTGCACCAAACAGAAACACTCTGCAGAGTAATACAGCAGCATGCTTCTGGTCTCAGAAAGATTTCCTTATGTTTGTAAGCAAATACTATCAGTGAGCGATATAGAACACACAAGGAATGCAGCCTGCCTTTACAGACACATGTGCCTGTGCAAAATACACCTATTCAGGGAGTCATTCAGAAGGCAAGTCATATTTAAGATGACAGAGGAAAATAAAAAATAGAATTTGTTTGATTAAAGTTATGAAATAATTTTACGATATTGTAAAACATTGTCTTTTGTTTCACACACTATTGTGCTGGGCTGAATTTTTTACTGAGGAAAATACCTTTTAAAACAGACAGCTTAAAGCTTTGCTTCTGAGTTCCCCATAGTTCAATGCATTTATTCACTCAAGTGCTGCAGGCCAAATGCCTTGTCTACATCCAAAGGAATTCAACAGGAGCTTTGGTTTATATGATACAGAAAATCAGCTGATCACATAATTTGCAACAACAGTGTGGCCTGCAGGCCTTTCCTGTACCAGTGAACAAGGCAGCCATCAAACCTGCTAAACAGGCAAGCCTCCAACAGGCTTCAAACTGTGCAGAACCCTAAGAGCAGCAGCAGCAGCATCGTCTTCTGCAGTGTCAAATCCCTCCCCTATGCTGCACAGTGATTGGAATGGAACAGCAAAACCCTTCCACACCAAACCTGTGAATCCTCTGAGACACCTTCAGAACAAGCAAATAAGCAGATATACCTACTCTATCATTTCCACTGAATTTGCAGGCATATAGAAAGGAGAGAACAGAAGCTAGCCAGCTGCATTTCTGGTGTGTGATGGGAAGAGGTCTGGTGGGGGAGAAGAGAGCAATCTGACAGCACCATGTGCAAAATTCAACTCCTTCTGTTTCTGCCTCCAGCGCCACTAATATCAGACAGGAAGGAAAAAACAGCTGTCCTAACCTGTCATCCCAGCCACCTCCAGAATCAGTCAAACCATGCTCTGGGCTTCCTCCCAGCCACTTGTTCCCTTGTGACCATTTTTCTCTCGACTTGCAGTCCTACAAGCTACCTCATCTTTTTTATCCTGTACCTCGGTATCTGCACTGTGACATAGTGTAAGCTATCCTCACATGAAAAAAAAAAAACAATCTCTGCCAAGGGCAAGCAAGACTGATAGTTTCCCTTTGGAAAGTCTGCATAGCATATGTTAATATTAGTTCAGGTGAGGTCAAAGGGAGATGTTTTACTTGTGGAGCAAGAAGCTATGGGCGTGCTCTATGGTGCTCTCATCCTTGAGCAAGTGCATTGCACAGGAGCAGACCAGTAGCTACAGAACATCTACTGCCCCAACAACATCATACTGTGCAAGAGGAGAGAGTTTACCAGTGGTCCTGTCCACTGAATATAAGTCAGAGACAGACTGGGAGGAGGAAGGAGGAAAAGAAAATAGGGATCTCCTATCTCTGGTGTCTTTCATGCTTTCTACTTACCATTCTTGTTGACAGCTGTATCTGCTTTGGACTGCTTTCCCAAAGAAGGCCCTAGTACTCTGACAGCTTGCTTGCTTCATCATAGCTGCCAATGTGCATCTCAAAGCCATGATGTGGAGGAGCAGTTAGACTAAGGGGAACAGATACAACAAAAGGCAGAAGAGGATGCCATTGGAAAGTGGTAGGAAAAAAGGACCAAATTGTTCAAAGCAAAATCAAGTGAAATAGAGAAAGGGTGCTAAACAGTAGAAAGAGAAGTCTGAAAAATACTGTTCTCTAGCTAGCATGGTGGCATGTTCACACCAGGAAGGATGCTCTGAGACCTAAGATGTGGAACAAAGAACCAAGTTCTTTGGGTTCAGCTTCCATCTCTGACAGGTTTTCCCATCTGATCTGACTGGAGAGATCCATCTCCCTGTTTTCGGTTCTGTGGCTGCAGAACACCCTCCACTCTTTGGTGCTGCTTTTAATGGAGACCCTTCAACAGAAGAACTGGCTCTGAAACTGAGGGGTGACTGCCTTGTGGCAGTGGCTGTGCCACTGCTGTCAAAGAGCAGTGGCAGGAAGCTGCAGGCCATGGTTGCCACAAGCACTCATGTGCAGGCATGTTCTCTAGGCTAGTTGTGGGACAGCACAGCTGTGCCTCTCAAGTGAAAAATGACCTACCACAAATTCTGGGGTTAACTCCAGGGTGCATTTTCTTGCTGTTTGAAAGGGCTTTGAACTTCTGTTGTCTAACCAGCAGCATCCCACCACTCCATTAGATCGAGGCTGAGGTCTCATATCTGCTGTGAGCCAGACAAAACAACCTAAAAGATGAGATAGACCCCAGAAAGGCCCAGTTCCTCCATAGGTGTTTTCTGTCACCTGAGCTCAAGTTGCCTATGCACAGAGTGTACTCACAAGAGCCTTGAGTGCCTGGAATTTTGCCAGCTTCCTGGGTCTCTCAGCCAGCAGCCACTGCACTTGCAAAGGGTTTGTTATTCACAGCTGAGAGCCAGAAATGAAGGCAATTCACTGCTGAACTGCAAAGGATATGTACTTTCTAACCAAAAAAAATAAGTGCATTTAGCTCACAAGCTGACTTCTTATACTGAAGACTGTACCACACAGGATTTCCTCTCAGGTCATACTTATTAGCAAAAATGATGTAGATATCACCACAAAAAAGCTACCACACCTATCTTTGTCAAGAAAAGGCACTTGCCAACAATCCAAACTGTGGTGTTTCTTCACAGCACAGATCTGTTCAATCAGCACAGCCTGACTGGGCGAAGCCCAGCTGGCTCCCTCAACCTGCCATTTTCCATTACCTAAACATCTTTGTTGCTGTCTACCAGACTTCTTCCAACAGAGTACCAGAGGGCTTAGCACTGATCATGGTATTCCAGATGCAGCTTGACAAGAGCTAAATAGAAGAGAACAAAAATGTCCTCTGACTTTCTGGCTGTGCTCTAAAAAGATGTTACCTGTCTTTACTTCACAAGAAGTCTTAAATAGTGTTTCAAAACTTGCCAGTATCCAGTTACCTCCTATTTCTTCCATTATATATTTTTCTCTTTTCTTTCTGGGGTGGTTTGTTCATTTTTTGTTGGTTTGGGGATTTTTTTTTGGTGGTTATTATTTTTTTATTTGGTTCTTTGTTGGGATTTTTTTTCAGTTGGTTCCTCTTTGGTAACAGTTATACTAGTTTCCCCTACTAATACCAATCTGAGGCTGAACTTTTGTGGAAAAATTCAGTCAAAATGATACAGTGATTTCTGAGCTGACAAGTAGAAATACATTACTCCAACCAATCTGAAAAACTTTGACAGGTTCTGCTTTGGGTCAAAAAAAAACTTCTTCCTATCCTTATGAAAGACTGCCAAAGTCTGTGTGGCTTAAAATACATCAAAATGTCACAATTCATATACACTCAGATAAAACCCAGCAAGCAAAATCTCTGAGGGTTCTGTCTGAAGTGGACACACTTCATTTTCTTACAAAGTTTAGCACTCCCTGGACTGCATAACTCTTGACCAGATGGATACGACTGCCATGGAGATACATGTAGTAGTGGCTTCAGGTGAGGGTGGGTTTGCATTGCTCTGGCAGAAACTATTTTGAGAAAATCACTTGGGAAAACCTCTCTTTGCAGGCTCCAAAAAAAAAAGAGAAAAGCTATTAACTCAACAGGAGGAGCTGCATGAGACAAAGTTTGTAATTTAGAGATGATAGGATGAAACATAGTAAAGGAAAGTTAAATATAGTTAAGAAAAGTTTATTTTTATTGACAGACCTATGAAATTCCATAGTCACATTCTGACAGATGTAGCTGATTGTCAGACTTGGCTGGTAGCAAATGCTTCTGCATCTTTTTTGTAAACAGCTATCTGTTCAGACTGCTTACAGCAGCAAGAGACAAGCCCATCTTCTACTGGAAACATAAAATGTTTATCCACCACCTGCTAGGAAGGCTTTTGTTACTTGAAATTTGTCTTTTAAGCTCTGTGGAAAGCAAGTATGTATTCCAAATGTATTTTCAAATAATGAAGCAGTTTTGATGCTCTAAAACATGTTTTCTTCAAAATAAATAACAGATTTTATCACTTGAATTGACTTTTAAATGCTTGTAAAAAGGTTCAGGATGAAGCACCCTAGAGAGAATAAGTTTCTCAATTCTCAGAAAGCCAGGCTGTAAATCCCTTACTGCCAGTGGCAAACAGCAACTCACATGCATAACCCTGGGAGCACTGGTAAGAGCAATTCTTCACTGATGGGAATTAAGCCTTCATTTTTCTAGCTCAGTACAGCACAAAATGGTCACCATCAGTGGATGTTCCTTATGACATTCTTCAAAGTGAACATCAAATATCGTTCTGGAAAGATCTCTCGAGGAAAACCAAAAAATAAAAATCACCAGAAGCCACCATTTACTGGAGCAAAAAAGTTAAGTGCTCTTTTGACGGAAAAACATTTTTTGATATAAGGCTGCACTGGCAATTTTATTTTACAGAAACTTGGAACCAAACACCACACACTATACAGGCAACATAAAACAGTCAGCAGCAATTAATGCTGGTCAGTGTTGACTTGGGTTGAAGGTGAGCCAGGCACTGTGGGACACAGGGCACTCTCAGTGCTCTGCTACTAAACCCCAGCAGTTATTGTCATTTATAATGGGAGCCTGACTGTGGAGAATTTGAAAGATAAATAATGGCATACCAGCAAGCATTGATCAACAACAACATCATTAAAACACTGGAAAGGGACTTTTTTTAGAAGTCTTCATCAGCCCTCGGAGAATTCTCCCCTGCATATTGGCTATTAAAAGGAATACATCAGTGGGTTTTAGAGCAAGAGGAGAACATTGTTAGCAGTTGTCTGACCTAAATATACAAAATCACATCCAAAAAAATACTTTAAAAATAATGCCGCTAAGGTCATATAATCCAGCATTCAAAATTCTCAAAATGGCAATACTAAAGTTGCCTGCATGACCTTAATTCAGCAACCCTTAATTCAGGCTCCCTCAGCGTGACTGCAGAAAATGGACAATGCTCCTTAAATAGGTAGCTAATCAGCTGCTACTTTTGCCCTTGTATCTCAGAGCAGCAGCGAAGGCATACCACAAAAACCCAGCCCCAGGACTGCCTGTCAGCTCACAGGTCATTACAGTCCCCGAGCAATGCTCTCAGCGACCCCAGGCTGCGGCACTCACAGGGCATTCAGAAACACTGTATCAAGGCTGAGACGGAAGGAATGGGAAAGGCATAGGCCAGATATTTAGAGCCCTTTTGAAACCTGACTGTCAGTTTAAGAGTCTAAGTCCAAAACTTAGAAGCTCTGCATCACCACTTTTAGTTGCGCCTGCAGCCCTTTACAGGTAAGAAAGTTCCTGCTTCTAGTTGTACACAAAAGAGCTTGTGTCCAGGCAACACTACACTTCTCAGGAGCAATCTCATAACTACACTCCAAAAGAAATCCCATACTTACTCTTTTCTGACCTCAGTGGTCCACTGTGGTAATATACTTATCAATAAGTACAAAGCCAGAGGGAGAGGTGGTGTGCCCACCCTGTCCTTTATCACTCTTTAGCACTGGTCATGGTGTTCACATCAGGCTGAACAGCTCTGGGTTTCAAAGTATTCTTTCCCCAAATGGGTTTGTGAGTATCTTTGGGCAGTATTCTCATTCCGTGAAATAAGCATTTTGTGAGCAGCCACACATACCACCAGCAGGACTGCCCATCACACCAGCCTTTGATATACTACAGTGCCTTGTGTGTCAGCACAATTAACTCTTGTTTCCACAGCACCTAACTCAAAACAGGCTCATATGTTCTGTCCTCAAGTGACTATATCTCAGATGGAATAAGGCAAATACTAAACCAAGCAAATGAAGTCCACTTTGAATCATCCAGCTTCCCTCAGGATAACCTAATCTGAACCCAGAAAGCAGAGTATCCTAGGTCAGGGCAAGGACAAAAAGAACACACTTCTACAGAAGTAAGGCAAGTGAGTAGCAAACCTCTGGTTCTTTAAGTCAGCTTTGATATTGAAACATGTCATATACGAACTTAGCTTGATACCTCCCAAGAATCCATCCCTACTGCACAGCACAGGGCCATGCAGTCATCCAAGCTAGCAAGCCTGCCATTTCCAAATGGTAAAACAAACAGCAGACACACACAAGAAATGCCAGCTGCTGTTCTGGATGCAGGTGCTGGCAAAGCCAGCAGATCAAAGGCTCTACCTTTCCTAAGCTTAGAAGTTGCTAGAAAGCAACATCCTATCACTCCTACCCCTGCTCGTGGATCTAGACAAGGCAGAGCAATTTTTTTTCAACCACAGGGAGAGCTACACCAGCATTCGCACAAAGACATGAGAAGATTTCCTGCCTTGCCACCCTGTTTCTGACTGTATTAATGAAACCTAATCCTCCAAGGTGCTGTGCTGAGGAGGATGGGATTTGTGAAGGCTTTGAAGACCCTAGGCAGGTAATTCCTGAGGTAATTCCGAAAGCAAAACAAAGTGACAGTCTGCTTCCTGATCCGTTTTTCTAGGAAAATTACATTTTACGGCCAATTCCGTCCTTACACACTGACTATAAAATTAACTTATTAGCTGACTCAACTCCATTTTATGTGAAGGATTGAGAAGGATTGCCTCCAGCCCTTGTCCCTTTAACTCTAATTATCAAGCGTATACCAGATTAAATTCAGAATGAAGTAGCCGGGTCAGGCAATCTACTTAAAGTTTAATGGAAGTTAATGATTCATTGATCAAACTCATTTATGTCTAATTAAACCCTTCCTGCATTACAAAAGACAAGGGGGAAGTTTTATAATGCACCCTGCTCCCCTTCTGCACATGGTGGATTTGCTGCAGAACTCCATGGAAAATTCAAAGCATCTGCCTTTCGTGAGCGCATGGTTTGGCAACTGCCCTGTAGATTTAAAAGTATAATTATCTTGGATGACTTCAGCAAATGGATGGGGTTTACACAATGCTGCAAATACAATACCAGTATCCAGCTGCACACAGCCAAATCTCAAACTGAGCTTGTAAGCACCAGCACCAGCACAATGGTGGAGTCCAGGGAGCGTAATAATAACCAGACCTGTGCATGGATCCCAAGAGTGAGCCTCGCTGGAATAAGGCAGCAATGATGCTAAGCCTGAGACAGGGAGTAAAGCTTCCTGTTGCATGTGGATCCACCTCAGTCTCTGCTCATGCTTCAAAACTGGCAAAGCAGCTGAGCAACCAAAGCACGGCACAGGCAGTATTCAGCATTCACACGTAGACAAGAGTGACAGGCAACCCACTGCAACACTCTGGATTCATTCCTTCCTCCACTGACTGTCCCCTCTTGCTAAGCATTTTCTAGACATCATCTTGTATATAAAGATGTGATCGCAGTACAATGCCCTTATTGAGGGGCAATCCACCAGAGTATTACTTTTGGCACAATTATTCAAAACAGTATAATTAAACAAGAATATCATGGCCTATTTACATATTTATCATTTTGCTACATAGATTTTAAATTTGTACTATTCATGTGAAGAGTAAAAAATTCTTTTTACAATCTCAGGCTGTCAGGGTACAGAAAGAGTGATCTATTTTTTTTCTGTTATTTGAAATTATTGGTCACTCACATTTTAGATAAGACTATATGGTCTTTAAAATGATGCTTTTCAAACCTTTTTAGATGTATAGATCCATAAAATGGTATAGTGGTATAAATTACTCTGGAGAAACAAAATTAAATGCACTGTAATAATTTTCTTCCTTCAGTAGTCTACATCCCTATCACTCCTCACGTGTGTGACTAATACCAACTGGCCTTGCAATTTGTTGAACAGTTTAAACGGTTTTGTGTTGGAGCAAGTGGCTTTCATGTGATGGCAGGATACTCCTCTTTTTTTATCACCCATTCTAGTTCTATGGTTGTCTAATAATAACTTGTTGACCTATTCCTTCTGATTCCTGCTCATTAAGTCACAGTGGAGTATATATTTCACTGTCTTCAAAACTACATTTCTACTGTGTTCCTGATGGTACAGTACAGCTGTCCTTTAAGTAAACATTTTTCACTCACTGTGACATTAATATGAATGGTTGCTTATACATTAAAGGTATACCAATTCCCAATTAATATCTGACTTGTCCCAAAGAACCATTTTGAACCTGACCAGTCATAGCTCAAGAAAGTCTAACAGAAGTAGCAGCAAGATTTGGTCTTTTGTACTTTTTTGCCTGTAACTCTGTCCACTATCCTTTCCAGCCCTGGCACACCAGAAAAACATGGCATGCAGCACTCTGCTAAGTTGCAGATGAAACAGGCCTTCGGTAGCACTTCTTCTCATTTCCAAAATTATTTGCCACATATATATAGTGGTTTGATTTTTGACAGCTTTCTTTTACAAATCCTTAACAGTTTTAACTCAGTTTAACAGTGGTCAGTGGCTGTTGTTTTATGGCAGTAAGGCATGCCTCAATTTCTATTTTATAGTTAATTGCACAGACCACCTACGAATACACTGAGGTCCCTCATCTTAAATGATACGGTTTGGCTCTCAATTTCTGTCCAAATATTTTATTTCTTTATCCATAACAGTTCCAAG
Organism: Corvus kubaryi; assembly: GCF_017639235.1. NCBI lineage: Eukaryota > Metazoa > Chordata > Aves > Passeriformes > Corvidae > Corvus > Corvus kubaryi. Next base: position 3,043,685 of record NW_024581081.1, read on the forward strand.
AAGTCAGTCAGTTCCCAGAAGTCTACAGAGAACCCGGTAATAATGAGGCTGTTTGTAAAATTTGCAGTGGAAAGGTTATTTCCTACTTTTTTTCCAAGGTCTTTTGGGAATGGCTTGTATTTTCATTGTTTCCTTTTGCTGTTTGGACTTCATTTAATTTAACTGCAATTAAATCAAATGGCAACTGCAATTTAATTTAGCTGTAATTGCAATTAATTCTATGATCGCTGAAAAACTTGGTCAAGTTTGACTGGTATATGGCCCCTCTGAGTTTCCAGAGACAGGCTTTGATTCCAGATTGGTCATACATATCCTTGGGGGTGGAAAAAAGGAGTTCTTGGTGACCTAGGCATTATGACCCAACCACCTCTATATGTGCCACCATGTACACTCAAATCATCTTGATATTTCCAGCAATCTTGAAAGACAGATAGGGTTTATGCTAATTGTCAGACCATTCAGGGAGAATGATGCACATGAATACCTGTAAATCTTTATTTTGTAGATTTTTTTAACCAATTCTTTTCAGTCCCTGTCTTGTGTCTCACTCGTAACTCTTTAACAACATGAAAATTAGAGGGGAACCACAGAAAAAGTGGAAACAAGACTACATGAACAAGAATGAATGAGGGAGAAACACAGCCCAGGAAAATAAAACCAAGAGGAATATACAAAATGAGTTACAGCTAGCAAGGAACAGAAAAGGGTTCAAGAAAAAGTTCACTGATTGCATTAGAAGCACTTCTATATTTTTACTGACTATAAGAGAAAAAAATATAAAAAATACGTGCACCATATACTTTGGAAGAACAACAAATAATGTACGACACAGATAAGACTGAAATACTGACATTTCCATTCTTTTTTTAGAATGGCACAATGGATAATAAAGCAGAGGGGAACATGGGCGAGAATAAGGAAAGGACATCTTAAAAGTATGAAGGCAAGATAGATATTTTCAATATAGCTGGACCTGACAAAGCTCACCCTAAAGAATTTTAGGAACTGGTGAAAGACATCCCCAACAATTCAGAGGACAAAAGCATCTCTGAGAAACAGAGAAAACAAAAGCAGCACTAGCAGTGTCCTTCTAAAATAACATTCTAATGTGCATGAATTGAGTTTTTACCGGTGCTTAGGAAAACACCAGCAAGAAATACTTAAATTTTTGGTTACTATGACTGAGAAGACAATAGGCTAATAAAAGGCAATAATAAAACAATGATAAATTATATTATGCCAAGTAAATTTGGTATACTTATTAGGATTACTGGCCTAGATGATAAGGACAAAGATGCAGATGTGACATTTATGTTATCTACCTAAGCTTTTTCACATACCTGCATGGTATTCTCACAACAGGAAAATACAATTCAAAGGAAATGTCAGTGCGTGAATACATGATTTTAAAACACACTCACATCCTGATTCAGAATTTTCAGTCTCAAGATGGGATTTGGAGGCTCTCCAGTGAATCCAGTGCTAGTCAGTATTTTCAATAATAATTTAAAATTAAATAAAATTATATTTAAAGTATTTAGTACAGTCCCCTGCTGAAAAGGATTGTTGGCATCTCAGATTTTAAGTCAGAATCTTTGAGAATCACAGAAAGAATTAGAGGAAAATTTAGATTGAAAGGGACCTCAAGAGACCTTTAGTCTTAACTTTCTGAACAAAGGATCAGACTAGGTTTCTCAAAAAGGTTTCCAAGACCTGACTGGCCAAAAACAAGTATGGAGACAGCAGAAACTGCAGTTACAACCTGCCAAAGGCAATCTGTTCCACTGTCCTCACTGTGAAAAAGTTTTCCCTTGTATTCAGGCTCACCTGTTCTTATTTCCACTCAAATCCATAGTCTGTCATCCTCCCACCTCTGTGAAGAGTCTGACTCTTGTCTTCTTGATGACCTCCTCATTGGTGTTGAGGGGAACCTGTCAGGTTTCCACAGTAATTCTTCCATTGAAATGTAGTTCTCCTTCCCTATATCAGGCTCTGTAGCTTCTGTGCCAGAGCGTGAGGTGTAGCAATCTCTAAAAAGTGTCTCCAAAGCGAAGCCGCTCAGCAGGATCCAGCTACGTACACACTCACATGTGTGCACGCACAAACGCATGGATAGCTTCAGTAAGATGGGTCGACAGCAAAGAGGCAGGAAGGGTCTCTCCATAGAGTTCCACAGGAGCAGTTTATTGCTTGCACACTCTGAAGGATTCCAGGGACAAAGACAAGAACTGTGGAAAGCTCAGGTTTAAGTATGGGAGTGGGCAAGCACCAGGAACCAGTGGGGAAGCTCTGGGGGAGTGGTGAGGGACAAGGACCAATGGGAGGAACCTGGAGTGGAGAACTTTCTAAGGCATGGGACACATAAGGTAGCAAGGGGGTGGAGGGGCCATGGGCCAACCAAGGAAGCAGAACTGGGGTAGATTAACATAAGAGAACAGTGCATCCTGGGAGAAGCCTTTCTGGTCACCCTAACCTGAGGAGGTTCTTTTCGTACTGGGCACTTGTCCCACCAGTGGACTCTCTTTATCCCTTGTAACGTAGGTCACTGGCCTCCACACTTCCCCTCAATGCTTCCACACAATCCTAATAAAAAAACATAATAAAGAGATAAGTGTTTAGATCTGGGAAGGAACAGTTAAATACACAAATACAAAATGGGAAACAGTAAAGCAGCACTTTCAAATACTGACAAGCTCTTGCACTATCTTAGTGTATGCAGTACATGTAACACTTTTATTTGCTGTGCTTGGCACTTGTAAAGCTTTGGTTGGATGCACCCTAGAGTCCAGTCCTGGCAAAACAAAAAATAAGAGAGATGGAGAAGACAATAGTGGAAATAACTTTGGATTTGGAAATTTGGTGACATTCCTTGTTAGAAAACACAAAGACATTTTTCCTCTCTGGAGAGACAGAGAGAAGGGGGTGAAAGAGAGAGAGAACTGTAAAAAAGGGCATGGAAACAGTATTCCAGTCACTCCGTAGGTAAGAGTCTTTCTTCCCATACTAAGGAGAGGAATGAGAGCAAAGATCCCCTGTGCTCACTGTGACCATGTCAAATAGAAAAACTTGCAGCCAAAAAATATTAGCTCAGGGAGTAGGAAAAAACCTCTAACTACGATAATAATCAAGTGATAAATTAGGCTGCAAAGCAAGGCCACGGATTCTACATCACTACAGCTTTTCAGCCAAGGGTAGATAAATATTGTCAGCTCTGTGCCAGGTCAGAGAGGAGAAACAGATGATGTCTCAAAGTCTTTTATATTCAAAGACAGAAAATTTCCTAACAAGTTTGATTTATGTCTCAGATAAACCCCTATTCTAAATAAAATCTAAGCAACAACACTGCCTTATGAAACATTTGTGAGGTCTTAGGTCATTAAAGGGAGCCAAAGAAACAGTGGCTGTGAAAGTTGCAGTATGATGCTTATACAGTATGAATTTCCAGTGCATTTTTCCTTAGAATTTCATTGCAGTTCACAGCATCCAGTGGCATTGTTTTATTATTAACAGAATTTTAATTTGGCTTTGACTGAGTCTTCTTGTGCCTTATCTTGTCTAACCTAGATTATTCATTGATATGCAACAGTTTATCCGTCGTTTAGGTTTTTGGGGGTTGTAGAATGTTGCTCTATTATTCTCTATTTTTTTTAGATCTGGTGCTACTCAAACCTTTACAAAGCCTTATGCTTTCTTGTTATTTCAGACAGTTGGTTTTCTGTTTTAAGTGCACTTGCATAATATTCATATAAAAAATTCTTATTCTTTGCATCATAAGCTTCTTAAGTAAGAAAATCTTTCTTTTTTTTCCAAGCTTGCAAGATTTAGTAGGTCTTTTATCACAGTTTCTTCATACGACTTTGCATAAAAGTTTGTATTTGCATTTCTGCAGACATCTACAGTGTGGCACAGATGATGCTTCTTCGTAAAGTATTTGCACTTAAGCGATATATCTTTTGTCCCAGGGGACTGGAATCCCAAACTCTACAAGATTGTCACTGAGACATTCTCCAGTTCCAGAACACCATACATATGGTAAACTTCCTGACTGAAGATAAATGAGGGACTGAATAATCAAGCAGGAACACAGAATGGAGGAACAGTTAGGGCAAGAACATCTGAGAAGAACCTGCAGTTCCCACCAGCTGTTCCACCTGGAGTTACTCAAACAATCGGCCAGTCACGCTCCGGGGCCCAAAGTGCATTCCACCAACCAGAGCAACATTTACTAATTGAAAACCTCTTCCTACAGCTTACCTTGGCTTACAAAGTTCGTATAATTTATTTCTTAATACTCACAAAGAAGTTCAACTTTTATAAGCTTTTTTTTTCATGTGATAACCTTAATGATGTTATTTTAGATGCTTCGTCACAGCATCTGAAAACGTATCTTTTCCACTGCATTTCTGGCAAGGAAAAAGTGTTTTGGAGTACAGTTAAGGTCCCACATGAGACCTCATCTGCTACCAGAACATGAAGTTTCTCTGGGAGCACAAAACCCTCTCCATCCATTAAAGCAAGAGGCAAATATTTTTATGGAACTATGTTAAAGTGAGCCTTTCCCCTACTATAAGCTAAAGACTAATTGTGACACACATAACACTCTTTTACATTTATCTGCTATATTCTTCTGGGTAATGGTAGAAAAAGAAAGGTAATCTTCATGTATTTTGTTTTTGTAATAACCCGAGTTTCTGATAATTGTATCTGCAGAAAGTTAGTTCACTTTACTTTTGGAAACCATGTCCAATGTCTGACTATAAAATGATACAGTAAAAAAAAAAAAGTGTATTTGGGGGCTTTATTCCTTGTCCTAAGTGTACTATTCTCTCTCATCAGGCTCTTCCTGAAAGGAATTATCTGAATGCTGACATTATCTAAGGACAGCAACAGTTTTCATCATCCTTGGATGCATTTTATAGGGTCCAATCTGAACTCTGCCTCAATAGTGGGTACTCGTAAGCTACTTTGGAGCACAATAAACATAACTAAAAAAATAAGCTTTAAGTATAGCTTTAGCAAATAAAAAGGCCTACTCTTTTGGAAGATCAGTATCATCTGCAGTTCTTAAACTTCTGAAGTATTTTGAAAGATTCAATAGGTTTCAAGAAAAGCTGTTGCCACAATGAATAATCATCCTTACATATTATGATTTTGAGCCCATTAATATTGGCTACATGGATTAAAAAATGGCTACTGAGCAATTAATAACCAGCTGTACTTTCTTATGACATTGTAAAGCTAAAGATGATATCAAAATAAGGTGGCTAATATTCACAGAAGAAACACTAAATCACACATTACTTATGACTGAATTCATCCTCTCCCTGTTGTATCTACAGCCACATAAACAAAGGCTAAAAGGCCCAGTCTGCCTTCCCACAAAGTTTCTGGAGCTGGTAATTTGCTTTCATCAGATATGTGAGCAAAAGGTACAGGAGGGTGGACTCTTCCATGACACAAAAAAACATAGATGGTCACAGCAATGACAAGCAAGTAACTATCAGCCTGCTAACTCCTTAACAGTGAGCACTCTTTGTAATTCTCTTTAAAGACGTGGTAGTTGTAGCTTTTACTATAGGAAATCAAGAATAAAAGTTCTTGTGCAAATTTTCAGCAAGGCAAAACCACAGAATGGTTCAGACCTGGTTTTATTGCAGCCAAGCATCTAGCACGACCAGAAATATTGCAGCCAAATCAAAATCTCTTTCAAGGGATTGCACCACGATGTACTGTCGTCATGAAGCTGTGGGTGTGAGAAGTGTGTGGCATACTAAGATGGAAAGCATACAGATAGAAAACATTTCATGGAAAAGATTTGTCAGGGGAGATTAAGATAACTGGTTTTGACATTAAAAAGTAGGATTTAAGTTGCAAGGCCCCACATGAATTCAGAATAAGTTTTTCCTATGATACAACAGTGAGAAAACTTCCTTTCTTTTACAGTCTTACAGTTGCACCATCTTGGGAATGACATTCAGTTTTTCTAGATAAACATTATTGAACAATATTCAAGTTTTTTTAGTTTTATTTTGTTCAATAGAGATTTCCTGCAAAAGTCTAGAGCATTTTCAAATCTTCAACACTAAATATGAGCAATCTTTAAACTACCACTACTTCTACAGTGAGTTTATGCCAGCTGTTTTCAGCTGGAGAACAGATTGCCATATAGTCTCCTACAATGCTCTGAATCTTGGAAGTGAGCAGAAGGTAATCATTCTCCCCTGTCCTTTCTATTTCCACAGAAAAGGCTGGAGACAAGGGGAAATATGAAAATGAACTGCAGTAAGGAGAGGAAAAAATCTACATGTAGCTATCAAAAGGAGAAGGAACAAATGAAGAAGAGGCATTTGTCCAGTAAAAGAAAGGATTCCTATGTAACTGATACTGGGAGAAACTACTGTAGGGGGAAAAGACTTACTAAGCTATTAGTTTCATCAAAAAAATTCAGTTTCTAATTTGAAGGAAATTCTTCAAGAAAATGCCTACATTGTACATGACAATTCAGTGAACAGGTGCACAACATCACCAATGGGATCAAATTAGTTTTAGAAATCTTAGTCTTTTAAGAAGGAAGAGCACTCCTGATAATGTGGATATATTTACACACACACACACACGCACACTTCCCAAACAGGTCCATATAGGGCTCAAAGCGCCTGAGCTACAGGCCACAGTGTGTGAGTCACATACTCACACAGGATGGCCACTGCAGACATATCAGGCTAACTCATCCCGTCCTCATGGATTCGCTACTCACAAACCCCAGCAAAATACAAAACGCCAACTTGTATCTTGTCATGTTGTGATTTAGGAATGGCACTTCCCAATTTAGTGCTGCTCCCTTCCCCCCCTTCCCCCCAGACTCCCCCAAACCAGATGCCACTCTCTTGCTCCTTCCCCACTCCCCTTCCCCTTTCCCTTCCTGCTTTGGGGATGAAGTTGAGAATTGGAGGCACAAAAAGGTATTACAGGTTGAGATAAGAACAACTAATTTACTGGAAACCGCAATAAGATGAGAAAATGAACAGTAACAGCTGCAATATTAATCACAAAACACACAAGTCAAAGAAAAAATTTACACATAAAACCCACAACAAAAACAAACCAGCTCCTCCCCACCACACCATGCTTTCTCCTGACCAGAAAAGGAATGCCTTTCTTCCAGGAAGCCAGAGAAAGGGTCCCTTTCCCCCAGCACTGGCAATGGCATAGGATGATAGAGAATAACATTATGGTCTTGGCTATGCCCACGTGTCACAGTGCACTGCAACGTAGCACAAATTGTAAAAGGAAATTAGGCTTCCTAGGCTCAAGGGATCCGGTGGGCTCAGCTTCCTTGTCAGCTGGAACTAGAGGTGGGGACCACCAAACCCAGCTACTGCAAAAAAAATTAACTCTGTCCTGGCCAGAACTAGGGCACCAGCAAAACAAGCTCCCTCAGTGGCAGGAAGCACTTAACCTGGAATAACAAGAGCAGGGCACACAGACAGGAGAACAGAAAGTGCCTTGAGGTACTGGGACAAAAAAGAGCCATAATAAAGCTTTCTATATATTGGAAAAACAAAGTGTAATAATCCATCGGTATCACTGATTGTTTGGAGTTAAGACAAAAATTATAGCATGGAGTTTTCATTAGGTGTCCACATTTCTGTTCCACTAGGAAGGGTGAATCTGCATTATTAATCCTGAAATTATAGCTCAAATATTATTCTTGTCACTCTCTTAACACTATGCTTGTCATTCTCTTCAGACCTGAAGCACTAATTTTCTGCATCAAAAATTTAGTAGATGATGTATTACTGGAAAAGATGAAAGAATAACTTGCATTAAAGAAAACAGTATTTTAATAAGCTTTTAATGTTAATTAGTCAACAGTACTTTTAAGCTGTCATATAAGATCTGTATCTGCTTACTCTCTGAGTAATTGGGGTTTGTTTTTCATTGTTGTTGTTAAAGAAACAGAAAAAAATACCTATAATTCTCTTACTGCACGTAGAGAATTAGCACTTTAGCACACATACATGGGACACTCCCAACTTTAAACCCCCAAATTTCCTTCATAAGTATACCTTTAATCAAATAAACCAACTGTATTCAGAATAATAACATATCTTAAAATTACTGTGGGTAATAATCACAAATTGTTCTTGTTATTTGAGGTCTTTTTACTATTGTAATAATCCAAAAAGCTCGGTGTTTTTCCATGTTGACTGTGAAACCTTGATTAAGGTGGAAAGGATAAGTCAAAAAGGTAAAACTGATGGGTGCTTTCCTTCATTTTCAATCCATACACATAATTTCATGACTTAGTGGCCACATGCCATACACTTAGAATCAGCACAGCCTCAGTATTGTTCAGAAAGGATCTGACCTGCAAATATAATAGATACAGTTGTCATAGGCCTCGTAGCATTATGAAATACTGAACTATAAAATGTAGAACTTTACAGTACATGTTCAAAGAAAAATCCAAAAATCAATGTAAAAAAAAAACCCAATAAAACTGCCTTTAGGTTTTAACATTTTTCAGAGCAGAATGAAAACAAAACAAATACATACAGCCAATTACTCTTGTGAATTATCATCTGCAGAAAATAAATGGTAAGGAGTCCCCATCATAGGAAAAGTTGGCTGGATCTTTTTTAAAGGTGTCACAAGAGAATGACAAGAGCTTGCTTTGTTTTTTACAGTTCTATCTGTACCACCCAAGTTTTGCAGCCTCCCTCCATGCCCCATCAATGAATGTTGTTTAATTTAGCCCATTTAAAAGGTAGGTTGAGCCGTTTTCCCACTGACTTATATAAAGCCATTTTCTTGTTTTATTAGTCCCATTAGCATTCTATTGCCCTTTAAATGTCACAAGTTCAAGAGCATAGCTGTACATATCCTGGAAATATTCCTGTTTCATGTAATAAAACAGAAAGCTACAATTTCCTGGGACAGATAAGGTGACCAAAAAAGAAAAAAAAAGAGAGAGAAACAAACAGGGCATAACACTACAGAGTAAAACAACAACCGCTAAGACAAGATTGTTTTCAAGTGACGGAAGAGCAGGAGAGTTACCAAGAGCACAGATTTAGAAAGGCTTGCTTGCATTGTCTCTATCAAAACATGTGAAACAGCTGATAAACCCACCACTTGCTGTAACTCACAGAAAGGAAGAAAAATGGCACTGCACTCACATCCTGACATATTCCTTAATCTTTTAGGGACCTTTGAAAAGCCACATCGTACATTGCAAGTACTCTCATTTATTAGTCTTTTATTTGAAAGCAGAAACCTGCAAAATTCCCTAGCTGTATGGTATCTAACCAAAAACATTTCCAGGTTTATCAAGGGCAACACGAAATTCCCAGACTGGTTGGAAGGAGTATTGGAAATCAAATGAATTTTGAAGTCTGCAGGATCTGACCTACCATCTTCTGTCAAAGGCAGGTTGGTGCTTAGAACAAGGTGCACGTCTTGAAAATATCACCTGAGTCACCAAGTCCAGTTACCCACAGAGGAAAGCAAAGTACAACAGTTTTTTCCAGAACTTCCATAAAAACATCTTCCCTACATGTTATAAGAGCCCACGCTACACTACCCACCACCTCCTGGCAAATACAAGGCTCATTATTGTGGCTTTTAAATGTCTACTGCAATGTGCCACAAGAAGACCTAACTCCCTTTCTGTTGCCGAGTGCCACAGGTCCCCACAATTGCAAATAACTTGCTAGATAAATTAGCTTAAGAGGAAAGTGTGCCACATGGTACAAAGGAGAGCAAACTCTTCCTCTCCTCTGCCTTCCCTCCACTCCAGAAATCCTTGCCAAGTTCATTAAGGAGAAAACAACATACACCCACAAAGATGCACGTAACATGAGGACTTACACATCTACATAACCGCTCAGCAGGTATATTTTTAAGCTTTGTACATATCAAGTTTTAACCCCAGCTGTTAATTAAGCACCACGCAGCCACTCACTCACTGCTCCATCCTGCTGGTGGGGGAGAGAATCGGAAGAGTGAAGTGAGAAAATTTTTGTACTGAGATAAAGACAGTTTAGTAGGTAAAGCAAAAGCTGCATGCACACAAGCAAGACAAAACAAGGAATTCATTCACCACTTTCCATGGGCAGGCAGGTATCTAATCATCCCCATGAGAGCAGGGCTCCATCACATGGAGCAGTAGCTTGGGAAGACAAACATTGTGACTCCAACATGTACCCCTTTCATACTTCTTTCCCAGATTTATATGCAGAGCATAATGCCATATAGTATGGGATATCTCTATAGTCAGTAGGGGTCAGGTGTCCCAGTTGTGTTCCCTCACAACTCCTTGTGCACCTCCAGCCCACTCACTGGTTGGGTGGGATGAGAAGAAGAAAAGGCCTTGTCTTTGTGTAAGCCCTGCTCAGCAGTAACAAAAACATCCCTGTGTTATCAGCACTGTTTTCAGCACAAATTCAAACCATACCAGCACTGTGAAGACAATTATCTCTACCCCAGCCAAATCCATTGCAGTGCATTACAACCATGACATGCGCCTGAACCGAGTCCGCACCAACAAATACCTGGAAGCTTCAGCGCTCTGCATGGTCCATTGTGCAGAGTGTCACAGAGTCCAGCGGTTCCCTGGTGGCTGGGGCTCCCCATAGGGGTCTGTTGGGGCACACTAGTCCTGTGACCCAGCTCCTCACCCAGCAAAATAGGTTTTCTGGTATGCTTGATCTTGTCAAGAGCCCTGAGAGCCAAAACCTCAAAGGCAGCACTGGTGCAGTCTCTGTGTTGCCCAAACAGGGCATGTGGACCTTCTGCTGTGGAAACTTCACCTGGCAGCTCTCCAAGAGGTGGGAGGCAAAGAGGATAAAGGAATGAGAACTGCCACATTACAGGTGCTCAGACATCCTATACCTGTGGATGTAGCTACCTGCTCCAACACAACATATGTAGTATCTGCTGTCAGATTCAGAGGGAAACAAGCAAGTCACTGACAGTCTGAAGATCCAGTTATGGCTCTGGCAGCACAGGAAAGCCAGCAAAGAGCAGTACCTCCTGCTCCCAGCAATAACAATAGCTACTCAAATGAAATAGGAGTTTGTAGTACTTGCTTAGTATTCCTATTTGGTCTTCCAGCTGGCAGGTTGTCACCACACTCTTGAGGGCCTCAGAAGGGCCCCAGCAGGCAGCACCAGGGACCCAGTGGTGTGGCACTGCCCAGATGCTATGAGACACTTCCAGGATTTTATGGTCAGCAAAGTTCTACGTATGGCAACAGGCAAAGGAGGAACTCATGTGCCGTTGCTGCTGAAGGCCGTCAACACCAGCTGACCATGTAGGAGGGACCTTGGTGCACAATACACAAGATGAGTGATGCTTAAAGAGAAAGCTGTTGATAAGAAAGTAAAGGCTGCAAACAGCTGCATAAGAATGCTGAGGCACAGAGATCTTTGCCTGACAAAGACAGCTTAGCAGTCCCCAGGAGGATGAGCATGAAAATCACTCAGGCAAAGGGTTTTGTCTAACCGAGAATGTTCTCAAACCACCATGTCTAAATTTGGCCTGGGAACAACAGCCTCAACATTGTATTTAAGCAGTCAAGTGAGCAAACAATCTGGAATCTATTGAATATCATCTTGTCACAATAAATGATGGAGTAGTTTAAGGTGGAGAAACACAACTGCCAGTCATGTCGTCTGTTTTAGACTATCCTGATCCATTCCTGGTTTATACATAGCACAGAGCACCCTAGTGACTCCAGCACGATTCTGAACAAAGACTTGAGCTTAGCTCTTTTACATATGCTTTCTCCCTATGAATGTTTCAACTCCAACACAGCAAAAAATATGATGCAAATGTCTTCTAAGAAATTATAAATATTTTCATGCATGGTGCCTATTGAAAAGTTTGCTCCCTTTCCTTGAAGCTGTGATTGCTCCTCCTTTGAAGTCTGTGAGGTCTGCAACTAGAATATTGAAAATGTATTAAATTCACTCATCAGATGCAGTACAGTAACTCTTGTTAAAGTTGACCGTGCTTCAGGATCCAAGAGCCTTCACAATTCATTCTCCATGACAGATTCAGATTGATTTCTTTGAGAGAGAAACTCCTTTCTTTGAGCTAACACACAAATCCCACACCTTTCATAGAATCATAGAATTGTTTAGGTTGGAAAAGACCTCTAAAAAATTATCAAATCCAACTGTAAACTCAGCACTGCCAAGTTCACTACTAACCCATGTCCCTAAATGCCACACCTACACACTTTTAAATCCCTCCAGAGACGGTGACTCCAACACTTCCCTGGGTAACCTGTTATAATGCTGGATAACCCTCTTGGTGAGAAAACTGGGCCTGATCCCCTTGTTGTTCTGCACATGCTCCATGATTGCACTCAAGATATCTGCTCCATGACCTTCCTTGGCACCAACGTCAGGCTGACCGGCCTATGGTCCCCCAGATCCTCCTTCTGGCCCTCCTTGTAGATCGACATCCCATTTGCTAACTTCCAGTCAACTGGGACCTGCTGCTTAGAAAGGACTGCTGCTAAATGACTGAAAACGGCTCATTACGTCCTAGAGTGTCTTCCTGCAAGTTAGGCTGACATTTCTTCTCTCCTTTTTGTTTCAAAACCCAGGGAGATGAATTTATGCAGAACAACATTCCAGTATTTTACCAAGCTAGAGAAATTGTACATCATTTATACTGCGTAACACTCTATGCAATGTCCACCAAGTTCCAGAAATATATTGTTTAACTTACCAACTTATGCATTCTCATGAGCACAGGATTAAACATTTCTGACAAAAACTTTTATCTCCCTCATTTACAGTAAACCTGATTCTTCTTTTTCAAGATAAAAAAGCTATTTTAAGTTCTTCAATGCTGAAGTACTCTAGGAAAGCCAACAATAAAGGATATACTTGATTCTTCTGTATTTTCAAAAAGTTGTTTGAATAACACTAAGATTACTCATGATGCTTTAGTTCAGTCATGTTTTCCTGAATTTTTGCTTTTGTTGGTCTGTCCTTATGAAGAAAAAGATTCTAACTGTGGTAGTCTGATATTTGTATTACACTGCAGTATTTCAGAAATGGTCCTACTAACACAGAGTAGACATTCATGTGTTCCACATGGCTCGGAAAGAAGGTAAAATCAGAGAAAGCATGGCTAGGTGTTCCCTAAAGCATCTCCCCAGATCCCAGCAATTAGGAAAGAGGGAAGAAAGAAGGAATACCCTTTATGGATATTATGGAAACTTTTTCAGCTCTCAAGTTGTCTAAAAACATCCTACCCAAGTATAAACAGTGTGGTTACTATGTCTGCCTGTCTTCTTTAATAAATTTTGATCTCCATTTTCTGTTCTACTTAATGTAGACTTTCACCACTCCCTATCCCCCTCCTGCAAGGAAATTAAGGTCACTTTTAATCCTTTTTGTTCAATACTTGTTCTGAGCTGTTCTCAAGAAATAGAGGACTTTTGCAGAGTCCTCTAAGTTTCTGTGCCAATACCAACCCTCCTTCAGAATCAGTCTCCTAACATGCTTCTTCCCATGGGCCAGATCAAACCTTGGAATCATTTCAGAGTTCAGATCTGTCCCTAAATGCATCTCTTTCTCCCCCATTCTTCTCCACCCCTCCATCCAGCACCAGCTCCATATGCAAGGAGATGCTTGGAAAGCAGATTAAATTAGGGAAAAGCTTTCTCTGGTCCTTACCTCTCTTACTTGGCAAGCAAAAAAAGAAAGAAAGGCTGGTGCTCTAAACATAGTCCCTGACTACCTATCAGATGTGAAGAGTACCAAAGAGCCTGGTAAAAACATAGTAATTCACCATGAACCCAAGGAGTGGGTCAGTTATGCTGTCTAGACTTACACAATTGAAAGTCATCATCAAAATAAAAGCTCATCTTCAAAAGCTTCTTTTCTTCTCACTCAGAAAATTTAAAAAGCAAGTCAGGAAACCCATTTTCTTCTTTCTACTTGATATTTTCTGTTCAGAAGTGTAGCCAAAAAAACCACTTGCTGTTACTGTAAACATTAGGAGATCTCAGTGTTTCTGTTTCCACACCACCACTGCCAGATTCTGCAGCAGTGGCATCTGCCTTACCCTCTGAAGAACAAGAGCATAATCCCTGAACTGCACATGCTCTTTGACTTTTGTGGCTCCCAGGAAATTTGAAGGCATTTAGATTCCTACAGCCCATGATAGAGCACGAGGCTGGGATACCGCATTAGAAGCAGTAAGCCATCACCCTTTCACGGCACAACTGGAGCAGGCTGCTGTGAGGAGAAGGTAGCAATTTCATTGCCTATTCTTTACCCTACAAGAGCCACATTCAATCTTCCAAAAAGGAAGACAGAAGAGTCTACATGTGACCCTAACATCTTCCAGCTGGCCATGACACTGAATAGAAATGTCAAAGTAAAATCTACTTTTCCTGTAGCTGAGCAATAAAGACACTTTTGCATAACAACCCAGAGCTGAAGACATGATTTTCCTGGAATGGGATATATTGCTGATCTGAATCTCTCCTCTGGAATCAGCAACATTTCTGCTAATAAGAGACAGACCCAGACTGAGTCTTGTGTCACCATTGGGGTAGAATGGGAGATGAGAAAAAAAGCAGGGGAAAAATTCTCAGCTATGAAAAACCAAGCTCTAATCTGATTCTTCTGTGTTTATGAAAAGAGCAAGTGAAAGCTGATGCACCCACTAAGAAGGCAAGCACTGTCATCACTGACCTTAGTGGGTGATTTGTGCGTGCCTGTTGTAACACAGCCCTCTATACTGCTCACTGGCAGAAGAAAGACTGTACATCATCATCTGGCAGATTTAGTGGAGCTTTAAAGGCTATAGGGGAGAACTTTATGGGGAAGGAGGGGGAATTTTCCCCCCTCCCCTGCCTTGCTCAGAAACTAGGAGGTGCAGCCTCAGGAGCTGGCTCTAATTGGTAATGGAATGTCTAGATATAACTAGGTCCTGTGTAGTCCCCCGTCCTTGAATGGATGTAGTGTCAGCTGTGATCATGGGCTTATTATGCCAAACATATCGAGATGGCCGGCAAAACAGGGTTTTTTGCTTTACTGACACATCATGAGGAGACTGCTTGTTCTTCAGTAACAGTGGCCTGCAACTCAGCATCTGCAGTCCTCAGGCAGAGTCAGAACCGTGTCTCCCCATGTGCACATTGCAAAGCAGCTAGGAAGATAGATAATTAAGACTTCCCTGACTCCTCTTACCCCCTGCAGAGAAAGTCCCAAGCAAGACTCCTGCAACACTGAGTGAGCACCACACAAGCAGAGCTGCGGTGAGTTTACAATCAGTGACTGTTCCTGACATGATGACTTTGGGGGAAGGGTCTATCATCCAAATCGTTAAGTTACACAAATCCTTCCAGCAACAGCCAGAACCTTGATTGTTTGCCACGGCATATGAAGGCATAAAAAGAACAAAGCTTACATCCACTGTGCCCTGAGCATAGACTAATGAAGAAACGCATCAATAGGATCATCTATGCTTGCTGTTGCTTCAGTTACGAACTCTCCATAATATTGCCATACATTTGCCTCTTTGCAGAAACCACTTGGTAGGTTTCTCAAAGCTCAGACAATGTTTAATGTCAGAAGCCTTGGGCATAAGGGGGAATTCCTTTAAAGTCTTTTATGAAAGAATATAAAAGGTGGGAAAAAAAGCAAGTTTACCTTTGAAAACTGTTTTCTGACTTTGTAGGAAAATATTTTCTTGTAGGCTTTACTAAACACAATATTGAGTAAGAGCCATGCCAAAATACACAGAAAATAATGTTGCATAGAAGTATTTTTGTATAGAAATTGTTAATTTTCATCACTGACGTAGAGAAGGTAAAGGTAATAAAGAAGGGTAGAGGAGAAGTTGACATAAAATATATTTTTTGAGTATTTGGTATGTCTAATTAAAAAGATTTCAACATCAGAGAGATGTATAAAATTAACAGCAAGAGAAAATTGTCTCCATTTTCCTAATGACACCAGACTCCTTGAAATATAGAGGTCAGTTATAACTGACAGACACTTATTTCTTTTAATACAGTAAAATAAACCCCACACATTTTTAAAATCTACATTTCATAATGTCAGAACAAATCAAAATGAGCTCTTGCTGTCTTCCATCAGCTTTTCCCAACCCAATATTTCTATATGCTCACTTTTTCATATTTCTGCTTCTTTTTTTTATAGGAAATCAAAATTGATAAATTAAAATAGCCCATCTATTTGATTTCTTTAAAAGTAATTGAAGTTTCAAGGAGTCAAGCTAAGGATATAAACACATCTCAAACTCACGACCAGTCTATTTTTTCAATATTAAACCCATATATTTAAAGTCCTTCACATGACTAAGCTGTGAATCCAAAATCTTGTTATGCATGGCCCTACGCGTCAAGGAGCAGAAGGAGACTGAGTGACAGTTTCAGTACAAGATTTCCAGAAGTCTCACTGTACAACACAGTTGTTACTCTTAAAATTCTTTAAAACACATTGCAGTGAAGACAGAAGCTACTGGTCCTTGTTATACCCTATTACTCATTCAACTTATATAAAAATAGACTTTCACAAATCCTGGTGTGAAGTTCATTCAGAGGAATATTTTCACTTGTAGTCACACAAGCATCTTTCCACTCCTTCTATTTTAGGCATTGATTTTATAAAAAAATTCAGGGGAAACAGAAATATGACCAGCCCCAGCTATAAACATACCCCAGAATTTAAATGTAAATAGATCCCTCTCCAGAACCTAGTTAACAAGAACACATTTAAATTCACTAAATTCAGTGGAAGGTTACTTTTAGGTGATACCAGCCCCTCCAAGTACTAGGACAGAGTTGGAAGCTAGTTGAAAGACAGTTACCAAACTGTTTCTTCTCATATGACATCAAATTGGATTATACTACTAAACCTGCATTTAAAACTACATGTAAAAGTTGCCGTAATTTACTGTTTCACAGAAAAAAATGTTAAATGCTCATAAAACAGCTCTGCAAGGTAGGTTCAGGGCAATAAGATTTTGAATAAAGGATGACATCTAGGCCTAAATTATATCCAGCAACTAAAAGAAGTACAGATTGCCCAGACACAGGGAAGACCAGAACACACAGCTACAGTGCTGCTATAAATAAAACAACCAAAACAGAGCCTTCAAAGGCAGTCGTTTCCACAAACAATTGTCTTGCTGGGAAAGATGAGATTAAAAATGCAAACAAAAAATGCAACTCCTGTGGTGCAAACTCATATAATCGGAATAATAGAGTTGTCCAAGAGCCTGTCTAAGTCAGAGCCAAATCACAAGCTGGGGAAACATCCAGAAAAAATAGAAGATTGTATTTTGAACTACAAGCATGCTATTTGCCACCAGTGTGACACACCAGCTTTTAATTTGTATTGATTACAGCACTGTTTGCGATGCATGCATGATGGAGAACATTTTATTCTGTAAGTTACAAACCCAACATAAAATATTTTATCCTGATTTCTCCAATATAAAAATCAAGACTCTCTGCTGGGTCAGTCTTTTACACTGAAAATTCTGCTACCATGAGCTTTTGGAAAAACAAAGAGAACAAGAAACCAAAAAGTCAGACACACAATGAAAACAACTAACAAAATCCCCCTAATCTGACCAGTGCTACGGTTTCACAAAGTACAGTCGCTGAAGAGGCTTTTCATAGGTTGAGCCTTAACTTACATCTGATCTCAAATTTTGATTACCTGAAGGTAAGCTTAATATCATATCACACTGAAATGCACTCAAGTTCTATATTAAATCCTCTTATTTTTATTAGATTGTTGTTCTTCAGAAAGTCCTTAAACACAAAAAAAGGAAAAAGCAAAAATCTGTGCATGAAAGGTGTTAAAAAATAAATGTTCCAAGGGCCAATTAAAACTCTGTTCTAAAAACAAGCAAATAACATTTTAACTTAAATAGCTTCACCCAAGTAGCCCTACACTTAGAGAATATTACAACTCTTCAGGAAAGATGCCTCACGTTGTGAAATTTTGCCCATTGTTCAAAAAAGATGACACCACACAAAGATGGTGCCTGAGGGAATAATTTGCAAAGATGTCAGGCACTAGTGATTTGGATCACCAGCTGGAAAGCTGACCCTCATTAGTGTCCCTCTCTTCACTACTCTGAATTCTGATAAACTGGTCTGCATGTTTCAGAAATTGTATGAAGCCTTTGGGTCCTCAGGGATAATGCTTTATCCACCTGCAGCTGATTTAAGACCCACTTATAGACAGATATTTTAATAGATCTACCCCCACCAGAAGAGAAAGCACAACCTTTTGAGATAGCTAATGAGGTTTAGGAGTTGTAAAGTTGAAACAGTTACTTTTCCTGACATTTCCTGCAAGTCTAAGTGTCGTAATGGATTCACAAACCATGGCAAATTGGATGTAAACGCTTAATCCCAGATTCCTGTACAATCACAAGGGGAAACATTTTCCCAGACTAACTGAAGAATTTACTAATGGTACAAAGAGCAGGGGAAAGAAAGAAAGGAATAAGGAAAAAAAAAGATAGTAAAAGAAAAGAATGTAATAGATTGGTAACTCAACTAAGTGATAAGAAGAGATCTGGCTGGTTAAACCATAGGCAGCTATAAAAGCTGCGAGGAAGGGGGACTGGTGGAGGGACAAAAGAATTGTGTAAAAATGAAGAGGGATGGTACTTTAAAAAAAAACCAAGTTGGAAATATAGAATAGTGAATTTCCATATGGACATACTAGGTGTAAATCTGGCTTCCCTGAGACTAAAGGATAACTGAGCTGGTAATTTGGTACTTAATGCTGAACTAAGGTTTGGAATGCAAAATTGTGTTACTTTTAACAATCTTATACCTGAAACTGAGCTACAACTATTGGTCCTTCTCTGTAATGGGCATCTAAGAAATACATAGCTCTGTCCAGAAATAGCTCTCACATAGTTAACCTTGTAGTCCCACCCTCCTCATCAAACTATTTGACCACCAGAAAGCACTCAGTCCGAAGACTGCCCATCTAGCAGACTGCTGGAACTTTTTTATAGGAAAAGGTACTTTTTAAGATGAAAGGTTTGGAACATCCCTTGAAAAGGGAAAAAAAAAATTATATGAAATTATTATTTAGAAAATTAGAATTCTGGCATAGACTGTGAGTTAATACTATGGCCTTCAATAATGTATATTACTGTAAAGAAAAGGAAATAAAAAGGTAAGAGTGTGTATTGAATTGTTGGTTTCACTATTTGATTTCACTAATTACATTGCCTCATTCTTAGTATGCTTTGTGCACAATTAAAATTGTCAAGTGAAATTAATTCACAGATTTCTTTCACTTCTAGGGTTTACTCCACATCCTTACTGACGCAATTATTTTCATAGTGTGCTGCTTTACTTGCATGGCTATTGTTATATATGTCCCTTGCAAGCAACAGACAGCACCATTCTCTATATTATTAAAATAGAAGAAAAAAGTATAGTAAAAAGCTTAAAAGTTCTAGAGTTGTTGACAAAATATAGAATTGTTGACGAAATATCCACATTCAGCTTAATGCTCATAAGGTTTCTTGCGGCAGTAAAATATTTCTGAGGCCTGGCAGGGGTGATTTTTAATACAGAGCCAACTGTTAGCAAGAATTCAATAAAACAGTCAAGCTTTCCATTTCCAAGGCAGGACCATAAAATATGCCAACACTGAATAAGTAGAGATAGAGAGCAGATCAAGGGCTAAATTTCTCCGACAGTACCATACAGTTTGGAGGAGGTGTCAGCTCACCTTGGCTGAAAATATAGTCTAGATTTTAAAGACAAAAATTCTCTAACTTGGCAAATTTGTAGGCCCTGATCAGCAATGTCAACTGAAAGCCATCAGCTGGCAATATGAAAGACAAAATTCAGCATTATATTTGTTAAAAGCACCCTGGAGAAATTCTGCTACTAGTAGTAACTCCATAAAACTCTGTAGCTCTGTGTTATGTATTAGAGAGACTGATCTTCCTGAGTGTTTCTAAGGACTTAACAAGCACATGGCTATAGAATGTAATGCTGAATTAGGAGGCTCCTGACCTACACACACCTCTACTTCCCTGTTGACCCTAAAAAAGCAATAGCAAAACCAAAAGAACTTTCTATCAGTCAACAGATCTCCTGAACTTTCCCTTGCCATTACCAATACCAAACAGCATAGCACTACATGATTTATCTGCACCTGGTAAGACAACACCCATACCTGACCCTCTGACTGAAAAACAGATTGCTCCTTATGGCAGCTGTATGAAAAGAGAATTATTGTTCCAGGGTGACAGACCTGAATGTCCCACAGCAATGACAGCTTGCCATTTCCCAGCAGCGATTATGAGTGCATGAAGGCTACTGTCTGCAAAGAGTAAGTTAAAAATCAAAGACCTCTCCCAGGAACCAAATGGCAATGAGATTTCTAATTTTTTTCACTCTTCTGTCCAAAGCAATTCATTTTATCTGCAGACAAGGATGATGCTCTTAACTCATGAAGATTACTTAAAACATCTTGCATATGAAGCTTGGCTTGAAAATCACATACAATAATTTTAGTAGCAAGTGTATCTACCCTTGCTGAATCAAAGGTTATTCAATAAAACACAGATGCAGCAATATTTCGGTAAAGTTATGGATCCAGAGCATTAGATGCATGCTTTAATAAGGGAAAAAAAAAAAAAAAAGTAAAGATCAACCCAGGGTCATCTCTTTTTATGTTTATCTCTTTTTATTCCTGTAGTCAGTCCAGCTAGGATGGAGTTAACTTTCCTCATAGCAACCCATATAGTGTTGTGTTTTCACTTGTGACTAGAACGGTGTGGATAACATACCTATGTTTTGGCTACTGCTGCACAGCTCTCACACAGCATTCAAGGCTGTTTCTCCAATCCCATACATCCCTGCAAAGGCTTCTCCTAACCCAACAGGTTGGGAGAGGACATAGCTGGGATCTCTGACCCCAAGATTAACCCACCATGGTCTTTTCTGGCATCCAATGTATGTGTCCAATTCCAAAGAGATAAATGTTAAAAAAGGTCATGGTTTTATGCAATCTGGAAACAAAACATATATAGATTGATATGCCGGTTTAGGCTAGAGTGGAGTTAATTTTCTTCAAAGTAGCTGGTAAGAAGCACTATCCTTCTCTTTTCAAACAGCACGAACAGCATCTCTGATCTATACAGGCAAAACCCAAGCCATTTTGTGATTCTATGAACTCAGGAACAAATTGTTTTGTCAGGAAAAAACTGTAAGCTATACAGATTTTAAATACAGTTGTAACCTGAAAAGTGACTTTAAGGTAACATTATGGAGTTCTGTGTATAACATGCCTTGTTTATTGCATACCCTATTTCCTCAGCTGTTTACTCTGTCAGACCTGAAATGCACTTTGGGATCCCTACCAGATTCCCACCCATTCAGTAAGGAATGCTCTGCCCTCTGGCTTCTACTGGGGACTGTATTCCTATGTTGACACTTGGTGTGGATGCAGGTGACTCTCTTGGGGTTGAGCTGGCTTTACTTACTTAGTGGTTAAATCAATAAAGTTTTTGCGTAACCGTGGCTCCAGAATATTTCCCCATAATTTAGATCTGTATACTTAGTAGTGTTCTTTTATTACCGCAGGCCTGGTTCCTACGGTATATCACCGTGTCCCGCAGCCATAGGGAGGAGGAGGAGGAGAAGATCCAGCAGGCAGGAATTGTGCAGCAAGATTGATTTATTTAATTATTTTACAAACCTTTTATAGACTTTTTTCTTCATAGTCTAATTGGACAAAGGACCAGCCACCCCTTGGGGGTGATTGGCCAAAATCCTAAAACATCCATTATCAAAATATTTTTCTACTGTACCATAAACAAGACTTTCCAAGGTTGCAGGTGGCTTGGTTGTTTACATTCCCTGCTACCTCTTCTGTGAGAAAGAAAAGTCTCTCACGGACTTAGAAAAATAACAAGAAGATCCTCACTAACAGCATTTTTGTACCTACATTCTTTTGCTGTTGTTGTTGTTTTAAATTAAGTAGATACTTTAACATGCTTCACTGTTTCAATAACACAATGCTATCACATTGCTTTCAATACACATACATCTCTGCTTGCAACATAACTTGACCCTAAAAACTATTACATGGTGGTGTTTGAGAATTAGAGCACTAGAATTTTTTATTTAAGTGGCTCTGATTAATTCTGCCTCCTGTGTTGGACAGTTACTCTTTTACCTCACAAATATCAAAACTCACTTAAGAACACTCAGCTCAGCATAACTTTAAGCATAAATCTTTAGAAGGAGTTGACCTAGATGCTCATCCCTAATATGGTTGTTTTTTCACAATGGTGTCTGCACATTTATACCCTGGCTGTAGTGTTGTTGAATATAAGGGATATAATTAAGGCAGAAATATGGAAGGGAATTAAGACAAATGAAGATATGAAAGGTTAATGTTCTTCATCGAAGAAACACTTTCTGCTTCACACTGAAAACTCAAAGAAAGAAGAACCAACAACAGCATTATATTTCTCAAAACATCATAAAGTACATTGAAAGTTAATCTGATATTAACAATTTTCTACTCAAAAACATTAAAACCTTTTATTTCATATGTTCGTTGCCCTCCTCAGGCTTATCCTGACTACCTTTACTAACTAATTAAAAAGAGCTGTAGTAGCTCTTTCACAAATATATGACTTATTATTTACACTTATTCCTCTTCAGACTTACATGACTTTTTTTGGCTTTTATGAACAGGCAAAAGCCTGCAAAGCATCAGCATCTTTAAAAACAAATAAATTGATAATTGCGCAAAGCAATTCAAAATAGCATTTTATAATAGAAGAAGAAAGGGAGTCTCTTGTCCCATCAAAGGCTAATATTAGAGCATTACCTCTTTCACTTGCTCAGTTGAAACATCCAATCCAAATATTTTCCTTATTGATAAGTTATTGGATGGTATCAGAAAAGAATCTTCAATTACAGTCTTTTGGACTTGAGATGTTATAGCACTGATAAAAGCAAATAGTATGAACACCAGAAAGCTATTCTTAAAATGGGAAAAAGAAAATTCTAGATGTAAAAAGCATTCAACAAGCAGTTATTAAATGTGGAAGTGTGGTTTTGAGCAAATGACGTCTGTAAAGCATTTGACTGTTCAGTGCTATTTTTTCAAGCCCTAATATAACAAACCTGGAAGAATGAAATATGATTTCAACTGAATACCCTCCTTCCTCCTCACTGCAATGGTTGTGTCGGTATCTTTTCCTCTTGCCACTTCTATCATTGCCCATGCAGATTTGATCAGATGCAGTACTGTATATTTGCATGCAGAACGTCTGATTTTAAGGACTAGGATTTTTAAGCAAAGCTGCTCAATGGAATTTAAAACAATGTTTCTAGCTCATGTTCACTGTTTATGCTATTCAGTCTGTAATGAAACATCAACATGAATTCACTCAGTTGTAGAACAGTAAAAAAGCCTTGTAAAAAAGTCAAAGACCTTTCTAGAGAGGTGAACTACAAATGAACTTTAACTAGATTTTTTAGCAGCAGAGCATACAATGAGATACTCAAGGTTCAAGTGTAAACTCATCATGGTATAAAAAAGCTCATTAATTACTATTTTTATTTCACATTTTCACAATGTACACACCTGCTCAGTAAAGGTGGATTGATTTTGGTAACAACCAACATCTGTGGACATACCATGCTAATAGCTTTCTAAATCTTGCTTAGTAACACCAAGGAACTGCAGGTTCTCAATATGGTGCAGAACATCTTCCAGACCTCTGTGTATGCACAGAAGCAGTTTTCCTAGTACTAGAGACAAGGAGATTATATAGACACCTAAAGGCAAGGTATTGAAATTCCTGGGTTTGGGACAACATGGGATTTTCAGAGCAAAGGCAGGAGCTTGCAATCAATAGCTGCTTTCTGCTAATATGTCAGTTTAGAAGACCAAGCCAAGTAAATGAATGAATAAGATTTTTCCCTTTGAGCAAACCAGTAGGAAATTGGAATGTCTGAACTCGTGATCACTTTCTAAAGTTTAGGTACTGAATGGTCTGGATGAATCCTTTTCTTCAATTAGGCATCTACAAGTCTCCAGAACAAATCAACCCAAAACTGCAGTATCTTTCTAAGAGGTGCTGGAAGAAAAAGAGAGGACGCAGCCATGGCTCACCATTTCTATAACAGCTTTTCCCAAATGTTTTTTGGATCAAAATACCACAGTCAATCTTCAAAATTTATCTAAGATAAAGGCAAGTTAAGTGGTGAGTAAGTAAAGTGACATGCTGTTAACACTCATCCAGCTACCACTTCAAGGATTCTTTTTCTTCAGTGTTCTGTGATTTTTTTTCATTGAAGTTACAGAAACAATCCTGAGCCGTAAACATCTAGACGTGAATTAACAGAGCCACAGACCTGAACAATTGGGTCCAGTTTCTTGCAGGAGAGAGAAAAGCCCCCAGGATTTCTGGGCCTTAGTTTTCATGTGGGCTGTGAAGAAGCAAAACTGAGCTCTCAGTATTGAGAAAGTGCCTAGTGATTTTTAAAATAATGATGAGTTGAGAATCAGCTTTAAAACACTTTACAGAATTAACTGGCAAGAAACCAATCTTGGGCATATCTTATCTCTCCAAGTGTGCCATCAGTGCAGCAGACTGATGAACACAGAGTATGGCCCAGGCCTCCATGTCATGGAGAGTACCCTGACTGCGACCGAGCGGCACAGGCCTGTCCTTTCCATCTCAGCTGCAGCCACCACAGGCTTTCCCTCTAGGGCTACACCTACTCATACAGGGATATGCATGGAAGGGAAAAGGTCAGAACCATGCAGGTTGAGGCAGGAGGAACAGGGGTTTTCTTCCCTGGGACACACTCCCCAAGTTCCAGTTTAGAGGATTTAGAGGCCAATTTAATTTGTTTCAGTGTAGCTGAGACATCTAGACAGCAAGGGAATCCTCAGCCTTTTGTCTCGTCCTTTGTAAAGCCTTTTGATATTCCTTGAATGCAATGAGAAGCATGGCCTTTAATCACAACCCTTTTAAAAATATTTCTACTGAATTCCAAAGCAAAATATGAAGTGAATTTGTTACAAACAATCTCCCTTTGAAAATTGTTCAAGGCAATGTTGACTACTCTTCGGTTGCATGGGTCTGCTGCTGACCAGTAAATGGAGAAGCCTCCACTGGAGAGGTGAAGCTACTAAGCTTTCACAGGTAGGGCTGTAAGACTTTAATGTAATTATGGATAATACCATATGTTGGCTGACAAGATACTGTATAGATTCAGTCAGCTTTTTGGGCTTTTTCTATGTTTGAGTTTTGTTGGAATTTAATATATTTGTATTCAAAAGTCTTATTTTGTTGAGAAGAGCTTTGTGAGATGGCTACTAATCAAGTAATGGGAATTATCAACTATCTTCTTAATCCAATTTCAAATGTTTAACTTGATTTGGAAAAAAAGGCAAAAAGCAAGCAAAAGTGTGAGAACATAATTAGAATAACCTGCTAGAATCAGTCTTTTCAGAGGTTGCTTGGCCCCAAGAGAACTGATTACATGGGATACATACAAACCTTCTTTAAAATGAAGACCAGAACAACCATTTTAGAGACACCCTCAGAAGGTTCAGGTAACCATCAAAAAAGCAAACAGAGATGTTCTTCATTAAAAAATTGTGAGTATGCAGTAACTACACTAGGTTCAACCGTTATTTTCCTGACACAAATGTGTCATCAACATGAGCACATGTTGATGGTCCTTGAAATAGCCTCCCATACTTCTGTTACATTCTTCACCAACCTTGAGATCAAGGCTTCTCATGAAACAGTACTGAAGTTATTCTGAATGTTAGTTTGGGAAGGGAGGGCATTTTATCCCATGGAGATGGTATAGTGTGTGTCCTCACAGCTTATACTCTGAAACTCTGACTTCTTCTGGGAAACAGAAATTAAGCCTAGAAGCAGCAAGAACTCCCTGAGATGGGGCCTTCTAGGGAAAAAGGGAAGGCTATACATGGTGCTAGAGCTGGTTGGCTGAAGCAAGATTACAGGGCCTGAACAGAAGTAGCAATGCAGAGAAGTGTGTGGACAAGTGATCTCCATGAAGCTGAGATATTCTGCACCTTAAAATGAGTTGGATCCTCAGAGAAAACTTCCTTTCTGCCCCCCTTAAATTAGCCAAGAGGGCACATCTGAGGCTAAGGACCCACCACAACACAAAGCAGTGAAGGACCTTCATGTATCTGCTGCTGCTAGAATGAGAGAAGACACGAGGTCTCCTTGAACCCTCAGACAAGTTCAGGCAGGAGCTAGGCTGTGAAGCCAAGAGTCAGTGGCAAAGTTTAGTCCCACACTAACACTAGAGCAATGCAAAAACATGAGAAAAGGCAGGCACAACAAGTAGAAAACGGGGTTGGGGAGGCTTCAACAGGTCTGGTTTTACTCAAAAGATATCATTAGGGTCTCTTCCTGAAGGAAAGAAATCTTGAAACAGGACATATTCAAGTGGTTCCAGTTGTGTCGCTTTGGAATGTGTCCTGTGCTAGCCAAAGCTTAGCCAGGCCAGATATAAACTTGAAGTTTATATTTCATCACATTATGTCATTTCTATTTCTAGCTGTGCCAGAATGAGGATGTGCAGAGAACCATGACAGAGGAAAGCAAAGCAACAAGCACAATTATCCTTCAGTTGTTCCATAGTCCTAAGGTGAGTCACTTGATAGGATCAGAGGGTCCCGTCAGAGCTGTTCCATCTGTACAAACTTCATTCCAGGCATTTATTCCTGGAATACATTACACCAGCATAAAGGTGTAAATTCCTGAGCAGCTTCTAAAAAATTGTAAAAGAAAAAATTGCTTTCTAGAGGATTAACCTAATAGCAAAAAAATGTAAACTAACAGGAAGCATACAGAAACAGGTGTATTGTGTTAATCACAAGCAGTTTGGCAGCAATGAAGTACCAGAAAGAGGCAATACGGGAAAAAACAAAGAATCCATGACATGAAGTTGTACTATGCCTGCTTTGATAAAAACTCTCTCATAGCACATAATGGACTCTTAGGAAGCAGTGAACATTGCTGTATATTTTGGAAATAGAAGGACATATTTTCATAGAGCCCAAGCATCCAGTTATTGTGTGAGTCCACTGCAACACTGAACATAATGCTGGGCCAACCTGCAACATTATTAACACCATAAATGTCTCCCAGACAAATTAACACAAAGCCATAAAATCGCTTCAGTGGAGCCAGTCTGAATGATCCCATTAAAACGTTCAACTCGTGCAAATCTGCAACTTGTGAATCAACACCTTACTTTGCGCCTTTTAGAACCACTTAGTAGCACCTCCACACAACTGACTGTCATTACGTATTGGGGCAAAATTCACTGTGAGGTCCCAGGAATCTATTTGTACATTGTTTTGCAGCTTCATGATCCTCTGTGAGTCAAGAATTAATAAACAGCATGAAAGCAGGAGGAGGGAAGCCACACTGACAGAGAACTGTGAACCAGTAATGAAATGGTGGTTTACATGTCATTTACCAAAGACATTGTCTCAACTTGATAGTCCTGCTCTATCCAGTAGTTAAATTTCACAGGGATAAGTGTCACCACATAATCTTTGAACAATCCCAACCTCACAGTTGGAAAATTTTTAATTATGGTGAACCGTTTCAGTATATATTTAGACTATAACTTGGAAATGAGTGTTATGTCAGATAACAGTTCTGAAAAATTCAGTAGAAAACCTGTCCAATCTGTTAAAAAAAAAAAAAACTTACCTGATACTTATGTATGTCTCTGAATGCCAAGCAGCACTCTTCATTACTAAAGTTTTATCTCCTAAGAACAGCTAATTTGCTCCCATTTCTGTTCCCTTCCTTTCCATTCAGCAAACTGCGCTTTGAGGGAAAGCCTAAATGCATTTGCAATCCTCCATGTGTAAAGTCTTGGATAATAATTTTCTGACAACAGCTTCACAATATGGCATGCCAGTCCACTTGTAATCCCATTGTTTAGATTTGTCTGCACCAGCTGGAACTTGCCATGTTAACATTTTTACCCAAGATCTTTTTCCACTCTGCTATGATAAGCCATCAGTAGAAGCTCTGCCTGTGGTAGCTCTGACACTAAAAGTATCCGAAAAACACTATTGCCACACTGCAAAAGGAATCACAAAGAGAAAACAAATGAAAAAACAAAGATGACAAAGATGAAAACACTGGTAGTCTGAGGTAACATGGAAAAGGAGTAATGAGTAATGAAAAAGACCATCCCCTCAGTTCTCCTTCTTGAAGAGAATTCTCATGCAGAATAATTAGTCATTCCGTTGCATAGGGTGGAAGAATGAGGCTGTATGTGAGAACAAGCAGAAGAAAACAGACAAGGAGCAGTAGTGGGTATGAGAAATAAAGCAGATAAAATACCAGTAAGTTTTAAACATTGTAATTCTGAGGCAGGAAGTGGAATTACTCCAAGATATACCAATTTATCCCCCTACATTTAGCTCTGGAAACAATGCTTATGTCTATTTTATCTGGGCATAAATGCCAGAGACAGGAGTTCCTAGAAAAGAGAAGAAAATGCTTTTTCATTTTGGACTGTGCACATAAAAATATGCAATGTTTTTATCTACCTGGGTATGACATTTCTGATGCCAACAATGAAAGCTGATCTGAGCTGCTAAACAGCTGTAGTCTTCCACCCACTTCAACAGTGATTGTATCATTGCCATGTTTCCTTTGATGAATGATGGCATGCCGGCCACTGCAGTGTGGAAGGCAGGATGGAAGGAACAGATCGATGCATTTGCATGGAGATGGTTTTTGCCAGCTGTACCCATTGTTCTGAATAGGTTTTACAAGTTGATCTATTAAACCCAGACTAATCTCAAAAAAGAAAGATTGTTTCAAGACACACTAAAAAATTTATAAATTTCTAGGAGATACTAACTACTGATCACAAATAAATTTAAATAAATTTAGTTTTCATGAAAAAAATCTTTATCTCTTAACTTCTGATTATCATGTTGCAGAAAATATTAAACACAAAGCTAGTGAACAACTTAGCCTTTATAAAAGGAGATGATAAAAAAATAATGTTGGCCATTCAGATAGTATTTTAAAATCAATGCTCAGATTGACAAGCTGTTAAAGGAAAGTTGACCTCTTTCTGCTTAGCAACTTAAAAGCAGTCACTTTTCAGCAGGTGTTATTGTTGTCCAAGACTTTGGTGGGTTTTTTAATGTTTGAATTGTGCAATCTGTGAAATTGTTATGCAAGAAGTGAAAGTGCCTTAAGCTCTGTAGATACACTTTTTGTACTGAAGGGTATTCAGCATTCGCCATTGTCAATTTGACCCTTACAAAGAGTGAATGATGGCACCAGAAGTTTACACATCGTACTCAGAAATTAAATCTATGTTGACTGTTGATAAAAACTACTCTATGCCCAAAATGTTCTGAGGGAAACTTAACAGAGCAAGAGAAAAAACACAGCAAAGGAGCACTTCTACCTAGTCTCCTCCCTTCATGAGGAGTCCAGAAAGGTCCAGTAAGAACCAATCAATCCAACAGAAAGCACTAAAAAAAAAGTAACTACATTCCATGTAGCAGAGCAATTGTCTATGCATTCAGAAACTAGTGAGTTTGCAGCATAGATGTCGTTTATCCTGACAGAATTGTGTACATTTGATGACATTTTTCAAAAGTGTCTGGTTGTCATAAAATAATACCACTGAGCTGAATCATACGATAAATATATGATATTTTTTAAATTACATGTTAAACTTCAGATGGAAAGAAACTTTTTTTTCCCTGTGCTTGAAATAATTCAGACTTGATTTTCTGGACAAGAATTCCCACTGCCTGTCTATTTCTTTATTGAATAGAAAATATCCTGAAAGTTTCCTTTCAATAGTTTAAATTATTGTAATTGTAAAACCAAAACCAAATTAAACCAAACACTTTAAAAAACCAAACAAACCAAAATATATTCTTATTTTTCTCACCAGATTCAAAGTAGAGATGTCTTGAAATAAACCATATGATGGAGATTTCAGCTCAGCTTACACCACCCTACACTTTTAACTCAGGTAGTCACTTCATTTTTCGGGATTGGGCAATTATGAGGGAAGAAATCAAGACAGATTGTGGTAAAACTGAAACTGATTACCCTGATGAAAGATCTGAGGAAATCCCATCTGTAAGCAACTGTTAACCCTTGACTTTTTCTCAGTAGAGACACAATTCAGAAAATAAAAGACATATTATACACAGATTCTTCTTGAATCAAAGCATTGAAAACTCTGCTGCTGGTTTTGCTACTAAGTTCATCATATCAACACCTTGGATTTATAGAGATTATTTCCATGTTGGTGGTCTTTACTTTTACCTTCAATTAAAGACCATGAATGTAACAGTGAAAGCATTATTCTCCCTGTAAATATGTTTGGATACATTGAGTGTAGTAAACTAAAGTTTATTTCCTAGCTCTAGAAATCAGAGCAACAAAGGCTGCAAGAATCAATAAAACCCAAGACCCAGCTCTTAATTTCACTTGCTCCACTCTAACAAAGGTATAACTCTCTCACAATTTACTTCACTGTTAAAGTAAAAAATATTGACTGCAGATAAAAAGTTATCGGGACTAGAAGCAAAAGTAGCCATTGTAAGGGAAATTAAATTGTTGATAAATTATTTTTGATGTCATTTAAACTGAGTAAGAAAGTGAGAGCTCTGCTGAAGTCAACTAGCCAGTCAGCTAATCCATAGCACTGAAAACCCTAACCAATGTGTTTAGCTAAGGATGGGGTAATAAGTTTGTGTGATGCTTGTGGCTGAACAAAATACAGATAAGCTTTAATGTTTCTTTGCCAGTCCAAAGGTGGCAATGACTCCATTTCAAAAGATGCAGACAGCTTCATTGCACTCTTTCCCACTGATACACTTTCAAAAGACCTCGTGGAATAACTCCACTGCTCATTCCATTCCAAAAGGACAATGACAACTTGTACAAAGCTTCCCTAAGAAGTTATCCAGCTAAAGTTTCACTGGCTTGGGAGCAATGTTCTAGGAGACAGGCATTTCTATTGGTATGTGATGACTACTGCAATGCTTATTACCTGCTAGGCTTGTGGAGTGGAGGAAAATACACTGGGTTTCAAAGTTTTTTGTATTCCAAAGCAAAACCAGCATAATTTCAGCTCAGGTAGAATCTCTGGTTTTAAAAGGCTTATTGCTTCACTGTTTCTGAGTCATGTTATTATGAAATGTCTTTCCAAATATAGAATTTTCAAACCATTCATCAAATACACAATAACTGTCAGATTTAGAATCCGAGTGAATTAGTTATTCATCAGCGCAGAAGGCTTTTCCAATCAAAACCCTTTGTCCATCTCTTCCTATAATGAGTATAATGGGCTACTTTTCCTTCCAGCACATCCCACTCTCACTTCCTCCTAACCTTTGTCAGAGCTGCTTGTAATGCTAGCATGGAGAGCTCTGAAGATTATGACATCTGGGAAAACCTGAAAAGCAGAGAGAGGTGGAAATATTTAACAACAGCAGCTGCATCCCATTCAGCTGGCTTGTCAAAGTACATCCTGATTGGAATAAATTACATCTCAGCCTCTGAAGACCGGAGAGGAAACAAGGTGTTTACAACATAATACCTCGTTGGATCAATTCCAAACTGTGACATATGTCACGCAAAGTTGGTGTGGCAGAGTTAACTACAGGTTTCTCTCCAAAGTTAAAATCAGTGCATTAGCATTAAAATATTGATTGTCATTTTGAATGATAGCATCATCACATTAGCACATAATCAACATAACCTTGTAGAGAAATGCAAGATTGATTGTGTTGATGGAAGACGGGAATATATATTATTCAGTATTAACATGTTTCTTGAAGAAACATGTTAATACTTTAAAATGGAATAAAGCCTACAGAAAACTATCAAATTTTCCACATAAGATAACAGTTACATTTTCCGCAGCTTCTATAAAATGGTCACTCTTGAGGAGAATGGCATTTGGAAAACAAACAAAAAGTTAAAACAGAAGCCCTGTCATGGGTAGCAAGAGCAGTTCAAAGCCAGATTCTGGAAATCCAGCTGCAAGCTTTCCTTGCAAGTTTCTCTTCCTCTGTCCCCAGAATGACAACTGAATTTTGTTAATTTTCAAACAAAGATTGAAAATAGGCTAGAAGTTAAAGCCAAAGGCTGCCATGTTGCATAAATTAACCATTTATAGCTCAGTGCAGACTTCTTGCATCTTAGCCATGTGTTGGCCTCTGTTGATCAAAAAAAGTAGAGCCTACCTGAATATACAAAACACAGCTACACCACGTGAGCAGAATGACAAATGGGATCTGAGACAAACAGGTCTTAGATATCTCCAACTCTTGTTTTTATGACTATATCAGATTATTAGTCATAAAAAACTTATCAATGGACAAGGATAACAATCTCTGCACAAGCTGTCTCTGCCTGCACACAGAATCCAACCATCCTAAGCAAAAAAAGATAAATAAGTCTTATGTTTCAGCATTACAAGCTTTATATACATGCTTTTTTCGTTTGCTACAATAAGGATTTGACACTACCTACTTCAGATATTTTACAGTCACACTGAATAGCTACATCTGCTCCAAGAGAAAAATACAATTTCTACAAACAGAGAATTTAAAAGGTGGAAAAGAGAGAAGAATGTCATGGAGTCTTCGTTTCACTAGATTTATAGCACAACAGTACTAAGATTTTAACA
This sequence comes from Corvus kubaryi, assembly GCF_017639235.1. NCBI lineage: Eukaryota > Metazoa > Chordata > Aves > Passeriformes > Corvidae > Corvus > Corvus kubaryi. The sequence continues at coordinate 3,076,464 of NW_024581081.1, forward strand.
TTAGCCAAAGATGATGTAAAAAAACAGGTCCTGACCCTGAGTTATGGGAACTTCAACAAACATGAGCCAAGTCTGAAAAATCAAATTCCTTCTTCCCTATGCCCTCATTAGACATTTATCTAGTAATTTTAGGGCCCAAAATCAAATTTGCCAAAGCACGCATACAAAGGTGACATTAAGCAAGTGCAAGTTATTTGCACCAAAAAAAAAAAGAAAGAAAAGGAGTTTTGTAAAGTTATCACTTAGAGTTCTGATTGTAGAATTGTAGTATTAGTGGATATTTGTATCAGGGTGCACAGAGTCTAACTTCCTCAGTTTTGAAGGGCAGCTCATGGCTGAGGATTGCTGTCTTAGAGCAGCACACAGACCAGCAAGCTGCTTTCCTCAATACCTTTCCAGAAGGTAGTTAAGATTATGCAATCCTGAGTGGTTTTGTGCTTACTCAGTGTCAGGGAGTCAGCCTCTACTAAGCAGGAATAGTTTTGTCTTTTGAATCTCTAGCTCGATTATCACAAAGAAAAATTTCTCTGTATACCACATCAAATGGCAGGTTATGGCAGTTTCCATCCTTTCTCCCCCTCTACCAATCTCCCTTAGACCAGCTTAATGGTCGACCTCCCATCCTCCTTCTGGATCCCAAGCATTATGAAGAGTGAAAATAGACCCCCCTGTTCTAACCCTTTGGCTTCACCTTCGTCATTGGGTTGTTTGCTTCACTCCCAGATAGGCAGCTGAATAAATGTGTTGAGCTGTCTGCATTTAAGCAGAAAATGACACTGATTGTCACTAAATATAGTGAGTGCTGTATGTATGTTTCATTGGAACCACAAGCTCAAATTAGCCTGTCAGAATTTAACTGTACCCTGATGCTAACCTGTCAAGTGACTCAATTAGCTCAAGAGAATAAAGGAAAGGGTTGTCAAACCCATCAAGACTTTCCACTTGTTTAAGTCCCATCCCTTTGCTTGCTGCCTTTATTAAATCTAAGTACATTTCATATTTGCAGATGGGTAGATGCTGTCTCTTCATTCCCTCATCCTCAACTCCTGCTTTACCAGCACTTTCTTACTGAAAAACTCATCAAATCTATGGAGAGGAAAAGGAAGTAGTTTCTTACAGGTCCCTAAAACCTGGTTTTCTTACGTTGAAAGTAAATATTTACCTGTAGATAAAGCCTTATCAATAGCTCAACTTTGCTTTTCTTGCAGAGCACTAAAAAGCATTAAAATAATATTGGGTTTAGAGATGAAATGAAAGAGTAGAGACTTCAATCAGAAGTGCTGTCACCTTATAATTCTTCCTTTCCCCATCAGTGCATAAAGCACAGCATTTCTTGTCACAGATGTCTTAGAAACCAGCAGAAAAAATGAAATCAAGCTCAGAATTGCTATCTGTTGCCTCAAGGGCACAGCCATGCCTAATGCAAACTGCAAAGTCACTAATCCCAAACATGTCCAAAACTGACTCAGAGGCTGGCAACTCTGAGCTGCAGTTGGATCTACAAAGCAGACAGCTTGTTCAGATGCTCCTTAGCAATGGCACTTTGTGTCTTTTCCCAAGGACCCCCTCTCATTTCCTTCCCAACTCTTGGCCCTGACTCCACACCACCTCTTTGTAATGGCAAAAACTCTGTAATGATACCAGCTCATTAGCAATGAGGGAAAACAAAAAAAAAAATTAATGACCTATCCTCTTGATCAGTATTGTAGTGTTTTTCCTCCTCTGATTGAAAATATTCTGATATTATAGCTGTTTAGAAAATAATTTTTAAAAAGTGATTTGCGATCTCTTCCACAGACTAGACTAAAATATGCTTGCTGGTGTTTCACAAGATGAGGAAATACACTCACTGCCAACCATGGAGGTAAGGGCACCTTGTGTAGTGCTTCAGATGCTGCCCCAAGCTGCCTGGTGTCTCCAAGTGGATAGAGAAGGGGCACCTGTGTCCTGCTCTTTCTCTGTTAGTGGGCTGAAGACTCAGCAATGCCAGTTCCTATCCTGGTCTTGTAGGTTGGCAAAAGATGCTTGCCAGCTACTATAGATGCCAGGTACATATAGACTGTAGACAGCTTTGGGAATCCAGGAAGAAAGCTGAGAAAGAGCCAAGACACCTCCTAAGCTATCCTCTGGTTCTGTGACCAAAAGGAGGTGGTATATTTTGGCACTGCACTGCTTGCTTCACATTTCAAAGGGCCACATGATCACACACACAGGCATGCATAGATTATTGAATCAACTGTTTCACCTGGAGGAATAGAACAAATGAATTGGTGAATTCTTCATGCTTTTCCAGGATCTGTAAAGAGGAGGAGAAAACACCAAAGAAACTGAAAAAAGAAGTGAAGAGAAAGTCCATGGGAAAGTTTCAGAAAGCAATGATCTGACGTGTTAGTGGAGGCTTACGTTGGATATTAGAAAAAGTTTCTTCACCCAGAGAGTGGTTGGGCACTGGAACAGGCTCCCCAGGGAAGGGGTCACAGCCTGACAGAGTTCAAGAACCATTTGGACAATACTCTTGGGCACATGGTGTGACTCTTGGGAAACGGTTCTGTGAAGGGCCATGGTCCTTCTGAGTCCCTTGTGGGTCCCTCCCAACTCAGCTTGTTCTGTGATTCTGTGATGCTTATGTTCCTTGATGGTATCACTGCTTGACATCAGTGTCTATCAGTGAAAGATTGCCTCAGTGTGTGCATGTCACTGAGGGAAGGAGAGTTTATTTAACTGATAAAGCAGCAGTCACCCCTGGAAGGTCTTTATTCAAATTCAGATATCAGTGTTTAGCACTTGAAATATCTTTTAACCCAAAGGTACAACAGCAGGTTTTATTTGGTAAGGACAAGACTCATAGAAGAGACTATGAGAACATGTCATCTGGATCAATCTATATTTCCTCTTTGTATTGCTTGTCTTACAACCAAAAATTCTGCATTTTAACAGATAATTGCTCAGCTCAAAGGCTTCTCCTTTGATTTTGCTCTTGAATAGTCTAATAGGCTGTCAAGTACATCATGCCTTTTAGGAACTAAAATTGAAGAGGACATTAGAAACACTTACTCCAGTGCACAGTTGTAAATGTCAGCCAAGCCAAAACAATCTTCACTGCTTCTGCAGTTATGCATGAAAATGCAGGTCTGAAGAATGCAACCTTTTTAAAATTACATAATACCTTCCAAATCCTCTTCTAATAATTTGTTGGTGATACACAATAGCTTATGTTTGTAAAGAAAGCATTCCTAGAGACCATTTGTCATGAACCTTACTTCTGAGATACCTTGGGATCCTCAAGTCTGTAGCCTCAAGTAGACAGGTTTATTCTGTTGTGTGGTTTGTTGAAGTTTCAACCAAGGGTTCTCAAACAAAGAAATTCAGTTGCACTGAGTAAGAGAAAAAAAGAGCATAATCAGTGCACTAGCATTTAAATATTAATTAGACAGGACTGGAACATGGAAACATTTAAAATAAATGTTCTTGTGATATTATTAAATGTTAAATTTTATGCATACTAAATCATTTTGTAGACTGTTAAAACAACTTCTTTCTGTGGCCTAGGAGATGCATAATTAATGTATTTTTTCTAGCCATCCGTGTTTAATTATTAAAAAGTTTGACTAACATTTAGATGGCAAAAAACCATAAAATTCTTTTGAAAATGCCTAACCTTTTTGAGAAGAATAGGACTGAAATAAGTAATTTTTATTTGAGATTTTTTAATAATAACTTATTTCAAAATAGTACATATTGGTCTGTTTAGGTCCTTCTGAAATCTAGGGTAAGGAGATGGTTTTAATTTCTATTCTCTAGTTTATTTTGGAATAGATATAGCTCAAGTATTTCCTTTCACTGACAAACTAGGTGCAAGGAAGAGCTAATTAAATATGAGAAACTAACTTACAAAATAACTGGAATTTTTACTGTTAGGTTGTCCTTGTATATACCAGCCAAAAGTGAGACTTTTAATAACAGTAAAAGTTTTAACTACAGATTTCAGCCTACAAACCTATATCCTGTGTATTTGATAAATATATCCCATATAAAATAAATCAAACATAAATTTATTAAGAAAACAGAAAAAGTTCACACAAACTTGCATTGCCAGAAAGAGATCCCAGAGCAGTGCTGCCTGTTTTGACAGGAGTTATGGAAGAAAATCTCTGTAGGGCTGGTACTGAACACACAATACCACTTACATCATACATCAAACAAATGCCTTCCATGATTATTGCAGCTTGGCATGCACCTATTCCAAACACCTATGTACTCATATAATGAATTTTATAATACCACTGGTATGTCATTGCCTTTTCTGGTTCCTGTATACTGAAAGCATCAAGCAAACATTAATTGCTAGATACATAACAACAAGGAAGTGGATGGATGTTCCCCAATAACTGTGGCAAAAATTTCTAATCTTGCCTTTGCAAGGCAAGTCTTCTGGCTGCACATAAAAGCCCATAAAATAGGCAGAAATGCAGAGCAACAGCCGCCAGCCTTTAGGATTTTAATGCAAACAAACAGGCACAAAGGCAAGGGCCTCAAAACAAGGAGAAATGAGCGCTCAGAACCACAGCTGATGCCAGCCTATTGGTGGCCCAACACCTGGCAGCCCAGCTCCTGTCAAGTCTCTGGTAGGTATTATGAAAGTTTTAAGGAAAATTACGATCAGGCATTTGGAAGAGAGCAACGAGGTCACTTCAGAGTGGTGGAGGAGAGTATTGGATTTGTTCACAAGCACCTATGCTAACAGGAGACAGCACAAAAGTACTCACCCAATAACTTAAAAAAGAATAGTATGTGACTGCCTGGCACTTCTGGTTTCCAGATGGCTACTGGAGATGTGAGTTGAGCTTTGAGTGCATGGAGAAAGGTCAGTTAGGTCCTAAGAGAAAAGCTATGGCTTACTGTCATGGTTTGATGCACACTTATGTTTGATGTGACAGAGAGAAGAGCAAAGTGGTGACAAATGATGTGCAATACAAATGATGATTGCAGCAGGAGTACATAGTTGTATCCTAAATGGAAAGGGAAAACATTGGGTTCTTGGAAACAGGTTGATATGGAAAAGAGAGAGACATTAAGAGGAAAATGTAAGGGTTTTTTCTGTGGAAAGAAGACTCAAGTGACTTTCAACACAGGAGTACAGATTTTAGTATAAAAAGAGACAGAGAAACAAAATGCAACTTTGCAGCAGCTTACTTACCACAAGCTAAAAGCTGATTCCTCTTTTTCCTTGCTTTTCAAAGAATCGCAGCACCACCATTTCACAGGAGTCCAGTAAGACCCAGCCCAAACTTGAATAAATGCAGCAGGAGCACTGCTGCTTTCCAACAGGCTTTTCTGGAGCTTTCCTCCCACACCCTCTGAAGGAATAAAACAAGCTGATAGCTGAATAATGTAATCAACAGCAATTCATTGCCTTGAAGTTTAGTAAATAGGCAGAAAATCTGGACTATGGAGTAACATACTTTAGGAAAAAAAACCATTATTCTACAGAAGCAGACTGGGATTTCCTCTGTTAATGAAAATTTTAAATAGATAGCACTCAATGGATATGTAGTTCAATGTTGTTCTTCAGGGGATATATCATAATAGGTATGGAGTTCAAAAACATTAATGGATGCTGGTTGAAGCATATAGACCTTGCTAAACAATTTTTTGAGTAAATGTGAAATTTCTAGCCAGGAAAGTTTAACTCCCATCCAAAAGTAAATTAAGCACCTCATTAACTAAATGCATGCAACTTGTTCCACTAAAAGCAGTGTCTGTTCTTAGTGAGTGCAAGCTCCCACTGCCTTTGCTTTCCTGAAAAACACCACTGATGACAACTCATAATAAGAATTATTTCTTCTTTTTCTGTGCCAACACAGAAAAATGTTTTATCCTACCTGGCAGTGTGGGGTTGGCAGATGATAGCTTTGATGCCTTCCTGCCCAGGTTTGACACTGACAAAACCCGGGCCCACCATGTCCACCCAAGCAGTCTATAAAAGTGTCAGGAAGTCTTGAAGATTACTCCCTGGATTGTGTGACTCGAGGACAAAAGTCACCTACCAACACAGAAGGTTACATGGACAGGAAGATAATTGAAAATACAAATACAGTTAAACAACAACAACAACAACAAAAAAAAAAAGTGTTCAAGTTTCTACCCAGTACTCATATTCTTTAGATGCAGAAGCAAGTAGTCAGCAGGTAAAACATGAAGACAGTGGAGGACACTGTTATGTTGTGAAAGAGAAAAAAATGAGATAAATAATCCAACTGGGAAGAAAAAAAATTAAAGTACTGATTCAAAGGCATTTACAGTAGGATTTCCCACCATAAAGCCAACATCTGATATGCTTATTCATCAGAGATCTTTTTAAATTCTTTGGTTAAGCCCACAAAAGAAAGAAAACAGGAGAAATCCAAAGCAAACCTGTGCAGGTTTGGTTGAGGTATTTGCATTTATTCTTCATGAGCACTCACCAGTGAATAAAACTGAGACTCTACTTACAAAAGAATAAACTCAGCATTTAAAAATTAAACTGTTACCTTAAAAAATGCAGAGTTCAGCTCTGATGGGCTGAAGTACTCCTTTTTTTTCTGATCACAAGTTAGCTACTGTCAAGTCAGAAGTATAAAAGAGAAGACAAATGAAATCACAGATGTGAGTGTTCCAGTGCAAGAGCAAGATTTCAGACTTGTTGAGCATGAAATAAAGGTTTCATACCTCAGATCAATGTGAGTCTGCTCAGAGCATTGATACAATTCATTACAAATGGTACTCCTTAAAAAAGTTGATCAAATGCTCAATTTCATCCTGAGCTTTTTTTTTCAAAAAGTTGGTCTTCATAACCTGTTGACAACACTGCAAAATGATATGTAGACACCTTCTCCATGTGGATAGTTGAGGTAACAAACTCAGAATTCTTGTTTTGTAGAAATGAAGATGTTTCACCACAACTCAGAGTAAAATAGTTTTTCCCTATTCTCATACATTTCATGACCAGAGAGGAGTAGTACACTCCAGACTTTACTATAGCTATCAGTGGCTCAAGTCGATTTAGAAGAAAAGCTGAAATATTTTTCTCACCAGTTAATAAGGGTTGAAACATTTGTTTCTTTTCAATCAATATCTGCTTCCATTCTTGTGAAATATTTTGACAGAACCATTGGATTTTTTCATTACAAAGAGGTGAAAACATGAAAAGGAAAATATTCCATTATTTTCTATGGGGTAGCCTCCTTGATTATTCAAGCTATTTTAATATCAAGTATTTTAATATCTGAATAACACCTCCTGAATTTTAGCTTTCAATAAAGTCTTAGAGTATGATTATACCCCAAGTATAAAATCACTGAAATAGCACCAACCAGCCAAACTTCTGAGGGTAGAAACATGAAACTTGTAGGACTTGACAGAGTAGCCCAGACCAAATCCATATCCTCAAACAGGTTCAATATTATTTTACATTGAGTCCAACACATTTTTCAAATACTCTGACTATTCCTAGCCCCAGGCGTGCAGATCCATAGTGACTACTCAGTCTTTTCTCAGCTTATATATGGCCAACAGCATGGTCCTTCTTCTTCATGGTCATCTTCTCCAGCCCTTAAAAAAAACATTGGTAGGTTGTTTTCATACTTTCTGTCAGGGTCTCCTGCCATTGATGTTATTTTGGTTTTTTGGTATTCAAAAATGCTTTCAACTACACCCATTTCTGGTGAAGTACGTACACACAAGTAGTAAGAAGCAGATAAACTTCCTGTATCTTCTCCCTTTCCAAGGGAGGTCAGTGCCAACCACAGTACTTTTCCTCTGAGAATTTTGTGTTCTCCTCCTTAAGTGACCTCACTCATCTCTCTTCCTCCCTCGTCATCATATTAATGTGATTTATTGCAACCAGTATGAAAACTGCCCTTTAGGACCTCTAATAGCAGATTTTACCACAAGTGACACAAAGTTTGAAAACATTACTGCTATTTGAATTAGTCTTTCCTTTCATTTTCAGCAAATCTAATCATCCACTCCAGGCTTTAGAACATTAACATCTCTGACTTGCATTTTTGATATTAAAAAATCCCCATCAAGTTTAAAGAAGAGTGCAGGAAATAACTGAAGAAATATTTTAATTGTGCTCAGTCCCAGGTCAATAATAAGAACTGCTGGGGCATGGATAGCAGAAGAGAACAGGAAAAATGGCCATGGCTGTTGAATGGTACCTTCCTCCAGCAGTCTGGAGTATAACAGCCCCAACACTGTTTAGTAATTGCTCTCACTGCCTGTGGAGCTTCATTTCTTTTATATGTTTTTTGCCCCTGTAATACCTTTAAACTAGGAACCAAATAAACATCACATAGTATTGCCACTCAGAAGCTGGGCCAATTCTACTACATGCTAATTTCAATGACATGAAAAGGCAGAAGCTATTTGCCCTTAAGGCGCTAAAGCCTGCATGCATACACAAGTGATTGCCACTACAGTTCTGGCATTTCTCTTTATGCTAGACATGTTGAGAATACCACATGGAAATTTCCAAGCTTTTTTATAGAATCCATGTTGTCTGTTTTTATATACACTAGAGAATATGCTTTTACTGGGGATTGATGAGGGGCAGGAGAGACCATAAAATTTATCAGGAATTGGAAATTTCTAGTCTGCCCCAAAACCAAAACTGTTTCTATGCAGATGTTGCCTGCTGGGAGTTTTAATTAAGTGCCTTAGGGGGTATCCTCAGCAGACAACTGTGCTCCTTGGCGAGACCGCCTCAGTTCCCAGTACACCCTGCCATTTCCATATATAACATGTACAACAAATATTCAACCTTCATCAGCTGTGGGGTCTCACTCCTGTTGGGAATGTCCATACTGAAGAAAAAGTGAATAGGAAACAGCTTCCTGGCACATCATTGCTTGTTGACTGAATAACAAGCTGACAGCATGAATTTTGAGGAATAAGTCTGAAGTTTTCTTCTGAGAGTAGACACTTTTCACAGACCAACATGTAAGTGAGTCAAAACCATTTTCTCAAGAAAAATAATTTACTTAGGTCTAACACACACAAAGTAAAAATTATCTCTCTTAGACAGCATCTCTGGGTTTTGTAACAACATTGGTGGGCTGAGGGCAGCAGTCAGAGGAAATAATTTAGCTGGTTTTCAGATCTGAGGGAAGAGAAGAAAAAAACAAGATTAGCCTGGTGCAGACTATAGGCATAATGCTTGGACACCACCAAAGTCCTACATAAAACATCAGCATTAGTTTTGAGTGTATAGTGGTCCTCTTCAGACATGAAGGGTGAAGATTACTCTCAAGTGAAATAATAATATCAATCAAAATATCTGAACCTGTATTATCTCTCAGGATTATAGCACTATCCCTTGTCTTTCCCCCATCAATCTGTGGCCTCATTGTAAAATTTAGTATCAAGTAGTAGAGTTGCTTGTTGTAATAAATACATTGGAGGCCTATTTTCAAAGGTGGCAGAAACAGAATTTTGCCTAGTTTCATGTGCCACTGAAAATACTTTGTCTGACTCTAGATGGAACAGCAGGTTTTGTTCAGCCATCCATACAATTAAAAAATGGCAACTAGTTGGAACACATAAGTGTTACCAGAACAAAACATAATTTCATCCTAGTTGCAGGCTTAAGTTCTGGGAGAAGTTAGAAGTTCAAGAGAGCAGTTAATTTGCTCTAAACTTTTTTATACAAATGCAAATTCCATTTGTCTGACAATATTTTTCAGCTGCAGATTTATTGTCTCTTTTTTTCATCCCCTGAGGCCAATAGTTTCCAGCAGGCTGCTCTTTCAATTCCTTTGCTTCACAAAGTCAGTCTGTGAGACTGCAGGTAAAAATTCTGTTTGGGGAATGCATTTTTATTATTTCTCAATAAATACTTTATGTGTTTTATTCCACATCCAGCAGTACACTGGTCACAGGGGTTAATAACAAAAGTTCACAATTATGGATGGTGACTGGTTGCTTAGGCTTTACAGCCTTACAAGTTCTCCCTGTGGTTGCTCCATGATGATATAAATATGCTCTAAGTGTCCTTACATTCAAATGTACTTTGACTTTGCAGCAAAGAGCAACATTTGTTAAGATAACAGTGGAGATGTATTTCAAAATGCATAAGGGGCCTTTCAAGTTCACACAGAATTATGGTGAATCACAATACATGCACATTAAGAAATTAATTATTATATATATTTAACAATGATAATATATTGTGTAAAAGCCATTCACCTCTGTGCATGCACACACTTCAGACAAATATACAGAAACTCTTGGAAGTGCTCATCAACCTAATTTTCATGCACAATATCAAATATTCACAGCTAAAAAATATCTGAATATAATTCTTACAGAAAATACTTTTTCTTAGAGCACAAAAAGAGTCATGGCCTTGCTAATTCAGTTACAGCAGTTGCAGTAGTAATACCACTGTTTGCGACCTACGTGTTCTTCAGTTTGGGGCTTTTTTTTCAAGGTGAAAGAGTTTAAAATAACAATGTTAAAGCCTCCAAATGAACAGATGAGAAGAAAAACACCTGAACATGAGGAAAAGCTTTTTTAGTCTGAGGGTGACTGGACACTGGAACACATTGCCCAGAGAAGTCGTGGAGTCTCCTTGTCTGGAGATATTCAAAGGCTGTCTGGACACAAACCTGAATAGTGTGCTCTAGAGGGACTCTGCTTGAGCGCAGAGTGTCTCCAACCCAAACCATTCCATGATTCTATGATGTGGACGTAATTAACATGGCGGATTTTTTCTATCTCTGCAACTGAAAAATATGAAAAAAACACCATAGTTCACAGAATCACAGAGTTACAGGGCAGGTGAGGTTGGAAGGGACCTCAAAGATCACCTGGTTCTGACCCCTCTGCCATAGGCAAGCACCCCCCAGACATGGGGTTATCTATAATTGTCATTTTTGTATTGTAGAGATCATACTAAGCAACCTCATTATATCAAAGCGATCTTGGACACAAAGTACCCTGGTTGATACTATCTAGACCTGGGTCATGTTAGAATTTTAGGGTTTTCTGTGATAAAATGATTTAGTTTAACTCAGATTACAAGAGTCCACTTAGATACATAGTTGGAAACCCCCAAAATTAACAACATGACCTAGAGGTTCCTGTAGCCTTATGTTTTTCTAAATAATTTTAAGGTGCATTTCATCACATTTCTATTATCCAAGTTCTATATTGGCATTTCTATCCTACTATTTTTCCTTCTCTTTTCTTACAATGCATAAGATTATAAATAAAGAAATACAAAGCTAACGATTCCAGCTGCTTTGCAAAAACCTCGAAACATAGTGCCCTACAGCATGCACCACATCTGCATCTGCTCTGCAGCCTCAGGGACATACCAATCCACACCTGAATGCTAAAAGTGCCATTCAGACAAACTATTAGGTGCCTGCATAGAAGAGAATAACCAAAAGTTCTCAATAATGCTCAAAATACATGTTCACACAGGTCAGAAACACAACCCTGTTGTGGACACATGCACACAACAATGCACCAACAGATATGTAGGGAAGCACAGTGGAATTGACAATTAGAGGCTGAGGTAAGAAATTTAGAGGCCAGATGAAAGTTCCCTCCTCTGCCTGGACAGACCTGCATCATGCACAGGAGCACATCCTAGCCGTGGCAGCGGTCTTCCCTGTGCATGCTGATCCTCTTTGATGAGACACTGAAGTGTTCGCCAGGTGCTGGAGAGACAAGTAAATAACTGATCACTGGGACACTTGTCCGGGATTTGGGACACTTGGGTTCTGCTCTTCACATGCAAAAATGTTCCAATACTTTATACCCAAAGAGGAACATTTAAAAAACAAAACAAAACAAAAAATACACCTCAAAAAACCCCAAACAACAAAAAACCCCAACAAACCTTCCAACCAAACAAACCAGCAAGCCAACATAAAAAACCAATGAAAGCAACTGAGCCAGAGTACCCTATAATCCAGAGCGTTAACTTGCAGGAGAAAAAAGAGTTCAGATAGATGTCTTTACTACCTTCATCTCAGAAGGGATCTGGAATTCAAAAATAAAGTATCCTAGTGGTTAGAATGCCTGTGTTTCCTCTCCTCAACTAAGCAATAATAACAAAGGGCAACACTTAACAAGACTGACTGAGAGGACACAAAGTTGTGACAGGAATGACGGCAGTCTACTAAATAGCTTGGTTTTATACTGATATACTGATGCTTGGTTTTATAATATGTAGGCACAGATGCAGATGGCAGAATTATACTTGTGCACATTTGCATGCTACAGAAATCCAATCTTAGGTTAAAACTTATAAAAACCATGAATAAAACAACATCTGTAGTTCTCAATCCAGTCACAGTGTTAGCATTAGTATATCCAGAAAGGTATTGTTCTATCACCTCAAATGAAGCTTTAATTTCAAATTGTTAGGTAAACATGACATAGTCAACTTTTTTGACACAGCCAAAATATCTGTTCCCTTTTCATAGAAGCAGCCAGGAATTCCTTAATTTCACACAGACAGGCAGAAAAGAATTCCTCAGCACCCAACTTTCTCCCAAGAGAGATCTTTTGAGCATTTCTGCAGATGAGAGTCTCAAATCAGATATTTACAGGTCCAAGACAACTACCCAGACCATACTAGAAACTTTTTAAAGAAATTATTCTTCCTAAAGGTTCAATTCTACTCAACATTATTCATAACTTTACCTTGAAACACTTCTTAAAAACTATTACCTGCCTCACTGTGAACAGCTCAGAGTAGAACTCTGAGGCTGCCTTGGGAGTCTCTGGACTGTTTGACATCTCACATCACTCAGCTGCCCAGAGAGAACTGGGACAGCTCAGCTGCTGCTGAAAGTCAGAAGATTCAGACAGCTTGTGGCAGACAGGGAAACACCAAGGAACACATTAAGATAGATCAGACATGGCAGGCATACGCAGAAATCCTAAAATAGGCTACCATCTAGGAATGCTACAAACAAGCCATGAGCAACTGTGAGCCCATACTGTGGGCAGTAAAGATTTCCCTCCACAGGCACACTCCTGCCACATAGCCAAAGGAAGATAGAAGCTGATTTCTTTCAAAACAAAATAATAAGAGGATACACTGAGAATAAAAAGATCTCTTCTTGAAAGCCATACCCTTGCAGCACTCCAGTACAGAGCTACAATTCAGCCCAAGCGGGTTTGAACCACTGCCCATCACACTGGGTACAACACAGATAACTATAAAATACATAGTGCCACCTCCTCATGCCATCTTGAAAAGATCCACAGTACTTTAAAAAAACCCAAAGAGAAAAACCAGATTTCACTGGTTTTTGCAAGCAGTTTCTGATATCCCTCTAACATAAAGTTTTTAGTTTATTGTTCTGCATACCCTATTTTCTACCTCCCTTCATCCTGTATTGCAGACTGAAGCACACCATGCCTTATATGCACATTTTCCTTTCCTAACATATTTCTTTCCATCCCCATTACCTTTATAGCATCTCTAATTAAAATCTTAGTAATTCTTTGACACCTGAATAATCACAGAATAATTCAGGTTGTAAAAAACTTTTAAGATCATTGAGTCCAACCCCTAGCCTAACAATGTCAAGTCCAACACTCAGCTGTGTCCCTAAGCACCACATTTACATGTCTTTTAAGTACCTCAGGGATGCTGACCCAGCCACTTTCCTGGGCAGCCTGTCCCCATGCTTAATAACCCTTTTGAGTGAAGAAAGTTTTCCTAACATCCAATCTACATCTTAGTACAACTTGAGGCCATTTCATCTTGTCCCATCGCTTGTTACCTGGGAGAAGAGACCTACGCTAGATTTTAGAACATTTCTGGATCCTTAAACATTAATTTGTTTCCCTCTTCTATCTTCATTTAAGAAAAATAAGAAACGCAGGCTTACGTATGAATACTCTTTTTAAAGCCATAGAGCATGCAAGTGTACCTGTTCCATATAAAAGCCTATCTCTTCCAAAAACTAGCTTTCTACTCTGAACTTATATTGATTGCATCAGCAAGCTATGAACGTTCTCATTAGTGCACCGTGCTCTTGGCAACTGCACATTTGCCTCATTTTCTTTTCGTTAGCTCACTTTCCTTTTGTTAGGGATTAGCACACTTCCTGAACAAAGTTCTTCCCCAGCTTGGTCCTGTCTGGTAACCAGATCTGTCATATTATTACAACCTTCAATAAATGAAATGCAGGCTTAATACTAGAAAACCACTTATAGTAAACATGCAACACTTCCCCTGCATTACCAACTTTCCTGTGTGCTAGTGCCCTTTTATCTGACACAGCTGCAGCTTCTCTGAAGGGAACTTGTGTGAGACACCCAGCCAGGAGGCCAGCCCCAGCAAGCAGGCAGTGTTATAGAATACTTGTGTGATCCCTGCAACAGGGAGGAGGAGCAGAGCAAACAGGTGTAAATGGAGAAAGCAGTTGTCTGCATGGAAAAAGGCTTGTTTGCAGGTATCAGGAGGGCCTGTAGATGTTTAAACCTCAAATAGTGGGAGGAAAAGCTGGGAGAAGGAAGCAACTCACAGATCCCAAATGTCCCATTACCCTGTGATTTTTACCCATAGCTTCATAAAAGCTGTGTTACCTGTTTTAGTATACTTAACCTTCCACAAAATACCACTAGCTGCTCCTCCACCCAGCCCTGGGGCACCACACCAATCCTTTCTATACCCACCTATAGGTCCTGAAATGTCCAGACTGCTCTCTGCTGTTATCTTGATGCCAGGATGTCCTGATTTGGCTCTATTCTGCAAATTCCTAAAGAACAAACGAGTAATTGAAAGGGCTACCTAGCATTTCCTAGTGAAGACATTGTCACAAAATACAGTGCTTTGTGAAAACAAGTATGGAGATAAGGATGATGGAGGTTTTCGATACTAGAATCTGCTCCAAATTAGACAGATGATACAATGTAGACATTAATAATTGCATCACTTCGTTCGCATCATCAAACAGTTTGTGGTAACTTAGTAACTAGTTTTCTCACTGCATAAACAGGCATTTTTAAACGTTCTGTTCTGAATTCAGTTAGGTAACTGACTAATTTCACCATGCTTGGGTTCTTTTTTTTTCCATTAACAGAACTAAATGTTAATTACCATATCTTACTGCTACTACTACCCACTTCTTGCACTTCATTTATTGGAAAAAAATAAAAGAGATTGAATATAACAACTGTTCTAGGTTAAATAATTTAATTACTTTGGATAATGGCTTAATTAACTAGACAAACAACATAGAAGAAATGCATGCCACGCTACGATTGTATGTTATGTCCAGGTTTTGTAATGAATTGAGGTAAGTATCCCATTCCTGACAGCTAATAATGGGGAATTACTTGCTCATTTGAAGAAATATAGTGCTGGAGTCTACACTAAGGCAGGTCCCTAGCAGGGGACAGATAGACACTGTAAAGATCTATGTAGTTGAGACAGTTTGCTTTAAGGTACAAGAGAATAGTGAGCCTGTTTTTTTCCCTCTGATGGTAATTTGCAATCCTGACCATTGCTTGAGATATGAACCAAGCAAACCAAGTGAACTGCAGAACTGAAAAACCATTCATGACACTGTAGAGATATGTCTATGGGCAAGTAGCATCTAAAATTAAAGTGAAAAGAAAACCCCTTCCTGGATAGTTACAAAAAAGTACAAGTTGATAATCCAACAGAATGAGCTATTGAAGGAGACTTCCTCCAGTTTCAAATGAATTCTGCCAACAAAAGTCTTCCTCATGCCAAAACCCTCTCCTGAAGGGATTCATCCCTTCAGAAGCAGGTGTTCTTTCACATTTCTCTGTTTACCTGTTATAATGCACAATTTGGCAATAAACAGACTTACCTCTGCATTATTTGGCCCATGATACAAAACCTGTGAATGAAATCCTAGTACTGCTTGCACGGTAGTGAGAGTTTGGCCACTGAACAAGGTATGCTTTTATTTAAGACAAGGTGTTCACATTCAGAAGCCTTGGTCCTTTTCTTTACTTAAAAGATGTTTCACTTAGTAAGGACACAGTCTTCTTCCTTCTATCAAACTGCATGACTGAAACCTCATTAAAAGGTAATTCGCCTCTCAAAGACTGGAAGAAGAAGTCAGCCAGATGTGCTTCTACAAAGACTTTCTAAAACAGAAAACTTTTAGCTAAAAGTAAGGAAACAGAAGCACAAGATGAGACAAGCTACAGAGGGTGAGAATCTGCTTCACTCTCTACATTTTTAAGATTTTAATAACAGGCTAAACTGGTGGTGGGACTCGGTTAATTTTCAAGAGCACACTTCCAGCTCTGTGTTTCTGTGATACAAGCACCCAACTCATCATTTATATTAAAAAACTTCGCAAGTTTGAGCTTGCTGGATTAAGGATAGTTTGACATATCAGAATAGAACAGAGTAAAAAAGAAAATAACTGTCTAAAGCTGTGCCATCTTTTTCACTATGAGAATAATTCTGGCTTTAAAAATCATTCTTTTTTAATATAATTTCTCATTTTATTAATAGAACGGGAATACAATAATATTTACATGGCATTTTTAGTTGATTTTCAGAGTGCAGGAGAAAACTACACGAGAAGAAAATAAAAATTCTACCACCAAAGAGAAATATCTCTGTTTAGTAAAAGTTGCAATGGAATATCTTAAAACCCAATTAGAAGGCCTGCTCTCCTCAGACTTAAGGAGAGAAATGTTCTATTTTTAAGGGTCTTGTGGAAACTTCTACCAAAATCTTGCATGTTCAGGGATAGAAAACATTAATCATATAGGCTAAAGGGGATCTAATTAAAGACACTTTATAAGAGGCATGTGTGTATGTAAAAGAAAAATAGAACTCTCAAGTTTCCGCTTTGCAGTAAGTTGGTGTCCTAGAAATAGCATCTATATTACAAACGCAAATATAAACACCATAAACACCCTATGAAAGAGGAGTGCCACGTCCGCGTCCAAGGTGGCTTTATGTTAGTGCCTTAGCTCACCACTGAGGTACAGAAAATTGTGTAGAATACATAGAATTTACTAACTGTTCATACTATTCATATCCTAAATGACATCCAGATGTTCAGGGCCTATCTACCGTGGCTGCATCCATGCTTTAGAACACAGAGGGGATTTCTATCTTAGTTCCTTAAACTCTAAACCTTGGTTTCAGACTCTCTTCTGCTAATCTGCTTCTGGATCTGGGACAGATTTCTGGTTTCTTGAATGCATCAGAGTAGTGTCTTTTGTCTTTTAATGCTCCATTTAATATCCTCCACTTCAGATTGTTTCCTCTTCCATTCTTACCTTAATCAAAAAGCCCTTCCTTAGCTTATCCTCTGTAGTTGATGTCATGAATATTTTTATTCTTTCAAAGTATAAGAATGGGGGCCTTTTTGTTTGCCTTTTTATTGGGAGGGGATTGAGGGTATTTTTGAGAAAAGTTGCCTACTCAATCTTGTAAAATTGTTTGTAAATTAAATGTTGGATCCCAACTACTTCTTTGAGGATCAGACTATTCTGTACTTAATTAATGCCATTAACCAAAAGAGTCTTCTTTCATATATATCTCTATCATCATCTTGAAAACTGGCCTATGCAGATGGGCAGATACTGAGATTCCTTTTGGAAACCAAAATCAATAGATTTACTGGACAGTAAAATAAAACAAAACAAAACAAAAATTAAAAAATAATATTCCTACAGTCAAGTTTAAAATTCCCTCCCCAAAACAAGTTAGTGATCTTGACATTTGCCAGCACCCGGAAATTGACCTGAACTCAATCTAAATTAAGGTAAATGTAAAATAAACAATTTACTGACAGAAGCTAAAGAGATGAAAGTTAAATATTTTACTAAATAAATAAATAAAATATGCAAAGAAAGCTTCCTACTTCTCTCAGCTCCAAAGGTTCACATGGAACCCACCGTTAGACATTCATAGCTCAGGTCCCAGCATCTAGTTGCTTGACACAGTCACAGGGCATGAAATTTTTAAACAGAAGAGTATTTGATTTGGGATCCTCTACTTTCTGCTTCTCCTCAACACTTCAGATCTTCTCATTCAAATCTTCTTCCCATCACTTCTTCCTTCAAAGATGTCCTATGATTTCCCACCCTCTGGCTGCTCCCATCCACTTGGGAAACCTTGGTATTCCCTGGGTATGATTAGAAGTGATTACCACGGGTCCAAATGGCAAGCAGTCAGCTATGAGTGCTGTAGTGCTTGACAGACTTGTAGCCCCTTGAACAGCAAAAGGCCTGTCTGGGCAGATTCAAATCCTTATGCATATCTTCTTTACATAATTAACCTGTATTCTTTAGATACAGGTAACCTCATTAATCATACTTTCTAGAGTCATCCTGTTGGGATTAATGTATGCAGCATATGATTGGATTTCACTTGGGAACAGACATAACAGTAACTACTCACTTCAGGGTAATACCAGCCCTTCCCTGACTGCTCCCTAAGCTAACACTTGAGGTGTAATCTGACAGATTTTTAAATAATAATTATGTTTATTACAAAGAGAATTATCACAGTGTATCTACCCGTCTGTTTAAATGATCATCTATCCCAGTGCCAAATGAGAAAGAACCAGTTGACATTCCTAAGTCTCATCGGTTAGAAAGGATGGCTTCCTCCTGTGAGCACGTCCTTAAAATTTGGAAGTTATCACTACAGTGACATACCGAGGTTTCTTCGGCACCACCTTCTCTGCACGAAAAGTAAGTCCACTCGTCTAGCAGTAATGGCCCATTTTTCACATGGCAGCATATCCTCCAATGCTGTAGAGTGACTACAGTAGTAGTGGTCCTTATGCCTTTATAATTAATATCACACATAAGGGAAAACTGAGATGACCTTTAAAACCCACCTCCCCCCCCAAAAAATTTAATTACCTAGAGCTGAAATGGGAAGAGAACAATTGCAATAACTAGAAGCTTTGTATTTCCACCCACAATTAGATGTATCACTGTTAGGTTCAAAAAGGTTACCAACAATACAGGAAGAAAATTTAAAATAACTAAAAAAAAAAAAAGTTGCAATCAGTCCAACCTGAGTGAACAACTGTGTAAGAATCCACAACAGAAAAAAATCTCCTCATCACTTGTGTATGCCTTATCAAACATTAGAAACATTTCTAAAAACATTAGAAAAGGGAAAGGATTCTGTGCAAGGAAAAAATAAACTAAGTGAGAAATTGAAGAGATCAATTTATAATATGAGTATAAGAAACTGACCCAAAAGCCATTGGTATCAGTGGGAACACTTTATAAGGGAATCACAAAAAATTATCTGCGCTTTGTTTGCTATCATCCCGTGTTAGCAGCATACACAACTCTTACAACCAGCCAAAGGTAAGGATAAACATTACATTTAATTATAAATATTGGCCTGAGTGTTACTTATTAAAATAAAATGTTTGCAAGTTTTGGATGACTCAGAAGAAAAAAAATCGCAACTCAGGTCATTAAAAACAGTCCAAAATGTAACTAAACTGCATGGCAGCATGTTTACTGGTTAGACCTGTGTGGGGGACTGGGAAACAGTGTGAGAACTCTATTCCCAATTGGCGACATGATCCAGGCCAAGTTATTTAGCTCCTGTTTGTTTATCAATCTGCAACATGGGTGTAAGAAAAGTTATTTCCCAGATGGCAGCATGGTGAAACTTAATTGATGTTTGTAAATTTCTGGCAGAGTCTCTGATGAGAGGTGAGCACAAAATAATATTACATTCACCTTCTGGGAGCTCCTACATTATTTCATAAATGCAATAAAGATAAATTGAGGGTTACAAGAAGAGAATTATTAAAAATATGCTGTAATAATTAGTGCATTCAAAACATGCATTCATGTTCACAGAATACTAATCAGTACTTGTACATAAGTAGAGATCAGACTCAGGTAGTGAATGTTTTATATTGTGAGGTGAATGCAACTTGTCCTTGAAAAGTTCAAATCACTTTCTTTCTTCCACCCTGACTTTACTGAAATGACCCAAAATGTCTTAAAAAAAAGATATAGATATATATATAGATATATATATAGATATATATAGATATATATATTTTTTAATTACCTTCACAGAATACATTCCAGGGCAACCATAAATTGCAGTAGCGCTCCATTTTCCATCTCTAAACTAGACATGGGAACTGACACCTTGGGCCCGAATTCAGATAGCATTTTCCACAGGGTGCTATCTCCAGCAGTGAGCAGCACCATATGTTGCTATAGGATGTTCCCTTCCTACTTCACATATTAGATATTACTGAGGGATTCTGGCTTACTTTCAAGTCTTTTCCTGTTTTCAGGCGTAACTGTTATAACTCTGACTGCCCTTGTTACCCATAAAAAATCCTATCCTTCTCACTTCTTGCTAAAAATGTCATTCTATTGCAGATTTCCACAGACAAATACCAGCTTGGACAGCAACTCATGGAGATAATACTACTGTCTTTCTCTCTTCCTTTTTCATAATGACTTGTTTCAATTCCCTCTAGCAGCATGGAGGGCAGAAGATGGCAGATCCAAAGAAAAAGTCATTCACTAGAACTTAGGAGACACTGTTAATTCTCCTACATGTTTCTGTACTCTTCCTCAGAAGTCAGGATAAAGGGCCTATAGGTCTAAAATAAAATTTTAAAAATATTTTAAGATACATCTTTTAGGACAAGCTGGATTCATGATCTGTCTGTGTGTAAGATTGGGACAGCAATGCCTCACTGGTAGACCCCATGGGAGTCCAATGCAAGTGACACACTTCAATGCTGAGAAGCCACAGGTACTACTGCAGAATTTGGACTTCATCTTAGACAGTGGCTTGAGCCAGAAAGAAGGTAGAGGAAGGCAATGTTTTACTATTAGCTGCTACAAATTCTTATGGACCTGAATCTAAAACAAGGCAAAACCCTAAGAATTCAACTCCATTATGTGACTTCTTCAACTTGATGTCTTACAATGTCACCTACTACAGTGACAACCTGTTCATGAAACTTGATCAAACAAAAAAATATACACTTAACAAAACAAAAACAAACCAAACAAAAAATAAAACAAAGGAACCCACAAAACCAAAACCAAACAAACAAAAAAACAAAACCAAACAAACCAAAACCCAAAACCAAAAAATAAAAACCAAACCAAATGAAAAAAAAAAAAAAAACAACCACTAAGCAAATAAGAAACAACTTCATGCAATCTGAAGACCCCTGGGTTGCTGTTTTGGGGTAGGCATTTTATCTGTTTGGAAATGGTGGGTTTGATTATTTCTTATTTGTCTTATGGTTTTTTGTTTGGCGTTTTTTGTTCTGGGTTTTTTTTAATAAGACCTATCCCAGTTTGCCAGCAATAGACTATGCATTTTGCTTAAACTGGGATGTACAGTCTGAGTCTCTTGGAATGAATGTTCCTCCAATTAATGCAAATATATCCATTTGACACATTGACATCTCTGGGTTTGTCTTGCTACCAAGTGCGACTGTTTCCATGTCCCCTTTCCATCTGATTACTTATTAAATTTAAAAAAACATAGTAAAAAAAAAAAAAATCCATTTTCCAGAGGTTGATTGTGCATGGGAAAAAAGATGTTTCTTTAGCATGGATACAGCTATGTTGTTGGTCTGATCTGTTTTCTTCATACTTTTCCTTCACATTCCTTTGTAAACAACCACTCTTCATAGCAGAGGTTTAATTACAGGTATTAAACAACACCCCTTCCTGTTGAAAGGACTGCTTCTTTTCTTTGACCTAGTTTTTCAGGCTTTCTGCAAAATCAAGCACCTGAACACATCTTACGCTTTAAAAAAAACTGCATCCACTGTAAGATTTCATAAAACGGAAGTCAAAATTTGGGAGTCATGAGAAGATTCACACAAGCAGTGTTCATATGCCAGTGTGCACCATCATAGTTCGAGGTGTAATCCAAGAGTAGTATCCAGATCTTATTTAGAAGATGCAGCTTTGATATAGTGTAGTGGTTTGGTCCAAAACACTCATTACTATTTACCTTCTGTGAGATAAGAATTAGGAGAAACGCAAAGCAGGCACCAATGACATATACTTAAATAACTTCCACATGGAAGTTGTCTCCTGAGAGTGTAATTACTAGCTGGTGCTCCCATATGGAAAGGAGCCATGATGGAAAGAGTGCAGTGTCTACTGAAAACTGCACAGAATAACACAACTGCTTAATGCAACTAATTATTAGCACTAGACATTTTCTAAAAATGTTATATGCTAACATCTCTTTATGCAGACAGTATAGTTATCTACAATATTGTATTCAAAAATGAAAACACATTTCTGATTTTGACATTTCATTATAATATGTGATTCTGAGGTTTAATAGCAGTTTTTCAAGGCTGGATTCCACTGGCACACCCTCAAGAAATTAGGAGTATGTTTGAAGTGGTGAGTATTTGTCTTTCTTTATTTATTTTCTTCTAGACTCTCAGAAATTCATTTTACCTTTTCAGGTAACAAAACTCCCCCTGCTAGATCCTTCATCATTCTAAAAAGAAGTATAGCATACAACCAGCACAAACACTGACCAGAAACTGAGATCTAAGTCCGTGACAGTCAACACTCCAATGTAAACTCCGGCAGCACCGAAGAGTCTTCCCACTAGGAGGCATACAAAAGGAACTAGGACCAACTCATCTAATTTCAGGCACTCAAAGTTGCTTACAAAGAGAGAAAGATTAATCTCCAGAGGATGGTTCATCCTCCTTACCATCTTGCTAGATAACTGAAATGTGTTGGAATGGATCTGGGCTAGACAGCATCTGGGCTGTCTAGATGCAGCAGCTCTAGAAAGCATCCCCTCTACACATTTCTAAAGAAGAGAGTCCAAGAGAGACCTTTTCTAGATCTGGTATTATGTACTGAAAGTGAAAATGGTTTATATCTGTGGCACTGGCCCATAAGGTTTTATAATGCAGAGTGTGGACATCATCATTTCCACAGCGTAGCTTGCTTTCCCTGCTGCCTTCCTTTCCTACAGTGACTTAGGCATGGATCAAACAGAGCTGTTAAAACCTGACAACAAATGTTTCTACAAAATAGTGAGACAGCTCACCAATTCAAATCCAAAATAAATTTTACTACTTCCACTACAGCTGTGGATACAACCCTCTAACTAGGAAAACAAATAAAACCATATTATTACTTCACCAATTTACAGGTAAAAAGTAGTGTTCAAAATTTTGTATTTTGAACATTTTTAGTTTCTCAAATGAGAACTAAAAAAAAAAAAAATCAAAGATAGCTTTTAAGCCTGAAGAAATCATATTCTTACTGCAGAAACAGCAGAAATTGGCTAAGTAAATAGTTTGCTGCAAATTGTTTCTTTGGCTACAGGCACAGGCTAAATATTTGCCCCAATTCACTGGACAATCTCTTAGCACCTGAGGAAAGCTCCTACTGAAGCTATTAAATAAGTATTAATCCATGCTTTGCCTCTAATTAAATGTCATCTAAGTTATCTTATGTGCATTAAGGGCAAAGGATGATACAGTTTTGACTTCAAATAATTAGACGCCTTCTGTTAATTATGCCTGAAGACAGACTTTGATTCAGAAACCTCATGCTACCATTAATGTTTCAGTCTTCCTAATCTGTCCTGGAGAAAGAGAATAATGTCAGCTCTAGAAATGTGATTCTTAACATTGTGGGGGAGAGCAGAATTTTGGACATTCATTTGACAAAGCATCTTATTATGCATATATCCCAAGACAGTGTGCTACTTTAAAAGGTTTATACATAAGCTCTGCTTGAAGCAAAATTTAAAAGTCCTTCTGTTACATTTTTTAAAACATTGAGTGAGAGAGCTTCTGTAAGTGTCCCAGGGCTGGTTACATTCAATTATTAACATCATACAAATGAGACTAATTAACCTTGTATTCCACTATATCTACTACCAATTACCTTTATGTTTTATTTCTAATAGACTTTTGGCTGGCCAATTATTTCACATTTATAATGTCCTCAAATTTTAATTTTTACAAAAATTTATCCTGTTATCCTCTCAGACAGAACGGTGCTTTATTTTTGTCCAAGTTTTGTCCATCAAATGACATTGACTTTTATCCACTAAGTCCCATATCTGACCTGCAGATCACGCAACTCTCGATTCAAACTCAAAGAAATACCAGAAAGTAGGTTCATGCATGGTTCTGTAATTTATAAGCAGATGCAAGTGTGATCATGTCTTATAACCTTGTTTGTGTCTTTTCTGTTGCTCATGTTCTTAGGATATAATTCATCAATATTTTTTGAAGGGAAAGAGCAAAGAATTCTTCTATTTGTATATTGTCTCTAACACCTCAGCTACACTGACCTATGTTCAGTTCCTGAAGGGAATGTAACTATCCGTAACCAAAACACTTATTAATTTTGCTCACAATTTTGTAATCGTCTATAACTTTCTAGATCCACTAGCACTCAGCTCCGGCAAAGCAATCCTTGCAAATTTAAGCAGGAAGGGAAATAAATGCCATAGTCCAGGAAGTGCTCTCCCTACTGTTTGTGGGGAGACTTCTTATCTAGATTTCATGCTTTGCTTTACTGTTTTTCTTCTTCAATTACTTCACTCCCCCTCATCAAGCCTAATGAATGCATCCATCCAGGAAATCGTAACAACATGGTATACAATAACTTCATGCCATAAAGTGGTTACTTTGCATGTTCATGAAATTATTGTGTATTAGTAGTCTTAGATCATTAGGTAGCAGCTCCTTAATCAAGAGCTATTTGCATTGCTACCCTCCAACAACACAACTGTACCATAACTGTACATACCACCTTATGAAATCTAACACAATACTCAATCAAAGAGCCAGAAACAGAAAATTAACAGAAGCTTAGCCTTAATTTTAAGGTTTCATTGAGTAATAGAATTATTAATATTCTATCTTAAGCTTAAAAAAATAATTTAATTGAAAATTTTTATATTTTATAATATATGAGTTCAGGATTCTTTTTTCCTAAGATTTATAGCTTCTTTGAAAAAAAAAATTATTTTCTTACTTCCCTAATACAACTTAAAAGTAAAAATTTCTGCCAGTGTCAGCAAATAAAACATCCCCTTTGACACCAAATGTTGGCAATAAGATGAAAATAGAGTTGTTCTTTTTGATATTAACGGATCTTATTCTTTGAAGTCTGTAACTATAATTTTGGATTCTTACCAACAATCTCATAATTGTGCATGGAAGTATATAGGTCACAGACACAATAGGAACCTGCAGCAACTGTTTGGGGTCCCCGTGGCACAAAATACCACCTGCCATCTAAATCTGAGAAACCTTTCTCTTAGTGTTTCGTTGTAACAATAGAAGACAACTTGATAAAACCTGCTTAATGTTTGAAAACCTGAAAGGCTGACCCAAAATGCACTCAGGTCAGTGAGTCTTTCTGTGTGTCCTCAGGCCTTTTACTAACTTATGATGTCCACCACCAACTGACAGATTAAATCATTTGCATCACTCATGCAGATATAAACTAACAAATTAGGCATGCAGCTAACTAAGGAGTTAAATTTACTACAGCCTGCCACTACCTGATTTGCCTGGATGCAGTGATTTCTTATACTGATAACTTGTAGGTACAAAAAATGCTCATGGACAATAAACTAGACTTTTGAGATATTTTATAGATATATTTTTTAACTCATACGAAGCCTTAGTTTGGGCTGACATTTGCTCAGTATTTGTAAAACAGTGCTACAAACTCGCAACCACCAATCAGAAGCTACATCAAATATGCTGAAACAAGCACCTATATAAGTGTGTGCATTTCATGATCTTGACAGTGGATAAATAAGTAGGGATAGCCTCTTTTCCACCATGCTTTCAACTGGATGGCTCCTCATCCAGTTGAAAGCCAGAGCTTTGGAACATTAAAAACATGGCAGGAATAAAGAGTCTTGTGCTAAAACAAAATACTGAAAGCACCACAGAAAAAAATATATTCAATGTTTACCTCTGACAGGCAGGTTCAATAATCAAACATGCATGATTTAACTTCTTAAAATACATTACCTCAAATGCTTGAGATGGCCCCCTAATCCATGCCTTTCAAAAAAACAATTAAGTTTATGTCAAAGAAGTTTAAGAATCTCAAGCCAGTTACAAATATAAAGAAAATTCCACTGCACAAAGAAGTTACCAAAACTGGCACTACTGAGCAATGTCAGAACAGAGAAGGGCTTGAACTTCTCTAAGTCAGGTGTAAAAAACCGTGGGCAGGATGCTGTCAGAAAACTTTTAAGTCTTTAAGTACCATAATGTGTCTGTTCTGTACCTGTATGGTCACAGAACCAAAACTGACAGAGTTCAAGAAGTGTTTGAACAATGCTCTCAGGCACATGGTGCAACTCTTGGGGCTGTCCAGTGCAGGGTCAAGAGCTGGACTTTGATGATCCTTGTGGGCCCCTTCCAACCTTGAATATTCTGAATCTGTAAATAAAAAACCGAAGTAATAAGAATTTTTAATTAAACTCTGCATAATTTTTATTGTTTAATACTCTGAGCCACACTGAAGTCAAATCTATAATATCTGATTATGACTCCCAGCTGCTACTGTGTATGTTCTGCAATGAACACTTGAATGCATCTGCTATCAGTAACTAATTTGTCTTACTTTGGCCCAAAGCTGTTATGACTGGCATTTCCATCACTCTAACACCTTCTGTGCAACGACACTGACATAGATATTTGAACATTTCATACTCACCTCTGATTTTCCTGAGTGATTTTCAGTTTATTTAAAATTTCTGTGATACTTCCTTCAACTTCCTGTAAAAAAGACATAAATGATGAGAAACATTGAAATACCTTTTGGTATATAACAAAAAAATCTGCAGCAATACTAATTGGCAACATGTCTGATCAGCATTTAAAATACTCCGATACTTTTTACTCCATTAACCTTGACATAAATTATAGTAAGTAGTCTCTGTGTGACAGGAGTTTTAATTTAGCACTACATCTCAAGTTACATATGTCTTTGAGTCTGACATAGAGCCTCTCCTCTTGCCAGTTTTTTACCTTGAGGGAAACTGAACAGACAGTAAAACCAGGTCTTACCATGTGAACAAGGAAGGCTGTTGATAGCTTTGTTTTTGCTACAGCCAGTACTATGCTACAAATGACTTGATTTTGTCCTTCAGCATCCATGACCATTTCTGCCTTTTAGACTGAGCAGCTAGACAAAACTCTGAACGCAATGAGCTTTGTACTTCACATTTCACCTATATCTGAAATGATGCCTACTTTTTTGGCTGCTAACATAGAGCTTCAGACTTCAGAGTGTGCAGCAGAACCAAAAATTGTTTTATTCAAACTACTACTCACTTCTCTCAAGACATCTGTTAGTTCCTGTATTTTACGGAAGTCTTTCCAAGTTCCTCTTGCTGAGCTGTTCCATGAATTTTATATGTCAGAGTTATCTACCACAGGCTTTTACCTCCTTCCAGCGCCTTCAGTACAGTTGGAAGGAGAAAGATTTTGCAGCTTTGGTTTACATATCTGGATCAAAGTACTCTTATAACTCTCCACAGTAGTTTAGGAAAAGAAAAAAAAGATGGAATTGTATCCCATACCTTTCCACTTTCTAGCTGGCAAAGCACAGCAGGCCAAGTCTGGAACTTGCTGGAGCCAAAGAGAAGGTTTCCAGGCACCTGGGATTAGAGCTAGTGAAGGTAACTCATGTATAAACTAGTTTGCAGCATGCCTGAACCGCACTGGGTTCTATGGAAATAAGTTTTATTTGGCATTGGAGAAACATGTTTGATGAGTTGACTTTCATAATTTGAGCCTGAAAAGGCAGTAACAGATCAGTTAAACTGATCTGTTAATATTCCAGCAAAAGAAAACAGAACAGACACACACACTTTTTAAAAACTAAACCTGTGTGGCAAAGAACATGTACTTATGTAACATTATGAAATGCTTTCAAAAGAATATGGCAATGCATTAGTTTAATTAGATTGCTCTTAAATTATAATGGGCTTTCCCTTTCAAATGAGGAGTTTTAAATGTTGAATTGCTGTTACAAATGGTATTACAAACTCAGAAAGCCTACACAAGGATTCAGCCAAAGTGTGCTTGAGGGGCCAACTCTCTAAAGGCCTGCAGGGGCCATTCCATTTTCCCTTACGGCGACTTAAGGAGTACAAGGGGTTTCACTCCCTTGCTGACGTGGCTGTCTCCTGTTGGGACAACTATACAACATTGCCATCTGCTGACTGTCCTTTCTCATTACAGTACAGACAAGCTCGCCCCCCTCCCCCCCCCCCCCCAAAAAATCCCCCACTCTATAAACCAGCAATTTATATTTAAAGACCTTCTGAATATTCGTATTTGTTTTTAAAAAGTAAAAGGAGGAACTTCACAAAGTGGATATTTTTTTAGAGGACCATATTTCATATTTCATTTGTTATCATGCCATGGGGGAACATATCTTAGAGAGTGTACATGGGAACATTACCTAAGGCACATGGATCCTAAGTTGTCCTGTTTGCTAGGAAAAAAAAAAAAAAAAAGAAAAGGAAGAGTTTGTGACTAATTGGATGAATTGCTGCTGTTAATTGTTTTAATATCTTGATACCAAGTAAATCGTCTAAAAAACCTAGATTTTTTTTTCATTCCCCAAAGCTCTCTGCTGTTGAAGGCCTCCTAATTGCTTCAGAAACAAGTGACAAACTTCTGTCTTGTACTCTTAGGTAGCAGTGCACAGGGTTGGTTGAAAAATTAGGCAAGAAAAACACTTTTTTAAAACATGTCATTAAATTTAAAGATGGTCAAACATATAACAAGAACACAATGGCTGTACCTATACCTGCAGTTTTCATATTATGTTTTTCACTGGTTTTTTCAGCTTTCCTGTGAGGTTTTGGCACATGTTTTATTCTTAGTATAATTAATTGATTAATTTATTCTCCTGTCAACAGGTATAACTCTGCTTCAGGGGACAGTAAGTTTGGAGATGTGCTTGACCTTTTAGATGCTTAGTCAAACATACACATTACATGAACAACTGCTGTTTGCCCACCATTAGGAGTGACACATTATCCCCTTCTCATGCTGACTGTACTTTTAGCTGCATGAAATTACCTCCTCACTTCACACAGCTGGAACACTTATGAGCATAACCAGTGACAAGGACATGTTGAAGTGCCTTTATTGAAATCTTGTGCTATTTCTAACTGCACAGCAGCCAGAAGAAAAGGAATACTTTTTGTAAGTGCTGAATGCACTAATCCTGCAGAAATTTGCAAGCATATGTCTTTTATAGTTTAAGTGGTCATCACACAGGCCATTTTCAGTATGCAAATTTTAGCACATGAACAAATTTCTGCAAGTTCTGTACCTTGGATTACATAGTATTCAATACCAGCCTATCTCTCACTGCTTGCTTTGTACAGCACCAATAACTATGAGAGCGGAACCAGTAATGACAGAGCCTAGTGAATTACAGAAAAAAAAGTAACAACCTTATTCTGCAAACAAGTATTCATGTTAATATTTGCCATTTTATTAAAAACCAATTACCTGATATCAAGAACCCATCACAGACTTCTCATCCTATCTAGATTTAAACTTGACCTTCCTGTTTGTATCTGAAATGTGTTAACAGCTATGGTCATTTTTATATACTAGTGAATAATCTGCAGTAATGTTTGGTTATTTCAGCATCCAGAAATGAGATTTCAAAGGGAATCAGGAGACAGTCCTATCTCTCCCTCCTTGAAGTCACTAGGCATTTCAGCATTCATTTGAAGGATAGATGATGCCAACTTAGAATACTTAAAAATCCCACCCAGAACTTTTCTGTTTCTCCAGGCCAAGAAACAAACAAGTTTTTAAAAATGATGCTACTGTTTAATGTGTATTTACTTGTAAATCCCCAAACTTGTAGCATGAATACAGAAATAACCCTTATGTATGTAGATCATCATGTGACACAGTAAGGGTCAGCCTACAAGCCTCCCATTGCAGGGGCAGAGGCTAAGATGCTGTGGTGAACGTAGAAGCAACCAAACTAGGCACATATTGTGTGTGAGGATAAAAGACCACTGAGGGCCAACATCTCAGTGCTAAAAGGTCCATCGTGGTAGTGCCTACATGGACAACAGTATTTCTCCAGAAATTTTACTAAGATGTGTTTAGAGTCCATGATTTTTTTACCTGTATTTTTTTAAGAGTGTTTGCCATTATATGCACCATCACAGCATAAACCACTATTTCTTCCTTCAGAGTCTCTAGTGTGTTCATTCTTCCCATTTATCAAGAACCTTACACCTCATAGATTCAAGTTGTTCTGAAGCAGAGAGCAGGATTTTTTGCTAGTCTCTTCATCTCATGTCTGCTGCAGGTTTCCAGAAGTAAAAAAGTACATGCACTATTTAAAGGACAAAGCCAGCAGTGCAAAGCTAATTGTCATCTAAGGCTGTGCCCACAAGGTTTTTAGTAGGCACACCCATATATAAGCTTGAGTTATATGCACACCAAGCATCCACAACATTGCCCCAAATTCGGTTGGGTACACACACCCACTGTGCCCACACTATTTCCACCAAATGAATGCTGGCACATGGGCTATGCCACTCACCTTTCACAGTCATCCCAACCAAGACCCTTTAGCCCTTCATACAAAAATAGTCAGGCTCTAGGCACAATGGGAACACAGCTAAGGAAGAAATTACTGAGTTCCAGCACAAAGAACAGGTAACAGCATGCAAGAAGCAGAATAAACATGCTATACTCCCTTAGGAGAGTCCAGAAGAAAACGCATTTCAGAATTTTACAGGCCAACTTCACTGTCACTTCACCCACTCACCTCACTACAAGTCAGTAATGTTATGTTACAAGATCCCACATGGCCAGCTCATGCTCCTGTCCAGCCAGGGTCTTATCAAAGACCTTTTTTGATTTTTCACAGCTTGTCAGCAAGCTCGTCTGCAGCCTGTCAGTGTCCACGCTGCTGCAGCCAGAGCTGTATTACAGGCCCTTGCCAGCCCCTCATTAGGGAATGAGAGGAACTACATGCACAAATAGTGCCCTCCACTCCAGTGCTCTGTACTAATATAAATAAACTTTCTTCCCTGGTGGCAGTGCAGCTGAGGATCATCCTGTTTTACCTGTCTCCCATACCTGTGTCTGTAGGCAAGGGAAGCTATGGAGAATGGAATAGCCAGGAAAGATGGGTGCCGGGTTACACCTCCAAGGCTTTGCAATTGCAAAAGGGAAGGAAGGAGAAAGGCAAGGCACAGGTGAAGGGGGTGAGAATGCGGAAAGGAAGAACTGGCGTTTCTCTGCTGTGTGAGAGCTTCTAACCTCGCTCTCTGGCTTGTCTCACTCCTGCAATGAGCAGGTCAGGAAAATCCTGTTGACTGAGGGGCTGCCCTGGAGCTGGGAGGGGCTTTCAGAACCTGCAGTAGTTCATGAGCCATACTTGACATGTAACAGCTTTGTGCCGTGCTGTTGGATTGAGGACCAGGCACTATATTGAGTAATGATGATGTTTCAGCGTTGAAGATCACAGAACACCTAAATTTGCTACTCTCAAGCAGTTTGTCACTGGCAGCCAGCCCTCCTCTTCATCCCTCTGGTCTGTGATGCAGTATCAGCACTCAGTCAATAGGTCCAGTGGGAGTCAACAGCTTTGATGAAGACTGAGGCATCTTCAGTCTTGAGCCGAACTTGAGTGATGCGCTGCCCCATGTGGGGAAAGGGCCTGACCATGCTTCCTGCTGCTTCCTGCCCTGGGGTCCAACAGCCACTAGTTTCTCAAAGATCCTTTCTTTTCGTGTGAACCACTGTAAATGATAGAAGAGCATAGTCTCAGTCTATGGATCAGGATAAGTGACTGGTCCTGGAAGGGCCTCACAGAAATGTTATCTGGAGAGAAGAAAAGAATGCCTTTTGTTTTAGAAAAATATTAGGAAAACTTTTAATTCCATTTTAAAATATAATCAGATCTCCCTTTTTTCCTCTGAGAAAATTGTAAAGTTTTCATTTCAGGTTGATGTTGATTGAACACTTTTTAAATTGCTTACCATCCCACATTAAAACAAAATGAAAAAGCCAAAAAAAACCCAAACCAAACAAAACCAAACCAAAAGACCTAAACAACAACAAATAAAATAAAATAAAATAAAATAAAATAAAAATAAAATAATATTTGTAAAGCTTTGTTCCCTACAGTGCCAGCACATGTTAGCATATGTGGCCCAAATTTCTTGGCTTGGGCTTCTAAATACAGCAGTAAGATGAAAAGAAGAACAGGAACATTAACATCTTTCTGACTTGGTTGGTTTTGATTCCTCAATGTGTAATTGAGGAAGATAGGGAGGGGAAGTTTGAGGTTAACTGAGATAGTACTTCCGAAATTAGTACCTGGTAAGGAGGAGAAAGCAAGAAACATTTACGCATTGTTTAAATGCCCTTTAGCTCATTTTATGCAAAACTATTCCTCAGATATGCCTTGGCCTGGAGAGCTCTGTTTGTTTTATTCATTAGTCCTGTGGGAGATCCAGAGCCAATGACTGATTTTATGGTTTTTTTAGTGGTTGACTGCAAAGCAATGGAATTCAAAATCTGTACCATGCTGTAGAAGCAAACATAATCAGAGAGCTGCATTCAGGCATACATTTATTGATAGGAAGACAGTTACACCAGGGAGAAATGTGGGCCAGTTTAGCTGCTGAAGGAAAAAAAAAACACAACCAGAGCTGGTTTGACTGCTCAAGTAATGTTCCTGATACTACACAGAAAGAAGATTTGGATCTTTCTTTTCTCTCAAAGAGGAAGTGTAGAAGGCGCTTTACATCACCATGTGAACAGCTATTTCCTTATTTACCACTTTATAATTGACTGATATTTTCTCAAGCTCTGGAAGAAAACGACTTTCAGAACAGGGTCTCACTAAAGTCATAAAATGCAGGTGTGCTGCAGTCATACTATACTTCATCCTGATGACATTTCACAGGATTTCCTAGTTTATCACCTGTCAGCTTTATTTTTTTCCCACAACTTTCCAGATTCATGTCTTTTATCCTGCTTGAAGATCCTAATCCAGATTCCACTGATCAAAAGGCTTACTTATCAAAAGACACTGCTTTCTTGAGCAATACATAAATAGACTGCAAACCTCAGTGCTGTTACTGAATCAAAGCACTGAGCAAACCTCCAAGAGGGACTGGACTATCCTATGGATAACTACAGCATTCAGGAATGATGAAGTGAAGGCTGAAAAGAAGTTTAGGAAGGGCACTTGAAAGCATGTGATTCAGGGTTTAACCTCCTCATCATAAGCATGTAATCCAGTTATTATGTTTCTTCCAGCTGAAGGGTTTCATCCCCTGAGACACCTCTAACACTTTAGAAAGTCTTCCACTGACACCTACTGGTTTCAGATAAGGCCAGGAGTAAAAGAAGTATAAGAAATATTACATACCTGATGTCATTAGATATCAGCACATTTTGATCATACTAACAGGAAAAATTTCAACAGCAGAGGTAAGTTTTGATTGGTTCTCCTTCTGACCCTTTAGAACCTTATTTCCATAATTTATACCATATGTCTTTTCTGCTCAACTCAGAACTGTCCTATCACTCACCTGTTTTATTGTCTGGAGTCTGATTCATCTCTTGCACTGTTTCTAATTTTTTCTTCAGTTTAGACTAGAACAAAAGAGAACAACATTTTCACAAATATCTTTTTGGGATCATATACAAAGGTAGAAATAAGCAAATAGTTGTTTGTTACATATAATGAAGATTATTACACATGCCCAGAGGTCAAATGTTGCTCTAGCAAGGCAGAGAGAAACTGAGCCTCAGTGAATTACAGCAAAGTGACTCCAGGTTTGAATGCTCAGTGATGCAAAGGAGAGAAGAATTGACACTGTGAGGAGCTAACAGGATTCAATCACTCTCTACTTTATTAAAACTGCAGCTTCTTTTCCTAAGAGGAAACTTCTTGTTCTCTGAATGAATGAAGCAACTACACATTATTAGATATCACAAGAACATAAGTGGACAGCTTAGTTCTCTGCCTATATATCTATATTCTTATTTTCTCTTCACCATCAGATTTCAAAAATCCTACCAGATATTTTAACATCTACTAACCATTGGTATTTAAAGAAAAAAAATTCAGTCTTGTATGAAAACCTTTTCCTCTGCCCACCCTCCAAGGATGGTTTCCCTACACATAGACATATGTTCCATGGCAAGATGAAAAACTCAGTCTTAGGCTTTCAGTAGAAAGTAATGCATGCAAATGACTCAGATTTTGGTTGTTACTTTTCATGCAAAGCTAGCAAGTTAGCATTAGGATAGCACATCTTCCCAGACTTCTCTGAAAACAGACTGCTCTTCAGAATTGAATAGTCTTATGGAGCACTGGATTTTTATACCAATAGCTGACAAATCTCTCAAGAACTCCTTCAGATAATTCTGGGATGTTTATCACAATTCCTTTTCACCACTTTGGCAGAAGACAAAATGTCATATTCTGTTGCGGTGGTGGCTGCTGCTTCCCAAGTTGTTGGTGAAGCACAGGGCTGAGCCACAGCATTAAACTCATGGTGGGCCGGCTCAGAGTTTTGAAATCTCCCTTGATGGTTAAGCTGAGCACGCACAGACCCGTGTGTTAACTACTTAGTTGCAATTGGTTCATCGTTTCCCCACCCTGTTTTATGTATGACCTCTTGAATATGCATCAGCCTGTTAAATATGTATAAGTTCTGGGAAGTTCTCTGTTATTTGTTACCCCATTGGTCCCCCTTCACTGCTCCCTCCCACTTTGCATCTGGTTGGGCCGTTTGTACTCTCCCCTCCCCTTTGCCTACGTCTGATTGGTTAAGTGCACCCATATAAAATCCCTGGACCCGCCCCTGTTGATGTAGTTTGTCCGTGGACCCGCTGCTGGGGTAGGCTGTTCAGAACCCACACAAAAGATCCCTCTCCATCTCTTCATCTTCGGTGTGCACACCTGGATATAGCCGCTTGCATTTGGGCTGGTTGTCGCTCCTGGGACTGTGGGTGTTTGCATAGTGGCTCTACAGCCCCTCCTGAGGGTCGCCAACTGCGGATAGGGACTCCAGAGGTCTCCAGATCTGCAGCGGACACTCGGGGAAGGCACAGCACTGGTCCTCTCCCAGATACAGTGGCTTGCGTCAATATTCTTCCCCTTTATCGCTAAAATATTTATAAAAGCTTGCACAAAAATCAATCTCTGAATAGCCTAGATAAAATTTGCATGTGCATGAGCTATAAATACTCCACAGTATGCCCTGATCCATCTTAAATTCATGCCAGTTTGACTATCCCACAGTAACACATCATGAATTCTCTGTAGACAAGTATAGACACTGGGTCACTGTTAGTCATCTCTCTGCTTTCATTAATGAAAACTAATGAGCCTGAGTCTCTTTCACACTCCAATATCTTAACTGCAGAATCATCCAAAATACCTTTTAAAAGCACAGTGTAAATATTGTATAGTGTACACTCTAAATACACTGGAAACAACAATTGCAATGATATAAAAGACCTCTTGAGTCATCCAGGCTTGTTGGAGTTACATTTACAAGAAGAAGAGATAGGTAAAAAAAGGAAACAGCAGCTTAGTGAAAGAGTGACTTGGTAATTCTTCAGGTTCAGACAGTGGAGTGGGCAAGAACAAGAAAGCTGATAGGCTGCTAGGACAGCTTTCCACCCTAAAGGTTAGAGTTCTAGAATTAAACAAACATAAGGTCAACTGTTGAGAGTAGCAAGTCAGATCAGAGCTTGGAGCACCAGTAAGGAGATTTGGAAGTTGTGGTATAGAGTATTAGGGGCACACACTAGTGGCATGGAAGCACTGGGACAATCCAAAGAAGACCGGCAGCCGTAGAGGGCTAATTAGGCTTTCTTGCCTTCACAATAGGAAACAAAATCAACACCTCAGCAAAAGTGACACGGTCTGAAATTTAGCAGTGCAGACTGCAGTCTGCGTGGTCAGGAGACTTCGCTGTGATGACATTCAGCCATTTGGTGGTGGTCAGCTGGAAATGGCAAAAGAAAGCCTTGGTCCTGCTCAGCGTTTAACCATGTCTCCCAATATGATTAGTACAAAAGAAAGATTTTTCCCCAGAACAGTCCATCCACAAGGTCTAATCTTTTGGCCTTCCTTCAAGACCTGACATTTAAAAAACTTCAAGTATTCTATTTAGTTGTTTCTGCCCTATCCCATCTGCCTTGTTGTTGCTACAGGTGTTGATAGCATTTGAAATATTATTTGTTTCTTTCCAGAGAAATACTGGCTTTCTGCATGAGAACCTGCACACCTTTCCTGAGTGCCTGTATTTCATCCCTTTGACCTGAGCCTTCAGAGCCTATGCTAATGCATGAGAAAGAGTAAAATGTGGATTAAGAGTAAAAAGTTGTGTAATTGAATTTGGTGGTTTTGTGTGGTTGGTTTTTTGGGCGGTTTTGGGTTTTTTTTTTTTTGGGGGGGGGGTTGCTACAAGTTCTGGAACCATTTATAAAATGTAATTTTCAGTAAAATTCAGTTCTGATGAAAACTTCCGAATGAGCTGTTGATGAGACTAAAGGTTAGCATAAAAAAACCCCTCTATGGCAGGTTTCAAACAAAAAAGCTCTGTGGCAGGTTTCAGCCATTCAAAGCTCTTTCTATTCGTAAATGAATTTAAGGTTTGTTACAGATAAAAAAAAAAGAATATGGACGGTTTTCTTCATGTGTCACAGCCAGTAAATATGAGGGCTCAGACTCATGCAACCCCTTGCTTTTGGACAATCCTTTCTGTTGTTATGCCACGAAGCAGTGTATTACTCAACCTAGACAAAGCTGCTATGCTGTCAACTGTGCCATGTTCATCATTACCTTTCATTTTCATTTCAACAGATTGTCAATATCACATGGGTACTCCCAGGCTCAGTGCTAAAGAGAGTGGATAACTAGGATGAAATCCTCAGAACAAATCCACAGGATTGTCTCTGGGTCGATGGAGGACAGGGGCCTAAGAAGCTGTCAGAAACAGAGGGGTCTAGATTTGAAGTAAGGAAAGTAAAGGAAAGAATACAAAAGGATGAGATAGAGAAATGGGCAGGGATTGACAGGTCCAGGATGAACTGAAAGGGAGTCCTGTGCCATGGGCAAGACAGGAAGAAACTCCAAGGGGGCTGGGCAGGGCCAGTCGGGTATAGCTCTGTCCTCAGGGCTTGTCATCTCTTGCATTCTTCCTTTCTAATTCCATAGTACCTTTTCCTTTGACCAGAATTGAGATGTCACCGGTGGGAGAGGCAGGGGGAAGGGGTCTGTGGCACTACTCCTGGAAGCGTGAGGCAAATACCAGCCTCTGTTCAGCAGCATTTCTCCAGTAAAGCTGGCACAAAGCCTGATATGGCTCTAGCAAAGAGGAGACAGGACAATAGGTTTGACACTTCAGAAGTCCAGCACAGTCTATTCAGACAATGTCCTGTTTACTCTGTAAGCAGCTACTGTCTCAGATTTCTCTACTGTGGGCTGCTCCTACAGAAACTGTTGTCAACAATAAAGCAAAGGGCTAGCAGTAGATCTCCTGTGTAAAGATAAGGTCAGGTATTATTTTCTCCATTTCATTTCTTTTCTTCTTTGCCTCTGTTTCATGAGTTCTTTTACTCAGAGTTCAGATTGAAACGCAGGTGACAGGGAGTTTATCTTCGGACTTAGATGTTTATTATATCTTATCCGTAATACAGCTGCACAGAGTGTGCCTTCTAAGTTAACAAGGCGGAAAATAGCCCCAAGTGCTACTTTCCAAGGTCTCTTAAAGTCCAATCTATCCAATTATGGAATGCCAACTAATTTATTTTTACTTATAATCCAGTAACTAATCATTCATGTTCTGCTGGTTTTTTGAACCAATACCAGAACACCCGGATTTGTGAAGAAGAAGAAGGAAAGAAGAAGAACTAATCCACACCCAAAATCCTCCATATTGTTACTATATTCCATAAACCTAATTTTTCTACATCTACATCTACATATTCCACCCAGTGATATAACTTCAATTACACAGCAACAACCTCAGTGTTACCACACAATTTGGGAACCTTTTCCCAAGGCCTCAGGTCAAATGCAGCGTGCTTTTGAGGATCATTGCCTGTCAACACTGAAAGACTGAAATTCTCTGAATTCAGGGTTCCAACAGTCAGGGAGCACCCATATCTGACTTTAAATACTTAATTTCTCTGTAGCATCACCAAGGAAATGCGCTAATATTGACAAAAAATACTGTCTTGTAATGTGTCATAAGCAGAGAGTCCAGAAGAGCTCGTGCTCTAAATAAACTAAGAGGAAGGAAGACTATCAGAAAATGCTTAACAATCCAGATTACGGACTCCTGTTTCAGTTTGGCTCCAGGCAAATCATACCTTTTGTGCTGTCACGGAAGGTTTGCTTATTCTGCTGCTTCTAGTTTTGTTCAAAACCTAGAGATGATCAATTTGATTTCGACTATAGCAAAGTCAGTCTCAGCACAGTTCACTTCCCAAGTAGCTCCTCTTCCTCAAGGATTTCTTGATTTCTCTGTCCTCCTCTTCCCTTCTCTTGCCTATAAATGTTGGATATTAATGTGCAATTATTTCACCAACAAATATGGAGGAATGACTTTTTTGCCCCCTCAGTTATCACTGGGAGAGCCAGTGCACAATTTCTGTCATCACTACCATCACATCGTAGAGTACAGAATCAGAGTGTAACTTTTGCCTA
Source organism: Corvus kubaryi (assembly GCF_017639235.1). Lineage (NCBI taxonomy): Eukaryota > Metazoa > Chordata > Aves > Passeriformes > Corvidae > Corvus > Corvus kubaryi. Next base: position 3,115,218 of record NW_024581081.1, read on the forward strand.
CAATAGTTTAGTGGTGTTCAACATGCAAATCATTGCTGTAAGTGGCCAAGAGGAAAAACAAACAGATTTTTTTCCCCAAATAAAGGATTTTAAGTATTATAATTCAACATAGTGAAAAAATCGAAAGGAAAAAAATAGAAAAATGCCTGGTAAATCACATGAGAAATATCAGACGTAACCTTCAAAATGAAAGGTGGAAAAATAATTCACCAGTAGGTTACAGACTGAATTTTTTTCCTAAACATTTTAAGGATTTTAACGTTAGGGCTCAAAAGTTAGCAGGTTGGAGATTTGGAGGGGTTGGTTTGTTTGGGGAGGAGGAGGAGGTTGTGTGTGGGTTTTCTGGTTTTTGTTTTTTCTTAACTAACATTTTTAACAAAGTGCTTAAGCGATAACCAGATGTTTGGTGTCAGTTTGTATTACTCATAATTAGAGAAAACCTGGGAAAGAACTCGTCCATCTTTCCTAAAAGCTGTCTGCCCTTCTCTCCTGACCATACAGAGATACTTCAGCAAGTGAAAATGTAAGTACTGCATGTGATGCTGCTGTCTTGTAACCTGGGGGAAACTGCAGGAAGCAAGAGTGATGGCTTGCTGCTATGAGGTTAATTAAAAGGCATAAAGCCACAGCAGGAACACTGGGATACATGCAAGGGCTTGTCTCACCAGTAGGGCCAGAAACAGAACTGGGAATACACTGAAGACAAAATCACATGGCTTTTATAGCCATGCAGTTTAACCTGCTGATCAATCAAATAAAAATGAGGGAAACAACACACACAGAGACACACACTTGTGACCTTAATTTAAATGAATGAATGAAAGGAGTGACTGAAAGCATATCCTTCTCCTGAATCAATTAATATAAGCATTTTCAATTCACCTTTTCCCCCAGTGCTATTTCTTCCAGTCTTGTGGCCTGTGCATGTGCAGATGGTTTGCAGAGGTGTGCAATTCCTTGTAATTCCTCCTTTCTCCATTAACATGGTGAAGCTTATAGAATGAAATTATGCCTGTTCAAATCACTGAGCTGACTGGAAATCAACTTTCTACATAGGCATCTCTCTTAACACTTGTATTCTCTGTTCTTGTTTGATTGTCTGTGTACAATGGGAGAAGGAACAAAAATGAGGAAGAAATTGGCTATCCCCTTTGAGGCTACAAGTGATTAATTTTTAAAAAATTGTGCTATAAGTCCATGAAGTTTGTTAGATATGTTTGATTTTAAAGTGTGAGCAAGGGGCAAAACAAGAAGCTGACCTTGGAACACATTGCATTCCTTAAAAGTAACTGCTAGCTCAGAAAGACATAATTAATATATAAATAACCCAAGAACCCCTAGCTAAGGAGTACAAGGGTTAAAATAATACACTTGGAATCTCATAGTTATACATTGCCAAGTCTGAGTAATAAATCTGGGCAACAGAAGGAGGGGGTCTCTTAGGCAACCTGCGCAGGGTTCCTCTGCCATGGGAACTTTTTGTCAAGACTGCTGCTGGCCTCACTTCAAAGTGCTCTGTGCCTAAGATTAACTTTTTCACAACAAGCCTTTTAGGTAGATAATATACTATGGCAGTTTTTCACTTTGTGAATATACTTGTTTAAAACCAAGGCTGCTAGAATTTCAACCATTTAGTCAGAGGACAAAGATTGACATCACTGCTAGTTAGTACAGCTTTCTGCTAAGCTTTGTACCAGATTTGCACTATATCACAAAATTTGTACTGATTCAAATTGTTTCTGGGGAAGAGGTTTCCTGGGGAAAAATGCTTCAAAATTACAAGATCAAGTTGTTATCCTGATGTATTACTGCGCTTTGCCTCTTATGTTCTGCTATCCTTCCTTCCTTTTACTCTGGCCTCTCAGCTCAGAGGCAGAGGACAAAGATTGCTTGAGGTTATTGACTGAGATGGGAAGTAGCCAACTGTTTTGGCAAATTCATTAGCTGTGTGACAGGTGATACTTCCTAAAATTCAAAAGAGGTATGTTGGAGGTATCCAAGACTAACAATCTCTATTTATTTGCTTCATCATTTCTTTTCCAGTTTCTGGTGTACTTGGGCTTCTATTGGGATGGCTGTTTCAGTCGAGCCCAATCTCTATTTTCTGTGTTAGCAGCCACAGTCCAGCAAACACCACTGATAAATTCTCTGTAAAATGCCCTTGATAAATAAGCTGCCATCTTACAAAGGATGAAAACCTGGCCATAAGTACCACACTGAGGGACAAATGGCCAAATCCTTTCCAAAATTTCTCTCACCTACATGAAATGTCCGTTCTTCTCCAGGCCACACTAGGTTAGTCATTTCTGAGTTTACCAACCCCCAAATGGCTTCGTTAGGTTCCACCCCAAATTTCTATGAATCCAGTATCTAACTCTCACTCCTGCATTTGGCTATGAGTGCTGATGAGATTTTTAAGGCTTCCTTCAGGGCAGCAACTCAAGAAAGACAAGCAACTTCTGCAAAATGTATGTGCTTCAGTGATGAAATTCACTCCCCATCCCACCCGCCTCAAGGGGCCAGCCAGCTACAACTGTCTGTGTTTAAAGAGTCTACAGCACACATAGGGAAGGCAGCTTCTTTTCCAAATTATTTCAAACGTGCTGCTGGACAAGATGCTGATATACAGTTCCTGCAGAGATGCTGACCAACAGTGATTTTTTGTCCTGCAGATCACTAGCTTGCAAGATCCTGCTTACCTGTATATTTAACCCAACATTTCCATGTGACAGTGGAAGGAAGGTTAAACAGTGGCATAACAAATTTGGGTTCAGGGTTTTGGAAGACATAGTTGATGTGTCTTACAAGTGCTTACTAAGCAAACACAGGGGATTGGGTCTTTAAGAAGAAGAGAGAAGTCATTTTGCCTAAACCTACTTCATTTTCCTGGAACGGAATCCACCCAGAAAGATAAGACAAAACTTACCTTTCCATCCACTTTGAGACCCATTTTCTTACTTCAGCCAGCTTGCTTTCATGCTACTCTAATATTTTGGTCTCTGTTAAATCATTTGGCAATAGTTAAATCATTTAACTATTAAATCATAGTTGAAATCATTTAACTATGTAAAATTAAATAGTAATCATGAAATCATTTGGTAAATCATGTTAAATTATTTGGTAATAGTTCATGGTTTGCCATGAATTCCTTCTGGAAATGTAAGAACTTGTTAAACTGTTCAGTTTTAGCTACACCAGCCAAGTATGAAAGTATGAACTGGTATTCCTCTTTGACAAGTTCCACAACCATAATCTCTGACACATCTAACTCATCTCTTTTGATGACCCTCATGGAATCTGTCAGTTCCCTCCTCTTTCCTTTTAAGTGCTTTCAACTTTAGCATTTCCAGTGGAATAGAAAAATCTACTGAGGCTCTAACACAAGTCACAGGTGACTGTGGATGTCCGTTGTTAGGGCAGAAAAATTCAGGCTTTGCTGGAAGCAGAGGGATGCTGGAGGAAAAGTTACCTGAAAATCTTTTAATCTTCCTTGCTCTCTCATTTTCAGCTAGGAATTGATTTCTTCTATTATGGAACAAGTTTGTTTCCTGGCAGAGTACCATCATCCCTGTTTTATTTTCTCTGAAGGCTTATGAAACTTGTTACGATTTAAGAGTCCAGAGGTGTAAAGTTTATAATTTGTTCTGTAAGCCATTTCCACACTATCTAAGAGGTGAGCCAGGCTCCTCGCTTCACAGTTTCTGTCCATGGTGAATTGGATTGTTGCAGCACGGACTTAAAAGAAAGAGGAAAGGTAAAATATACTTAAAAAAAGGAAAAGTTTAGATGACAAAATCTTTCAACACACAACAAAACTATTCTACTTTTAGAACAGAGTATTTTACACAGATATGGCCTACAAAAATATGCTACCTTCTCCTATATTCTTTGGTTGGCAGCTGGATATGAGCCAGCATGTGCCCCGGTGACCAAGAAGGCCAGTGGCATCTTGGGCTGTACCAAGAATATTGTGGCCAGCAGGACCAGGGCAGTCCCACTGTACTCGGCACTGGTGAGGCTGCACCTCAAGTCCTGTGTTCAGTTCTGGTCCCCTCTCTACAAAAACACATTGAGGTGCTGGAATGTGTGCAGAGAGGGTAGTGGAACTCATGAAGGATCTGGAGCACAAGTCTGATGAGGAGCAGCTGAGGGAACTGGGGTTGTTTAGCCTGGAGAAGAGGAGACTCAAAGGGGACCCTTTTGCTCTCTACAACTGCCTGAAAAGAGCTTGTACCAAGGTGAAGGCCAAGTTCTTCTCCCAGGTAATAAGTGAAAGGATGAGAGGAAATGGCCCTTGTACCAGGGAAGGTTTAGATTGGATATTAGGAAAAATTTCTTCGCTGAAAGGGTGGTCAGACATTGGAATAGGATGCCTGAAGAAGTGGTTGAATCACTGTCCCTGAAAGTGTTCAGAAGTTGTGTGGATGTGGCACTCGGAGATACGCTTTTAGTGGCGAACAGAGTGGTGCTAGGTTAATGGTTTGACTTGATTGTCCTAAAGTTCTTTTCCAACCTTAAGGATTCTATGATTCTTATCCACAGCAGTATACAAATAGTCAGACAAACCTGGAGACACCTGTGTGTTCCTGCGAAGCTCAGCCTCTGCCCACATTCCTTGGTAACACAGTCTCTGGCTTTTTTTCCCCCAGGTCTCCCCATGAATTTTGCTGCTTGTGAGTGCAGCTTTTCCTGCTGGTTCATTTACACTGGGCCTAAGGCTGATCCCTTTCTGTGGTATGCCAAATAATTCCTTTTTCCTCAATCAGCACTGGAAAGGTGAGTAGGTGGCTGGTACAGGCAACATCATTGAGAGAAGAGCAAATATATTTTAGAAAACCTAATAGCCTGAATGACCAGATTAGGTAGCATCAAAGTAAAGTGTTGCTCATTTGGCTAAACCTGATGAACATCTGTCTGCCATATGTGAAAAACTGCCTGAAATAGTCTCAGACAGGTTAGTAGTTACTTTTGAGGATAGCTGTGGTCTGGTGACTCACCAACAATGCCAACACTGTAAGTATGGGGTGTGTGTTTAAAAGAAGTAAGGAAGGGAAAAAGAAAACGAGTAGAAAAGCTCATCAACTTTACCTTCAACTTCCCCCCCCCAAAAAAAATAAATAAAGCTGGGAAAAGGTAAACTTGCTCTAAGCATCACATGACAAACAAGGAGCTAACAAGGAGCTGAATAAGAGCTAGTGTGAAGGTTCAAGAGTGCAGAAGAAGCAGTTGCTGTTACATGTTTTGATCTTACTTAGGCTTTTGGCATTGTCTTTTGTAGTACTGTTACAAGTAAGCAAAACAAAAATAAAATAAAATTACCTAGATTGACAGGCTAGCATGGGTGCAAAATAAAAACATCAAGACTCCTTAAAATTATATTCAAAGAGTACTTATAAAGACTCCCTGTCCAAATGAAAGAAGTACCAAACAATTTTATATGGAGATTTATCTTGAATCTGTATCTAATTTTCCCAGCATTTTTGTTTATACTATGGATGATGGAATACACAGTATGCTTGTTAAATTTGCAGATGACATGAAATGGAGAGGGGATGCAGATATTCTTAGAGACAGAATTGGAACTGAAAATGCTCTTGATAAACTGGAAAATTCTGAGAACAGCTGGATGAACTTCAATATCTGTAGAAATAAGCAGCTTCCCAGTGGCCAGCAGCAGCTGGCTCAATAGAAACTGGGGAACATGGTGGGTGACTTGGTCAGCACAAATCAACAGCGTCAGTGTGGTGAGCAATACAAATGTCATTTTGGGGTATACAGAAGAGTCAGTGTTCAACACATAGCAAGTGGGAATACTTCTGTCAGTGTTCCCAACACAGAAGAGGCTTCAGCCAAAGGTTATGTTCAGTTTCAGTCACCATGCTTCAGGAATCATTTAAGACAACTGGAGGATTCCAGAAGAGAGTAAGTTGAAACCATAACTGAGAGGAAAATGTACGTGGGTGCAAGAATTCAATTTAGCCTGGAGAAGGGACTGAAAGAGGGAAATAAAGAAGAAAATATGCTTGTAGCATGGCTGGAAAGATTTTAGGAGTTCAAGTATTAAGAAAAGCTATTCCCAAGGTTACAGACCATGTCTTGCTTTTCGCAGTTTTCCCAGTTTCCAAGTGAGCAGCCTGAGGTGACCAAGAGCAGACTGTAACTGCTCTTGCTACCCAGGAAATCAGACTAGGAAACTGAAAGACACAACAAATTTTATAAACTGTAATCTAATAGAGCAGAACTATATTATTCTTTCATCAACAATATGACAAAAAGAGGAAGGGGAAAGAAATTTAATTTTCCCTCCTTGGCACTGAATTTTTACCTGTTTCTTTCTAAAATGTCACTTTTGATTCCAGAACTATTTAATTGTTCCTATGATTGACTTGTGCTGGAGGGATGGAAATGAGCATGCTAAGAAAGTCATGATTTTTCTCATAAAAACATGCAAGAGGAAAAGCATATTGCTTCCTATTGAATAAAGGATAAGCAGAGACTGCTGCTACTGAGCAGAATCTGCCTAACCAAACATATTTGGTGCTCTTTTCTGTCTTTAAACTGACAAAACCCTCTTGTGGGTTATTTGTGTTATTTGTTCTAGAAATGTAGCACTAGGCTACATAGGTATATAGCAGAGAAGGGGACTAATTGTGTTTTCCCATTCAGAATACAGCCTGGGATGGTCCTAAAGGGAAGTCTCAAGCTGGGTTGGGATAAGTTCATGCTCAGATGCTGTCCCTTCATTTCCTTTCTGGGCAGAACACAGTAGTCTGAAAACTTCTACACAAAAACAGCCTTTAATTCAGTCCTCATTTAGGCTGAAGCTTTAAGATCTAAGTGGATAGGAGATGAGGTAAAGTACAAGGTAATGCATGAAGCAAAAGAAAGCAGATATAAAATAGTTTTCTTGAACAGTTCAAGAGCAGGAATTTTCTATTTTTTCTCCTAGTGACTCTCTCAATAAGCAGATAGCAAGGAAGAACACCTGAGGGCCTGTAGTTCCTGCTAGGGCATATGTCTGCATCGTGTCACGTGCAAGGCGCTGGAGTTCCAAAGGCACTGGCCAGCACTGGCCTTTCCCCTTCCAAGACTATCTCCAGTGCAATTAAGACCGGTCTGCTTCTACAAACCAATCTCACCATGCCACTAGAAAACAGTGCTCTGAAGAGGAACTAAGTCTTTGAACATGTCTGCCTTGCATAGGTACAAGCACAAGAGGACAGGAAACCAAATGTTTAACAAAAAGTAGCATGACAGAAAAAAACCAGTTTGGCAGACCTTGACAGGCTGGAGGAATTGACCAAAGAAACCACTGGAGGACCAAAAAGAAGAAGTGTAACATCTACAGCTGGGGTGCTCTAACCCTAGCTGGGCATGCTAGGGGTGAGCTAAGTGTGTAACAGCTTTGCAGAAGGGTACTTAGGAGATTCTTTTGGCAAATTGCACATGAGCCAGCAGTGTGCCATGCAATGAAGGCAGCTAATCACATACTAGGCTAGACAAGCAAGTGCATAGCCAGCAAACAGAGGAAAGCACTTATTTCCCTCTGCTTTGCATGGCTAGGCCTGGAACATAGTGTCTGGTCTGTAGAGCAAGCAAGAAAATGACAAACCAGAGAAACTCCAGGAAAGGAACACTGAGACCACTGAGAGGCCGAAGCACAGGCCACCCCAGAAGGAGCTTTTGTGTATAGACAAGAGATTAGACCACTAATGAGAGGCAGTAATAGTAGGTTGGATGTAAGGAAAAAATCTGCATAGAAAGAATGGTTGAGCACTGAAGTAACATACCCAGAGAGGTTGTCAAAGCTTCGTGCTCGGAAGTGTTGGCAGCTTCACCGGATATGGTGCTGAGCATCAAATCAAAACGAAATACGGCTGGACTGGGTGAGCTCCAGAGCTCCCTTCCAACTTAAATTTTTCTATGTTTCCAAGAAGGTCTTTAAGCTTGCAAATGAGACACTGTTAAGTCAGGAAATACCTTGATGTGATTCCCCTCATCTTTTGTCTTGTACATTCAAGCTGCACACTGCAGGTGGCAGAGAAGCAACAGCAAAGATGAGCAAGCACCCTTGTAGTCACAGTGCCTGAAGAATGTAAGTCAGGCAAGGTCCGTAGGAAGAGGTAATCTCTTTTATTAGACTGACTGATCTAGTTACAAGAACTTGGATGGGATTTCAGGCACACAAATTCTTCTTCAGCCTGAAAATAGAAGCAGCCCACTTCAGTGCTAAACACAGGTTGAAAATGGTTACTCTGAATTTAGCTAGCTATATTTATCATTTAGACCATCTGAGAAAAAACCCACATAATTGGCACTTGTGGAGTGAAAGATTTGTTAACTAAATTTTCATCTCTCCTCTTGATATACCTCCTGAAGGAGGCAGATGGATATTTCTGCCTGCAGAACATGAGGGTGGAAGAGAGTTTAAAAGCGTGACAAAGCAGCTCTGTACAGCTGAGCATGGCTTCCCAAGAGTCAGGGAAGCTTGGTATGCACATAGCAAAAGACACACACATGTGCCAAGCTCAGGTTTTGGATAAGGCTGCTGAGCAGGGGCAGCCCAGCAGTATGTGTCATGTCGATCACTGTGGGTTATGCTCAGCTTTTCCTGCTGCAGCAAAATTTCACGCATTGCCCTCAGAGTGGCACAAAGGCCTTGCCTGCTTCATTCCATGTGGCTTCCCCTCCCAAACATCCCATCTGGCCTTTCAGCCACACCTGGCTGACAGTGTGGCAGCACTGAGGTGCTCACCTGGTTCTGCTCTCAGCAACATAGCCTGGCAGAGACTCGGGGACATGCTCACCACAGGTCCTGTTCATCACCACGTACACTGTCTGGATGCCCCATCATCCCCAGGGCCCCCACCTGGCACTGGGACAAGCCCCTGGGTCTCATGTTCCCTCAACCATGCTTCTGCCTGGGACTTAAGGCCAGACCCAGGCTTGATTTCAGACTGGCCCTGTCAGGCACTGGTCTGCACCCCATTGCCCACTTCAGGGCCCCCCAACTTACCACAGGCACTCCTTGCTCCTGCACAAGAACTAGAATCCAGTTACAAATCATCTTGGAGGGTGGATACTAAGCCATGCAATGCCCTCAGTCAGGGTTTTGGGATAGCCTCTTCACCTTCCCAGTTATTTGTTGTGCTAATTACCACTGCTTCTTCCACCCGTACAATTTCCCTCCCAAGTCTTGCACCAGCCTTCCTGTCAACACGGGAGTGCAGAGGGCCTTGACCACCACCCTCACCTCCATGAAGGTTGAGGCTTCATCTGGTTCTAAACAGATCATGTGACTCAGATATTGCACAAACAATAAGATTCTGAAGGACCAAGACCTTACATCTAGTCCTCCAATAAGGCTTGGGTTTTTCCTCCACACTGGCTAACCTCCAAAAACAAAGTGCTGAGGAGACTTCTTTCATTGACTAAGCACCAAGTCTTTTCTATCAAAAATATTTTAATCTTCAAGGAAGGAGTTATTTGTATTGCTGACAGCAGTCAGTGGCTGGAGATTTTTAGCCTTGGACTGAGCTGAAATATTGGGTAGATGCAGGATGGAGAACCAGCAAAAGGCCTAATCCAGCAAAACTGAATTCCCATATCCTCACACAGCCACACCAGTATCTAGTGAGAGACCAAGAAGCAGAATCAAGGCATGACATGGGCCTCTCCAGAAGAGTTTCAGGTGACATGAGCTGACTCTGTACCAGAAGGATCTGTCACATGAGAAACATGATATAAGCAAGTCTTTACACTTAAAATCAAAGGGGGCAAAACTACACAGTAAATGGTCTGCAGAAGAGGTGAAAGGAAAACAGTGATAGAAAGCCTTAAGAGCAGGATATCTAACAAAGCTATGGAGAAACTGAGCTTCCATGAGTGTCAGACCAAAGTTTTGGACCTGCATCAGGCTGTTGAATCAAAATGTAGACAAGCTGATGACACAGTGAGGGTGCATCAGAAATAAAGTGGAAGACAGCCTTTTCCCTGGCAGATAGCAACAGACACGTTTGACTGGCTTTAGGACCATGATCAAGGCCCTTATCCTCTTAGCACAGTTACCACATATGCAGTAGCTTGACAATCCCATAATTTGTTTCCGATGCAGACAGAAAGAAATCTAAACCCAGACAAATGGAAAACCAAAACAAAAATAAACCCACAAAACAAACAAAATCAAGAAAATAAATCCTGCATCAAATAAATAAACAAACCCAAACCGCTATATTGATGCTGTATGTTAATCTTACAAGCATACCTAATTAAATCAATTTCTTAGAAGTCTGAGTAGCATTGCACTGCGTGCCTGATTCCTAACAAACTAGATGACAACCACTTTAGCACATTTTGAGCACAGCACTGGTCATTATATCTGTCTGACTCAAAGGTCTGTCCTTAAGATGGCATCCATCCTTCAGATTGGGACAGAGCAGCTTGAGCTCTTCCTTTAAAGGATCTCTGGTTTATGCTCAGGAGATACAAAGCACAGTTGGACTCAGTTATAGTTTAGAGTAAAAATGAAACCTCCCATCTGTGCCCAGAAATGATCATTCCCAGCCAGCTCTTCTATGTATGATGACCACAAATATAGGTAGGTCAATATAGCTTTGTGACTCTTGAAGCATGCAGGCACCAAAAAACAAAGCCTCTCTTACCTCTGAGCTATTGCTCCTGCTTCTCAAACTATATTTGTGTAAATGGAAAAAAAGTGACAGCATTCCTTCCATTACTGTTAATGCTACTATGGGGCTTTTGCTTGCAATGAACAACAGAAAGGACTGCCAAGAAATCAGATCTATTGCTGTAAGTTTTATGGATATTATCTTGCCCCCAAATGCCCTGAAATGCAAATATCTTATGGTCATTATGTACTTTGTCACAGTCATGAGTTCAATTTGCTTTAATTTCATATTGTTATTACATAAAAAGACACCATCAAGCAGAGGGCAGGGGATGCATTTGAAGGGTTGGTTATGTTTGCTCTGTAAGGCTCAGTGAGGAGCCTGAACCAGACTAACACAGCTGGAGTGGCCTTGTGCTCAGCTCTACGGAGCAGTTCCGAGGCTGCCCCGCGCATTGCGTTAATCAGAGGCAGATTATGGCTGTGGAAGAGGCAGGATGAGGGTAGACTCTCAGTTATCTCTGGCACAGAAGCAGGCTAGATGCTGTATTGAGTCAGATGTGTAATCTGGGCTCTGTAATGGGCCTGCATGGACACTTGTGCCAAAGGCAAGATCCAAAGCTGGGGAATGGCAGCAATCAGCATTTGCATTATTAGAGTAGGTCTTCTGAGGGCACTGGCAACCACCACTCATTACACTGCTACCTTTGGAGTCTAAATGGGCACTGACTTCAGGAACCGACAATGTAATTTACACCTGTCCCAACCCCACTTTAAGACTGACCTTTATCAAAAGGAGTCAGCAGGAACCTTCTTTGAAAACCCTCATGAACACAGCCAGAATTCAGCCCAAATTTTTTCACAAGTACCATGACAGAGCTGAAAGCTCTAGGCTGCAGAGGGAAAACAGCAGGAATATGAGTAAGGGAGGTTCACCATCGAACTGGGATAATTCAAACCTGATTGCTGTGCAGGGAAGGCTTTATACAAAGGAAAAAATAGAGCCCTAAATAAAACCCATCCATCAAAAAGTGTTTACACAATCTGAGAACAGCACCACAGTCCAGCTATTCAACAGTCACAGCATCTAGTCTCATCAGTATCACAGGGAAGGCTCATGTCATCAGCAGCTACAAGCTCCAGGGTTAGATTTAAGAGAATTTCTAAACTTAAATCCTTTAAAAAAAATCAGAATTCCTTAACAAGTCAAAATGTAGGATAGTTTTTAAATACCTGCTGTGTAGCTGTTTGTCTCCATCCCAGTATGCTACTCACACTTTCATCCCAGAAACATAACCTGTATGTAGTCCAAGGTCCTGACAGCCAGACTTTTCAGTTAGGAAGCATTGCTCCCACTGCAGATAGAGGTAAAGTGTGTCTACACAACACATCTTAAACAGAGAAAAACAAAGTGCCCAGACTTGTTCTGAGAAACTGATGACAAGTTGCAGTATTTAGTTTGTGTATTAGGAATGGCAAAAGCAAAAGTTTGCCAGCATTCATACAGTATGTGGGGCTTCAACAGATATTATTTTACCATAGTTCAAAAGTCAAAGTTTGAACTGTAAGGCACAGTATGGTATCTTAGGTGGCTTTTCAGAAATGCCACTCTAGACCTCCCACTCCCTGGCACCTTCATTCTCCTCCATAAATCTTTTGAATGTATTGGCTGATTTCATTCAAACTTCAGAGAACAGTCTTATAAATAACGAAGTTCCATATTTGATAAAAGAACTGGCTGTTTAGGGAAAGGACTGGTGTTCACCTCATAGTATTCATTCTGTCAGCCAGCTTCTACAGGATATGTGAGTCTGTGTATCATAGCCAAAGCACAGCAAGAGATTAATTGTAATATGGAACAGAGGAGCATTTAAAAATCACATGTAAAGGTAGCAGAAAATCTAACTTAATTTTTTTAAATCTAAGGACAATAATGCACATCAGTAGGAAGCTGGGCTTCATCTCCCCTGTGATCAGAGGAATACCTGTTTGGGAGCAACAGTGTAGCCTCAGGTCCTCAGGATTTCACATCAGCTCTGCTGCTGTGGATTCCACCAGTTAATAATGCTGGGAGCAGCAGAAATGATGATCATGGTGTCCTGTCTCAAAGCCTTTTCTGCACAGGGGTATAGTTGGTTTGGTTGTGTCTAGTTGCCTGGGGCATTGGTGAGTGGCAGAGAGGACCTTTCCAGTGCTACTTACCTTTGTCAAACAGAGAGGACTCACAGAGCACCCTCTGATCCTATTAGTGCAGTGACAGTGATGTGCAGAGCAATTTCCAGGTGAGATCCCTCACAGTCACAGCTGTATATGACTACAAGAGAGAAAAGTTACTGCAACTTTTTTAAACTCGCCCTGCTCTGCAAACACACAATTTTCAGCAAGCTAGGGATCGGCCACATGCTGAAAGTCCTTGGAAAAGTTATTTCTCAGCATTTTAAACATCACAGTTTTGCTTTTCTAAATTATTTTTCATCATCTATTTTGGAAGTATGTTTCTGCATATTCTCAGCCTGTTGCCGACATAAATTATTTCCAACAACCATAATACCTATCTGGAGTCTATATAACCTGTAGAAGAAGTATCCAGGCAGTTTATTATCAAGTTAAATACAACTATCCTCAGAGTAAAAAAAGTGAGGGTTTTTTTCAGAATATCATTCTCTAGTGGGATTTTCACAAGCATTTCCCTCTCATCATTTCTTGGCATGTAGAAATTAGAGCATGTTACACTTTTCTCCTAGGTCACTTGTTTTAAACAGATAGTGATTGCCATGTGGCTGTAGTGCTGAAGAACCACACAGGCTGTGGGAAAACCATGCATTTTAAAAATAGTTGTTTTTATGTACATGCATGGAAAAAAGCATGTGAAAAATTTGGACTAACCTTGTAGGGTACTGTGGAGAATTACACAGTTCATATTTGGTTTCTAATTATTTCTAAATTTATTACAGAACATGACATACTCTATTTATTTTACTTTTTTTTCAAGGTAGCACTAGTGAAACTGATATTCCCAATCAGTTCATCTCCAGGAAAACTTGATGAGACAAGCTCTAGGAAGGAAAAGAATTCCGTCTGCTCCAGCCCATCCTCTCTCTCTGCTGAAGTTCCCAGTATTCCCCTCAATTCAGGACAAAAATGGCAGTAATGTCACTTATGGAAGGAAAGAAAATGGGTTACAGCCATCAGCCTACCCTGTAAAGTTCATAGAATAGACAATTCCAGGCTGTGTCAACCACATTATCCTTGACTGCAGCAGCATAAACATTAAATTATAGCATTCTCAGTCACAGGATTCTCTTGTTTAAAATATAGAGTTGCTACTAAGATGCAGAAAAAGAGTTAGTGATAAGTCATTGACACAAAGCCTTCCCACATCTGCAAAAGGAATAATGTTCCACTCCAGTTTTCCCATGGTACATTTTATACTGACTGACTTGACTGAAAATGATGACACAGATTCTCTCAGTACACGTTCCAGTTGAAAGAATGTGAAAAAAATCTTTCCTGTTTTCCATGTGAATGTCTGCTACAGCATTTCCCATAGCATCAGTATTCCTGGGGAGGGGAAATATCTGTGTCAGAAGTGTTTTGTCAGATGGAGGTTAGATATCAAACAAAATGGAAGCTCAAGCAAGTCCTGCAAACTCTGTTTTACTGTGACTAAAAGCAAGCAGCAAAAGGAATAAGATACACAAATGGCTTCATCTATGACACAGGCTACACAGGATCAATTAAATTTAGGAAATTGATAAAAGGTCTTATAAGTTCCTTAGGTTCTCTTGATGGACCAGACACTTAATAGACTAATGCTTCTGGTATATCCCCAGTAAAAGATAGCTGGCACTGATGGCACTGCTCTGCTGGAGACAGGAAGAGGGATTTCAGAGAACATTTTTCTGTATTATGCATGAAAGACAGTTTCCAAAAGTAACATATTCCAAGTTTTGTGTATTATTTTATACACATTCTAAAAAAAAAAAAAAAGACCAACCAGTATGTATTCCTCCAAAACTAGTTTTACCATGCTTGTGATTCTAGAGTACCTAGAACCTTTATGAGTGCTGTGGCTTTGAAAACTTTGTAACTTTGAAAGGAAGAGTGTATATTGCAGTGCAGCTCTGTATGAGACTATAGCATGTTCTACTATATTTCATAACTAACTGTGAGAAAGATTGAGAGCTGCATTGAAGATACAGATACATCTGGGCAGATACCGAGTCCAAAATAGGAAGTTGTCTGATGACTGGAGCTGATTGAGACAGTTTAAAGGATCCAAAGAATTACTTATACCACTCCTAGCAGCCCTGGAACAGGACCTTCAAAATGGCTGCAGAACAGGAGCTACCCAGGTGTGGTACCCAAGCCAATTTGCCACTGGCACTTATATAGAAGTCAGTAAAATTTTAAAACAAAATTTGCTACAGTGTTTAGTTACAGGAGTTTGATTTTTTCAAAGATTATATGTCATTGCAGCAGCTCAAAAGTTAAAGGTAAAACCATATATCCAAGCTTGAAACCTCTCAGTGTGATTTCTTAATGTTCCCCTCACATCCAGAGAAAATGGAGAAGGAGGTACTCATCAGCAGCACACCTGAGGGCATCACAGCCCTGTGGTATTTATCCTCATCTGACAAGAAAGTAAATATCTTTCTCTACATGTATTTTGAATTCTAGACTGCATGTAGCCAGGAGCATTTTCCAATATGCATAACATAAAAAAAAAAAAAAAAAGTGTTTGGAGTGTTTAAATTGAAAAAAATTCCAAACCATCCAGTGTCTGGCAAGTTGCACAAGGTTATAATGAAAATCTGTCACAGAACAACTTTGTTCCTTCAAGTCCATAAGTAGCATCATAACAGATGTCCATTGTCTTTCGAAATGAACTGTAAATATTTTTCTCTTCTAGCATCAGTACATTTTCACGTTAAGAAGAAAAGCACATCTTGCTGGCCTTTTCCCCACATTACTTACATGAGAAACTACTTTTTTTTTCAGCAAGGTGGCATTCTTTTTGTCTCAAGATGTAAAATACACCTGATATGGAATATGCTTTTTTTTCCACAAGACAGCAGCAGAAAACAACCTGGACTTCACTAGCTGGAAATTAACACTAGTTACCGTACCACTTCTGTTCCTTATGATGAACTTGTTCATCAGAACTACCCATATTCATCACTGTACCACATTCACTACTGCTACTTACATCGATGGCAAAATTTTCAGAGGCTTCTGACAACTACTGACTCTCAGGTACTTCTAAAAGGTTTTTGTTCTGTTTTTTTCTTCTTTTATTCTATTTGCTTTTGGGTTTTTTTCTTCTTTTTTTTTTATTTTACAAGCCCTATTTTTTTCATTTCCAATGTGCTTATTAAGTAGTGTTTATTAACAACTGATGTTGCTTCTAAAAGCAGCAGAAATACAGCTAAAGGGACAGAAGTAACACTACAAACATATTCTCACCTGTATTCACAGGGTTTACAATGCTGTAAAAAAGAAAAACTATTAATGCCAGCTGCATGTTAACAGATGATACGGTGAAAATCATTCATTTAGTCCTGCCAGCAATGTTACAAAAAAAAAAAAAAAAAGGAAAGAAAAACTTTACCTGCTATATTGCATTCTTTTCATATTTCTTGAGTCTCAGATTTCTCCTTTCTTTTAGACTTTTAAACAAGAGGTATAATGCACACACGAGCTACCTTCTGATGCATTTCTCTGTAAATCATTCTTGACCCAAAGATCTTCATCTTTGTAAACAGCTTCCATGCTCTTCCAGAGCACTACTGAAACACACTGAAAAAAACTTTTCTCCCTTAACCTCAGGAAGACAGACTACAGATTGAGGAAGAGGAATTTCTCCTTAGCTTTGTCTTCAGCAAAATAAGTACAACAAAGTAATCTCCAATACTTGTTCAGCAGGTGAAAGGCATTGATATTTCTGTCCCAGAGCATTTTGATACTTTCAAGTAAGACAAATTCAAAGTTCCTTAAAACCAACAGCAATACTCATTTCCTCCACAAACATCAATGAGCTTAAGTTAAGGTGTTTTTACATTTATATTTTCTGTTATCTGCAAGGGAATATACCCAGGCTTGGTTTTTGTAAGTTTCTGATAATGTTCTTCAATGTCAAAGGGCTAAAAACGTTAAGGAAAGCACACCAAATGGACAGTGACCATCAATGGCAAAGCACTGTGCTGTGCTACAAGAGCTAAGTCTGCACAAGCAGAAATATATGAAAAGACATGTGATTGACTGCCACCAATTTTAAAATCTTGTCCAGAAAGTCATTAATTGACTTCAGCCCATAGATCCTTGCCAACAATACAGAAACAGGTGGAAAGTACTAAATTAATCTTTTTTATAGAAACATTCTTCTTCTATTGCCTTTCCCTCAAAATAATTCAGAAAGTCTTAAATTTAATGAACGAACCCTAAAAAATGCATTAAATGTCAGTGCAGTTTCTCTCTCATCACAAAAGCTGGCCCTTGCAGCAAACAGAGCTTTCTGGAACGGCTGGTCACAAGAGTATGTATTAAGTGGAGAAATACACACAATTATTTTTCCTTGTGTTTTTTTTTTTTAAGCTATTTTTTAATTTCATTTTTAATGTGTTCAGAATTTTGCTTTACAGTTCTCTGAACCTACCTTGTATTTTCAGGGTATTGGCAGCTGTTAAATTCCTATATTGCTTTTGACTAGACCTTACAAATTTGGGTGCAGGATTATTCTTTTGCAATTCAGCATCTGAATATCTCAATAATTCCCAAAGGTAGCAAATGATTCTGTATCAGCTGCACTGACATTAGACAGTGGCAAAGCAACGATCTGTGTGGAAATTATCTGTCAATAACAAGGTAAGCTCTCTGGCAGCAGGAGGGCAAACAGAAAAGGAGATCCCTTTGCAGTTTGTGGCAATGTGAACCTGCAATAGGTGATAAAACTATACAGAAAAAAATCTTATGTTGGGAAAAGATATCATGAGCAGTAAACTGCAAATACAGGGAACAACAAGTACTGCCTATTCAAAAGACTCCATTGTGTTTTGAATCACTTTGTGCTGCAGTTTACTTGTGGTATAAACACACATGTATGCACACACATTCCCATCCCTCACTTGCACTCCCAATAATAGCAAAAATAAACATGAAAAATAATATTAAAAAACTCTGTATTCAGTAATATTCACACCAAAGTATATGTATAGATATATCCATTAAAATTATGAACATTTCTAAATATATTTTATGTATCATACATATATTTATATGTATAATTACATATCCACAGAAGTCGTCTTGCTGTGCTAAAGCCAGCAGTAAAAGCAAAAACAGGTTTCACAATAGGACACCCATATATGCATATGTACTGGCTGTTTGGTTTGTGAATTTATTTACAACTTAACTATATCATAATAAATGCTTACTGTTCTATTGTACAAACGTAATAGTAAAGGTTTAGGTTTGTTTTTTAAATACAAAGACTGCAAATGAATACATGAAAAAAATTACACACCATGTACAGTATTTATAATTTATAAATGCAAAGTTAAGACCTCTTTAAATTATTGCACTTGCATATTTTTTTACAAAGATAGTTTATATGTATCATATATATATATATGTGTGTGTAAATATATATATATATAAAACAAATTTTTCAGCTCACTAAATGTAGTAAAGTTGAATGTTGTTACCTTGAAGTTCTTTCTTCTTCACATAACAGCCCAACCTGAATTTGGAATATTTATGAAACTACTCTACAAATCAGTTTGATCTACCCTAGAAAGCAGTCCGTTATTTTAGGGTTTTTTGACAGAGTATACACCCGTATTACAATCGAGCACAGTTTTTGGTCAGAAAGCAAACAAAAGTTATGATGTGCCTTTGCTAGATTGGGATATATAACCTAAAGTTTGAACATGAACTTCCTTTGTAGTAGTGTGCAGAAAGCTTTTTCTGTGTTTAGAATGAATAAATTAATTGTTCCACTTCACAGAACTGGTCCAATATCACAGTGTTTGAGGCAAATGCATTATTTCAAGAGGGTCATGATTGATTTGAGCATCTAACAATCTCTATTTTTTGACATGAACAGTGCTTTTTGCTACTCCTACAATTTTAACACTAAATGCTCTAAGTGCAGTCACAGCAAACTGATCCCACTGTTTTAAGTTTAAACACAGCAAAGAAATCTGTACCACATAAAAAGATGAATTCCATTCTGCATGTCCCCTCCAATTTAATATGCTCGATCATATACTCCCCCTAAAAAACCCGTATTTCATTTCTCTAATGGTCATTTATAGAAAAAAAATTACTGCCATGAGTTGAACCATTACAGTAGAATGCTGCAAAACCATCCAAAATTCCAAGATTAATTGTAAAAATGGAATTTTTCGTGCTGTAATAAAATATGCAACATCTCAGTGAGTATCATGCTATGTCAACTATTTTTCTCACTTAGTGCATACCATTCAGGCACCATTTCATAATACACTACAAATGCTCAGTTAGAACTTCAAACAGTGTTTTCACATTTACTAGACACAGAAGGGAAAAGCAGCTGGAATTATTATCAAGAAAAATGCAGTTCTAGGAATATAAAATCTAACACTTCTAGGAAAGGAATGATCTTTGAGTCATTAAATTCAAATGCAGCTCCAAGGTTCTAATTTTTGATGGGTTTGACTTTGGAAGTGCAGATACAAATCTTTTTCTACAAAATATTTACACATACAAATCTGTACTCTGTAAATGCCAAGACAGACTATATTCGCTAAAAAAAACCCAGCTTGTCATGATTATTTTTGTTGGTCTAGGTCCTAACAAGGAGTAACATTTTGTTATGACCTTTCTCCTTTTACGCACCAGAAAATCAAACCAAATCACAGCCACTGGAGCCAATTTTTAAAAATTGTAATAGACATTATACTATAGCAAACATATATTTTAAGTGGTTTGGATAGCTCTATATTAGAAACAGTAGCTGATTCACTTGAGATATTAATAGAACAACTTATTGCCAGTTTGACAAATTTGCCAGGGAAACATGCTCTCTATCGGTACTTATAAACTTCAAAACATAATGTCGTGTGTGATACTGCCAAGTATTTTTAATGGTGGGAAGCAGAACTAGTGAATTTACCTTTACTGTCCGTGAGTAAAAGATGAATGAAAAGCTTTCCATACACGCAGGCATAGTGTGATAAGGAATACTTTTGCAATGCTTTTAATATCAGCATTTTTAAATGGAGAGGGGGAAAAAAAGGGAAAATGATGGCAAATATATTTATAGCAAATGTATTTAAGGCAAATATGCTTAAGCAAATATAGTTAGCCCACAAAGGAAAGGAAAACATTCCATCCAGTTGTTGAGGTACCTGAATTTCAAAAGGATTTTTCTAGTCACCATAGATTTAGATAATTTCCATGTAAATTACAAACAGTGGATTCTGTCTCAAGTACTTAGTGGATGAAAGGTTGCATCTGCATTACTTAGCTGAAACAGAATGGCTAAGGAGGAAAGTAGAGGACACAGCATGAGATATTATTCATTCTACTTTGGTGTAATTGTTTCATGCCATGTTTTTCTTTTTTGTTTTTGTTCTTTTTCAATTCCAAACCAGTTTGCTGTGATTACCAAAGAATTTCTGCACTTAGAATTGCTAAGGGAAACTGAAAAAAATTATGGGGCTGTTGCTAAGTAACATGCATCATACAAATAAGATAACTTCATATTGAATTCTCAGCCTGTGGGATCTCTATGTACAGCAAAGGCTTAGGTGCATTTATACATTATGCGACTACGGATCACGTACTGTACACATATACAGATACTGGCATGTGCTCGACCATAACAGAAGGCAAAACTCAAGAGGCCAAGTTGTTCACATGGAACCCAAAAGCTGGCATGCCTGTTAGAGCAATAGAGCCCAAAAGACAGGAGATGGAAAAAGAGAACCTGTGTTCTGTCTTTAGGTCACTACCATTACTCGTCGCAGTTACACAATGGCCATGTTATCACGGAACCTCTACAAGAGCGCATTATCTGTGAAAAAGCACATAATGCAGTATATGCTGTATGTGAAAGGTATGCAAAGACTGTGTTTTCACCTACTGTGTGGATCACTATGAAGTTTTTTTTTCTCATTATTTTTAAGAGAAAGACAAAGGCAAATTAAGTGTCATGAGACATACTCTGTACAATTGCACTAAATTTAAAAGAGTGGCATTACATGTAAGTCTGTGCATAAGTTTGTTAAGGCTGAGGCCTGTCAGCACAGAACTGTAAACACACCATTTAGTGTACTTTTCTTCAGTCAGCTATTCTTTCACTAATAAAGGCATTTCTAAACCTGGAAATTTTGCTAACTAGGGGAAAAAACAAACAGACAAATGGAGAAGTTTCCTAATTTCACTCATCTTGGGATGGGCGGAAAAAGCAGTAGAAGACATGCAGTGTTACTGTGCAACACAATAGCTAGTCAATACAAACACATTTTTGATTTATTGTGATGGTACCACAATCTCTCTTATCACACCTGAATTTTCTGACAAGGCTTTTGTTCCAAGCAGATAGCATACTTCAGGTATGTCTCTAATACCTTTTAAAATACAGCTCAGTAGGTAGAAATAAAAATGATGACTTTACTTAATTGTGAGCTGGGCAAGGAAATCTTTGCTGTCACATTTAAATTTTAGTCCGCTATTTCTATCATTATGGACACAAAAACTCCAACCTGAAACTCCCTCTCATATCGGAGATAATTATCCAGTACTTCCAGTGTTTTAAGGGAGGAGTTTTCTAGGTTTAAAAAACATCCTAAAGAACAAAGCACCATCACTAGTTCTATCAACATTTCCCTTGTGAGTGACAGACAATTGGCATCATGATGCTTAATGAAGTACTTTAAAACTTTAACCTGAATGTTGGTTTTCCTTTAGTTTCCAGCAAGAGAGTAACCTAAGCATAAATTATAGTCTCCAAGGATTCTGCTGGAGTTCAAACTGATTACAAGTAGATCACACATAAACATTCACAATAGCAATGGGAATATTGTTCTATTTATAGCCAAGAACTCCCAAGTGACACTGGTGTTAAAGCCAGCCACAGTACAGTATAATAAAAGTACCATTGAAACCCTTACTAGAAAGATACAATTTAGAAGTACCCCATAAGATTCCCCCCACCCCCATCAGTTTTAAATTAAGGCCTCAGCAATGTAGCCCATGAGATAAGGCCAGTCTTTTATATTCACAAGTTGTAAGTTCTCTTTTGATAGCTGACTCCAAAACATCTGGGTTGTCATTTTCCCTCTGTTTACATTGTGTCACTGGTGTAGGTCAGGAGATTGGCTGTCGGAGTCACTTAGCTGAGGTAACTCCGTGGGTGCTACCTTCCCAGGCAGGTCTACTTCTTAGTTAGCATTTTGTAGCTTTCCTTTTTCCTTTTTTTTTTTCCAAATAAAAATTAAACAAAACAAAAAAACAATCCCCAAAACAAGAAGGGGTGCTTTTCATGTTAAAGCAATCTGTTGCTGATGTTCAGTCATCAATCTTCACAGGAAGAGAATCAGATGTCCCAGGAGCAAGGGATTGAGAAGAAATCCATATAGAGGCTTCCTCACCTCTCGTTACTTTCTCCCATTGGTTGAGATTGTCCCTGGAGTTGCAAAAAAGTCAAAGGTAAAACACTGTTCATAAGTTTACTGGGATTTATTTCTTCCTCACAGTAATGTCTGCTGTACTATACTTTGAGAATTATATTTATGTAAGTATATTTGTATTAGTACCTGTATGTAATCAAGCTTTTATCATCTATACATTATTTCAGCCTTCAACTTCAGTTATCCCATTTTGTAATTCTGTCTGACTCATATCCATGTTAACTCTAAATTAGCCTACAGTACACCTTCCTTCCCCAAGGCAAGCCCTGAAGCTAGAGGCTCCCCACCTGCTTCCATGACAAATTTATAGCCCTCAGGGCTTCAGGAAAGCCCAGCTGTGACCCAAGAGAGACATGTCTGAAGAGACTTTGAAACAGCACTCCAGAGACAAGCAACCTTTCACACTTCGGACTGCAGGGATTTTACCACAGCAAATTTTATTTCAGCCCTTTTCAAAACCAGCAGAGAAATCAGGACTTTTGCCAGGAAGCTTCCCTCATTGGAAACAACAGGAGCACATTAAGCTTTCTGAAACTCCTACACATGGGCTGCCTGACAGTATATAAAATGTTGGATGCCAATATCATAGTATCAATTTTCAATTACTATTGTGGTGATCATATTATCAGTCTACTACATCTAAAGGGTACACCTTTAGACATAAATTTATTTTAGTGTCTCACAGCCTGGCCAACCCTTAAATTCAAAAGTTGGTTCATAAGCCATAGAATGAGGAGAAATTAAGCTGGGAATGTTCTAATGATCTGAAGGGGTTACAAACCCATAGTCTTACTTACTGTACACCAGTACCACTCTAGTGACTGGGAAGTCTATATGCAGTAGTGAAACATAATTGCAACCTATGGCCAAATCTCAGCATTCAGTCTTCAAACACAGGGAGAAAGAGAGTAAACCCAACTGTTTCATTTTCATGCTGTCAGATCCCTATTTACTGAAACAACAGTTCTTATATGCCTTCAGTAAACAAACAGGATGGCAACAGTGCTAAAATGTCTCCCATGATATGTGTAATACCATGATATTACATTGTAATTTATGTGGCAGAGCTCTTCTGCGTTTTTTGTCAAAGCGTTGCCAAAACATTTGCTAAAACAGCAAATATTGATCTGAAAGCACAATGTACAGGTAAGAAGAGAAAATGTTGCATTTTCTGGGGATTGTGGAAGACAGGATCTGATGAAATCTACCAAAGCAAGCTGGTGCCCTCTAGGGTAACACCTACACCATTTTCTGCAGGAAAATGCTCTGCCAGTGCTTCAGACCAGCTGGAAGTTATGAAGCCAGCATTAATACAGCATTGAACCTCAGAGAATACAATCACACACTAAGGATCAGAAAAAATGGAGCATCTCTAATTTTGTCTCCTTCCTGGAACTGGGAAAATAATGAGAACTGCAGTCAAAATATTTTTAAGTTGTATCAATTTTAGCAAGAATTGAGAGACCCAAAATCATAAGGAAAATAGTTTTAAATTATTTGGTCTGAAATAAAGGAGAAAAATAAATCACATCATCCTCTAAATAAATACACTGCCATATATTTATGCTTTGGTAGGCCTACTGAGTACATGGGCTAGAAAACTTACATAAGACTTATTCTGAACACTGTAACACAGGTGGCTAATAGTTTTGATCTACTCAAAATGATAAGAAAGCATTTAAAAATGTGGAATAAATTACCAGATGAGAAAACCTTCCAGACTATTAGCTGCTATCTTACTTTAGGGAAATCAGTGTTAGATATTTTATTTTTTTGTAAGGTGTAGATAATATGATTCATTTGCCTTTGAGCTCCCAATGAAGCCCTGGCTCCTAGTGTCTGGAATAAATGCCCAGATGCTCTAAAAATAAAAACCTTGATGCTGACATGCTGCCTTGGCTGCTTTTGCTGCTATTATTTGCAGCTGGTGTCTGAGTTTCAAAGAACTCAAGGACACAGCAGCTTAAATACTGTGTTCCAAGAATGAGCACTGCTGGTGAAGGGGTAATATCAAAAATTGGTTCAGTCAACAACTAAGGAAACACCAAGCAAGAATGAGGCTGTTTGCCTCTCATCACCAAATAACAGTTAACCATCAAAAATAAAGGAAAAACAAAAGTGTACTGCAAAATCAGCCACTCTGGAGTATTCTAGACCCTGCAATAACATCATTTTTTTCTAACTGGGCACCTGAAGTTATATCTGTATTCTGATTTCCTGTTCTCCATCTCCAAGTCTTAACCCTCAAACTTCCTCTTCATTCTCTTCAAAGACAAAGCAGAGGGTAAATTCAAGGCTAAGATAAAACTACCAAACAGCTCCTCAGAAGACTTTTTTTCCAGGGTTTGGATTTTCAAGAAGCTCTTTAGTCCTTCAGAGACTTTATCGACACATCTCCGCTCGAGTTCTGCATCAGCACAATCTAAATTAAAGGATACACAGCTGCAAGACAGGAAGCTGTCTGGACAGAGCTTTATCCAGTGTGGAGACTGTGCCAGTGTAGCTTTCAGAAGTATCATTATGACAATTTGAATTACAAACAACAAACGTAATTTCTGTAATAGAAAAAATTCATATACTCTCTGCCAGGAGTCTGATTGATTTTACTTCAGACATCACACCTTCTACAGAGAAACCAGCTCTTGAAAAGATGTTCATGCTTGATCTTCAGAATTAGGGAGAGCCTTTATCTAGAGCACATACTTATGTGGGTGTTTGATATCCAGAATTCAACTTTAAATATCCTCTCTGGGTTTCAAAAGATGAACCGCCGACTAGAACAGGCCACTTTTACAAATAAGCCTCATTGGGATATCATCCATGTGGCCAGAAATCAAAAGATGTATGTCTTCCCAGATTGTTGCTCCTGTAAAAGATACTGTGCAGTCTTAAGCACTCAACCCTGCCTCTCTAAGCTCCGGTTTCCATTAAGTGGAATAACAACTTGATTTTGATCAAGTCTTTACTGTGAGGGTGGTGAGGCACTGGAACAAGTTGCCCAGAGAAGCTATGGATGCCACATCCCTGGAAGTGTTCAAGGCCAGTCTGGATGGAGCTCTGGGCCCTGTTCTAGTGGAAGATGTCCATTCCTACAGAGGGGAGACTGAACTAGATGATGTTTAAGTCCCTTCCAACCAAACCATTTTGAGATTCTATGATTTTCTTGGATAAATAAAATACATTACCTAGTCTCTCTCTACTGAGATCTCAAAACATTCTTTCAGCTCTTTCTTTATGTTCTCTTGTTTGCTCATGTCTTTATCTACTCTTCTTGAAGCATCAACACTAAATAAAATTCCAGCTCTAGCCCCATTAATATAATAACTCCAGAGGTATAGTCTCTAATCCTCCTGAATATTCCTTGCATATTCATTTAAGGGTTGCACAGCCATGTCCAGCAGAGGTACCTTGGAGGCAGCTATTAATGATGCCTCCTAGATACTCACTGTTTTTCATAAGGTAGTCCTCTGTATCACTGACACAGACCTACATATTCTTCTCATAGCTATATGAAAGAGTGTTTGTGTGCGAATGAAATTGTTTTGCTAACTACTACATTAATTTCAAAGCATTTTTCTTTTACTTAACAGAAATAATTTAGTCCACAAGATGAGGAAAGTGACAGAGGAGGTAGCTCTGCCATACAGGACAAAGAAAAAGTTCAATGTAAGATAGAATGTAAGGACCACAACAGAACAAAAAATATGAGAGAGTACTAGTAAGAGCATAGAAAAACAGACCTTTAACAACTTGATGTGACTAAAAATTGCTGGCATTTTATGAAAAAACTGGGGTTTTCTAGAAAGTATTGATTAACCTGAAACCAGAACATTTTCATGAAGCATACACTAATTTCAACAGAATTTTTGTCAGGAAAGATTGCTAAGGCCCAGGATATAATTACTGGACAGAACTACCAACAAAGAAATTCACCATCATTCAAGTGTAGAAGCAGCCAACAGATAAAGGACTCTTGCCTCTTTTCCAGAACAACCCATGCTCCATACCCACAGTGTCATAGGAGAAAGTTCCATTTGCCTCTCCCAAACCCCAAAGTTACCACTCTCATGCTCCCAACTACTGAATATTTTCTGGATATTTCTTTTTCTGGTTTTTAATAAAAAAAGACCTGATATGAAATAAAACCACATGCTAAACCCACATTTTTTAAATTAAAGAGAATACTAGCAAATTTTTGTTTTGAGAACCATATTGACATAAAAAGGACACAGAGGGAAATTGCACTGAACCAGTGCAGACAGGGATGCATAAATGCTGAACTGTTTCTCTCTAAATGCTTTTGGCATCCAACACATTTTAATCAGCTGTGTCTGTAGATCTACAGTAGATAGTCCCAGACAGTAGTTATCAACTCTGGGTTTCTGCATAGATTAGTGTGGGATGTGTATCCTTGTTAATGTTCATGCAAATTCTAAAACTAAAAGTCTATATTTCCAGACAAACTTGCAAGCACTCTTGCTTTTTCTTTGACCAAGCTACAAGCTATGCATGCTCACTCACCTGCACGCTCGGAGTAGTGGCCCAGTTGGAGGAAAGATCTGTGCAAGGGTGGTGTAACATGGGATGGCTACAGCATTGTAGAACCCAATCTATGAAAAACAAGAATGAAAAAAAATAGATGTTGCCAAACTGCAACACTGGAATCTAACAGCCAGCTAGCTCAAAACTCTTTACTTAATTACTACTTATATTAGTTATTCACATTTCTGCATCTCCTTTTAATATCCAAATACTTTAAAATAAGCAGCAACAGTGAAATCTTTGGTAATTACAAGCTGCTTACACTCCTTTCTTTTATGACTGATATGGCTGCTTTAGGTAGAGTTTTCTACAGAACCTTTTATTTTTCAATTGATTCATTTTATTTGTTCAGGGTGTGTCTACCTGTTTGGTGTCAGTAGTGGAGGGAAGTAGGTGGAGATGCTAGAGACATTTCTGCAAACATTATTCATGTGATGATTTTATTTTTTAAAAAAGGAAATTTGTGCAGCATTCACAAAATATGGTCAGATTCTGGATTGTTCTGATGTCCTCCAGGGTATGCATTGCACAGCTCAAAGTACTTAAAATGCTGGGAGCTTTTGACATTTGTGAATGGTGTGCACTGTGTTCAATAACTGGTTTGCAGTTGTTTCTCAGGTATGCAGTTCAATAATACATTTTTACCATTATCATATTTAGAGAACACCAAATGAGCACATTTTTAATGATATCTGACTCATTCCGGCTTAGGGGCTATGACAGCTTCGATGTCACAGCTGAATTGTCATGACATAAAGAAATTTTTAGAAAATGCTACTTATATATTATCAAGGTTGACAGGTTGCATTCAGATTCATTATAGCATCACTCACTTATCCCAGACTCTTATGACAGTTAAAATAGTGCACTGTGATCCCTTCCTTAGGGCAGAATTTTTAATCCCTTTTAGTGAAATACTATGTGTTGTACCATGACCAAAGCATTAAGTAATATCTCTTTTTTTTATAGTCCAAACTTTGATCCTTATTCAGAAACTGAAGAGAAACTCTTGTCTTCATCAATACAAAGATTCCTCCCATACTGCTATGTAACCAAGTCCTCTGTATACTTTAAATAAAAATAAGATACATTTTCTGAGCTGTGAACCCTACACTCTGAGATGAAGTACTTACAGTGCAACCAACGGAAAGAAACTGCAGCTGGTGAGGAGGCAAGGCTACATATATATGGGATGTCTGCTCATCCACACTATTTCACATACTGCATCGTTTTCTTCCTATTTGTTTTGGGTTTTTTTCTTTTCTTCTTGTTTGCTTGTTTTTAAGAGGATCTCTTTTATTTCAGCGGGAAAAGGAGATTACTCCATAATTATCAAAAACTAAAATGGGATATTAGAGAAGGTACATGTAGACCTTCTGGCTCAATGAAAATAACAGACTCAAAGAATAAGATGAGTTGGAAGGGACCCTCAAGGACTATTGAGTCCAATTCCTGGCCCTGCATAGGCCCATCCCCAAGAGTCACACCATTTGACCAACAGCATTGTCCAAACACTTCTTGAACTCTGTCACGCTGGTGCTGTGACCACTTCCCTGGGGAGTCTGTTCCAGTGCCCAACCACCCTCTGGGTGAAGAACCTTCTCCTAGTATCCAACCTAAACCTACTTTGACACTCCCTCAGGTCCTGTCACTGGTCACCACAGAGAAGAGTTCCGTGCCTGCCCCTCCTCTTCCCCTTCCCCTCACAAGGAAGTTGTAACTGCAATGAGATCTCCCCTCAATCTCCTCTTCTCCAGGCTGAACAGACCAATTTACCTCAGCTTTTCATCATATGACTTCCCCTCAAGGCCCTTCACCATCTGTGTGGCCTTCCTTTGGACACTCTCTAATAATTTAATATCATTCTTATATTTTGGCACCCAAAAATTTCCCCAAACACTCAAGGTGAGGCTGCCCCAGTGCAGAGCAGAGCAGGACAATCCCCTCCCTTCCCTGGCTGGCAATGCTGTGCCTGAGGCACCCCAGGACAGGGTTGGCCCTCCTGGCTGCCAGGGCCCTGCTGACTCAGGTTCAACTTGCCATCGACCAGGACCCCCAAGTCCCTTTCCTCCACACTGCCTTCCAGCATCCCATTCCCCAGCCTGTCCATACATCCAGGCCTGTCCCATCCCAGGTACAGAATCCAGCACTTTCCCTTGGTGAACTTCATATGGTTGGTGATTGCCCAGCCCTCTGATTTGTTGAGGTCTCTCTGCAGGTTCTGCCTGCCCTCAAGGAACTCAACAGCTCCTCCCAGTTTTGGAACTTTCCTCTGTGAACTTGCTCTGTATCTCTTCCAGTCCTGTGTCCAAGTCATTTATGAAGATGTTGAAGAGCACAGGGCTGAGGGTGGAGCCCTGTGGAACCCCAGTAGTGACAGGTCCCCAGTCTGATGTCACCCCATTCGCTGTAACCCTTTGTGCCCAACCCATGAGCCATCTGTTCACGCATAAAACAGAAAAAACTTTTAGCTAAGGGCTGAAACAACCACTTACTAAGATAAAAAGCATTATTGACTCTTGTAAAAATTTAAGGTGATTGTGGTCTTAGCTAGAGCTACAAGTACAAAAAAGGGAGCAAGTAATAACAGCAAAGAGCATATTGCCATTTTTGAAAAAATTTGAAAACAAGTTTTCCACTGCTACTTTAAAAAATAATATAGTTGCATGCAGAACATAGAATTCAGCAGTCTGAATAACCCAATTTCAAATGCAATATTCATTAACATATGAAATGGTTTTTCCATACATGTTTTATGTATAAACATGTACTATTTTACTGAGAGAGTTCATACCTGACCCTGAGGGACTTCATCTTTCTTATCTCTGTCCATCATAGGAATAGGTTGAATACCTGTTTTCTTCATTTCATCACCCTGGAGATAAGTAGAGAGAGAGATTAAGAAAACAAAAACAAGACTATTGACACCTGAATTAATTTCCATCTTCTAATCTATGTCTGTCTAAAAATCCAGAATTTAAAATAACCTGTGGTATCACTCTGAGGCAGTCTCAGAAAAATGCCTAAGGAGAGGCTCATTTTGTACATTCACCTAAGTGATAATTTAAATAGCAAATTCTGTCAATGCACACATATTTTCCTTGTTTCCAAGTGTGTGTGTCTCCATAATAAAAAGCAGCTTTGAAACCCAAAGAAATCATTCTATTCTGTTCTATTCTAGTCTCATCTTTCAAAATATCTGTTTAAAGCACCATAATACAATGACCAGTAAAACACAACTCACTCATCAAAAGAAAAGCTGAGTAAGCCAGATGAATTTACAGTGTGCCCTCTTTGCCAAAAATTTTGTGGTTTTCACCATGCTGCTTTGAAGAAGCTGCCTGTAAAACAGCCTTCTTTGCTTTCAGTATGTTGTCCCTCTAGATTCATGAGAGGAATACTGGGAAAAACAAAGTGTATCCAAAGACCGGATATATGTAAGATACAAGAGAAAACTCTCTCCTTACATTCCCATTACCAGCAGAGCAGCTAAAACACATTTCTGAGCACTGCATTCGACCTTGAAAAGATTACTTCTTAAAAATATGTAAGTAGCTTGCTACTTTCGGAAACAAATTGAAGTTTTCCAAGTCTTATGCCTCAACTGCATTGTCAAACCACAGGCAACTACAGTGACTACAGTAATGACTGCTTTTGGCTATTGCCCATGTCTGAGATTCCAAAGTGATCTTCAATTGACTAACTTTATGCATTGGGTTTGCATGGCAAGGCTTTGGTAGTGGGGTGTGAGAAGATGCCAGAAGCTTCTGTGAGAAGATGCCAGAATCTTCCCCCATTTTTTAACCCCAGAAGTTTGTATCATCTTTGCAGTACAGATATAATTGGTTTATAAGTCTCTTAAAAATACTATAGAAAGGGTTTAACAATTGCCTCATATCTCACAAAAAAAAAAATCACAACAGACATATTTATACAAGCTTGTAATTCTGTATAATTGATGACCAACATATTATTTTGCTTGAATTGTCGCAGTCTGGGAAAGCTTCATGCAGAGTGATACAAAGGCAGAACTTAGTTGAAGACACTAGCTATACTGGGCTTTGGAAAAAAAAGATCACTGTGACATACTACAAAATTGCTGCAACCTCTTCTAGAGCTATTGTCTTAGTTAATGATTTCATGAAGAAGAAATATTATAAAACACTCTGATTACACTACTCAACATATTAAGATGATGAATTCAAGTAGTTATTAGAAGCAGTAGTCTATCCTACTTTTACAACTGTAATATTCTATCCTACTTGTAGCTTATCATGCTGGTTTTGTCTGAGGTAGAGTTAACTTTCTTCACAGTGGCTGGCATGGGGCTGTGTTTTGGATTCATGCTGAGCACAGGGTTGATAATATCGGGGTGTTTTTGTTATTGCTGAGCAGGGCTTGCACAGAGCCAAGGCCTTTCCTGCTTTTCGTACTGCCATGCTGGTGAGGGAGCTGGGGGTTCATGGGAGACTGGGAGGAGACAGAGCCAGGACAGGTAACCCAAACTGACCAAAGGGACATTTCAGGCCATATGGCATCATGCTCAGCATATAAAGTGAAAGGAAGAAGAACATAGCAGAGACATTTGCAGTGATGGTGTTCATCTTCCCAAGTAACCAGTACATGTGATGGGGCCCTGCTCTCCTGAAGTTGACTGAACCATGTCCATGGGAAGCACTGTATTAATTCCTTGTTTTGCTTTGCTTGTGTGTGCAGCTTTTGCTTTCCCTTTAAACTGTCTTTATTTCAACCCATGAGTTTTCCAGCTTTTAACCTTCAGATTCTCTCCCCAGTCCTGCTGGTGGGGGGGATGAGCAAGTGGCTGTATGGGGCCTGGCAGCTAGCTGGGGTTAAACCACAACACTCATGCAACATAACGATTCAATCTAGTTAAATATACTTTTCTAGAGGTAACCTTTTTCCCAATTAGGTAACAATTTCTTCAGTGAAACACAGTCTAATCTTTCTATACCTGTGGCTGGATCTCTCAGCCATCCTGACTGGATCACAATATATTCAACTTCTCCTGTACCTCAATCAACCTCCTCTTAAAAGAGGATTCAATACAACACCTATTACAGAATTCAGTTACTGTCAATAAATTCTACTTTACATTTGCTCCCTGAAATAGCAATATATCAACATCTACCTTTATTAACTCATCTTTGGATTACAAAAAATTAACATCTGGACAGGTGCAATTATGTCCATAATTCCATCTTTACTATTTTTGAGTATGGAAAATCAGTTTGATCCTTCCTTCTCCACTGAGTTCACAAGATTTGCATTGAAAAGTCTGTTTACTTATTAGCAAAAAAGTTGAGTATGTAATCATTGAGGCATGTCAATATTATACCTTGATTACATCACTCATAAGAACACTCACTTTCCAGTACAGGCATTTCAGAAAGCGAGTACTGAACTAGATCTTTGAGTTTATACAGTCAGCATTTTTCAAATATTGTTGTAGTCTGGACTGTTTATAATTAACAGAACAAGAACATGTGAATACACAATACACCCACAAGAAGCGCACATCTGGAATTTCATCATGAACATGCAACAGGCAGGATAACAATCTCCACACTATTTGCATGCTACATCAACTCCGTGGGCCTGATTTCTATTTTATGCCTGAGTAAAACAGAAATAAGCCCACTGAATACTGCAAGATTCCACAGGGCACATAAGAGAAAAGAAAAACACTTAATCATACACACATTCAATAATAGTTCTGAAAATACAATGTATCTCCTAAAGTTGCATAACTCCACTCTACGGAACAACCTCAGAATTTCTTATCCCCAGAGCGGTCACTTCCACTTTAAAAATTAAACAATTAGGATATTTACTCCTCAGCATAAGACATGTGGGAGACTGCATATTTATTTATGAACGTGGTTACATTACTACAGTTCAGTGCCTTGTTTCAATTCTCAGTACACCTTAACTGTCAAGTAGCTTTCCATATATTGAAGATCCAGCTCTCTCTGAGACACTGTTGTTGATCTGGCTCACAGAGAAGCCTCAGAAAAGCTTTAATGTTTGTCATATTTGCTTTAGCATTTTCTGTAATCACTTGAAACATAAAACTATAGCTTTATGTTTCAAGGCAGCTGACCTGGAAACTGGTTTCATATTTTGCATTTCTACAAGTAACTAAAGTTAGTGACTACAGTTAGTGATTTCTTCTATGTTCTGTTGCTTGGTCACTTTCTGTTAGGACATACTTTCTACATTATCTTGAACAGAGAGAAAAAACATTGCCTGAAAATTAGATAGCTAACTCAGCTCTTTAAATAGCTTCCGAGTAAGCAACAAACACATGCATGCACCACTGAACTCTCTTTAAAACAAGTACACCAAGATATTGATTGAAAAATACTCATAGTTGGGTTTTTTCTTCCTGAATGCTTCCATTTATAGGGAGAGTAAGCAAAAGAATCACACATACCTCAGCCCAGAACTCTGCATATATATCGTTGGCTGTCAGTCTGGTAACTGGCCACAATTTTGTTACAGAACACAGATCACAAGCTGTCATCATCAGTCCAATCACTCTATCTCTAAAATAAAATAACATTAAATTGTAAGTTTGGAAAAGAATTAATGATCACTCTGCTAAGTTTTCATTTGCCCTTGCCCAGTTTAATCAGCAGCAATGTATATACACTATAAATTTTCTCCCACCTAGCTTGTTTCTTCCTCATTTATGATTCATTGGTAAGGCATGGCACAGACTCTATACTGTATTCCTTGTTGTATTCCCTTCATTGTCTGCAGAGTTCATTGGCCATCCTCTACACAATCACATACATTGACAAGGGCACAGAGTGCCTGCCTGTTAAAACACTCACATGCCCCTCCATAATTTTCTGAAAATACAGTACAAGTCTACAAAAAGAAAGATGGCATATCTTATTGTTGCATTTATTTCTGTTCTTTAAAGAGAGAGGAAATATGCTCCAAAAGAGAGGAAAGACTACTTCTGAGTCTGTCTCAGATACTGTCATTGCTTTGTTGGAATGAATTCAAACCCTGACAGAAGAATCCAAGGCGTGACTCTGTCAAACGCTGACAAACCTGTTCACAGAGTAACTGAACATCATCACTGGTATTAAAATCATTATTAGAATAAGGCGCACACACACACAAAAATCCTATTTAATCAATTTTATAGCACAAATCTATGGTTTGTGAATCTAAGTTTTATCAAGAAAACTGGCAATTTAATTTAAATTCATGTGTTTTGACCCAATGGAGAAATTAAGATGGCCCTTAAGGACACCTGCATCTTTGTTAATAATGCCTATTCCATGTGAAAAAGCACAGAGCTTGCTAACTTGCCTGCCAGTGTGATAGCAATCATTAAACATGTACCAACAGACAAATATACCAGAGGAAATACACAAATACACAGTATAATCAATCAATAAATGGCAAAGTGCACTTCCCCTACGTTAAGATAGAGGAGTCATCAGCCATATAAGGGTCAATGCAAATATAAAGCAATGGAAATTACTGTTACATATGTGAAATTTTACACACTGCTGGTCTTAGAGATCACATATGTAAGAAAATTACCATTCAGAGATAATCCTTTTAAAAAAAACAAAAGGGTTTCTCTTTCTAGACTAATGCCATTGGGATATACTTCTGGTTTGCTGCTTTACCTGTGTGTTTGGTTCTTAAGGTTTAATGCTCCCGTCTGATGCAGCTCCTCAAGCTGTTTTCTGTTTCCAAAATACAGGGCAAGGTCTGTGGCGATGATGGCTTTCCGGATGATCTCAAGTACTTGCTCATATTCACTGGAGCTCAGATTGGAGAAGACATTGTGCCCTTCCAGCTATGAAAAAGTAAAAAACCAATAAAAAGCACAAGCTCTAATTCTGAGATGATTTCAGTCTTTACTTCACCATACAGGTTGCAACGGTTTTACAGCCCAATGACAAGTTTTGTTGCAAATTCAAATGTTAATAGCCTGAAATTCCCTTTTTTTTTTTACTTTTCAAACACTGTAGTGAAAAAAACCTGTGACTAAGCCACCAATTTGTTTTTGGGACTGCTCCTTCTGAAGCCTAAAGGTATTACTAGAGAAAAATTATTGAAATCTTTTTCTTTGATTTAGAAGCACTACAGACACAGAACTTCCAGACAGTGCTGACTTGGAAATTTGTGATTCAATTCTGGTCCAGAGTTGGACCAGTTGCTAAACTGAGTACCTGATTCACTTAAGCCCAGTTTTGATACTGTGTAATATATAGTATGGATAAAGAAACACTGAAGTTAGAAATACAAAATAATTTTGTTTTCCTAGCGTTCCAAATGAAATGTGCCTGAAATTGCTGCATTTACTGACACGATTTTCTATATAAAAATAAAGTTAATTATTTTAATGTATATGAACATTTAGGGGAAAAAGCTGCTTTGTTCAACCTTAAGTTGAACGACTCATAAACTAAAGACAATGGTTTCCACTATGGAGGCTCTGGTAACACACCACTGCCATCAGTTTTCAATTTCCACAGTGTATTATTGATCATTTAACTGACAATATCCATGCTTCATGATAGCTAATGAAGCTATAGCATATTTTAAAAAGTCAAGACTATCTGCTCTCTCTAAGATTTGGAAAACAACTTGTCAAAACTCTTCCTACTGTTGAGAGGAAGCAGACCAAAAAAAAAAAAACAAAAGAGCTAGCCATGTCAAGGTGTGCACATTCAGAAACAAAAAAATATTATTAAACTATAATAAATGCAGATGGGTTTTGACATTTAATTGGCATTTGGCCTGAAGCTCAAAAAGTTTCCTTGACTTTCATCAAGTATTTACATAATTTGCTCAAAATAAATCCTCTGCAGTACAAATAGGCTTGGTTTCTCTCACCATCCGGAACGTAAACATCATTTTCCAGTACTTTTACTTAGACAAGTAGATTTATTGTGAATAATGAATAGAAAATAGAATCTATCTAAGTCTGAATGCTCCTTTGACAGATTTCTAAGACATAGAACATGATGTTTAAAAAAAAAATTCAGAACATTTTAACCCATCATCAGCACTTTAGGAGTAAAAAATTACTACTACTAATTCTCACAATTTAGGGGTTTGGGGACCCTTTACTCCCCAACCTGGCTGTCTAATTCATGGGAACAGGCTATTTGTCCTAGTATTTAAGTTATTCTGGATTCTACTCTTGGGCTTTAGAAGCTACACTCTCAGAAAGACCACTATGACAGCTTCTGTTCAGACTACTCAAAAGAACTGATTCTGTAAAGTGCTGACAGAAGCCACCAGTTATGAGTGTGTCACTTAGGCTTTTGAGTAGTACATACAAAGTACAGCTCCTAAGATTTTGTTCTTTCCCTGCTGAGCTAAAGCTAGTGAATAGAATCCTCTGTGTCCTAAGTATGGAGTACACTAGAACTGCAGGTGGATGACCAAAGCAACTCTAAAGTTTCAAGAGGTTAAAAGTACTGCAGGTTACTAATGTAAAATTAAAGCTCACTCAGATAAACCCTAAAGAGCTTGGTGGGCTGGTTTGGCTTTTTTTTTTTCCATCAGTCCAGGAATTCAGTAAGACTTTTGATTCAAACAAAAACCAGCAAGTCCAAAAGGCTGCTCTAGTCTGCATTTGCAGCTAATTACCACCAGCATGGGTGTTTCAGTGGCCAGTGTCTAGAATCCACTCTACAGCCCTGGCCACTTATCTCCCCTTTCCTCACTCACACTGACAGCAAATCTAGGAGGTAGCAGGGAAGCAAAAGGGTTCCCTGCCTTGTTGGCAAATGGGATTTTCATCGATTACAACATTTCTGCCAGAAAAAAATGCAAAATGGTTTGGACAGTGAAGTGTTAATGACTCAGGAACATGCTCACTGTGCACAAATTCACACAAAGAATGAACACTAAACATCTAATGCCATACCACCACTGAAGGATTCAATTACACCCTCCTACATGAAGGAGCATTCAGAGATAAAGCTTCCATTCTGTGATTAAATGTATATGATACCTAAAACCATAATCACAAGATGTGCTTCTGAATGCAAGACAGAATATGTATTTTTCCTAAAAGGTGATTACATATTTAAGAAAATAAATATCTTCCCCTGAAAAACCAGAAAGAAAGAAAGGTTAACAATGAATTAGTGTCACAGTAGCAAGTTAAGGCTGAGTGTGCACAGAAAACTCAAACTAGTAAGCGCAAGTGTGGACTGGCAGCAGTTTCACAGGTAAGGGTACTCACTCTTCTAATTGAGAATTATAAAAATTTCACTCATGAGAAAATATGTGTGTGGCTGTGTAGCACACCTGTATTTTCCCAAAGTGTCTGCACGTTTTCTTGCAGTTTTTTCTTCATTAAACATAAAGACACATTACCTCATACTAAGAACTATCTTTCACAGAATATTACCTTACTCAGGTTTTTTTATTTCAAATTGTCAAGTAACAAAAAAGCAAAGGATAACATAATGAAATAAGTTTACAATTTTCATGCATGAAAAATTAAAACTTCCTCTTTCATGCCACACATTCAATGTTCACAGAATTTATTACAGCAGGTTTTCAAATTTCTCATACAAATTTTTGCCAGTACTTGAGTTTTTATTCAAAATTTCAGGATGGTTGAAGACTTTGTTGAAACACATTATGACAAAAAACTAAATATGTAACTGAGAAAATGATTTTTCATTTTCAGAGTTCCTATTCCACATGGTCATGGAAAAAAACTTCCATAGAACCAGAAGCCAAAAGCTTCAAAGGTGGGCCATAAGTAAAGACCCTCAAATACGCGATATTTTTTACAACTTCAAGATTCTGAGAAAGCTGTTTTGCTAATTGTGAAACTTGTCTTGCTGTAATAAATCTTCCACTCGTCTAAATGAGTACTATAATAGAGAAATTAAGCTGAGCATGCTTCAGAAAATCTAGTGGGTAATGATGTGACTCCTATTTCCACCACTGAACACTAATGCACAGAACACACAATTTCAATAATCCTACCTGCAGGATGGACACAGTCTGCGAGAAGTGGTGCTGTTCCATTGTTGATGTGGAATAGAGAGCAGCTAAGGGATGATCAAATTTCTGAAGATAGCTGTTGCTGTAACCTCTGTGATCCAGGTCATGACACAGGCATGCAACTAAAAGACCCTTTCGCTACAAAAAAATTGACACAAGCATGAAAAGCAAGATGTATTTCCTGCCCCTAGATGTCACTCTCTACCCAAAATACGGTAGAAGTTGCACTATGCTCACACTGCCTTCAAAGAGCACATGTAGAAATATCCTTAAAAATGAGAGAAACGTCACAGTAAGGACATGCCAAATTGAAATTCTTGCTCCAATTGTAATTATATTATGCATTTAAAAAACCTTGTTTGACAATAACATACTGTTGGATGAACTCTGCTTCAGAAGAAATCAGTCTGGTTATCCACTGAATCCTTACCATGGTTATTAAAACAATAAAAAGTGCAGTTATTGAGGGAGAAGAAACATACAAGATGTATGATCTCCTGGTCAAGACAGAAACACTGAAGTTCAATGCCAGACCTGCCTCTGCAACACTCCTAGAGATGTTAACCAAATCTCCTAGTTGAGTATTTTTCAAATACTGGACAATAGCAATTGCAAACAAATAAAGACAGTAACTGGGATTTTTATATAGTTAATCCTTAATATCCTGAAGAAATGGAGTCCCTGAAATCTCTTTCTCAAAAGGTTTTCACTTAACTTATGTGTTTGGAAAACAAATTCATTAACGTTTATGACTGTCACTGTTGGCATGAAGTATCAAGAAAACGTCTTCAGAGACCTAATAGCTTCCTCTTATAATTGGTTCTGATAAGTGTTCAGTAAACAAGGATAAGGCTATAAAATGAAGCAGAAAAAGAATATTGATTAACCATCTATTAAGTGTGCAACATCAAACCTGGATACTATACTAAGGGACCCATGATTCTGTGGAAAAATAGCAAACAATGATTTATGATTAAGAAATTAATGATGCAATTAAAAATATTATCACAAATACACTATGTGCAGAAATAGGGCTGCAGCAACACCAACTGTATTTCTGATTTTGAGACATTGACTTCTATTTTGAATTATGTCTTTTCAATAGTTCATCTTGTATATTTTTAAAAAGCATATAAAAAACCCCAGGTGATGCAGCAGCACGTGTCCACACAGATCCTCAGCAGAAGTGGAACCCTTAGGAGCATAACACAGACCTCCATCACTTGAAATTGCACAGTACCAGCTTGTCCCAGTCTCCATGTCTCAGGAAGTCATTCTTGTCTCAGTCCTACAGGATTATACAGTGCCCAATAACAGCGCTCTTGACCTCGTGCCTACTGTCCCTGCTTGGATCCTAATTCTTTAATCACTGAAAACTGCTGGATCTATTTGCCTCCAGATCAGTGTCTCCTTTACAGTGTTTTATACTTCTCTTCCCATCTAAATCTATTGAGGTTTGTGTCAGCATCCCTCACCTGAGGTCAGCCCATAGATCCCCAAACTTTCTTTCAGCAGTTTCCTGTATTCTTGTCCGATTATCAAGAAAGAAGACTGCTGAAAAGCTGGGACACTGACTGGAATAAGACACTCAAACAGATGAAGGCTGGCTGGAGTTTGCAGGGAAAAAATACTGTTTCCATCTCTCTTAACAGCTGTCTTTTTTGCTCTCTCTTTCTTACTCTGCATCTCCAAAGAGATGGGGCTTACCACTTGGTTACTACTGAATGTTATCAGAGTTTTAAAAATTCTCTGAAGCTGCACTCCACAGATTTTTGTTGTTAAAGGAATACTGATTTTTTTTTTTCCAAACTTGCATAGCTTGGCCAAATATGCCTGACACATGCCTCTTTCACATTTCAGTGTCAACTTTCAAGTCTTTCCTTTACAGCAGGATAAACTATACCTTTTCAAAAGAAAGATCGCCAAATTTAATTTTACTCTTATACACTGAACAAAACTTTGATTTCTACTAGCATGTCTCTTTTAAAGAGCCAAACAATTATGCCTGAAATTTCCCCAAATGGATCAACTTGAGGAAGTTAACAGAGCCTGGAAAATTACAGCCCAAATGGATAATATTTGGCAGTTATACATAACTGAAAGTAGGTTCTCCAAGTCAAAAGTTTCATGTAACATTAATAACAGACAGCACCCTCAGTTGTACCTACCATTATTCAGAAGAAAAACAAGTGACAGTTTTCCATACTGTGTATTAACATTCTAAGCCTTCCATTTTACTATTTATCTTTTCCATTTAGAGATCAATTTAAAGTTTGGCTCTTCTCCTTTACTCACATATGTCAGCCATCTCTGCAACCCTTGTCCTCCTATTCAGGATCTCCCAGACCTCACAGGATTCAAGACCCAGGGTGTTTCCCTCCCTCACAAGAGATCTGACAGTTAGTTAATAATTAAAGACTGTGGTTGTAAGTGGGCAGGGAGGACCACAAAACTTAGACATGGATTTGTACCAAATCTACACTGCTTTTTTAGGGGCAGTCCTGGAAAACATGACTAGGATTAGGAATGAGAGTAATCGTCCTCCCTCAAACTCTTTACCCACATCCATTCCTCCATGAAGACCTTTACATACACTCTGCCCAAACTGACAAAAAAACTCTAGCACAGAAAATATACTTGTACAACAGCTGATAGCTCTGATGAGGTGTGGTAACTGATACCACCATGTCACCTACCTCTAGATCAGTGAAAAGGCCCTGGTTGTTCTGCAGGATGGCATACATGCAATGTGCGACGGTGACTGCATGCTTCCAGTTGTGGTAGGGCACGCGGCGATAATTCTTCTTCACAGACATAGTAAATCGACACAGCTTTTCAAGTTCAAAGCTAGGAAGAAATTAATTCGGTCAGAGACAAGAAATAAGAACAGGGAAAAACAAGCAGCAGAGGAGAAAAGATGGTCTTTGGTTTACCCTTCTTGCTAGGATTGACTCTCACTGTGGATGACTCATTGAATGACATGGAGAGTCACACAAGTTTGGCAAGGACAGAGGAGCGTGGACACCTGACAATGCTCTTAGTTTAATCTGTTAAATTCGGGAACATAAGTCATGCTACCCAGCTCAGTCAACACAATTGCATGACCTTCCCTGCTCCCAGAAACTTGAAGTGATTTCTTTCAATTGCTTATTCAACTTGAAATATAGTGCAAGTCTGCATCTAATGGACAATTTAAAAACATGATTTGTGATCAAAACAGAAAATTCAGGGTTTTTTAAGCAAAGGACATAGAAGAAATAAACCTGTTTAAATGGAGATGCTCCATATTGACACTGTGAAAAGAGGAAGATTTTATTTTTCCAATACTTTTAGATTTTTTTTCCACCTTAGCCTAACAGAACTGAAATTCACATCTCTCGGTTTCTTCACTTCTCACCAAACAAAATTTTGTTAAGTCCTAAGTCAATGA
Source organism: Corvus kubaryi (assembly GCF_017639235.1). Taxonomy (NCBI): domain Eukaryota; kingdom Metazoa; phylum Chordata; class Aves; order Passeriformes; family Corvidae; genus Corvus; species Corvus kubaryi. The sequence goes on from NW_024581081.1 coordinate 3,156,520, forward strand.
CTTTTTCCCTCATAAAAAGGCAGTTTTACTTTATTCTCATTTTTTTCCCTTGTTGCTGCGATTTAAGTTCCACGTTTTAAGAATTTCTTGGGTATATCAGGAAAGTGGTACTAATGTTCTAGTTTTGCAGTACTCGTGAGGTGAGAAAAAAGCTGAATGTTTCTGACCTATGTGTAAAAATGCAGACACATCTACTACATGGAAACAGGCAGAAATGTGTATTTCTACAGTTGCGTGCTGAGCAATGGAATTATTATTCTTGGCCTTAATCTGACATTAGGAAAACCAGAAGCATACTGTCTTTCAAAAAACTTTAAGCTTTCTTTTTTAATTTTAAAAAGTCAGAGAGTGACAGAACTATTGTTTAAAGTAGTACATAATTCATAATTCAGAATATCACAGTAGTCACTTCCATCTGCACCCAATCTCAACTCAATGGTTATTACATGACAGTACAGTTATAGCTAAAGGGAAAATCATTATCTGTGACACATCAAAGTGGAATACTATTACTTCGTCCGCTGTTGTATTTTGCATATTTGATTAAAGCAGTAAAATATTATTGCTTCAGAAGAGCAAAGAAATTGTAGTGAGTATGATAGAATTTTCTCTGAAATCCTCCATGGACAGGACAATTATACATTATATAGGTAAATACTTTAAGGCACAACCTTACTTCTCAATATATTAAAATCAAATTTTAGTCTTAAAATTCTTGGTTTTTTGTCAAGGGTTTGAGAAGTTTTGTTCTTCCAGAAATTAAATACAAGTCCTGTTCCAACAGTCTCCTTTTCAAATATTTTCCTCACTTTTGTTTCCTTAATTTGATATGTGAAAGATGAGGCTCATTTGAAAAACATCAAGTAGATACCAATTCTTTCTCATCAAAGCTACACCTTGAAAGGAAGAGACTGGGAGTCAGAGAGAGAAGAGAACAGACCCTGACTGAAAATATGACCCCCAATCCTGCATCCACAGCCATTCAGTCTGGAATGGAAACAAGCTAACTGCTCTGAGCAGTAGAGAACTGTTTTTACAAGTCATCCACTCTGCAGCATTGAGGAAGATTGAGAAAGACCCTCTGGTTTGACTACACTTTGAGGGCATGGAGATTCATTCAGTTAGCAAGACAAAATGAAACACCAACAAACATTTCCTGAATGTTTCTTCCTTTTGTAGGGATGTACTTCCCCTTTCAATTGACCATTTATAGATTTTTTTTCCATAATTTGGAGCAGCTCCTTTCTTTCAGCAATGGGCCATACTTAGCCAAGAGGCTACTGATCTTGGTAATGGTAATGAACACTGAGAGAAAGGACAGCAAATGAAGCATTCAATTTAATTTAATCACTTTCAAAATTAATGCACAACTATGCAAATAACTGATTCACTTAGCAAGATAAAGATCTGATCTTAGTTTACTTTTACCATATACATTATTAATTTCAGCAACTATATATTTGAAAAATCAGTTTTCATGCACGTTCTCCCCTTTTTGGGAAGACTGCTTTTTGTCTTTACCATCTTTTGTCTGAAAAGCAACCTCATCTCAGAACTAAACAATTTTTCAGTATATTGGAAGGCCAACTGTTTGGATGATATCACAAGCTCTTTAACCTGACTGTTCCTGCATTTTATTAACCAAGGACCAAGGAGCTGGGACATGAAATCCAGCCTGTTTATTTCACTCCTGTACAGACCAAACATAGGAAAAAAACATCAAGGAACACAGACCTTGAATTAGAAAGCAATTATCTCCAAAATTATTAATAAATAAACACAGAATTAACAATTAAAGAAAGAAATCATATACTTCATACCAGGCTGTCCCACAGGACTGATGAACCATGTAGACAAAAATGGCAGGCCAGACATCCTCATATGGACTGATATCAAAATGGTATCTAAGAAGAAAGTTTCGGCTTAGTAAAGACAAATACCTTTTCATTGTTACTAAAAACAAGTGAAAATGACTAGGAAATGTATACCCAGCAAGTCTCACTTCTTTCTGAATACACACAGAAAACTGAATTTACAGGCTATATTTTTCAGTAATGTTAAATTACGTATTTCTGCTAAGGTCCATGAAGCTATACTCATAGTTTTATACAACCATTTAGTAATTAATTTATGTTGGAAAAGACCCTTATGATCAAGTCCAACAGTTAGCCTTTGGCTTTGTTTACTTAGCAGAAACATATATCTTTATTTAAGGATCTGCTGATTAAATAATAGACAAAAAAAAAATTCTTAGGGACAATGAGAGGTTTACAGGCATTCCTAAAATATTCTGGACTTCCTTCCCAGGAATTGGAAAGATGGTGTCTCTAAAAATATATTTACTGGATTTTTTTCCAATAATTGCTGTCATAAATTGCATAAATTGCATGAGACTCGCTCTAATTTTGATAGAGGAAAAAATCAGTTTTTACTGGTTCATAGAAATCAAGCTGAAACTTCGAAAATTCAACTTTTAATACCATATTTTTTATGCTTCATTACTTGAAGACTTCTCTCCTCTCCTGATATCAATATTTACGGCTAATTTTAGGGACCCAGGACAGTCAAACTGTTTTTCCTTCAATTATTAATTAACCTTTTCCCTGCACTTTCTGTGCTGTGAGTCCTCTATTTCTTCTCCATGAAATCCACCTAACTGCTTGCCATACTGAAGAGCACAGCAGCTGTGAGAGGACTGAAGGTAGATGAATTGCTCGGAAAATGGTTAAATGTATTCTGACTGCTTGAACTAAAGGATGTTAATATAATTTAGAATGAAACCTGTCATCTTTGCAAGTAAAATTCATTTTTGCTGAGGAGGTGGGTTATATAATATCACCTTACAAAGCACAAGAAATTATATTGCAAAGAATAAGCTTCTATTAGGGTGTAATCCTGCAAGCTGTTAATGCTCTGGCATTCAAGCAAATCACTTCAGCATGTAATGAACTTTAACTATAAGCAGTCCCTGTTAAGCACAGGCTTTCACATTGCTCACAGCTACAATGCTCAGCGCCGAACAGAAGTGAACGAGCTCTGGAGATTAGGTTTAAAAAGACAACTTAGATTTTGTGACTCAATAGCTGATTTTAGGCACGTGGTTACTGGAGTAGAATTTATTGTCCTGGACCTAAAAGAGTGACTTAAAAATATGATGACTCCCATTGTTAGCGTTGAGTGGGGACTGGCCATTAAAATAGAGATGGAGGTACATCTTCAGCATATAGCAGCTGAAAATAACTAAATTATGTCAGAGAAAGCCTAAAAGGCTGGATGGGAAGTCCTCCTCCAAAATTAGGCTGCAACTCTACACTCTAGTACCTGGGATTTGTAACATTGGGTTTTCATTTGCTCTTCCTTCTATAAGCTCAAGGAGATGCACAACACACACACACATACATACTTGAAACTCACAAAAAAACCAAACGCCCCCTACACAAACACCCCAAAACCAAACCTAAAAAACATACACAACCCAGAAAATTCCAGGAACAAGCTGGGATGTATATGTTTAATTCTAGATCATGTCCAAGGGGATGGGAACATGCATTTGGTCGTAAGTTTGGCTTCCTCTCTGGCACTGAGCTGATGGTGACTTGGGACTATCAGAATGAAAGCACATCCCTACAAATCCTAGGTAAAAACTAATGCTTAAAGCAACTACTGCAGCTACCCATGCCTGTGGAAAAATTCTTAGTGCGTGTAATTTTATATCTTTGATAGGTAAATTTTGTTCACGGGTCATTAAGTATAACTAAATATAAGAAAGCCAGAGATAAAACCCCATGATAGGGCAGTTCATGATATGGTAGTTCAATAATAAAAGTTCTTCCTACAAAAAACTCCACTACAAATAGGAAAAAAAAAAATTAACAGGCTATATACAACTGCTGCTACATTAGAAAAATACTTACAGCTCAATTTCTTTATAAATATGTGGAGGCAGTGTACAGTGCATGAGGTTTTGCCACTCTTCAGCTGTACAAACACTATGGTAGGATAGCTTCTCCATCGTTACACGGTAAATACACTCTGAATGACGAATTCTGTGGTACATCTGAGAAAGAGAGAGAAGTCATGCATGAATGTGGAATTTTAATAAAGAAAAAAATTATTTCCTATATTCAAGCACTGATTATTAAAATACACATCTGCAAAAATTACAGTGCTTTTGGCTGCACAACTTCACACATTAGAAAAGCGACAGATTATACTGAATTCAGTACTTCTGGAAAACTAGGCCTTCTATCACATCATTTGATCTCCTCACTCAGGTAAATATCTAAGGCTCAGCTGACTTTTCACTGCATGTGAGCTCTCCCAAGGAAAAGAATCAAAGTTCAGGAGTCAGAAACAGAGCTAATTCCCCTGCAAAATTCTAACAGACAGAAAACCTATACCAGGGCACAATTCATATTTTCTGCCACTGTATGAATTCTATTAATTAGTACAAATTACTGCTATCTATGCTCAGTAAAAGGTATGTGAGATGTTCATCATACCTACATTACTATTCAGTATGAAAAATAAGCACAGTTAATTACTGAGAGGTTCAGACAGTTGTTGCAGACATGGCATGGTTTGCAAACATCTGGGGACATTACAATGTGCTAGTAAAACAACCCTCTGGAGCAGTGCACCCTGCATGGTAACATTCACCGTCTAAAAAGAGTGAACTTACACACAACTGAGTGTGCATAGTCCCCAGTGTAATTTATATGCAGGCCATTCTACCTGCCTTGACCCACGTGAAACAACTTGAAGTAACTGGTAATAAAATTTGCTGCCCCACTGTACCAATAGCACAATATTGGTAAAATTCCTTAATGTAAATCACCAGGCTTAACTGGCTTTGCGTTGTATTTTACCTCCCATGAATATATAACACAGTTTTTCTGCATTGTCTTTTTATTGAATTTATTGCATTTTTATACTTGTATAGTAATGATCATTACATCTCTAATTTTTCCCACAGGAATAGTAAATTTTGAGATGATGAAGACTTTGAAGATGAAAATAGCCATCCACTCTTATCTAGAAGCATGGATAATTATAGGTATGTACCACAGCATTTAAGTGTAAAAATTGATCTTTAAGTATTAAGCATGTGGAATTGAGAGAATATATGGCATCTCCATTCCCCAGTTAAATTTATAAAATACAATCTGAATTTATAAAATAAATAATAGCCATACTTTCTAGTGAAAAAGGGAAAACAGATATTATTCACATTTCAGAGCTTGCTCTCTCAGTTTAGCTACACAAAATAGATATATCCAGAGTATGGTTATTTCAAATGAAATCCTTGTCATCCTCTTAAAATAGAACTATTCACCAAGGAATTCAATGTTATTTCAATGAAACAAACTTACGAATAATTTCAATAATCTGTAACATCAAAATACTTAAGTATTCTCATTATAATTTACAAAATTGTAAATAAAACTTACATTAGCACAGTGTAAGGCTAAAGCACAAAAGACTGCAAACATTTTAAAGTTGTTCTCATCAGTTTTAGAGAAGGCACTTCCACTTATTTTGTTCACCATCTGCACAACACCTATTACACTTCCTCGGCTGACAATAGGCATGCACAGGATATTTCTGGTTGTGTAGCCTGTGTAGAGGTCTACTTCTCTGGAGAGCCATGAAGGAGAAAGAAAAAAAAGAAAAAAGTTAATATCAGTTGGTATCTATTCCTTGATTCTCACAAATGTTGATGTACACTGTACTGAATTGTTTTAAAGTAGACCGAATTAGTACCTGAAAGAATTTCACCTCCAAAATCCTCAAATACTTCTATCTACTGTATCATACTTAGAAAGAACTTTTTAATCCTTTAATAGCCATTTGCAAGACAAAGAATCAATATTGCCTCAAACACAGAGTTAAAGAACATTCAGGTATTCTTAGGCATGTTATTTGGTAGTCAACTGTTTTTTCTACCCTGAAACTAATGAGATTGCAGGGAGACTAATAATGAAAATCAGCAACAATCTAACTATATTTTCCCCCATTATATTAATATTTGATAAAATAATACTTTTTATTTGTACCTTAAAATTATCTCTGATGGCTAAAGCATTTAAATGAATATCTAAAAGTTGCCTCCTCATCAGAGGACCACAGCTCCATGAATGCATCTGAATATGAAATTTAAGTAGTAATTTTATGTAAAAGGTTTGGTGATCTATCTTCCCTTCCAATGAACAACACCCTACCTGTTAAAGCGTGGGTCTGCATAGGCATCAGGGATATTAAGGACTTCTCCTGTTCTTGCCACTTGACCAGCTATTCCTTTTTCTATAGAAAATCTGGAGAAAATAAAAATGTGTATTAGCGAAAATATGGAAAACACATTTTTCCAGTGGAGTCTGTCTTGGGCACAGTAATGGGTGTTCCCAACCAGCGTCATTTTCTTGCTTTGAGGAGAAAAATCTTACAAAAACTAGTAGTACATAACAAAAAAGCACATCCTAACAGATACTTTCTGAAAACATTTTATATAGCTACATAGTTTAATACAAAACATGCCATAACATGACCATTTTAGTGACAAAAATTTGAAGTCTTCATAACCCAGGGAGTTATCCCTAACAAATATAACATTTGTACAGAACCTGAGACTTGTGTTTACATTTAAAAGGTATTGATTTTGTTATGACTTTTACATATTCATTGTTTCTTTAGACACAACAAAGGCAACATGGAACTTGTTTCTTTGGGTGGGATGTGTGTGTGTGTGTGTGTATTTGATAACAAAATTTTGGAAAAAGACCAGTGGAAAATTCATAGCTAAACATTAGATGCATTTGCCATGTAGACTTTGGAATGATTAGCTTGTTTCATGACAATCAAACAATGCCATGGTACTAACTGCATCCCTTATTCACCACAAGGAAGTTACACAATTATATTCCTAAATTGTATCAGAAAAATCCATACGTCTGTCTTGTGAGTAAATAATTTTCAATATTTAGACATAAAGTAGTTATGACATACAAGCAGAAGATAATTTATGGAGAAAACCATGTAGAAAGAATCATATGTGGAACGCTTTGAAGTCTAAATGTACTCTGATAGTACCCTGATGTCTGGTACTGAAGTTAGTGATAAAGCTGTCAGGATTTCATCCTGCACACCTGACTTTGAGTTAGATTTTTCTGTTGCTTCTTATGATAGGCACATCACACCAACTTAAGACTCCTTCCTGATGACTCATTCAGTGTCACTTTTTTACAGATATTTAAGTTGCACTTCACTTTCAGTATACAGTACCTGTGAAATGGCTCACACCCTTGCACTTAGAATCAACATTTCAATAACATACAGAAAAGACAGAAAGATATAAGCAAGAAAAACAATTATCAAGAAGGAGTAGGAAAGTGCATGTTAAAGCAGGCCAGCTTCTTTAATTTACACCACCTCCTTGCTTGTCAGTACGCAAATTGCACCAATTTTGACTCCTTCCATTCTCACTCACACAATGGTAAGTGGGAGTAAGTTTGTCTAAAGGAGTTTTAGTGAAAACATGAATCACATCTTATATTGGCCCAGAACTTTAAAAGTATAAGGAGGAAATGAAAAAAGTTCTGATAAAAATCAACGCTGAATACTTTAGGAAAAATTTAGTACAGGATATTTAGTCACACACTTCTTTCTTTTAAGAAGCTGAACATCTGAAACCTGCATGCCTTTGAAAATCTTAGTCTGGAGCTGTTAGGGATTCATAATTTTTGAAATGTGAAAAGCACTATATTTACTTTGTTGTTTAGCCTCTTTTATTAAAAAAAGTGCGTAAGTGTAAAAATTAGGTACCTGTGACATGAAGCAGAAACACACATAAATTTTAGTCAGGGAATCCTGTGTAGCCATTACCAGACAATATATATTTTCAAATTCACCACTTCAAGCATTGTTCAGTATCACAATTCATTAAAAGTTTGAAAATCTAAATTCACATGAGAAAAGTAAAATTAAATTACTGAACTTGAAATCTTCAAAACCAACGACCAATCCATACTCAAGTCTACATTTGCCTAATCCATCCATAAGAAATGCAAATTGTGATTTCCTTGCTTTGGATGTGCTTGAATCACACAAATTTTAATTCCTCTTGGGAACACTCTTGGGAAAAAAAGTCCCAAACTGGCAGACTACGGATTAGGTGCACTATTACCTGCACCTTTACCTACCTCAGAACACCTCTGTTTTTTTCCCAACATGATTTCCAAAAGGACCGCCTCCGGAAGACGGCATTTCCAGGAGTGACGTTATAGCTTCAGAGACGCTGTTTCGATGGCACTGCAATGTCATTCCCAGAAGTACTACCTTCTGGAGGCGGGTCCTGGTGGGAATGATATCACAGTATGACAAGTATTGTCAGGGTACCTGCAGATAGGCACAGAAACTGGGTAACAAAATGCCTGCACATCCAGAGTTAAAATGAAACTGCACTCTTCTGTTAGCTATTCTTACCTTATTTCTTTGGTCTTCTTAAAGACAGGTTTTCCATCATTTTCTTCTCCAATATCGAAAAGGTCTGAATACAGCTCCTTATTTTTGTGGTCAACCTGGAAGAGTGCACACCTATCTGCATTCACCAGGTTTTTTGCATATATCTACAGACAAAAAACAAAACCAGTGTTAACGTTCATGAGTTGGATTATCTCCAGTCATTTACCTGATAAAAACATACATCCGTGTACAATAAAAGTTTTGAGAAGCTATGCAGTATGGAAATCAGTTTGAAGGAGCAATCTTTTATGATACAATTCAAAAGTAAAATCTTGAATTCAATATTTTTTTTGTAAATTAGAGTGTTCACTTTGAGAAATACAGGAATATCTTCAGAGACTTGAAAGTTTCCTGAAAGAAAATAGGCTTTCCTACTTAATTGTTTTTCAAGGCTTTTCAAAACGGTACCTTTCCTCCCTCTATGTTTAGATGCTATTCATCTTTACTTGATTTTAAATAAATAAGTTAGAACAATACCTAAGAACAATGTTGACTTTTTGCCTTCATCTTCAATGTAAATATATTGGTATTTAATATCCACCAAAGACAGACAAAACAGAGAGGGTAGTGTTTGCTTCTAAAAAGCTAAGTGTCCCTGTAATACCTAACAATGAACAAATGATCCTTGTGGGTCCCTTCCAAGTGAGAAATATTCTGTGATCCTGTGATTCTATCGTTTGAGGTATCACTATGGATTGATCTAGGCAGAGGGTTAGGAAATGGCTGCACCCTCCTGATGTCAGGGACAGTACTTGCACAAGAGGTGAGACTTAGAAATTCTGCATGAACTAACCAAAGCCCAAAGGTACCAGCCACAGCCAAAGAAGTACCACAGTACAGGAACAGACTTGCATGGTCTCTATCTTACTTTGAACCAACTAGTTTTATCTTAGCAAAAACAACTCCCAGGACCACTGACTGTCAGAACAGAATCTTGTCCTGGGAACAGAACAGCTCTTCACTGAAGTATTTCTCACACATACAATAGTCTTTCTGAGAAAAAGAGGAAAGAGTGAGACAAAAATCAAACAACGATCACTATGTTAGCTTAAGATGGCAATATGCGGGCACAAGAACCAGCTCTATCCAATTCAGATAGGTCTCCTATGTTTCTTATCTGCTCAGAAGGTACAGTAACTGCATGGCATCTGATATGAGGTGGATCTCTCTCCACTTTATATATAATACCTACCTAGTCATTCATCTACAGAAAGAGGCTGACAAAATCTTAGTATACGATGCATGCAGTTGGCATGTCTTACGGATTCACAAGACTTCCATATGAATCATCTCCCCCCACCCCTTCTCTCTTGTCTTTAAAAAATGAAAACAAAACTATAAAGTATTTCATTTCACACTAATGCAGATGGAAAAATGTTAGACCTTGAAGAAAAAAACCCATATGAGATGAAAAATCATTAGCTGAGAGACTCTAGTTCTATGTCATATGAGGGGAATTGAACAGATACCATCTAGCCCAACTCCAAAACATGGAGGGCCCTCCCATACAGGCAGAATCTGTGTCCAGGAAGATTCTGTTGTCTTCTACTCCATTTACTCCATCAGAGCAGTAGAAAGTCAGGGAGACTGCAATCTAAGAGGTAAGATTTGTGCAATTTTTCCCCCTTTGAGCATTAAGAAATTTAAAGATGTCAACCACCTGGACTGCTTATCCATTTGCTCAAAAGAGAGTGAATAGAAACTGCCAAAAGGACAAGGGGTCCAGTAAGTGCTTCTATTCAGATACTGTATTAGATTTCTTTATAAAATCAACAACACAGTGTTGATTTTATACGATTAATCTTTCATGGTTTAATGCATATGACTCAAGAACTTACCTTGGTCATGACTCATGCTTTTCAAAAATGATTATTTACACAGTACTAATCGAGAAATACTTACTGGGATGAGAGAGTTTTACTTCTCTAAATCCCTTGCTCAAATCCTGACCAGTAGTTGAAGAGGATTATCAGTACAAAAAGTATGTTCTGCATTGTCAATGGGAAAGCCAGGGACCATGTTTTGCATAAGCTGCTTGTAACTACTCAAGCATATTGGCAAGAACTTGAACATTTACTTCCCTTCCTTGCATTTGCATTCAAAACCACCCTTATACTACTAGCTTTGCTGAGAGATTTTGATGAAAATAAAAATTAAAAGAATGGAAAGAAACAGCCATATCTTTTTCTTTGGTATTGCGGGAACAAATCAAACCATAAGTGCAATCACCAAAGGTTGAAGTAGTGAGGTGAAACTGAGTTCTGATCTTTTATCACACTGAGACACAGAATAAGCCACATAATGATAAAATCACACTCCCATAAAATGGCAATAAATGTACAAACACATAATTCAGTTAAGTGGCTCAAGAAAGAGACAACAGCTTAAAAGGAAGCTGAGTATGAAACATCACACAGGTTAAAATACAGAATCATGATGCAGCCAAATGTAGGAAAAGACGATGAAAGAGTAAGCATATTTTACTGCCAATTGTGTTTTCCACCAGATCTCTATTCACAGGGAAGAACAGGGAAGAATATCAATATTTGTTCTCAATGCCATATGTTATGTTATACAGCTCTTTTAAATGCTAAGCTATTTTTAAGCAGTTCATTTAAATTGGAAAAGCCAATGTGCAGAAATGTGTCCTATGTGCAGAATTCTTGACTGTGTACTAACTAGAATAACACAAACACTGCAGAATATTTTCCATTACTAATTCACGTTTCTAAATAAAACCACTTTAATGTTGTTTGCATTCTAACTTCGCTGTCTTTGAATAGTCTATCTATGAATATCACTTTGAAGAGTGGGGCACATATCAGAGTACTGTTGGAAAGTAACTTTTTGAATGTGCAAATTTTAAACAATGGTATCACAGACCTGATTCAGGTTTACGCTTAGGAAAAAGAACTGCAGAATTCAATCAATGAGCATAAAGCTAAAAAGCATTATTCACTTATCAAACACACAAAACATGTTCTAAACAGCTAGTCCATGCACACTTGTTAACAGTATTCAGGGAATAATTCTGAATTCAAAATTGGTTTAGAAACTCATAAACTGCTTCTGAACAGTACTTAAATTCACTAATTAGTTATTTCAATGGGAAGAACTAACCACTTGGCTTTAGTGGTTTCTATGAAACATTGACTGACTGTCGCTCTAGTTATGGGAGTAGTTTTGCAACTACAGTTCAGCAACTGGAAAAAATATCCTAGGAGTAATGTTTGATCTCTATCCCTTGCTATGGACAGTAACTTCTTCAGCAGTGTTTTGCAGCATGTCGCAAATTGAATTTAGGAAGAAGGAATCAATATAACACACTGAAATAAAAAGAAAACCAGAAGCCTTTCTGTTACTACTTTCAAACTTTCTCTGACACACAGTAGTAACTAGTTCAGAGACAGTCATATTTCATTCCTTATGAAAGCTGCGAATGGAAGTTGTTGCAACAATGAAAAATCAAGCTGTCCTTTGCCACCTTTTCTGTATAGACATGTTTACACTGTTTGTATTATTTTGTTCACTACAAACAGCTCATATATTTCAATGGCATAATGTCTTCAAGGGAAGGAGAATGAAGGGCTTTAATAACTACAACTAATAAACTTAGAAGTGAAAAAGACAACTTACCATTATATGTTCAAGTAGAGAATCTATTGCAACTATATTATCAAAATATGTTCTGCAGAGAAAGAGAAGTCAGTAAACATTGGCATTTAGTGAAACACTTCTCAAATGGATGTCAGGGGCTCTTGTTTCACTATGGCTTAACATGGAGCCAGAAAAGGTGAGGACATACCACTGCACCTTGAAAATCACTGAGTGGCTTGCTACAGCACAATGGAATTAAGAAACTGTCCTAGTTCTGTTCCCTTCAACCATTATTCTACAGAATTGAGAATATTCTTTATTATACATAGAATTTTCTCTGTAAAAAAAGGAAAAAACTACCAAATATTGCCTGCTGTGAGCTGAATAGGCTCCTGCTGAGCAACACCAAGAATGCATCAAAATGCTTTGGCACCTCTAACACACTGAAAATTTGAAAAGCAGAAGTAAAAAGGAAAAGAAAAGTAATAGAATAAAAAAAAAATCCATTTCTTTCAAAACATTAAAATATCCCATTAGGTTTACCCATATTATGCACAGAGTACATAATATGAATAAAACATATTATGAATAAAACTATGTAGTGTGGCTAAACCCACGTCATATTATCCAACCCTTAACACTAGTTGAAAGGCAACTATTTAAGAAACTCTTAATGGGTTGTCTCTATCAACACCAGTTAAAGTTGAAGAAAGGGAATGATCTTGTAACTTATAAATAAGAATCTCAGTTTCACAGCAAAATGGTAACTGTTCAAGGACAGTCAAGAACATTGAAAGGTAAAGGTCAAACTTATTAGTAAAAGAATTCTAAATCTTCCACATGCCAAGTCCTAATAACCCTCGGATTACAATGTTCCCAGCAGACAAAAGGCATTGTCCCATGGCCTTGAATACATACCCAGCTCAGTTCTGTTAGGGGCTAGTGGAAAGGAGATATATAATACACTAGTCTTACGTTGACAGGGACATGAAGAGGTGGAGTACTGCATACTCTGCTCTTTCTAAAATGTTGCAGAACATGTCCTGAAGACATTGAACACTAACTATTTCCCCACTGAACAGGAAATTCTCCTTCCATGTTAGCAAAGGTACAGACCACTTCTAAGAGGAAACTAATTATTTTCTTGCTGATACAAGTACTTGTCTACATAAAGTTCATAAAGATATTATTAAATGATATCCCAGTTTTGTGCCTTAAAACACAGGTTTTATTTTTTTGTGAAACTAAAAAACTCTAGCAATTGATAATCCTGTATGAGAATTATTTTCTTATAGAAAGGCATAATAAATATTTGCAGTATTTATTGTCATTTTTATCTTAAAAATGTAAAACAATTACAGTTCTTTAAAACAATCTCAATACTATGTCAGCCCAAGAATAAATTGCCAGTCCATAATCTGGGTATATTAACATAATTTTTTTGGTAAATTACTTCACTATGGATGTTAGCAACATCAAAGCACTCTGGAAAGGAACATAATGGTGCAAGACTCGATAAGAGTGCCCTTTGGGAGGCATGCTCTGAATTATGCTGAAATTAAAAAAAAAGGTCATCCTGAGAAAAAAAGCTGGGAAAAACATCTGGATACAACCAGATTGCCCTCCTTGCAAGGGGCAGACTCCTCCCTGTGGTTTATTACTCTCCATTCCAGCTGGGTCAACTTGGCTGCCTACATTCCTGAGCAATGGCATAGGAATCTTGGACATCCTCTAATCTCATCAGTTTGAGAATTGTTCGTCAAGACCCACAGAAGTGTTTGTAGCAAAAATCCGAGCCATCTCATTTTTCCACAGTATCATCAGTACTTTGTGATGCACTTTGGAATTCTTCTATTAACTAGTTTCATAAAACACTGTTAAGCACCCCAGACTGATTTACCAAAAGTACAGCCCTGGTTTATCTTTTAGTTTATTGGTTATCTTTGCTATTTAAAGTTCCTAGTAGCAATGGCAAACAAAGAGATGAAGGAACAGCGGATCACCTAAGACACTAAACTGCTTTTGCAAGTGTAAACTCAAGCTTTCACACTCTTTCCATGCTTTCAAATTAATCTTGCCTCATAGTGACAAGAAATTAAAAGCAAACATATTACATGCAGTAAAAGTCTTTGAAAATTAAAACAGCCTTCAGAAAATGCAGGGGAAGAACAATCATGTGGCAGCCCTGATTCTTCAAGGATTTAACTCTGAAGTCCCTATATGTATGCATACATGCGTGCATGTCCAAAAAATTGATGGGGGGAGATTAGGGGAAGCTGAAGCACACCAACTAACTTTCTGTAGAGTCCTTTCAAGCCTTCTAAAATTGCCATGAGACACCAAGCCTATCTGTCACTTCTCAAAAGATGGCCACACTTAACTCTGACAGAAGAGGTGGAAGAAAAGGGGGGAAAAAAATCCATGCAAAAAACCACAAGAATAAAGAAATTCTGTAAGGTAAAAATGAATGTCACATTTTCTTCTGCACCGCCACCACAAAAAATTTTGAAAGGTATATACTTCTGCCATCCGTATCACTTGTTCTTGTCCCTATGCTGAAATTTGCCCACCCTCTGAAGTGTGCCTTTGCACCTACTTGTGAGCTACAGTGAGTAGCTTCCACTACTGCTATTAAGTGAACACAGGTAGATTCGAAGAGCCATCTTCCAAAGAAAAGCTCATCAAAAACTCATGAGATTATTTTGCAAATCACACTTACTTCGATACATCAAGCAAGAAGTCATTCAGTTCAGTCTGCTTGGCAAGGCCCCGGCACACCTGGAAGCACAGATCATAGAACCATTTGCTCCAGAACACTGATGTGAGAGGGAAACTGGAGTCCCATCCCTTTCATTTGTATGAAAAAAATACCAGTACGTGTGTGTGTGTGTATATATGCGCTACAGCACTGTATAAAATTAAAAGCTGAATTTGTGTGCTGGGTTTCAATCTTAGCTATCTAGCTGCTGAGTTAAAACTGTGAAACACAAGTAAAATCTTTCCTAAGACTCAGTGAAAGCTGTTGGTTGCTATACTTGCTCATGCTGTCTCAAAGGCTGTCACTGAAAGTGGTTATGGAATGAACATTTCCTTATCCAGACCCTCAGATCTTCTGAGAATGTCAAATACTTTGTTTCCCTTCTTCCTTACCACACTTTTACCACTTTTTTCCAGTGTGCAAAGTAGCATATAGACACAACATCAGGCAAGTTTAACTAAGCTAAGCAGCAGATGATATATGCTCAGCTTCGGGAGAAATCAGCATGAATATGAATACAAAAAATAGTATGCATACTTCTTTTTAGAAGCAAAATATTAGATGAAGCAAAGCTTTCAACTGTATTTTTACTTCACCTATTCACATACTCTGTATCTGAAGCACAATTGTACATCTGTATATTACTAGAGCAAGCACTGAGGCCAAAAAAAGAAAACAAACCTCTACTGCTTTTACATTTTTACACTCACAAAAATATCACTTCAAACTAGTGATATCTTTCATCTGTGCAATGCAGATACAAAATGCCAGATCAAAACCCTTGCATTCTTCTCATGCAAAAAAACTTGGGAAGAGCAAGCCTTCTGCTTAGAAGAAGGAAGAGAAATAAAAATGATCAATGAACAAGCTTGAACTTTACATGTTGTGTTTTGTTAGATGTGAAAGATTTCTCAGTTAAGGAGAGAATAATTCTTACACAGGTGAAGCTACAAGTGCATGCAATTGCAATTCTACTAGTGTACAATAGTCTGTGCCAGCTTATTCTTCCTAGATGTGAGTGCCCACCCCAAAGTCAGTGACTTCCAGCACCGAGGCAGCAAACATCAGAGCCTAGAAGAAAAAAGCAGGAAGCTTTCTGTGCATCTTCTGACAAGGGTATGAAAGACACCTTGAAAAAAAGAATGCCATGAATTTCCTCCTGGGAGTTGACAGAAGAATCTATTTTAGCATCTTCTCTGAGTTGACAGAATATGTTTCATTTCAGTGTTACCATCTTCTGCTAGCTGAAGTAACAAAATCTATTAGGAAAGCTGCTGGGGTTTGCCAGAGCAGCTTGACACTGTGTGAAGCTCCATTAGGCACCCAGCTAGGGACAGCATGAGGCATCCTTAGTGGCTGTAGTTACAGGACCATGAAGCAGCTAGTGAGGATGGCTTAAAATAGGCTTTGCTAGCAACACCTCATAATTTCAAACTGAATACCAAAGCAGGAGGAAAGCAACCAGTTTGCACAGCAGTTGCCTTTCCACAAGAAAAAAAAAAAAAATAAACAACCCTTCAAAATTGTTGTGATAAATCCACTTTAGCCATTATTTATGTACTTTGTTCAAGTATCTTTCAGTGTTTGTTACTTGATCCATGATTGCAAGTGAGGAAAACTAGTTCAATGAACACCAAAAATGTTAGCATATTTTTCCGGGTTCAAGGAAGGGGCCTTAATCAATGCTTTAGCAGTGACCTCTACTTAATGTGATCACAATCCATGCTCCTACTAAACAAGTACAGGAAGACAAGTTACACAGTGAAAAAATTAAAAACCACTCACACTTACTTGTACTTGATGTATTGCTACTGAAGCCCATGCAAGATTTGCTGTTGCAACCTGCAACAAAAGAAGAAACTCTCTCTGGAGTAACCTTGAAAAGTGCACATTGGTTACATGCCTCTTTTCTCTGTCTACCTGCTAAGTAAATTGACTGAACTGTTTTAGACAGGCAGGCAGTAACAATTTGTGGGAAGACAGTCATTTTGTGGAAGTCTCAGTGTACTTTTGAGTGTTTCAGTTTTAGAGCTTATCAATGGTCTTCAGAAGCAGAATTGGGTACCCATCAGCTCAGAAATACAACATCAAAACAAACATACCATAAGCTGAGGGCTTTAAAAATTATGCTGTTGAAAAGCTTTTGCCATAGAAATAAAATATGCCTTAACATGTTTCTGGGGCTGTATTTTTCTTTTCTTCAGCAATACCTACTTCCAGCTGTAAACAGGCACTGCTTCTCTCATTACTGTTTTGGTGGCAGAAGAACCAGACCTGATCCCTCAGCTCAAGACTAGTTTGAAGTATGACAGTTTCCAGGCAACATTTCAAACAAATGTCATGTAAACTGCAGCTAACTATGATGTGCTGCCATGAATAATCTCCTGTCCTTGAAGCACAGGAGCTTTATAGGAGCACAGGGAATGGAAGCACAAGAGGTCAGCTTTTGCACAGCTTCCTAAGGTATCTTTTATATTTTATATTTTTAAACAGAACACTTTGCACACATTTCATAAAAATTGCTAATGGTATCCAAAGGCTTTCTGAAATCTGAAAATGAAAAGAATGCTTTAGAACACTCAGAAAGTGACCTTTTAAATATTTTTAATTTACTAATAAAATACTTTCATTTAGCAGCCAGTCTTTTCCAAGTAGAGAACATTCATGGACTTTAGCTACAGAAGGTATTTCAGATAACATAAACCATTCATATTTTCACAAAGCAGCGCATGTCTGAAACCTATCTGAACTGTAGATTGATCAATTTTAAAAATTAAATACATTGTGTGTAGGCTGCAGAATTAATGAAGCCTGGATTTGCATGAATGCCTGTTCTTTGTTCTCTGAGCAAGGACACTGGCACCACCATGCTAATCTAGTCCCCTACCCTGACCTCTCCCCCTACCAGTGAAAAAATACAAGGTGTGACAACAGGCTGAAGTGGCAATGACTACCCAAATAATATACACATGTAAACATCAAATGAATGCTAGGGTACTTACTGATAAACAAAATATACACTTGAAAAATACTGCTGCTGTTTTCCTTCTTTGGGAGGACTAGTTTTAGTATCTCTTGCCTGAATATTTTCTGTCCTTTTCATGCATATAACTCCTGCTCAGTACAGCTAAACTGCACCATGGTGGATCTCATACGACTATTGAGACAACACACCTGGCTAGAACTCACTCCATTTTGTCCTAACCTCTATTCAGGTTCCCTTCCCTGGGGAAGGGTACAGAGAGAAATGAATGGTACATTCTTCTTTACATCAGGGACATCTTAATGGGACGTAACAGGATCCTCACCCAGATGTGAGACCAAAGATGCACTTCTCACACCTTTAGTCCAGCAACAGCCTTTGCAACACCTGTTCCATTTTCAAATTCATTTGTATTTGGCTAATGGCTCCTAATTTTGGATTGACAAACGGACATGTACGGACAACAGAGGTACACAGGCCTTATATGAATATAGTAACACATGCAGAACAGTCATGGAAAGGGGAAGATGAGTATGAATGGGAATATCTGGATAGGGAACCATCAGAATTTAAGAAAAGCAGAAGAGCTTTCTGAGTGTCACCTAGACTGGCAGGTCATCCAGGTACCAGCACTACTATACACAGTTTCTGAGGACATCTAAGTCAGGAGACAAAGGACAGTGAGTAAATCTTGACAACTCACAGAGATGGGACAGGCTAGAGGCACAAAAGCTATCAGCTCCTAAAGGTTAAAGAAAAGGCTGACCCAAAACCAGCCCATGGTTTTCAACCTAGAAAGAAAACAGGAGACCATAAGGACTTGGCAGACAGCATCCCTTGTCCTCCTGTTGCAAGGAATTCTGGAGGGACCAACTGGATACCTGCTACTGGAAATACCTAGACACACATCTTGGTGCTGGAGAGCGTGCGGCAGTAAAAATGTGAATGCAAACATCAGAAATCTCTTTTGCTTCACTTTGGATTTAAAATCACTTTCCCCTCCTGTGAGACCCAGCACTGAGACTTGGTAAACTGTTGCTACAACATTGCAACATTATGTTTTGCAATAGGGCTCATTCCTTGAGAAGCCGCACCAAAAAGTAAACTAAAGTAAATTTTAAAATCTTACCATAATGTAAAATAAAGCTGTACTGGAAAGTTAAGATGGAGACTCAAGATAACTGAGCATTGCCTATTTTATATAAAGTGATTTTGGTTTTTCACGTTTGATTTACACTTATATTTCACTCACCTGCCCTGCACTAACTACTCTAACAACTCTGTATTGAGTTTATAATCAGTAAAGAAACCTTGAATCTGTTCATCCGCAAAAGAACTTAAGGTAAAATTCTTGATGTGTCCCTGTATTTGTATATTTTACCTCCTCTAACTGAAAATACAAATCACTATTTTTTTTTTTTTTAATAAGAACAAAAATCAAGCATGAAAAAGGTGTAAACTCACAAGTAGAGTGAGAGACAGAAGTTTGGAGTGGGGGGAGGGATGGGAGTGAAGTCCTGACCATCGTGGGGAAGTGGGCAAAGGCTGCACAATGAGCTCACCTCTTGGTGACTGTGGTGGAAGGCTTCTTTGCCCCAGTGACGGTAAAGCTCCAGGATACCAATCAGGTCACCAATTGCTGTGACAATTGGCAAACACAGAACAGATTGGATACGGGTCCCTGACTCCAGTCCAGTACCTTTGGGAAATCGCTCATCCTAGAAAATGCAAACATAATCTGATAAAATGTAAAATCTGATAAAACATTAACAGGGAAGACATACTGATATTTTCCTCCCCCTCCTGTATGACCAAATCTGCAGGAAAATTACAAAATTCACTAAAACTCATCTCTCAGCATAACTTACACACAATATTAGACATCTACTAAAAAACCGTAATTTTAAAGTCTCAGCATTAATTTACATATAACCTTATTGATGTAAGGTCAGAATTAGCTGTGGTATTACACCCAGCTTTGAGTTTGTTTATATAATACTTTTTTTCTCTAATCTCACAGGTAGCAAAAACAGCATTTCATTACTAATGCCTGTCCAGATTAAATAAAAACCCAAACAAGCAACACTACCACCCCATCATCTTTCCCTTCAAAAAAACCCCAAAGCACTTGTAATCACGAAATTGACTGCTCAGATCTCAGTATTAGAAAGCAGACAATAGTGCTTGCAAGAGAAAAAAACTTGAAACCCGAGGCTAAAGCTTTACATTATACAGTTATAACCCTCAATAAACTCTTGCTGTGCCCCAAAAAATTATGCATGAGAGTAAGCATCTTCTTCCTTTGCTTATGCATCCTGAATGAACTGGTGCAAAAGTTACAGGAACAAATGCTAAAATAATCCTACCAGCTGCTATAAAAGGCCCAAATACATAACTTTTAATCCTCATAGGGAATGTCCAAGGGTTTATAGCTTCACTTCCCCATGTAGGAAAACTCAGGCAGACCTGAGAAAGCAGGTTAGTAATGCAGTCACTACCCAATGTGAAGTGTGCAGTCCTTCAGTATTTGATTTGTACCAGATGTTCCCTGCAGGCTAAGCTTAGGCAAGACAGACACCCCTTCAAGGCTGATCAAAATCTCTCATTTCTCAAAGAAAACAGCAAGTAATCTCTACCTTAATTACTAAGATGACAATCAATTTGAACAAATGACAGACAAAAGAGAGTGGGAAGCACTTTGAAACACGAGCCTTCTGCTTTCTCTTTTTAATTCTGTCCTCCCACAAAAAAGGGCTGGCAAGTCTACCTGCATGTGCTTCCCTTTCACTGTTGAGAAGCTCCTAATATCACACAAAGGCAAACCATCTTACCAAAAAGAATCTTGCTGTTTGGTCAATGAATCACTGATATTAAACCAACAAAAAAGTTCAAAACTACTCCTCACTAAATCCATGATTTTATTATGAATGTAAAATCAAAATACAGAACTCTTGTAAATAAGGTACATGATATCAATTGAAAATTACCACTAACAATTTAAACCCTTAACTGAAAAAACATACCAACACATAAAATCTTAATGGTCCAAAGTATGTAGAAAGCACTGACTATTACTACAGGGGAAGCAGCTTCTGCCTTTTGATTTTGTGGCTCTGTCTAAGTGTACTCACATTAGGCATCTGGTATGTTTTTTTATAGCTCAGATTTGCCCAATTAAGGTCACACAATTTTTAACAAATGATTTCAAAAATAGAGACAGCAATGTCCAATTTTGGTCACAGTATCCAAAAACTACTATTCTGGACAGAACTTGAAAAGATAGGAAACACTGAAGAGAGAAGAGAATATAAACTTCCTTGGTGTTCTCATAACCAACCAATCATAAAGTGCTCATATAAAGTACAGTTTAAATATCAATTTCATACAGTTGCATAGATGCAACTAGAGGATGAAGTGTTTTAAAAAATTAAAAAGGACAGACATACACAGTGCCAAGATTTATCAGAATATCACCTTAGGAATTTCTGACTCCTGTTACAGAAAAAGGCCTGAATTTTGATATCAGTTACAGTAGTGCACCTTTCATGTAGATCTACTGATATTATCAGTACTCTAGCTTTATACTGGAGTATGCAGAGATAAAAATCCTGCCTAGTAACCAGAATTCTGACTGACATTCTTGTCAGTGTGAGCCCTGTATTAAAATTATATCAAATTGTCACATTTGGTTGACTATATGAAATTCTTCTTGTTTGGGATTAACATTTCAAGACCAAAAAGACAGGAGTTTTGACTGGTTGCTTTTTCCAAGTGACTATGGTGCCATTATGTCCTTTACCTGACAACCAAAAAAAAAAAAGTTAAAATAACTCAAACCCAACGTGAAAAAAACCCCAAACCTTTAAAAGTAGAATTAACTGAAATATTCTGAAATAATTCCATCAGCTAATCCAAACTCAAATTTATTTTCCTGGTATCAAGACAGATGTAAATTCTATCATTAAACATTCATCTCAATAAACATTTCAGCATCAAAAAAATTAATTCTAAGAACATGCTGCAATCATCTCATTAAAAACAGAAAGCTTTTTACCCCCAGAATATCTTCTACTAACAACGTTTTTCTGGATCTGGCTACATAAGCAGATACTGTAGTGCCATGTGCAATGGGCCCTGCAGGAATGAGTCGTGGGTGTCCTTCTTTAGCTCCTGGTGGTGTAAATATACACAGACTCTAATTAGAAGGAAAAACAAAAAAAAAGAAAGAAAGAAAAAAAAGCAATTAGAAATCCTGATTACTTTTACAGTTACTGCACAACCTGTGTAGAATAAAGTAGATAGTGTAGAGAAACACTGCTTTCGACAATGAAAAGTAGTTGAAAAAACACTGCTTAATTCTTCTGTAATCGTAGAAAACCCCACTCTAAAGTCACCCAGGTAACTCCTGAACAACTCCTGTGGAGAACAGTGGATAACTAAGGTCAGTTATTGTTTATATCAGGGTAGGATTGCATTTACTTTGAACACACAATACACAGCATACAAGATGCACAGAAGAAAACATTACTTTGTAAGAAAAACATTATCTTTTTTTTTTTATCTAGGATGCACTCATTTATTTCAATAGAAAATACTCAAAAAGTAGAGATAACAGCTAAATTTCTTGTTTATATACCACAGATAGATGACAATGCCACACCACAATGTATTACTAACATTCCTGTTAAGAATGTCCACAGGTTGTGCTGCTGATTAATTTTACACTCAGAACTTGCTTTCATTAGGGCTACCATGAAACAGGGGCTGTTTTCTGGCATGGATTATTAAAGGCAAAGTTTGCATGCAAAAATTCAGCATCTACTATCAGCTCTAGAAAATGAAGTGATGATATGAGATGCATCTTCTCATAATTCTCCTTTTTTAACAAATATTCGTGGCCCATTATAAAACATTAGTACTAAACAATTCCAAAAAAACCCCACACTGAAATGTTCAGAAACTAAGGCGATGCAATATAACGCACCATATAAAGGTACTCCTGCAATGATGAAGACACCTTAGCTGTAATGGATTAAAAGCATTTTTGAAGGAGAAAGTTTGGACTTTATGCTGAGGGGGAAAAGAATGTTCAATAAAAAGTATGAAATTCATAGCCAAAACAAGATTGAAGACTATATCCAAGAAGAATCAGTAGTCCAACAATTAGGGTATTTAGTAAGTTCAAAAGAAAAACACTCAAGATTCTGACAAAACCAGTAACTGATTATTTTTCTTGTTCTTAAGCAGAAAGTCAGTCCCAAAAAATTCAGCAAGAAAAGAAAGTGAGTTTTCCATTCAGTAATTCATTTGTTAATATGTGGTACAGATGAAAATCAAACTGTCTTAAAAGAGAAAATAGAGCTGCCCCAAACTATTTTAGCACTGACAAGTGATTTCTTCAGTTGGAAGGAAAGATGTCAGATTATTTACTCCATTTTGATGTCTTGCATTATAGTACAAGGACATGAAATCATGGAATTTTCTGTTTATTCTTATCCTAAACCTGAACCTTATTCTTCAAATCCATTTATGCTCACAGCTTCTTTGAAGTGTGGCCTTTAGAAGTAAGATACACTTGAAAATTCAGATTGTTTATTTTCCATATGAACTACAAGCATGTAATTAAAAAGAAAAAAAAAAAAATAGGCAACATCCAAACAATCAAAAACCATTAAATCGATACATTGAATCTGTCAGAACAAGCCTACTCAATCTACCAGAATAAAAAGCTCCATTTATTCTTACTTTCTTATAATCTAATAAAGATACATATAATTTTTAAATGAAAACTTAGTTTCACAGTTACATGCCTTCATAAGCTTCAGTTCATGTTTTTACATGCACTCAAATAGAATGAAAAAGAACATTTTACATAACACAGCCAAGAAAAGCACATCATGATCTAAAAAAAAAGAAGTACATTATTCTAATAAAACTGAAGAAACCACAGATCATTATTTATTTAAGTCAGTGTTCTAGTATAAAATATTTTTTAAAAAATAAAAAAGGCAGCAAAATATAAAGGGCATAGAAATACTGCAGTACATATCTGTACAGAAATCTGATATGCTATACTATATGCTTAAGATCAACTATTTTAAAAGTACTCATAATAGGAACAGTAACACTATAATGTGTTCAAAACTGAAAAGGGTGTTTCTGTTGCAGAGTACTGCAAAATGCAGAGATGCAACGCAATGTTTAAAGTCTGATTGATGTAGTCCAAGTAGTGGAACAAGTCAAAATCAACAGGACATCAGAGACCAAAGCTGATTTTGCCAAAGATGTCAAAGAATAACACTTTTATTCACAGTATTCTTCTTACATGTTTAAGACATATTCAATTCTTTTTGCCAAGGTAGCAACAATTTACAATTTACAATTAGCAAAATAACTGCTCTTTAAGTGTGTAAAATGTGCTTTTCCACACTCATCTCCTGAGTCATGCCCAGCGCTAAGTAAAAAATGATGCACAAATCTTTCTCTTCTCAGAAAGAGTTTCTCAAGAAAAAAAGGGAAGAAAACCAGATGCTTGCACCAGAAAACAAAGAACTCACTTCTTCCACACATACATGGTTCTTTTTTTCAGAAAACACCTTCAGCAAATCTTCAATGGCCATAAAACCTGTGTTGACACCATGAAGTATTGCCTGCAAAGACTGCTTGCACCAGCACAGTCTTTCCCATGTTCTTGTGCACCATTTTGTCTGGTAAACCCCTCCATTGCTAACACCATGAAGTACTTCTGTGAGTAAGCGTCCCTATGCTGGAAGAAGTTTGTGGACATTATTTTACTTCCAGCTTCTCCAAAAAGAGTTTTGCAGAAGCAATCCCATTCTG
Source organism: Corvus kubaryi (assembly GCF_017639235.1). Classification (NCBI taxonomy): domain Eukaryota; kingdom Metazoa; phylum Chordata; class Aves; order Passeriformes; family Corvidae; genus Corvus; species Corvus kubaryi. The sequence goes on from NW_024581081.1 coordinate 3,181,215, forward strand.
CTTCTATGGGAAGTTGCAAACCCATGGCTAAGGGGTCAGTGATCGAAAAACTCTTCAAACTACCCAATAGGTTCTAAATTTGCCTCTATTCCTCCTGACTGTAGAGGTAGAAAAGTATGACACTGCAGAAAAATTGATAATCTTATCCTGACCATGCAGCACTACTAAAAAGAAAGGCAATTTTTCTCATAACCATATATAAGCTGAAATTAGTCCATGAGCTTCTACCATTCCACACTGACTTTATACATATATCTAATAAATTGTCATTAGTGGTCGTACATTCCTTATTTGATGAATTTAAATCTGAATGAGTTCTAATGTTTATTGCCAATTAATTATGTAGAAATGTCTGGAGCAGAAGCCATCAATGGCAAGGTCAGCCAAACAAAACACAGTAAACTGTGCTCTGCTCTACTAGAGCATCTTACTGAAATAATCTCTGAGGCACCCCACAGACACAGCTTTATGGGAATCTCTAAAATTATCACTGTCAAAAACCAGCAGGTTTTTCACATCACCTATCCAGCTCACATTTAATATTTTTTTTTTGCTTAAGAAAATTATTATGAAGTAAAATGTACTACAGAAATGATAAAATTTGGGGCTCACCCACTCTGTTCTAACTATGAATGACTCCAGCATTCTTTTTATTTCCAAACGTACATTCAAATAATCTTTCAGTAGCTCAAAGGGTAACTAGAAGTGTTCCCATACATACATCAGATACTGCATAAACCTTCACAAATAAGTGAAGAAATGAATAGATTGGGCCCTTTCAAATTAACTTGCATTTCCTCAGTTGATCTGAATATTTTACTTCATAAAACAGTTTGTGTTTCTGGTAATGATAATGAACAGTGATTAATAATCAAAATAAGGAACCAGTTGACTTTCATCCACAACTTAAGCAATATACAGTCAATAAAAAAGGAAATCTGAGAATATTAGGACCCGTGATTTCTCAAATACTATATTGATAACTCACAATGCTGTAAAAGGAAGAGGTTGAGGAGACAGCAGGATGCTTGTGCACTGCTCACAGACCCTTTTGGTGCAATTACCACTTGCAGTGAGCCTCTAAGTCAGTATCAGAAAGAGATAAATACACATAGCTCTTTACTGATAATTCAATGTCACAGTCTCTCCTGGCAAAAGTTAAGTAATAAAAGATAACTAGTGTAGAAAGAGCATTAGATATCTCTACTGCTGATGAGAGAGAAGGCAACCAAGATAGGAGAGTGAGTCTGGGTTTGACAAACTACCAGAAGGGCAAACATTGGCTTAGACAGAGAATCCTTTGGAAGCCTTCAGGTTCAGGCATTCTGGCAGCTGGTAGTCCACAGGATTCTGCAATCCCCTATTTTGATCTGTTTACTCTCCTTCCAGACAAAGACAGAGCCTCCTTTCCTACATCAATCTCAACTACCCTATTAACAATATTCTTCCAACAAGTTCCTTATGGTGATGGACTTCTTTCTTTAAACGTAGTATGCAGGGGAACACCAAAGTTTGATACCAAGAACTTCCCATACCTTGTTGAAACCCTAGAGTACATGAGATGATTCCTTTCCTTCCATCGGTGACAGGACAGAGTGTTCTGGTTGGGCCTAAAATCTCCAAAATTATTCCTCCCCTCCCAGTTTAATCACTTAATTCACTTTGATAAAAGCCCACAGCCAAAAAAACTCCTATTAATTTTGATGGATGTTACAGTGTGGTTTGGAATGTACTAATGACCTATCATGAACGCAGAGAGCAAGAGGTTCTTAAAAAAACAAACTGAAGCAAAACAGAAAGTCCAAACTAAATTATGACCTTAACAAATGTTTAAACACTGGTGAACACAGACAAATGTTACAAAATTCACCATTTCATCTTGGTGATGTTAGGCTAATGGTTGGACTCAGTGATCTCGGGGTTTTTTCCAACATAAAAGATTCTATGATTCTATTCTATGGCCCACATTTCTTAGGCAACCTAGGTATATGCAACATATTGCATTCTCTAATATCTTTTTAAAATACTAATGTATTAACAAGCCTGCCAGTCTACAGGAATGCAGAATGGTGTACTGTAACTTTTTCTTGAGGGATATCAAGATGACAACATCCTCTATTCACACATAAACCCACCAACTTGGCTTTCAGATACATAGCAAGATCAGTATATGTTCAATAAGCCATAATACTGTGGGTTTTGGTGCTCTTTCCTTGGTAAAATTAAGTAATTTATCTTGAATATCTTACTGTGGCTGAAAAAACCTTATTTACTCCTCATTTCTAACAGCTAAGCGCATGCACATGAAGATTTACTCATGTTCATCTTGCCATGCTGTCGTAACTTGCCCCATTTTTGGTTTTTTAGTGAAAATCTCTCCTGACAGAGAAAGTAGATTAAAATCCCAGTAAAAGAAAATATGAGGAGTAGCAGCAAGTGTTATAACACAACAGCATCAACAGCTCCTGACAGATATTGTTACAGCACTAAGAAAGAACCTGCAGTTTTCAGTAATTTTGTTCTTTGGTTCTTCTGATGAACAGGACAACTACAGGTATAATTGATGCTATTTTTCTAGTTGCTGTTGGTATGCAGTTTGTCAGAATCCAGCACAACACCAAATCCTATCACAAAAGCCAGTAACCATTCAACCAACTACATAAAGTTTGCCAGGGCTGGATTTGAACTGCAAACATGTATTCTTCATCATCATTTCACAAACTGTTATTTCTTCTTTTTGTAGAACTACTTATAACTAAGCAAATCACAGTCATAAACCAATTTTTCTAAAATTTCCTTGCAGAAAAGAAGTCTTGATAAGAACTAGGTTTAATGATTAGAATGAGGGTTGAAGTACACGTGACAAGCATTCCACTGACAAACTGTTTTGGTGGATCTTTATCTAGTTTCTTCCACAGCACAATTTGCTGATAAACCTGATCCTAAAAATGCTTCATGGAAAATAATTTAATATTCAACTGACATTAAATGAAAGCCTTCATACTAAAGCATTGCTATGTGATTTGCTGCTTGGGGGAAAGAAAAAATTAAATGGAGATTGATCAAGCTGATATTATGTGAGTTTAATGGCTTTTGCTGCTCACATCTGTTTCTGTTCAGTAACAGCAACAGATTTTTACTCTTGGTAAAGGACAACTTAAATGTAAGACCACAAAGCCTAATGATAAGATTATCTGCAGATATTTACAAAGGCTGTGCCCTTAGGCCAGGATTCTTAGCAGGAATACAACTCATCATAATAGGCAAAGATGACCAAGAAAAACAAACAAACATAATTAATTTGGAAAGCATTCACAGCCAAAACCCTCAGATCTCTAAACTGCATTAGTTGAAATAGTAGCCCAATACTACCATGCTAAAATCTTAAAGAGCTCTAGGCAATTATGTTCTGGGTTTAAACACAAGTGCAGCAGTCTGACTGCATCAAGTACACAGGGATAAAAGAAGAAAAAAACCAGCAGCAACTACCACCATTTTTTATAAAAGCTTATTTCCTTAGCGATAAATCACGGCGTACTTGACAGGAGATTTATAATTTTAACCCACATCATATGTACAAATGTTGGACACTTGTGAAATGAAGATGATGCACTTACTGTAGAACTACTAGCGGTTGGGTTTGGTCTGGTTTTTTTTTTGGGGGGTGTTTATGTTTTCATCCTTCTGAATGGTATCAATTTTTAACTGCACTTAACTCCTGGAAACTTTCCAGTTGATTTACACAATTGAAAAACACCACAAGAGTTATACCAGTTCATTGACACAGAAAACCAAGCTGACATACCTCTCTACCATCCCTTCCATTTTAGTCAGCTAAAGCATTTTTCTGAAAGACATTTGGCCAACAGGTCTCAAACACTCCTCCAGGGACGAGGATCCCTGAGCTTGCACAAGCAACAGACTGTCATGCTTCATTACAGCCACAACTGAGGAAGTTTTCCCAATTCCAGTTCAAGCACGCTACTTTTTGCCCTACACACCATAGGTATTGGAGGTGATTCCCTTCCTCTTTGCCTTATCCAGGCATATCTTCACCCCTCAACTTGCTTTCCTTTAGACAAAGCAAAACCACTTTTCTTGTTTCCTGACCATTCTCTCTGCTCTCTCCTGAACTCAGTTCAGCTCCTCCAATTTTATTTTTTCTTAAAGTGCAGTGTTTAAACCAGCCATATTATTACATCCGGGGCCTTAGCAGTGGAGAGAAATAGGAAAAATACTTTACACTAGGGCTAGAGTTCTGTTTGCGCTACATACATAAATGTATTTTTTGATACAGCAATGATATTGCACACTCATTTTTACCTTCAAATTCACTAAAAACCCTAGAATCTTTCTCAGAGTCATCAACTACCCTACACAGAAAAAGGCAATCTGTAGAAAGCTGAGCACTTTTCCTAGCTGAATCTTTGTCTGGTTTCTTCTGACCATTTTCCAAAGACCATTTTGAAATCTGATCTGTTCCTACAAATATATCTGCAGTCCTATATTCTTTCTTCACTCATGCATTAGTGAATACACTAAGCAAAGCCAGATACCTGGATCAATCTTTGCAGATTTATGCAAAACAACCTCCCATTCTGATAGTGAACCACAAACAACTGGTCTCTGTCTAATTTTCTAGCAATTTTTGCATTCTACCTATAGTATATATTGATGTACAAAGAGACTAGTGAATGGGATGCTGGAAAGCAGTGCTGAGGAAAGAGGCCTGGGGGTCCTGGTTGATGGCAAGTTGAACATGAGTCAGCAGTGCCCTGGCAGCCAGGAGAGCCGAGCAGGGATGCATCAGGCACAGCATCACCAGCTGGGCAAGGGAGGGGATTGTCCCACTCTGCTCTGCACTGGGACGGCCTCACCTCGAGTCCTGGGGGCAGTTTTGGGTGTCACAATACAAGAAAGATCTAAATCTGTAAGTGAGGATCCAAAGGAAGGCCACGCAGATGGTGAAGGGCCTTGAGGGGAAGTCATATGATGAAAAGCTGAGGTAAATTGGTCTGTTCAGCCTGGAGAAGAGGAGATTGAGGGGAGATCTCATTGCAGTTGACAACTTCCTTGTGAGGGGAAGGGGAAGAGGAGGGGCAGACACTGACCTCTTCCTACTGTGGTGACCAGGGACAGCACATGAGGGAATGGCCTGAACTTGTGTCAGGAGAGGTTTAGGTTGGATATGAGAAAATGTTCTTCACCCAGAGAGTTGTTGGGCACTGGAACAGGCTCCCCAGGGCAGTGGTCACAGCACCAGCCTGACAGAGTTCAAGAAGCATTTGGACAATGCTCTCAGGCACATGGTGTCGCTCTTGGGGTGTCCTGTTCAGGGTCAGAAACTGGACTTCGATGTTCCTTGAGGGTCCCTTCCAACTCAGGATATTCTATGATACTATATTTATCATTAACACATTCCACAAGTCCATTTACCTGAATATTAAATTAAACAAGACCAAAATCTCCCTAAAATACATTTTGACTGTTATTTATTTCTTTCTGCTTGATAATTTATTGACTCAAATTTAAACTCAGACAGTGTAACTCAACAAGAGCTTTCGCTCTCTGCTGAGTATCACTACTCGCTGGCAAATAAGAAAGCAATAGATTTCTTCCACTTTATATACAAAAAACTGTATGATGTTAGAATTGATTTAAGGATAAAGACAAAAGGTTTTTTGCAACTAGGAGAATTTCACCTGAAAATATTTCACCTTTAAAATACTCAAATTTCAGAGAAAATATCTATGCATTCAAAAACCAGAGACAGCTAGCAAGCTGTACATGTTTTTTTTCCTGGGTACTTAATAATCCAAGTCACCCACCTCAAACACTCACTAGGTGGCACTGCATGCACATCAAGCCGCAACAACTTCTGCATGACCAGAAATTCAAGAATGGCTTAATAAAATACACCCTGAAGCACAGAGTATGTGCACATATTTGTGGCCTCACATAATTATTTCTTACAATAAAGCTATTGGAAACTTCTGTCTGAAGCGAGGATAATCTGTTTGTCAACACAATTTGCAGTTTCAGGAACTAAGTAACACAAGACCAAATAAAAGCTACTTTAAGTGTATGCCTGTTAAATATGAAGTCATATGTCTTTACGTAGGAATCACAGTGTAATCACGAGGCAAATTACTCACAGAAGTAGAAAATATAAACAAGAAATATCTGAAGAATTGTTTAATGCAGTAGTACATTAGGAACTCTGTAACTTTGATAAGTATTTTAGAAATATTGCCTCATAAAGATGTCAGCTTATGGGCTTAAATCCATGCCCAGCTAGCATGATACTTAGGCAATTGATTTACACATATACAGTATCCAATATGAGGATTTCAGAAAATCCTTTAAGTCATGTTTGAAGATGATACTTAATTAAGGTCATAACAGGAGAATTATGAACTGTATATTCATCCCCATAAGAAATAATACAGAAAATTGAAAACAAGTCAAGTCGTTTGCTGGAGAGTTGTGAAACTTCCTGTTTGATGTGGAAGTGTTTCTGCTCTCTGGTATATAGTATTTGTAAAATGGCTGCTACGTACCTTAAGAAAAAAATAATTTTATTTGCATAACTACGCTAACCCATGGACAAAGATAAGTCCTTAGATATGGAGAATGTTCAAAAACCAGAGGAAATATGGGCACAGGTCTGCTCAGAAAACGACCCTGACAAGGAAGCTTTACTGATTTTACCACCTGAGTACTTTGCAATGCATTCTACCATATATATAGCACAGGCAGAACCGGATTCTGATATACACGGGAACTTCACAGGGAAGGAAGGAGTTGGGCATGCACGGGGTGCTTACCTGCTAGAGGGCAATCATTTGAAAAGCAGAATCACTATCAGAACACTCTAGTAAGGAGTGCACCGAGTTGTAGTGCTTCCAAGCAATTTGAACAACCAGAAGGATGCTAAAAAAACTGAACTGGCCACGCTCATTCTGGCACCAATTCTGAGTAATACTTGCATAAAGAAATGCACTGGAATCTGCAATTGATGTGTCATCTTCCATTAAAGCAAATTCACTCAGGTAAAGATCCTGAAGGCATTCGACCAGAACTGTCAGCCAGAAGTTACCTAGTCCTTATGCTGTTTTCCAACTCTAATACAGATCAAAATATAGTATATAAACTTCAATAGAGAGAAAGAAAATAAGGCCATAAAGAAACTTTTTATATGGACAGATATTTTTACAAACTTACTTTTGTGCCGTTAAATTATAAAGGAATTTTTTCTAAAGCAATGTCCTCCTTTAAAGGCCAGTGTATCATCTATGTTTTGCAAAAAGAAAGGGACTGGCTAATCTGGAGCTTTTCTTCAAATTAGATTAATTTTCTTTCAGTTCTAATATAATTTTCATGTAAAGAAAATTCTGCCTATACTAAATATTGCACCAAAGAATGATTTACTATGCAGTCTTAGTAATCCATGCAAAAAGCAATTTGCAATGATATGACAATTTTCTCAATACTAAGAAATAATAGCACACAGTACATAGTAATCACTTACTGGTTTTCGTTTTGCAAAAATTAAGCATTTTTGTAAAAGGAAATTATCTTATATCCTAATTAGAAACTCACTATTTAATCCAGGCTAAAGGCAGTTAAGGATATCTAATATTTCAAAAATGTTCCTTTGATGAGATTAACACAAGTCAAAATTCTCAAATCCGAATTAATTTAAACAAGCAAAAGTATACACGTTTAAAGCAGAAGCTGAAGTGGAGTTAGTGCTCGTGCTTCAGGTTTTATCATAAGTTCCTTAACAGAATATAGTCAGAACACACATCACTAAATATTAGAAAACCATTTGAGAGAGTAGTTATCTACTTTTTAATAGGATTCCTCCATTCTTACACACTGCCCTCCCAAAACGTAATTCTCAAACAGATGTACACACACACACACTCGTAGCTGGATAACAATCAGATTTATGTAAATTTTCCAAGATACCGAACAAAAAGCCCAATGCTAAATTTGGGGGGAGGGGAAGGATTTTGCTAAGTTTGAAAAATTCAAATCACAAACCTAGCATCGAAAGATTAAGCCACCAAAAAGCAGATACTACTCTTCAACACATGACCATAGATGTTCATCAAATACTTTGTCCAAGCTAATCAAAAGGTTTTAATTTTTTTTTTAATTTCAGCTTAAAGAATTAGTTCATTCCTGCTTTTTCTATGTAGAATGTTTTTGTTCCCATTTTAAAAAGACATTTAATAAAAATAAATAAAACCACATTGCCAGTATTTGCTGGGCAATAGCTAATCTCACTTGGATACATTCTTTAAATTAAATATTCAAGAGACAAGAGCTACCCAAATTAATTTCCAATGGCAATTTCTTATAAGAAGTAAGCTAATGCATTACCATTTAGTTACAAGACTACAAACATGAGTTTGGCCCAAAGCCCACTACAGTGAATGGAAAATCTCACACTAACTTCAAAGGACTTGGGATCAGTCCCTATAATAACTGCATGAAGAACATTCCATTTTGGATGATGCAGATACATAGCAGTGGTTAATAAAGTCAATGTGCGTCTTCAGTAGTTGGAGCTTTTTTCAGGAAAGAGTTATACTGGAATACTGGGAAGCTAATAGATTCATCTGCCTAATATGCTATTAAAAAGAAAAAAAAAAAAAGAAAACAAGCAGAAGGCCATATAGTACCCAGGCCCTCAGGGTATCAGAAGGCTGTGAGTAATCCCATATTATGCCACACTAATCTAATAGGAAAAACCTCACCACAGTAAGAATTCTCTTTGTCTCAAGCTGTAAAGTTAATTTTACTGTAATCTTTTACAAAGCATTTAGAGATGAGCATGCTCAGCTGGCAGGCAGTCACTGCCACCAAAGATGGCCAGCACTGCACATTTGGAATGGAGGCTGAACTTCCTGCGGGTTCCTGCCTCTGGCAGCAGGAGGAAGCTTTTCAGTGACTGTTTGCATCACCCCCTACCCATGACAATGGATGCTGTCACCTACTAATGAGAACCAAAGATTGCATTCATAAAGGATGAACAACATGTTTCTTAAATTATACCTCTCAGTGAAAGAGTTATTTTAAAAAATGTGCTGTTTATATGCTTAACAGAAGTCATTCAGAGAAAACACAATTTTTGAATAATAAGGTGGGTTATCTTTATTATATGAAATAATCATTATATCACAAAAAATGCAAAACCTCATTTCCATTTACTGTAGGAAATTTCTATATGGGCCTTCTTCCACATCAAGTAACTTGCAGGTTTGTACATCTTCAATCCTGTTTCCACTATTTCAAAAATGTAATTTTTACCCTTTTCTGAATTCAATTATTTCACAAAGAGCAAAGGAAATTGGCTAATGGACTATACAAGAATAAACTATTAAAACTGGCTGTGTAATGCAAGGAAACAAAAACAATGAGAAAAAATATTTTCCTCTCTAGTCACTGCTTGTTTCTTGAACCAATGAAAGACATAAAATTTCTGACAAATTGTGATTTTTAATTTGATGGAACTGACTGAAGAACTAAACTGCATTTCCTTCTTGATAGCCATTTGAAATAACTACAAAGACTTGTATCATGGTAGCTGTATAAATTAAACTGGACAGAAAAAGATGTAATGTATTCTAACATTCAAATAACAAAAGAACAAATATTGGACTCACTGTTATTTGAATTATTACATCAGATACTAATTGAATTCATAAATTTTAAATGTACCTTTTATTTTATGCCAACCAGAATCTACATATGAAATTTACATTATCTCACTATCAAGTTGCAGCTGACAATTAACATTAAAAAAAAAAAAAAAGGGAGATAACTAGATGCAAAGAATAGGCTATGCAGATAGTAAATCCAAGTTAAGTTTTCTGCTTCTTAAAGAGAATTAATAATGGGGCTAAATCACAAGTTAAGCTTCCAGAGTCAGACAGACAATAAAAAGCCAAAGCTTAAAAAAACCAAAAAGGCCAAGGATCTAAATGCAGTGAATATTTTTTTCATTACCACTATTATTAAATTAGAAAACATACTTGTGAATGTACAGAAAAGCAGCATTTTAATCCAGTATACTTACATTATTGCATTCTCCCAGGAAATACAGTGCAAATCCATCAGCTTTTGTAGCTGCCAAAGCAATAACAAAAGAAATAATTGTACTCCCAGGGATAAATCAAACTTATACAACATCTTTGAGGTGAAACCACAGATTCAATTCTACTTAGGACAAATATCTACCATTATAAAAGTTAAGGTCTTTTGCTGTGTCCCCTAAAACTTCCAAGAGTCTACAAAGCTGGAGGTACTACAGAGTTCTTCCTTTCTCCATTGACATCTACTGCATTCTAAAAGATAATTAGAAACAACTTCTTTATACATCTATGCTCCAAAGCCTAATGTTGGTAAATGCAAATTAATTTATGCAATAGAAGTAACACTAAAAAGTGTATTTACAATATAATCCGTCAAATACCATTATAATTTCTATGAGTAAAATAAATGCCATTTGTAAATGTTAAGCTATATTTGTCCTTGCCTTAAGAGAGAAAATCATGGGAAAATGAGGAGTTACAAATACTGCTATAAAAATGTGATTCCAAACAAACTGTTTCTATTTTCTGCACCTACTCCATCTTAAAAATACCGACACGCACTAGAAAGTTTGTAATTTTAGATTTCTACCAGATTCAGATTGTGGTATGAAACAGGGTAAAGTCAAGTTCCTTAAACTCTCAAAAGTTTAGAGTCAACCAACCATCACAACTTACTCTCAAAATCAGAACAGTGTATAGCAGACAATGTTTTTCACCATGCTTTACACAACAGACATTTTTGGATCGTGCATCTGTCTTCCCAAAAGTTAATAAATATTCTAGCCAGTAAAAAGACATATCTGGTACATATTGTCTTATGAATGAACTCAGGAGTAGTTTTAGTAGATTTCAGGGGGAAAATTACACTTGTGTGCAAGCAAATCAAACAGCTTTCTTAATTTCTTTGACAAAAGGAAAAAAGTTCCACTGTGTAGTTACTTGCTCATTGTCAACTCTACAACACTGGTAAGAGTTGAGGGCACAGTACTTTACATTCGGATTTTAAATCCTTCATCTGTAGGACCTAAGTATATTGAGCTACAAGGCAAATGAGTACTGCAAAGGAAGTACCATACAAAACACCCTCCCACCTGCTTTACAAAAGAAAAAAAAAAGAAAATTGTAAAACATGAGCACTCTGTCTTGTCAATTCTCACTTGCTGTGTATTAACAAATTTGATTTGCTGTAAGTTGGACATCAATATCCAAATAACAGCTTAAGCAAAATCAGTAGAGAAAAGGTCCTTTTAAAGCATCATATACATAAACCAGAACTATTATTCATCATTACAAAATGATGAAGTAGCTGGCATGGTAAAACCTTTCTAAAGAGCTGACTGAAATTTACTGTGACACATCCTATTGAAGTCTGAGTCCATCCACTCTGGCTAAACAGAAGCCAAATTACACTAATTTTGTTATTGAGAGTTTTTCGTTTGTTTTTAATTTTTAATTTTGATCATGTGCAGTATTTTGTTACCACAAAAGATACTTACATAATAAAAAAAAATAGTTAAACAACTGAGTTTAATCTGAGATCACACTGAGGATATGCCTTCTTCCAGTGACATTTCAGTTTTGTTTCAAAAGGAGTTTAAGTATGCAGTGGTATTACCAATAGTTTGTTGTTGGTTTTTTTTTTTTACTTTCAATATTGAAAGTGAAACACCATCATAACCAGAATATTCTATTGTTTGGTTCATTTAACATGAGACAATAATTTCACAATTGGATATGCAACTCTCTCCAAAGACGAAATTCACTTAAGTGCAGCCAGGGATTCACTGAGGGACAGAAGGTGAAGTAAGTTCACACCGAGAGAACATCCAATGAGAACATTGTTATCCCTCAATACCTGTCTTTATTAATTAAACCACGTAAGAAATGTGCTGTGCACTGATGCTGAGTAACAGCTTGGAGACATCTGATTCTCTTTCTTACCTATTTTAATGATGCTGCTCAGTTCATACAGAAGCAGTTGGTTATCTCCTCCTGTATCCAGGCGCTGCTCTATGTAGCTGTTTAATTCGTACACTACACCTTGCATATTTGTATCCTGGTACTATGGAAGCAAAGATGAGAAGAACATTTTGGAATAACTCAGATGTATTTTGCAAGTTTTAAACATACAAATTCATTAAAAACAATATGTTAAGATTTCAAGCAGAGCTGTCCTAATCCAGCTGCCTGAAGAACAAGGTCACTCCTAAGCAAGAGGCGCAGCACTCCACTCTCTGTTCCATTAGACATTTGTTCAAAGCACATTGAGAACATCACTGAGCAATTAATTATCACCTAAACTGGGCCAGGGTCATGGAAATTGTCTAAAGAAAATGAGAGAGATGACAATTATAAAGTAAGTAGACTTCAACTCCTTCCTTTTTTGCTCCTAGTCCACCAGGAAAGGAAGAAAGCAGCTGCCTTAGCTACCATCTTCCACCTCAGATTCATGTGCCAAATGACGGAACTGTGCCAAGCACCAGGGCTTTCAGGTGGTGGTAGCTCAGGAAGCTCAGCCTTTCAAATACAGAAACAATTAGCATCAACCAAGTGAAGGACAAAAATCACAAGTCAAAACCACACCAGCCACTGTGGCTTCATAGGCATTTGTTTCAACTGATGATGGCAGACACAAATCAAATCTGTTGGCAGATTACAAATCAGTTAGGATATTTAGATGGGAGCCATGGGGTGCTGATTGCTGGTATGATGGAACAGCATGACATGGTTAAAATCTCACAGGAAAGGAGACGCAGCCTCCCTTCAGGGGCTCAGCTGCATTTGTTTATCCATTTCCCGAGTTCTGAGGGGCTGATAAAAACGGCACTAAATGCGTATGTGTAGCATGACAGCGTCACGAACAATAATTTCACAGAAAGAAATACTTGGCACTAAGTAAAGATTCATTACCCTGCCCAAAACTGGTAATGTGGTAACTGAAGAAAGTAATATGGTCAATTACTTACTGAACTCCATGATGCAGTAAATTACATTGCTTAAACTAAAAATTAAGCTGGTGATATTTAGACAAATTAATGTTGCTTGAAAGACTAAGGCTTATTCTCTTGCTCATTCATACTTCAGAGCCAAATTTAATATAGATCAGACTAATATAAACTACTATGGAAAAATGCTGTAAATGTTCAGAGTACCGCAGTCTACCCCACTACCACTCCCATGTTTATGTGTGTATAGGTAACTCTGCTCAATAGCTTTCTAGATCTTCTCTGTCTGTAAATGTGGGTAAACATCCACATATGATACTTACTGACAGATTAGGCACAAAACTTACACAATATATTTCATGATATAACTTTTATTTCCACTATTATTTTCATGCATACACCACATTATGTCATGAACTCAGAGCATATAAACATATATATATTCAGGGTATATTTTGCTGCTTCATCTCAAAAAAACCCAAAAAGCTCCACAAACAAAAAATCAAAAATGCTTGCTGGATAATATCAATCCCCAGTTTCTTTAAATTAAGCAGATCTTAATGTTGACTTTAAAATTGCTCCTGAGAATATATAATCTTTGCCATGACCTCTTCTTAATCTATTAATCTGTTGCTCCACATGGACATACTAGAACATTGGACTCCTAGGCTGTCCAAATATTCTCAATGTATAACAAACCTGACACTTCATAATTCTTTCTGTAAAATGATGTGATGATTATACATTTTGACAGCAATGTAAGGTCACACTGCATAAATGCATAAACTGCTGCAAGTCTTGAGTTTACAATACAGCATGCCACCACCACTATTAGCACCATATGGCAGCTGGCAAGCTTCCATTGCCTGCCCTCTGCTGTGTCCCACATTTACTCCTGTATGATTATTATTCACAGGGAGAAAACAATAGCATAGATCCATGCAAGTGGAGCTTTTATACTTACAATATGTAGCCATAAGTAGCCATAAAGCAGGAAAATGGTGAACAAGAGTCTGCACTATTCAGACGTGCTAACCCCAGTCTGCAAAAGTATGTGTAGCCACATACCCTAAAGCAACAACAGCTAATCAAGCACACATGCACAAAGCCTTTATCATGTGGAAAAATGCCTTCTCAGAACTTGGAAATGAATACATATCTTTGCCTGCAACTCACAGTCAGGATTTAAATCAAATCTTCAAAGGTTAAAGCGAATACGTTAAGAGAATGCATCATCAAAATGAGCCCACTGGCATAACAGCCCTGGCAGAATAACTACTTTCCCTCTAATCAAGCAGCAGTTCCACATGCACAGTAACTCTACAATAGCTATGTGCCCTTTGTCCTCACCTCTGCGACAGATGCTTGCAAATGTTTTATAAGCAGGGCAAACCACTGCACGCAGCCATCACTGAAAAGATGGCAGCTGTGTAATGCAGGGTGTTGTTACGTGGCACACTTCTGGTACTGACCATCTGTGGACCCACAACTGGCCAGATGAATACAACTTGTCCAGATTCACAATTAAGTAGTTCTACCACTTAGATCAATCATCAACAAAGAATTACTCCGTCATGCAGTGCAATGTTTTTCCTTTTATTACGGTAGAGTGAAAGAGTTTTTTTTTAGGTTCTAGGCATTTTAGATTGGATAACCACAAGTATGTTTGGTCGAAAAACCACAATAGTCTTTATGAAACCACGTATTTAAACACTGAATAAGTCATCAGCAAACTCTGGTACAAGCACTACCCAATGTGGTTGCTAACACAGACTTGTGCATATTTGGTGTAAAAGTTACTTTGGGAAAGCAGCTCCTCAAAAAAATTCAACAAACTTGGTGGAAAAGGAGTTTTATTATATATATACACCATTATATGGAGTAAGTACAATTTCTTAATTTGCAATTTAAACATTATTAATACTCATCAACTTTTCCTTAATTCATTCTTCCCATTGCTGATTTCCTTCTATTTAAGATTTGGTGTCTACAAGTATTTTAGTATACTTACTGTAAAATTCTGAATTTCAGTGACATTATGTAAAATAATTCAACTGGACTAAAAACAAGTTTAGCACTACCACACCAGCATCATATTTCTAGTAGCTGTGTATGTTTTAAAGCTATGAAAATGGACTAACAATTAAAAAGGGAAATCATGTTATAAATATTTATATTTAAATCAATAAATATGAAATAAGATTGTTTTTTCAGGATTTATGTAAAAATATTTATACGGCTCTTAGTCTTTAGAATATTGCAGTGGAATAGAAGACAACAACCCATGACAGGTGATTGAAGAATAGTTTTGTGACTTAGAACTAAACAAGCAGGCTAAGAACATAAACTTTAAAGGAGATACTGAAATGCTGTAGAGTGAGATGAATTTTAAGTATTCGTTCACAGAGAAACTAATATTCAAGTACACAATTAAATATCTAAAGTAAAAAAAACCTGAAATGAAGATTAATTTCCGTGCTTTGATGCTCATAGCGCAGCTGTGCTACAGGCATTTTATGCTTTTGCAGGAAAGAAAAAGCCCTTCTGCTGCAACAAAAAGCCTTCATTAATACAGCAGAGGGTCAACAAGTGCCAACATAATCCAGAGGTTGATATGTTTTCTCTGTAACTCCTTAAAACATCTTATGAATAGCCACAAGAAGAGTAAGTTTCTATGTAACACTTACTCCCTACTACAGAGCTCTTTTTCCAGAGCAACAAATGCCTGGTTCTGCAACAGAACCTGGTCCTTTTGTAGGTCTCAAAGTGTATGACCCTATCACAGACTAGAGTTAGAATAAACACGTAGCCCAAATTCCATTTAATGTGGAGAGGCATAGCCAAATGTACTTTGGGGGTGCAGAAATTCAACAGATGAGGAGAAGGAAAAAACCCAAACCAACTAAACTCAAATGTCCTTGTAAAACTGTGCCATCCCAGGCTTCCCTTATTTCATTTGCTATGCCACAGGAGCCAGGAGGTGAGGGGCAATGCCTGACTCTCAGCACTGTGCAGGGTGCCTGGATGGAGTGAACAGTAAGAGCCTCAGCAGGGCTGGGTGGCCCGATGCTACATGTTGTATCCAGTGCCACCAATTGTATCCAACTTCAAGGCACTCTAGGAGTGTCACAGGGGGCCATACCACGGACAGGTGGAGGCGCACTTGAAACTGAGGACATGTATTTAATCCAAGACATGTAAGCAGGACAAAAAGAAAAGAAAAAACAAAAAAAGAACCCAAACAAACAAACAGAAACACCTGAAACAAACAAAAAAAGCCCACCAAAAGCACAAAAACACAAACAAACCAACCAACTACAAAAGAACTAAAACAGCTTCAAAAAACTAACAACAAAAAACACTTTGTGAGATCAAAATTACATTCTTAGGAAAGAAAAAATGAACTCAGCTGTCCAGGTAAGAAGGAATTCCTGGACCAGGATTAGGATCTGTTGGGGCAAATAGAGGTTCTTATAAGGAACCTCAGTTCTTGAACAGTGTGAAATCACTAAGACTAAAGGATTTACGTAGGCCAAGGACATTGTACATAGACACAGGAGTTTAAAACACCTACTCTCTATCTGGTTACACCACTTAGTATTTTAGATAACCAACTTCTTCAAACCACGTAAATTAAACTGTCAATGGCAGCATCAAAACTTGCAGATAATAAATTCAAGTAATTCTGTGCAACATTTTACACAAAAGAATGTCCTTAGGCAGGGACTGGATTTCACCCAAGGTTCTTCAGTCATCTTTTTAAAACTGACAGCTCCTCTCTTCTCTATTAGCACACTACAGAACATAGGCAGCTGCTGAACCGAAAATGACCAAAATTTCCTCATAAACTTCCAGCCAACACAAGTTTTCTTTCCTATAAAACTATAGTCTTGGCAACAAGAGTAATCAGGGAAAGAATTTAAAGAACAAACTAAGAAAACCTTCCAAACAGAAAAAGAACATTTGTTTGAAGTCTTAATGTCTGAATTAACATTTGATTGAGATGTCAGTCTAAAATATTTCATGCTAGATATTTTCATACTTGACCAGAAGTATAAAAAGACAGGTCTTACATACCTAAGTTCTCAATGCCATTGATGCTTGCGTTATAAAAATGATTTTCCAACAGCAACACTTCTGTACTTCTTAAAAAAAAAGAACTGTTGCCACAAAAAGAAGTAAATAAACTAAAATATTTGATGCCTTTTGCTGAAATAGATCAGCTTTCCCTTCTCTCAGGTAACATTATGAAAAATCCCATATGCACAGTTACTATCCTGATTTAAGAGATTTGCTCTATATAATTTTCCAGCTGCATCCATAAATTATCTTCTGGAAAGATAATCAATACTCAATTACTTGTATCTTTTCTAAAGAAATACTATATGTCCTTTAAGAATTTTGGCACTATTACTTTATTTGCCCACACAATAAGTAGCTTTTTAAACTGAAGAATATTCTTTTGTGTTTCTGGTTTTTTTTCTTCCTCACAAAAGAATGCATAACTAGAAAGGAACATATTGGTGGCTAGATTCAGCCCCTTAAAGGGAAAGGCAGCCTTGTAAGAGACATTTATTTTAAAAGTACCTAAAATCTTCATTCCATGTGTCACTACACTTTACCACAATGAGTATTCAGACATCTAGTGTAGAAAAAAAGAAGGCCAGACTTGTAAGTACCACAATAGTCACCTACTTCTTTAAATGCAAGAAATTATTTTATTTTAGTTATAGTAGTGTTATTGCCCTTCTGACGGCCAGTGGGTATAAAGAAAGAAATAGCTGCAGGGGGAAGAAAAAAAAATCCAACCTATTTAATTAAATTGATGCTAAAATTTATTCAGGTCATTTTTATGTGTAGTGAGGTAGGTTGTGCACGTGTTTGCCATGTATGTTTATGTGTACTGCTACCTTTTCTAGGCCTGGTACTTTCACTGGCTGCAATATTTTGCATTGTTTATCTGCACTGATGTTTATCTGGAACATTACTAGTTCCCATCTTGCATGGAAACTGGTGTTTGTTATTTTGGGGCACAGATAAGCACGAGATAACTACACTCTAATAAAAGTGAAAACACATGTAAACTGCACATTTGAAGAAACAAAAATATGGATCTTGACTTCATTTAAAAAAATCATTAAAAACCACAAAACCCCAAACCCTACAAAAGGGTTGTCAAACTGCTTGTTTCACGGTGGAAATGCTGAGCCAAAGGATGTGAAATCCTTGGACTGGAGAAAGTGGTAAGCAATCTTACAGTGCAGAGATGGCTTTCAGAGGAGCAATGAACTTGGAGAGGAAACTCAAAAAAAAATGAGAAGAGGTAGCTGGGCTTGGCTGGAGTAACCAGTTTTCATTAAACTTGGACACTGGAAAGCAAGCAACTCTAAAGAGCAGTCTTAGCTGAGGTGATTAATTTTAATGCTTGTACATAGCCTCAGAGAAAACTGCTCCTACACGCATTTGTCTGACGTATGTTCTTCTTGTTTTGACTGGAGAGGACATGGGTTAGAACTTGCATGGTAAATAAAGTTTAACACTGCAGCACCATACACAGGTATTTATGAATTTTTTCTTCACCCATCAAACACCTTCACAACAAAAGGAAAGAAGGGAAAATACGAGATGATGTTTGGCAGCACAGGCCCTATTATGATGAAAACCAGCTCTCTTACTTTGCACAGAAAGGACTCACTAGTTTTGAAGGCACACATTTCCCAGCCTTTTTATGTAGCTGATTTCCAAGCCTCAGAGAGATGGTGAACACCTTTCCTAGAAGAAGTTTCTTGCCCCATAACACCCACTCATTGACATCCATTCTAACCTTCCCATCAGCTCCTTCCCTGTTACCAAATGGTAACACTGAAGTAAATTGCTTCACAATAGGAAAAATACATCATAAAGAGCAAAGGCTTCACTTATGAGAAAAGAACGTTATGATTACATAGAAGCAACCATATAATCTGTTATTAACTGTAAGGCTCATAAAATTTCATGAATATCTCAATTATATCACCTCACAAGATTATATAATAAAACAGCATAATGAGCTTCAGTTTGACTTGACAGGGCTGAATACTGCTCCTCTTTTTAAAAAGCTTTTTATAAAATGACATTCCCTCCTAATACTTGACTTGCAAGCACTCTAAAACACCATGTACAAAATTAAAAATAAACTTCTTCATTTTCCTACCACTGTTGCTTATCACTACCACAGGATTCACAAGGTTTTCTTTTTAAAGAAGTCAGCTTATACAAGCATCTTCTCGTGACAATAGGTGCAATGTCATTTGCAACACTTCTAAAGGCTAAATATATATTTATATATATATTTATATTTGTTCTAGTTCCCTCAACTTTTGGATTAATTTGCTCTCATTTCCTGGGACAGCATGAAAACATTTAAATCCATCTTTAATAAGGAGATACTACAAGGAATGAGTTTGCTTTGCCAACGTGTCATAAAGAGCCCAAACCTTTACTATCAGTTGCACAGTGAAGATGCGCGCAATTACTGCAACTATTTACTGAAAACACACTTGCTAATTCTGTGACTGGCAGTGACATACTGTGCTGGGTGCTGGCTGGTGCCAAGGCAGCTGCCAAAAGGCTGCAAGTCCAAAAAGGGGAAAGGAGAGGATTAAAGTATCAGTCCTGTTTCCAAGAATAAAGTACTGTAAATGAGCAAGTCACTTGCTAGGTAATTGTTTTCTGGTGTTTATATGGTAAACTTCTGCAAAGTGAATTGCTGTTGGCATTGCCAGAGTTTACAAAGCAAAGGTACTTGCCAAAAGGCAGCCTCACTGGAAGTATTGTTCAAGTAAACATGGAATGGAAAGTTATTAAGCAAAATGAACAGCTAATTTTGCCATGATCATATCAGGAACATTGAGTATTTTCATTTAAACTTCAGAATCTGAGGTACAAAAGAGCACACAGTGATCACGGGAAACTTAGCAGCACGTAGAACAGAATCCTGGCTATAGTTCATGAAGGAATGGGGTTATTTTTGCCAACTGAAAAGAATAACATGTCTCCAAAGCACACTGTTTTCACTGATGTTGTAAAAGAACTACATCTTTAGTCTACATGTACGTGAATACATATGCACTTAGTGCTTGAACTCACACTCCCCTATTTTCGTTTCTTTTGCAGATGAAACAGCAAAAGAACAAAGTACTCAGCTTAAGTTTTGTTCATCCAAGTAGTTCAATAGTTGGTTTTCTTTCTGAAATCCCTCTGCCCAGAAAACCACTTATGTAGCTAGGATGGATGGGATCAGCCAACACACATCTGCACAATAAGTCAGCAGAAGAAACTCAGCATTTCCAAGGATTTTCCCAATGCTACATCATGTGAAAAGGAGATTCTGTCCCCAGTTACATATATTTCATAAACACTGGAAACTAGTACTCAGAAAAAAGTTCACAGGTTCACTGGTCACAGATGATCATGAGGTATTTTGTAACCAGAGCTGCTCTTATGCCAAAAGCAGTCTACAGGAATCAGAAAATCTTTCCCCTCCATCTCCCATCAGATGTTAGGTCAGGCCAAATAAGGAAATCTTTACATATAATTTCTGAACACCAAAATATGGACAAAATTGCCTTTAGGAGACCAGAATTAAAAATAATAAAATTTTAAAAGTTTCTTTTCTATTCTACAATTCTCAAAATTTAAAGTATGTGGAAGTTTTCTCCTGTCTTCTCCTCCTTTCTCCTCTTCCTTCTTTCAAAACTTGAAATGAAGGGCCAACGGCCAAGTTTTTTGCTTTATTTCAATTTTCTACTAAAAAGCTAAAAATGATAATATATTCAAAATGCAGTTTCTATACAACAGGAATTCAGAACTTCTATTTCGAAATTTCTTAAATTTTCACTGTGAAATTGCAACAGAAAACCCTTGAAAATACTGAAATTTCCTTCCAACAATTAAAGATTTTTTTCAGTATATTCCTACCCTGTTTTCTAGTTAACATGGTATTTTTAAGCAATCAGTGATTTAATTCTGCAATAAATTTCCTTTCACTAACCTTAATTTTTCCTTCCCTATGATACAAGCTGCTTCTTGCAGATGTTTTCAGGAATTAAAAATGTAACACTTAATGACTTCAAAAATCATAATTTTTCAGTCATCATGAACATGTCTTTTTGTCTGAAAAGCATTACTCATGTACAGAACTTTCCTAATTTAAATTTTAATTTATGTTCATATTTTAATTAAACTGGTATCTGTTTTAGCTGCTGCTGAAGAAAGAGGATGTGTTACAATGGTCTACATTATTATGTATGGCATTATTCAAAAATATAACAAACAAACCTGTTGATTTGTAGCATGGTGCGTTACTGAGTACCTTCAAGTACTTTACTTTAAAAAAAGCCAAACCAAGTAGCAGTGCAACACAGTATACATACCAAGTGCACAATGATTGATGGCTAAAAAAACAAGGGAGAAAATGTTTACTAAAGAACATCTGAAGTATCATCTGCACCCTACTGATTCCAGGGCTTCAAGTGACAGCCCATCCATCTTTAGGAAACTCTAAGCCACTAGATATGACTTTGAGGGGCTGAGATGGCTGCAACCAGTCTGAGAGACACAGGGTGTGACTGGCAAGGCAGACTTGGGGAGTTCAGGGTTTCAGAACTTGCTTTCTTTGCCCTAAGTAGCTCAGATGAGGTAATCAAGATATATTCTGCAAATCCGTTTTACAGAGTTTTAGGTAAATGTTAATCTACTAAATTAATGACAATTAAAAGAAACTTTCCCGCATGCATAATTAGAGCTTCTGAGATTTTTTGGCAGATCATTAGTTATTTTGAAATCAAAACAATATATAAAGATATTCTACGAACAATAATTCTAGGTTACACCAAAATGTATTCACTGTCGTAACAGTAGAATATTAAGGGATGAACAAAAACAATGTTGAAAATTAATGAATTACTAAAACACACTAATTTTCAACAAAATTCTCAACACCCTTACAAATCCATGGTACATCATGTATATGGAAAACATCTGCTTGAGTAAACTCATTTTAGACAACATTTAATTTCTTTTTTGTATGTATGAGGTGAAATTCAGTTCCCCCTTATCCCAGCCCTCTGCTCAGAGTTACAAAACTGAGGTTTCCACTACTAGCCTTAGTTCTCCACTCCTTCCACACTCTAGCATTTTCCAAAGGACTTCTACTGAGAGAAAGACCACCCAGACAGTTTTTGCAGTCTTTCAACCTGCCCTGTTTTTACTATGTGTCTGACACTACTGTGCTTCTCCTGAGAACATGAAATAGTTTATGCAAGATATTCAAGAAGTTTAGAAAACAGAATGATTCCACCTCAGAAAGCAGTAAGGGTGCCCCCTTCTTATGGGGGCATCCCTCAGGATGACTGGACCCCTCTGGGGGCAACAGATTGTCCTGTACTGATCTTTTCTCATTCACAGAAAAGACACTCATTCCTAACAGATCCCTGTAATTAGTCCTCAATCATGGAACAATATTCTGTAGGACACAGTGTCAATAAGATGTAAGGCTAGGGCTGGTTATCTGTTACTGAATATGTTTTTTTAGGATTTTACATTACATTTCATGCAGAACACTGCAAAATATTTTAAATTAGAGAATTGAACTCATCGTACCATAGCACATCTCAAAAGGGAGTTATTAAATAGGGCATTTTTCTTCCCTTTTTATGCTTGCCATCTATTGAGGCAGTTGCACTGATTAAATAGTCTGATGTTATGTTCAAAGTCCCATGAATTTCCTGGTTTCCATGAAGTACCTTTTTAAAACTGGATCATGAAAATAGCACTGGGATAACTCTAAATGCAAAATACCCTTCAATTTATTTACAGGCAATCAAGTGTTCCTAATACTTATTTTCCTTATTAACTTTTCTCTAGACAGCCTGTACAGCAATTTTTCTCTGGAGATCCACTATAACCAGGGAATAGAGTTAAATCTTGATCAGAGTCTGTGGAAAAAATCATTTTAAATGAGCAGTGGGACACTTCTTTTTAGAGGGGATAGAGAGCAGCACTTACCCTGCTGACTTCTTTAGGAGCCATTTCATCTAAAAAGAAACAAACCAAAAAATTAGGCACACTAGGAAGTTTCTAGGCTGAATGAAGAACAAGATAACAAACTTCAAACAATTTTTCACATATGTACAAAACTTTTCTAACATGGTTCCATAAAGTGATTGAAATATCCTGAGACTGGCTTGCATTTACAATCTTTTAAAAACTTCTAAAGCTAACAATCAATTGAAATTAGGACGATGTATTTAGGAATTCTATCCTGACTTAATAAGAATACAAAATTTCCTACATATCAGAATTCAGAGGGAAGCTGGCACAGGCCAGCAAAACACTACACTTATATTCCAGTTCAGTAAGGCTCTTGATAGTACTGCATAGTCTGAGAATTAAACACCTTTGCTACCAAATATATGCCACCAATATCCTACAGGGAAGCTAGTGAGCAGCCTTATTCAGAACCTCCTGTTCTGAATATCAAAGATGCTAGTCCTGTCGACTTCTTTGGATGTGAAAAAAATGTCTTGTAGCCATAAGAAAAGAAGAATATCACTGATGTGATCTGGCATAACATGTTAAAATAGATTATGAGATTTTATTTTATATATACACAAAATATAATGTTTTGTCCTTTCAAATGCAAACAGACTTTCATGGATTTTTGGTAAATTTAATACATATAAATAAACACAGGTACAATATCAGAGCACCAGCTAAAATACTTAGTATTTCTGAAAATGATGGGAAAACAGCTATACAGCAAGAACACAACTGCCACAGGAGAAGTTTCCAACTTTCAGTTTAACCACACCAAAAGTAGCTTAAGCACACATTTACAAACCTCCAGTTGGTTAGTTGTTTCTGAAAACATGAAGAGAACTATTTGTAACTTTTTATTTGCTCTTATGGATCAAATTACTATACTTCAGAAATTAAAATTAAGTCAGGAAATAGATTTAATCTCACAGAAAATACCATATGTTTATGTTTGCCAAAGGCTCTTCATATATTGACATTTAACATGAACTTTTAAACAATAAAGGCAGAAAAAACCCCACATTTTCTAGAAAACATATTTAATACACAATTTCTGGTGAAAGAATTCTCTATAGCAATACAGATTTCCCCTCAAAATGGAGTGATGCCAAGGAAAACAATATATTTCACAACAATGAGTAAGTATTAGTCTCCTCTTAACCCCAGACAAATGATATGCAGCTATTTTACACATGCAGAACACAGACATAAACTTAACTCAGCTCTTTAAGGCAGTTCTGTTGCTTGCAATGCAATGTGTAACACATGCTCTGCCACATTCAGTGATGTTATCTTCCTGAACCAGACAAATCTACATACCAGTTACAAGAACAGCCAGAGCTATGCTCAAAATCCATCTCCCCTACTACCTGATTTCTGACACTGAGCAACAGGAAATGTGAACAGCAGAAAACAGAGTGATGACATGACAATTTCCTTGGAGTAAAATCTCAGTTTTCAGCAACCAATGGATTAAACATTTCTTGAATCAGTGTTGATACTTTTCTGTTTAAAGGATGGGGTTTTCTTCCTCACACTTTTGTGGGGTAGGAGGGGTGTTAGATTTTGTTTGGCTGGTTATTAAACCTGAGTCACCAGTCTTCAGCATTCTCAAAATTCTATGAGCTCCACAGTTCAAACACATAATACGAGAAAAACTATTTTATTTTGAATCTGTGCACTATGTATTTCATCTGATGCCCTCTATTCACCTTATTTATGGAGCCTGTGATGCTACAGATCTCTCAAGCAAGTCCTTCTCTGCTTCATACCCCATCTAAACCTCTCCTGGTTTGAGAAGACTGGTCTGGTTTGCTGCAGGTAACTCTCACCACTTCTACTTCCTCTGTCCCACTGCATCTTGCTGGAACGGGAAGTCCAGAATTACAGGCAATTCTTCAGCTCAGGAGAACACAACTAGGACTTACAGAATGACACAGGGATAATTTAGGGAGTTTCTCTCTATTTGAAAGGAATAATACCTAACATTTTACTTGTTTCTTGATAGTTACTAAACACTGGGCTAACATTTTCAAACATTTATATTCTGTAATACTGATATCACTCACTCAAATTTATAACTAAGACCCCTCTACTGTATGTGTAAAATTACTTTCCCCATATAAAGTAGTCAGCATTTATCAGAATTAACTTTGCCACCTGTTTTGTCTCTCACTCAGTACCTTTAGTACCCTGGATAACTCTACCCAAAAAAAAAAATTAAAATCTTATCTTCTTATCTTCCAAATTAACTTCAACCCTGCATCCTCTTACCCAAGTGATGTATATATTGAAAAACATGGGTAAATCATACTAGCAATCTCCCTCTACTGGAACAAAATCAATGTATTGTAACATTTTGTCGCGGGTTGGGTATGTAACCAGGCAGAATGCTAACCTATGACACATATTGAACATAAATAACTACCATCACAATTCTATCCCATCACACCATTGTAAGACATAACTGCCACTGCAATTTCAGCTTAACTACCTATACAATTCTAATTAAAAACTGCACAGTACACTACAGATATGCGTAATAATCATTATAGTAATTAAAGACAGCATCCATCTGGGAAAGCTTCCATACTAAACCCAGTCAAATAAGATAGGAAGAAGCAGAAAGAAAGAAAAGGAACAGACGGAAAAAAAATCCACAGAAGTTTGTTGTTCAGCACAGTATAAATGAGGCTAGGTTTATTTGGCTTGGGGCTCTTTTTGTTGGGGTGTGTGTGAAGAGGTGTTAAATTGTGTAACTGTTCATTTAATGGGAAAAAATTGCATTTCATTCTGCACATTAAAAAAAAAAATCCCATTTCTTACTTGGAGTTTTATGCATGCATTTAAAAAGAACAAAACAAAACAAAGGCCAATACGCTTTTGACAATTGCAAGATGCTAAACCGGAGTAGTCACAAAGAAAACTTTAATAAAAGCAAGTTTTCAACATCTCAGACATGAAATTTTGAGGCATTTACCATGGAAGCAATGATTCTAATGCCCAGTTAGTTTTATCATAGGAACTCTTCTGGAAAAACAGCATTGACTTTCTCCCTGGTCTCATGCTGTTCTTTTTTCTGTGTAGTTAAATATTACTGCTGGTACACTATTGTTGTTGATGACAGCAAAAAAATGCTCAGGATTAATTCTGTTTATGAAATCCCAGATAGCTCTACAGTCACAGTTTCCTAAGGAGTGTTTTCCCACACAGCAGATATCAGATTGACCTAATAATTTTTCTTTTGAAAATTTGCTTTAGGCTTCAGATAATAAGACACAAGTTGTTTGCAATGTTATTAGACCGGCATAGATATATTTGTTGCCTTTTTTTCCCTTGAAAAGTGTCATACACCTATAGATCAATACAAATTCCACATAAGTTTGTGTACACTGATCTCACCACCCTGAAATAAAGTTTACCAGGTCTAATTTATCTCTGTGGTAGAATGGCATTGGTCAGATGAAATTGGTCAGTCTATTTTAATTGCAATTTGCATTCTTGTTTTAGACTTCTTGAATCCGGCAGCTCATGTGTCCACTGCATTTGTAAGATCTTTCAAAGACACCTCAGCTGAGGGTGAGTTTCCTAAAGCAGTAACTATCACACATATGCACCAGAAATTTCAAGCCATCACTCAAAAATGTTCTTGCTTCTTAATGCACAATCTCATTAAGAGCACCTGAACAGCTCTCCTGATTTTCAACTGCCTGGATTTATTTCACAGTTCAGGAGCACTCATAGTGTTACTTCACAGAAAACTAACTTAGACAGTTAGTTTAAACATAGACATAGACATTGAAAGGGGATATTCATTAGATTGATCACTGGTGGCACATTGTGTTTCCTTCCCTGAAGCAGGACAAAGTATGAATTCTAGCTATTTTACATGAACAATAAGATCTACATTTTTAAGTTCCTGAAAAAGGATGCTCAGTTCTTCCTCTTCTTAAGTAACATACATCAGACAATAAATAAGGCCCAAACCAAGACTTCACTGCAGATGGTAAGCAGAGAAACATATTGTCTCCCGGGTGTCCGAAAATTTTAATTCACTCCTTTGCATATAAGCAAACAGGGCACTACACACAATAGGATTCAGGAGACTATGCATTTGACTTCATTAGACATACCTAAATCTGGTAAATTTGGAACCTTATTATTTTCTATGGTCTTAGCCCGCACTAAACTGATGAAAGAAACAGAGCAATTTTGCAGGATGGCTTATCCTGGCCAGAAAGCTTCCAAAAGGCATCTTCTGAAACTATCACCAGCCCTTGTGAGAACAGAAAGGCATGAGGAAGATCCAGGTTTTGCTTCAGTCTCCAAAACTGCTTAGTTGTATAAAACATACTGACAGTAGCTCCACAGGTATACATCCATGATCATAAAAATCCTCCATTATACAATGCATGTGGCAATTTAGACTAATCTAAGCAGAGCATTTCCACAAAATTACGATTTAAAAAATTGGTTTATAATTAACATAGACATACCTTCTAACTTCTATTTACATAGCAGGAAGATGGGTGTACTCCCAAACTTCTGGAATATCTACCCCACATCTTCTAAAGGTTTCATAACATTCTGTAGAAGTCTCTCAAGTTTAATACACCTCAGCAAAAACCATGTTGGAACCTGGGCTCTGACCATCAGGAAGAAACTTAATAGTTTCCAGCAGTAAATATGCTTTATCAAGAAAGTCTATGATTGTGTTTAATGGTAATTAGCTGATGACTTCATATCCTATTCAACATGGCTGTTGAATGACAAGAGTGTTAAACTGGTTAGCTCATCCACCTTATCAGTCAACAAGGTGCAATCACCATTGTTTATTACCAGAATGCAGTCACAAAACAATGGGCTGAAGAGTGTGTAAAACAATTTATCATTTTTTCACACCAGTTTACAGTTGCACCTTTTTGCCTACATCTACCGCTTTTCTCATCTGACACAAAATTCTACCGGGTTTTCACTTGATTTTTTCCCATTTTTTTTTTTTCCCCAGAAGTCCTGGCTGCCAAGCATAAGGTATCCTAAGAGTTTACTGCAATCAATGCATCTAAGAAAGAGCATTATCACTAATAATCTGTCCTCTCACTTTTGAATAGAGCTGTTCCTTTACTTTTGAATATTTTTCAAATACCAAATTCAAACTTCAAAATTGAAGTTTTATTGTGTTCAGCAGGTGTTTACAAAGAGAAGAAAAAAATGACATTGCCGTTGGCTCAAATACTACTTAGATATATACCTTAAGCAATTCCGTTAAAATCAATAGAACTGCTACAGCATACATTGGAAATCAGAAATGCTTTTATGTATTAAATATCATGGCATTTCTGTTATGTATAGTGATTCAGGGCTGAAGGAGATGATTAAAAGAGAACACTGCTGGAAGCAGGTCCTACAAAGCTCTAACAACCTGAGTAAGCCCCACTGGATCTTGTCCATTGCGAGACATTTTGATATTTTAAAAACATGCATACCTTTTGGACCCTGCTGGGCCTCTTGAGTTTGGCTTGTTTATTCCTAGACCATGAATACCTCTTCTCAACTGAGAAGATGCCTGGAGAACTTTAAGGAAAGACACTTCCTGCTTTCTCAACACCTATATACAGCCCACACTCCACTCTGAGCCTAATGAGGCAAGCGATGGCATCACACAGCTCAGTGCCATGATGTTCCCATCCCTGGCATGAAGCAAGGCTTCCAAGGCTTGTTGGCCCAAACAAACCAAGAAATTTCAGCAGGTTGTCAGCTTCTGGAGCAGGAAATACTGCATATGGCTCAGTGACAGCAAGAGAACATAATAATGTTATACATGTTAGGAAGAATGTAATCTTTCACTTACCCTGGGGAAACAGAGCATCAGATACCAACATTTTCAGTAAACTTTTTGCTTTTAATTATTTCTATTTCGTTCTCATCCCTGCCTTTTTGATCACTTTATTCTCACCTCCTTCTGTTTAGAAACATTAAAGATTTTTTTTTAGGGAAAAACATGTCCACGTAATAAAATTGTAACTTACTGGACTCTTAAGAAGTTGTTCAAAATTTTCAGATTCCAGTGTTTATCGCTATAGAGAATCAAAATTAGAACAAGAAGCTTTGCAGCCTGCCTGATTTTCTACTATCTGCACCTCTGACTACATTGAAAACAAATGTCATGTTACTGAACTTTGCAGCAAGATCCTCAGAATTTGCACAAAAATCAAGACAGAGCAGTTTTCTTCTCTTTAGAACAGCTGACAAAAGAAACACAAGAAAACACCCCAGAGGAAAAGTTTGCTAACGTCAACAAGGGTAAGGGATCATTAGAGCTTGAGATGATGGGTTACCACATGGGAGGGTGCAGTGATCCAGTGTGAAACATATTTATGTCAGGGGAATCATCTCAATCCCTCTGAAGAAACCATACTGTAACTACAACATAGGTGCATTTGTATTAGAGATGTATTTTATTTACTTTACTCTGTAGATTGAAAACCAAGAAACTGAAAAAAATGTTTAAATTAATCAGGAAAAAAACCTGAAGAAGAAAAAGAGGGACTAAAATTTACAAATTAAGCCTTTTTGCTTTTAGGATATTTCAGCTGATTTGTTAGTAATCATAATCAAGCTCTCAGTGACTGAGTTGAATATTACAGAATAATGATGTGCAGATAATTCATGACTTTGGAGTCTTTGAAAAATGACATGTTATACTAACATGATGAACAGATTGAAACCAAGAGAAGATTGAACTATTTACTACTTATCAGTACCACCACTGTGAGTAAAACATTTTGCTTGCAATGAGAAGACTGTCAAAAAAAAAAAAAACAAAAAACAAAAAAAAAAAAAAAAAAACCAAAAAAAAAAACTTCAGGGAGTGGAAAGGAACAGAATATGTAACTACAAAATTATAGACAGTTCTCCATGAACGATAATGACAGCACCTTATGAGTTTCTGAACTAGTCATTTTTATTCTAAAAAGATTTTGTAATGACAGATAATTATAATTCACAGTAATTATACAAGAAAAAAAATTTTAAAAATTATCTTTTTGGCTGCTCTACAACAACAACAAAAAAATCCAAGACATTGTGGAGTTCAGTATTCTTCAACTGACATTTGAACAAATACAAAATTTTAACTCTCTCTAGTAGCAGGTGCAGTATTAAAAATGTTAGGCCAGATTTAGAAAAGTTTTCAGGCAGGGATACATCCACTATGATTTCCAAAAAATCTCCATAGCAGTCTGGCAACCAATTCCTTGAAATGAAAGGAAGTTACATACCCCAACGACGAGTAGGTATGTTGATTTACCACTGCTCATGTGAGAATGGTCATTCACTAAGTTGTAGAGACTCAGCCACTTGTGAAGCTCTAAGATTATATTACGGTTATGTGAAATAATTGAGGAAGGTTATAATACTGAGAAGTGAGCTTACTAGAAAACAAGATAAAAATGTGACAAATACCAGTTGTCCCTGGCTGAAAACAAGAATGTTCCCAATGAAGCTCTGTTTATATAGCTCTGACCGGTCTTGTGTAACCTCGAGGACACACTGTAACAGCCAACATCAGACAATTCAGCACCAGAACACATTACAAAGTCACAGCACTTAGCAGTCCACATGCATCGTGAGACATGGTCATTAAATAGCTTGGCACATCAGCATCCAGGTTGTCCTTTGACCCAGACTGGTTCTCCGAGAGGTTCCACAAAAATTGACAGGCAGAACCCAGTCCTCAGTGCACTGATGATTTTCTCATTTCTGAGTATGCCTACCAGCACATCCTCATGCTCCACTATGCCATCACATCTACTGCATACCAACTTTCAGTACAGAAACTTCAACACAGGCTTCAAACAGAGGGCTGGCTGTACTATCAGGCACTGATGATTGTCCCATCATAAGAATCTAGCTCCTTGAATCATTCAGCCATAAGAAAGGGAGGTAAATCACAGTATCTCTGTAATTAGGAACATGTGAAAGACTTGGGGACAGAAATCATCCCATCCTTAGAGGCTGCAAGGCAAATGTGCCTCAGACACACATTCACACAGAGAAGAGATCACACTGGAAATTTCAGAAGGAATTCTCTACTCACAGCTCGCCTGATAGATGTCAAAAAAAAAAAAAAAAAAAAAAAAAAAAGTCCAAAGGAAAACTGTAAATTCAGATCTACAAGCTCTACAAGCTTAGAGTAAATGAAGAACTGGATGTGTTCATGCAAGACAAAATTACTTTGATGTGCATTTTTTATTTAACTAACAAAATCCAATGCAGATGGTAAATTAATTGAAATACTTAATAAGAAATCAGGAAATACATAAAGAAATCAGCTGGAAAGCTAATAAACTATATCTAACACAGCAGTAAGAGAAAGTGGAAGTACCACTTCTGTCGTTGGAATAAAGGGAGCCAGAGCCAACCGTACCTCTTCAACACAGCTGAAGTTGCCACCTGCTGGGATAAGGAGCTGTGTCTATCTCCCAAATTGTCAATCTAAGAGAACCACTAATGATCACACACTGAGAGCCTGCAACCAAGCGAGAAATCTATTCCTGCAAGTATGAAAAGGGTAATTCATAATCTAAGTCCCTTCTCACCATGCCTTCAAAATAGTTTTGAAACAGTCATGATTGAGGAATCTCATAATTTGCCAGTTACAGCACCATTCTTCCCAACTTTCTTCATCAGGCCTGCCACAGAGTTCTGTCAACACCAACACGAGTTTCTTACGTAAGCAAGCGTCACACAACTACTTGGATGAGGAATTTGGAAAAACAACCCCGTGACACAACCGCTTCTTAGACACTTCTTTATCTACTACATCTACCTAATTCAGAAACACTAGAGCTGTGTTATTTAACCCATTTGAGTCTGACATCTACTCAGATGGTGGCATATGTACACGGCCACTCAATTTTCACATGCATCACTAATTCCCCCAGGAGCTACTAGGGGACCTGACCTTTTCTAGACACCAGGCCACTAGTTTTGACAACTAATTGCAGGAGTGAGATTAAGTCATCAAACAGTACACCAAAGAGAACAGCCTAATAACTACATAAGAAGTTGGTGGTTCAAAAGACAAACATTAACATAATTAAATAAAGCAAGACTGAAAGCAGAAAGAAGAGCCAAAGAAAAGACTTTCAAAACAGTTTCAAAAGGAGGATGTGCAGGGAGAGAGGGACAGAGGTGCCAGGATGAGCAAGCAGCTTGGACAGAGACATCAGATGCTACCAACGGTGATGTGCTTTACTGACCTCTCTAGGATTATTTTACTTTCTGCCATGGTAGAAAACCAGATCCAGTAAAAAGAAAAAAATACTGTTTATTACAGATCAAAAAAAACCCCAAACTGCATCTAAAGAAAATCAGTCACAAAGTAAGATTTGAACAAAAAAAATTATTATTGTTTGCAATATTGTTCACTGCTACTGTTAGTGAAAAAATAATGCTAGAAACTTAAATCTTAAGCTTTAAAAATACAGCTGTCAAGAAAAAATAAAAAAAGGTAGTTGCTTCAGAGTGCTTTGCCATTTTCCATCAAGTGAACAGATGGCATTATTAAAATTCTAGTAGAATGAAGTATTTATAAGTTCATTAGACAACACTAACTATGCAAAAAAAGACAGCAATATTGCAAATAAAGCTGCTGGATTCAAAATAGCATAAAAGTACACATAAGGGTTATAAAATCATATTTATGAGTTAATATACAAAAACAAATATGCCAAATGAAACAAAAGCACAAAAGAAATGCAGAAAAAGCTCTATAAAACAGTAATTTATTTTCCAGGGTCACTTCCAAGTTACTCCATGCATTCTGAGCCTGAATTCTATAAAAAGGACTTCAAGTTTGACAGTGTCTAAGACAGCTGAAAGGGAAAAAGCCTGTTACATTTCCTTTTCTTTAAATGCATATATAAAATTTATACTATGATGTACAATAAGTAAGAATGAAATTGCTCCAGAAATAATCCACACAGAAATGTAATCTTAGTCTCTGAGGTGATGTTCTTAGAAAATAAACAAAAGGCCAGCCAAATGCATCTAGCACATAGGTCAGTGCTTTTAAATGCTGTCCCACACTGACTAATTTGATACCTGAGGTGCTTTATCTGCTCTTCTCTTCACCACTTTGAATTATTAGCCTACACTGAATTCACTTTGGAATCACTGATTTGTAATTGCCTTACTTTCTATTGTCTTTCTTCCAGGCATAGCAATGTCTCGACTTGGTAAAGTGGTGTCTGTTAGGATTCTAATTAACTTGAATAAGATGCAAATTCCTGTCACCTTCAAAATGTGCCAAAATAGATTTCCTATAAAAAGAGATATCTAACAAACTGAAAATTCAGCTTTCACTCCAAATTAATATATATCAGTTCCCATATGTGCAGATTTATTCAAAAGCACACCACTTCTCTGTGCAACTTTTATTAGTACAATCTGTGTTAATGTTTAACTCCTTTAAGCACCCTGTCCTCTCTGCGCATATTTTATGCAGTCTAACACGTAATTCTTGGAAAGTCTTTTCTTTGATACCTACATGGAAAATGATTCAAAGAGGGATGTGTACAATTTCAAAGCAGGAATCTTTCTCCAGAATTTAAAGAATTGTGTGGCACTTTTCTTTTGAGGGATCCATTAGCACAGGAGAACATCGATCTGTTGGAGTGAGTCCAGAGAAGGGCCACCAAGTTGAGTGGAGGGATGGAGCACCTCTCGTACAAGGAAAGAAAATTGGCATTTTTTTCAGTCTGGAAAAGAGAAGACTTTGGGGTTATGTAATTACGGCCTTCCAGTACCTGAAGGGAGCCTACAAGAAAGATGGAGAGAGACTGTTTACAAGAGCACATAGTGACAGGACAAGGGGGAATGGGTTTGAAATGAGAGTAGGTTTAGATTTGACATTACAAAGAAACTCTTTACTGAGAGGCTTATGAGGCACTGGAACAAGCTACCTTGATAAATTGAGGATGTCCCATCTGTGGAAGTATTCAAGGCCAGACTGGAGGGAGCTCTGTGCAACCTGGTCTAGTGGAAGGTGTCCCTGCCCACAGCAGGGGGCTTGGAACTAGATGATCTTTAAGGTCACTTCCAAGCCAAACCATTCTGTGATTCTATTACCTAAACCATACCCAGTGTTTTGTCAATGCTTGTCTATTACTTAATCAGATACAACCGATGCCATCTCAAATTAGAATATTTGAAACTGTCTCTTCCTGAAGGGATGAACCTATCTAGAAAGGAATGGCAAGGTGCACGTCCACACCAGCAGAAACCAATTTAAGCCTGAACTACCACCTCTGTGCTCTCCCCACTGCCTTGGGGCAGCTTACAGCCGCAGCAGTGAGCTGTAGGTATAATCTACAATTACATAAGCAAAATGACCAATGCCTGGGAAAGGCTAGATATACACACCCAGGGATGGAAGCTGAGGGCAGGCAGTGCAGGCTTAAATCAACCAGAGTCATTTCCTAGGAACAAGAAGGTTCTGGCACAACTGAACACGGCTTGAGCAGACAGGATTCATTGGCATCTCAGTTTCCTAATGACTGGACTATTCAAGGTGGTTGGTGCCAACTAAAGGAGCCTGAGGTTCTGAAGACTCTCAAGGAGGCATTGAAAGTTCTCTTTGCTAAGATGATTGGTACTTTTTTTTTTTAACAGAACACGTTCATTCATATGTAATAGCTTAATAAAACAAAATGCAATTATGGCTTCCTTCAGGCTGGAGACATGGACACATCATCTTTAGTAAAATGTAGCAGTTGCAGAGATGTCTAGATTTAATGGGTTCTTCCATTCTAAGAACATGATGATCTACATCAACATTCATTTCTAGTTATTAGTTTCCTGTAGCACAGGACTGGAATGAATAAGAAGTTTTAATATGTTTTAGGTACCTGTAGAGCATGTGGAGAAAGGTTTATGTAAGAATTCACACTATTCTCTTCAAATCTTGAAATACTTCTTAACAATCAAGACAAACACTGCTAAGTCATACCACTGAGTATACTCTTTCTTTTGGTCAATCCTGCATCTAAATGATTTAGGATTGATTGTTTAGATGATAATATTTTAGGAACAGTTAAAGAGGAAGGTGATAAGATTGAAAATTATCTTTAGGCTCCT
Organism: Corvus kubaryi; assembly: GCF_017639235.1. Classification (NCBI taxonomy): domain Eukaryota; kingdom Metazoa; phylum Chordata; class Aves; order Passeriformes; family Corvidae; genus Corvus; species Corvus kubaryi. The sequence goes on from NW_024581081.1 coordinate 3,216,484, forward strand.
AATTCAAATAATATTTGAATTATTTAGCCATATCTCAAGTAGAAAACAAGCATGGAGAGAAACTTGCTTTGACAGCACAATGACATTTGCTAATCTTGTTCTAAAAGATGTCTGTGATTCCAGTAACTTATTTACACTGTATTATTGCCTTTAATACTTTCTTTTTCCATTACTATTCCAGATATACTGGAGGAATGCAAACCTACTCCCTAATTTACTTTTGTTTGCTTGCCGACTGTAGTACAGCAATGAAATTGGATAAGGTGTGCCTATGATATCAATGACAGGGTGCAAATGCATTCAGTTCCAAGAAAAACCCATTGCTAGAGACTACAATTTTTTCAAAGACACTTTAAGAAAAAAAAAAAGCATCTATTACGTTTCAGTTTTGTCTGGGGAGAAATGTGACCTACATGGCTAGAGAAAATTTATTCCTATGAATATCTAATACAAAAGATTACCATGAAATAAAAAACTATGGCACAATGCTATAAATGGGTGGATGCACCCTACTGTGCTGTAGAAGGTAGAAAATAATGGCTGGCTTTCCAGCAGAAAGGTTTGGCAGTCAGCCATTGGTGCAGACTGGGTTCTGTTCCCAAAGATACATTCGCTCTGGCAACATAGTGGGAGGTGGTTTAGAGTGTAAAAATTAAGGAAAATAGTCTTTCAATATAGTATAAGCTGGTGAATGCTATTCATATTCATATTGTACATAATTTGATCCACAGAAAACACAGCAAAATAATTATTCAAAAAGAATTATTTTAATGACGGAATCCTGTGTTCTCCTACTTAATATCACTTTGTAATTATGAAAACAAGCAAAAAATATGTATTGAATACTTTAAAAGTTCTCATTTGAAATATTACCAGTCACTAGACTTATTTCTTGTTCCATACATAATTTAGCAAGTGTCCTTTAATTTGATGCATAAGAGGATTTCCCACAAACATAAAACAAGTATATAACTACATCCATTCCTTTGGAAACTTCAGGGTGTTGGTTTAAGCTGACAGCTAATATTAATATAAACAGGACTTATTACTTAAATTGCAACTTGTTATATCCCAGAAATTAGGTTTTCTTTAAGCCCAAAGAAACCCAGGCTCTGTATCATCCCACTTCATGGAAATAAAAATCAGCAAGAAAATGCGATAGAACAAATATTCCATATTTATTTGCATCTGTGGGGTGCTAATTAATGAAAAGGGTGAATGTCTCAGCCTGCCACCACCAATAGATTATACAATCCACTCCTCCTTCTCATAGCCTACATGCATCTACTCCTGTTTCTGTCCTTTTCTCATCTGTCCTGTGCTTCCCCTAAGGCCTCTCCTTTCAATACATAAGGGAAAGGAAGAAACCACTTGGTAAAGCCACTTCATATTCCAATCTTTACTGGGAATGTAGCCAAGGATGTTTACAAAAAGCACGAGTGGGATAAGCAGGTAAGCTGTTTTCTAAGCTTCTCTACTGACAGAGCAGCTCAGTTTTTCATGTATTATGCCATAGTATCTTTGAAACACTAATATTCAGTGCAGTAATTTTCCAGTAAATGCTAAAAATAGTAGCGAAAAATTTGTAAGATTCTGAATTTGTTCAAGGACTCCAAAAGAGAAGGATTTATAAGCAAGTTAGGAGGGTTCTTCAGATATGAGTTCAGTATGAAAGGCAGGAGCAAATACTTAGGTACTTACAATTTTTTTAACCTATTCTTTGCATACAGTAACTCTTTGGACAGTTACTGAGACTTCTTTAGATGTGTTTTAGGAGCAAAACAAGAGCTTTGTATCAACTCAAAGAAAGGCACCACTGTTCAGCATGTATTTTTCTGCAGCATTTCAACTGGTCATAAGGAATTCCAGGTATCTTTTCTATGAAAAAATACATTCTGAATTTGCATTAACCCAGGTTTAACTATTACAATTAATGAAATGAACTGGAGATTTGTGATTTTTTTTTTCCTGTGTATATAGATACCAGTATCTGGAACTCAACATATATTTTGTGCAACCACCAAAAGGAAAATTTGCAAAGATTAAAGATATCAAATGAAATACGTTTAACTAAATACAATCCCTTGCAACTAATCTGAGGTACTTTCAAAGCAGAGGTCAGACTGAGATAACAGGATTACTGAGAGGTCAGAACAGAAGTTCAATACTTTCTCTAGATTCCTAATCTGTTTCTTCGAGGAAACACAAGAGTTACCAAGCCATTTTCCACTGATTCCTTCTCTAGGCTTGGATCCTGGACATGTTATAAAAACATCTTCGAAACCCAAGGTGATATCTGATGCAAATGTCCGAAAAGAGGTCCTGGTAAGAATGAAGAAATGCCTGTCCTTCTTTTACTTTATTCTCCTTATTAAGACATGTGAACTTGTCACTTACCACAGCAAAGGTTTTCATTAACCTTTTGAGACACACAAATGAAGCCTCAAGGTTGTGAAAACTGTCAGGCCAGGAGCTCTTATTAAATACTTTTTTCTAAGAGGTAAAAGTGGAGTCAGAACTCACCAAAGTTTTATGAAATGAAGTCAGAAAGTTCTTGACTGCCAGTCTCTGAGATAAACCTCACCTAACTACTGTACAAAAAATGCTTCTGTTTCTGCATTCTTTAAGAAAATCCACCTTCAGAAAGAGTACTGAAAGACAGTCAACCATATCTGAGGGATTTGGATGTATCATGAGAGAGACAACATTGAGACCAAGGAAAATCATTCCATCACTGTGATATGTAAAAAGAAATGGCAGACCTTGGAATGAAAACCAAGTAAAATTGTCTCTCCCAACAATCTTAGAGTTATGAAATACATTAATATATATTTTAAAAATGATAAGCCTAGGGAGGTAGAGAAAATGAAATAACAACAGGCTTCAGTCTGCCTATTTATCGAAAGGAAAATAAGGTACAAATACAAATGAGATGATGCTGAGCTAAACAGGTGTTGACTTCAATGCCTGAAGATCTACATAAAGACAATCACTCAAAAATAGCCAATAATTTCCTAACAGTCTGTAGAAGAACGAGCTCTTCAAAAACTCAACTAATTGATTATGGAGCTGAGAAAACTTCCAGAGAAAATATAGCATTGTTTGAAACAAGCCTTCGCTTTAAGATATGTCATAAAAATAAAGAAAAACAAGTATAGTAACTCAAGTACTATCCAAGATTTTATACACATTTATTAAGAATGAAGAAAATCTAAATCAAATATTCTCTCCCTTTAACTAGATTTACAAGAAGCAAAAAGAAAAGAAACAAGCTAAACTTCTAATGTGACATTTATTCCTGAGGATCCTGTGTACATAGCTTTTCTTCTTTCATTGTTTCTATTAAAAGAATTATTTTGGCACTTCTATCAGAAACCTGTCCAATTCATTTTTTTAAGCTGCCCTCAGAAATATTGCAAGATTCCATCAGCACTTCTTTTTTCTTTGAAGTGCTCCAGAAGCATCTCCCTATGTAGCTGATGGACAGCTACATAAACTAAGAAATGCTGAATTCAGAATGGTAACAAGTCATCCACATTTGTGAACAGAAACTGCATTGCCATTGTCACACTGAGAAGAAAACATTGAAATCACCTTTATCATCCAGAAAAAATGCTTAGTTTTGGTGAGTTTCTTCAAAGTGTGTTTAAAAGAATCTTGTTTATGTCCCCATATAATAGGGTCAGTCTCAGCAATGCTTAAATAAATCTGTGTGGAAACGTACAGTTGTAGTATGTATTCCAAAATTTGAGCCTATCCATTCTCAAATCATAAAGACCTATCTGTGATGTAGAAAAATGCCAACATGGGCCAGTGGTTCATTCATCAGTGTTTAGATCAAAAAATGGTCACTAAATGATGCTGGACTGGACCATGACAGACAACAGTATTTCTAAGATTGCCTATGTTTTTGTGGCTCTGCAATACTGTTCCGTGCCACCTATTGTGAATTTTGAAGAGCCATAATTGTTTCTGTACCTGCTCAAACTACATGGATTCAAAATTTGATAACTGTTATTAATCAGTGCAACAAAGAGTTTTTGATGGAAAAAAAACCCTCAGAACATGAGAAAATACTTGTAAATAACCTTTACCTATATTATATGGTCTGTTTTTCTCTGTACTTGAATGTATATACATATATCCACTGTCCTTGGTGTATACAGTTGGCTGCTACAATAGGTACCCCAAACATTGAAATGTATCAGAGATTTATGGCCACTGTTTACTCCTCAGAAGTAAAATTTTTTGAAGAGCACAGTCATGCTGGCATATGGGGAGATGACAGTTATTTTCTCCAAATATTGTTTTGGCCAGAGAACGGCTGGAAAACACAACATGGTAATAGTACACATTTGTAAAAACAATTTTCTGTAAAACTAAAATTTTGTTTAAGAGAAGTAACAGACAATAGGGAGAATTCAGATTATTCCTTGAGCACATTCATGATTGACCATGAAATATATACATAATGGCAAACCAGCAGGTGTCACAATGACATGGCTTGCTATGTTACATAATGCGAAAAGAGCACATTCTGGTAATTTAAAACTGTGTTTGAAATAACCTCCTCTCCCAGAAGGGCATTCACTGTGTGGGTCATGACAACTCTGATTTAAAAAGAAGGGTCACTGTAGCTACTAGCTTAAAAAGTTGTTTTGACAAGTCTCCACTGTAATTTGGTTCACTGTAAATCCAAATCACTGCCCAGCAAGTCCCCCAGAATAAACACCTCTTTATTGCTATACAAATACCTGATGCACTTCATGAAGATATTTCCATATGTTCACAACGAACCCTCTTGAACTGAATTAGTATAAATGTAACAAGTCCGTTGTCACTTCCCCACCCCAGTCACCAAAACCTGATGTCAGTTACACCCAATTGCTATAAACCCTTCAAAAACCCACAGACATTCCTTCTCCTACACCTTATTAATTTCCTAATCCTTGTTGCTCATCAACACCGTCATTCTTTTTCTCTTTCCCTTTCACTCCCCATGCTTAATGACAAATGGAATGAAACCAGCACTTTAGGATGAGGACCAAGCACCCTGTAGAAGATCTCCCTTCTCTTACCTAAACAAACAATAAAACACACTAAATATTCTACCTTTGCATTAAAAAAGAAATGTGAGAAAGCCTCTTAATCACTGTTACTCCACAATTTCAACTAGACAAACCTCTTTTTTTTGTAGCCGAAGATCATCACTTATGTGTATCTCTGCAAACTGCAGGTTAAAAGAAAGAATAAAATAATTTAGCTCAGTACTGCAGCTAAGTAGCATAAGTCTGAATAAAGTACTGTCTCCAAAGAGTTTCAAAGACGCCTTATTGTTACAACTGAAGAGACCTCTTGCAGCTTATCTAAGATCCATAAACAATGTGTCATAATATAAAAACCCAGTCTCTTTTCCAGCATATTCAAATGAGTTATTAAGACAATCTGACTCACAATTTGAACAACGGGTGGTACATAAATCCCAGAAAGGCAGGAGAAGTATAATGACAGAGAATAATGACCCTATTCTGCTAAAGTAAAAGTCCATCTACTCATATAATAATGGCTAGTAACAGCTCAATTAGAAAGGAAACAGGAAAAAAGTATGAAGAATTTACACTGTATGAAAAGGAGAGAAAACACAGACTACAGATGTACAAAGTATACTTACTCCAGTATGCCCTCAGAGCAATCAGATGCTTATGAATTTTCTCAGCTGGAGGCTGCATCAGGATCATAGTATGTAACAGCTCTTGATGAAGTATTTCTTCTTTGGAATGTGTCTAATCACTTTTTGAACCCATTTACATTTTTAACATCTCAAATATATTATGCTAATGGGTTCATAATTTAGGCATGGGTTGTGTGAAAAAGGACATCCTGTTGTTTCAAATCTGTAGTCAATTTGTTTTGCAGGGTGCCCTTCATTCTTCTGTTATGGAAAAGGTAAATCTGTCAACTGTCTTCATCATGACAGTCATAATTATAAAACTTCTGCTCCAGTTCAGGTCTTTTGCAGAATAAAGAATCCCCCTCTGTTTGGTAGCAGCATCACAAAAGTCATCATAATATAAAGATAATAAGGAAGAGAGGTTTTATAAAAAGTTAATAACATGATCAGAATAGGGGTCTTTTTCTGGCTGAATTGAACTAGATGCGCTAGCCAGTGCAAGAAATTCAGACCCTGCTAACTTCCCACCAACGTAACAACAAGCCTCCTACAAAATAACGCAAGATCTATGGGTAGTAAACGAGCATCCTCAAATGTCATATGATTAATTCAGTAGATGTAAATGTCTTCATGGAATTTAGAAAAAACAGAAAATGAATAATGTTTTTGAGAAAAAAATATTCTTTAACATAATTATTCAATTAATTCTTTCTTCGCTTTTCTGTTCTTATGCTCAAACAAGAAAAAATCCTTCACATAAAATTTATACTTATCATTGGCTCAACACCAACTGACACTGGTTTTATAACCCATTATAATTTCCTGCCAAACCTCCTTACACCTGAGCTTTAAGTGTTCCACATGGGAAATAAAAACATCCATTCCCCTCATACCTAGAAAAAATTACCATACACAATCTCCACCTGTTCCATAATTGACAGTCAGACATTTTGCTCAAATTGTCTAAAGAAGTAAAATAGTTAAACACAATTAAACTCAGTGTACTCTTGCCCAAGTTTATTCACCACTGATAAAGTCAGGTTCCTCCAAGCCTCACATGCTGCTAGTCTAACAGTTCATTGTCCCCCTCAGCTGTGCTGATGGAAATGTTAGCTTGTCACATACATTGTATCAATAAAGAGATCTATGTAAAAAAAAAAAATACTTCCTTTCTTGCCTGTTTTTTGGACTTCTAGAAATACAGATTAGAGATATCTACATATCTGGTTAACTTTGCTCTTCTACGTATCCTGAGGAGGTGGTGTTACCTGTACAGAGCATCTGAACTTCAAATTAACCTCAAATTTCCACAGTGACTTAATGAAGTTTCCTGTTTGGTTGGATTTGGCTCTCTCTCTGAAGCTCTAAAGGCTGATTTTTCCACTATATTCCTAGCATCCCTCTTTGAGCTGTAATAGCTAATTCAGGCTAGGTCTAAAGTAATGGAGGAATTAGGGATGTAGACTGGGCTTGAATACCACCAGTACCTGATTAACTTTGCACCCACAGCATGGCTTGGATCTTGCCAATTTGCAAGACGATATTTTGGATCAGATGAGAGGACTAACAGCTGCCCAGGACTATTCCAGATGGTAGCTTGGATGCATCATGTTTGGGAGTGAAGAAAAAGCAGTTTACCCTCGAAGATGTGACACACCATGCAACTAGGCTTCAGAGGTAAAGATCAACCAAACCTTATTTTTATCTAACACTTTATGAGATTCTTCTGAGTTTCTATGCATCTGGGTTTAATTTTCAGTACATTTGAAGTTTTACCATCTTAGTGTGCGTCCATTTTTTCAGAGAGCTTATGAAAATAAAAATCCCTCTCAGAATACTAAAGTCCTCTGTAGTGAAATTGTCTAGGAATTCCATCGTTTACTTCCAAGTTCTTAGCAACTTCAAAATCGTAACGAGAACTTTTTCTCCAATACCTGGATTTTTTGGTTCAATATCTGTATCTTCGAAGATAATTGAAAAAGATTCATCTCAAAGTTTTGTGGGTTGGTTTCTTGTTGGATTTTTTTATTGTCTGGAACTTGACTACACGTTTTGAACCAAATAATTTCTAGCTACATGCTTAATAACAGCTTCAAAGCGTTTGTACAATATTTGTGACATGACCCTTTCCTCGACAAAACTCTATGGCAGTTAAGCAGAGGAAACAGGGCTCACTTTTGCGCAATACATGTGTCCCTCCTACAACATATTTAAACAGGTATCATCTCCTGAGGGAGTAATTAGGGAATGTATAGAAGTAAATCAACAGGAATGAAGTCATGCTTAGGCCATCCTCTTGCTGAATGAAGTGGGAATATAATTTAACATTCATTCATAAAACATGCAAAAAAAAAAATCCCAAAAAAACAAAACCAAAAGCAATTTATTATAGTTCAGTTGAAAATTAATTGCCAGGATTTATTTCACCATGCAGAGTATAAAGAAGTAATTTTTGGACAAAGCCCTTGATCGACCAATGACCACTAGGACAAATAAAGGGACTATCTATGACTCATCATGAAAAGTACACACTTTAAATTAGCTGCACTAAATCTGATCAGATAGACAAACGCAGGACAACTAGCCTAAAATTCCCCCAATCATAGATATTTTAAAGGATAAAGTAACTGAATCAACATCGTGATTAGATAAATCACTACAGAATCACACACTGAAAATGTTTGGTCTTCATTAAGCCCATACTATGTCTGTGATTTACTGTTCTGTGTATACAATCTGATTTCAAAGCATTAAGACAACAGAGCAGTTTCAGAAGTAAAATTTCTGCTGAAAATTGTCACTAATAGCCAATATGAGGTTAAGACATATATCATTAATTGCTTCTGCCCATAGAAACATAAAATCATCCACGTAAAGCATGGCATCAACATTTATATCCAACTAGACATCTCACTGTAAAAGATGAATTTTCATTCATCCTCAGGGCTTCCTGTACTTCCCGTGATATAGAAGAGATGGCAGAATTTTTATACGTATATTATATATGGATAAGGCATTGAGAATGTTGCTGACCTGAGTTTTCACTACTCGCATACAGAACATTCATGAATAAACATTCTTTCTTTGTGCTCACTAACAGACTATCACACTGTGTGACTGCATACTTCCCTTTCCTCAAAGACACAGGTCTCATTTAAAGGACAGAACAAGCAATGTTATTTCATAACAATCTATAGTTATTTTACATTTTGTCATTTTATCCTTATTGGTCAATCTTTGATTACAGGCCTTGTCTAGCCAACATTAATGAAGTTAATACTTCTATACTTGGATTAAAAAGTCCCATAAAAGTTAATGACTATTCCCTTGTTATTTAATTCTTTCTCAACTTACAGGCCATGGGAATGTTCCTACTCCATTTCAATGCAGATAAAACAGGTTAGCTAACACTGACATAAATAATCATTATTAAAAAGTGTTGGCTACGTGGGTATACAGTCTCCACATACATCCGCAGAACGGATCCTCTCTACTGAGTAGTGAGAGATTTTTTTTCTTTTGTTTGCTTGATTTTTTACTCTAAAAACAAAGATCAATTTACAGGAGACAAAGAATCTGAAAACAAAGAACAGCAGGGCCAGACAACATTCAGGAGAGCTGTCTCACACAGTAGGGAAATGGTTTTGTATTGCATATAACCTTCATTAACCCATTATTGCAATGCTATCTCTCTTATACTGTCCACTCTTTACAGAAGATATTGATCATCTGGAAATGTTCAAAATGTAAACTGAAGAGAAACAGAAAATTGGAACACCTATTCCTCAGAATGATACTAAAAGAAGCTCCATGTCATAATTTACTGAACATTTGAGAAATGACAAAAATCAATATCTGTTTATTTTCTAATATAGCTAGCAGTACTGAGCAGAAAATGATTCTGTGAAGCCAGGTTTAAAAGTAAGGAGAAACAGTATTTTTGAGAAGACAGAAAAAACATAAACACTCCTAATTCAAGACTAACAAAGACACAACAAACATTAGTATAAGTACATGTTGAGAATAATTGCTCTAGATATAATATGATTAACATAATTATTTAAGAGGGAACTCAGACCAAGCGATGACGTCTACTTCCGAAGGCCAAACATATCATCATTAAAGGATTACCCTCTGCAAATATCTGACCAGATAAAAATTCTAAACACACAGAACTCCAGAAAAACAGAAAAATCACCTCCTTCACCTGACCCACTCAAAAAAAACCAAAAAACAATCAGACAATAAACTCTCATTTTTTTCAGCAAATTAGAAGAAAAAAATGTGCCAAGCTCCTTTGAGCACTGTTCGGAGTTTTCTAGTGATAGCCATTCAAATAACAAATGAAATTAGTAACTGCTTCAACATCAAGATGCACACTGAACAAAAAACTTCATCATCACTGAAGACCTCAGTATTATCTACCAAGACGCCACTGCTTAGTGTTTCTGTACTACCAATATATTAAAAAAATCCTTATCTATCTAATCTAAATATCCTCTCCATTAACCTTTTCTGTCCAAAAACCATACTGACAACATCACAGGGAGAAACTTGTTCACTAACTCCTTCTCAATATTTTCACAGCCAAAATGAGCCCACTTCTAAGTTGATTCTCTTCTGGTTGATTAAGAAAAAACAATAAAAAAACCCATTGAACTTGTCACACAGGAAAGAAACCATTTCACCTTGGGCAATTATACTGAGTCTTTCAGGAAATGGTGCAGTAGTAAAACAATTTTCTAAAGCAATGGCACAATACAACAGTCTCCCCAGAAATCTGCTCCAAAATTCTTCTGCACCTCTGACACATGCACGCCATTTTCATTATCTGGACTGAAATGGCATTCCTATGTAGAGCTCCACCACAGAACTGGGAAGTGCCTCTGAAATACTAACATAAATTATCTAGACACATGAGAAATGGCAACCTGCAAACTATGACATATAAAAGTCTACCCATGAGTTTTATCTCCAAGGAAGTGAGGACTATGCCAAATACACAGACAAATAGGTCCTACATAGTCAAGCCCCCAGATATTGTTGCAACTTTCTGATAAAAACATACACAATAGAGACAATTTTTGTCAGTCTGGGTATTATCCCAGGAAAGTAGTGCCTGTCAGTATCATAAATTACCTTGGTTCAGACCAAAAAATCCACCTAGATCAACATTTTGTACCTAACTGGTTGTTAGCAAATGCTGAGTGAAGAGCAAGAACACAGCAAGCAATTATTCCAGTTGGAATTGGAGGATACATACTTTCTGTTGTATTTTGAGAAAAATAAAAAAAAAAAAATCCAAGAAAGGCATCAAAATATGTAAATAGTGGGGTTTGGTACTAAGCATTAAGAGCTACTACTATGGTGTCAATGGTGCAAAGTCACACACTGCCCAAATAATTCCCACAACTACTCTTGCTTTTTGGCAAGTATTTGTTGCCTGCTTGGATGTCACAAACATAAGCACAGCAGGGATGCATCGGAATAAAACAGCATGTCTGCAGTGTCAATGAAATATTAAGACACCCTAATTATAAATCAAGGAGGTTGTTAACATACTGCCATATCAGTTCCTCTTGCCTAGGTTGGGGAGAAGTCAGAATTGCAACAAGATGTGGAGCACCACAGCAGTGACAGTCTCCAGATTCCAAGTATCCTTCATCTACACTGCTAGAGCTCCTACCCTGCACTACAGAACAGGTATCTCTGCTTAGTTGGTGCAAAAAGGCACAGTCCTCAAAAGCTAATAAATCAAGAATAGGCTCCATTTTTTTCTTTATAATTCTGGCAGCAAGATGACATCTATTTAGCATACACATACTGACACATATCCCCCTTACATCTTTCTTTTTATATACACTATCCCTGCTTATGGAAATGCATGTTAGCCATCCTCTCAGCTGTTTAACAACCTCAGGCGAAGTGCAAATAACATTCCTCTACACACCATCTTTTAAAAGCAGGAATAAATAACATAATTAAAAGAGTAAATAACAGAGTAACTATGATCTAATGTAGAAATATGTACTTCAGTATTCCTTAACAATAAAAACCTAAGTACAGACTTGTTCCCTAAGTAGAGACACATATCAACACCTCTCAAAAATTCATTACTTCGTCTCTTACAGGACTGTAGCCAACTTTAAATCCCATCATTCTGATACCTTAAAACCTGAAACTGCAGCACCAGAAATCCCTTTTCATACAGAACTTTTATGTGTCAATGATACAGCCTAGTACAATTCAAATATTGCAGCAATAACATACCAATTTTATATTATGGAACTAATTTCTAATTTCTTCTTTTTTTTTTTTTTTTTTTTTTTTTTTTTAAACAGGTCAGTTATGAAATTTCAGGTTCCTGGAAATGCAGTAATTTCAGTGCACTTAAAAGATTATAACTTCTGAGTATAATTAGTGTCATATCATGTACTAAATGTACTATTTTCCTTTTTTCTTTTTTTAATTGTGTTTATAAATTACTTAACAACAGCATTTGTATTAACAACGGCAAAGCACTTTAAGTTCCCACTATACATAGCTTTACATGTTTTTGGCAAATATTTCTGGGAAAAAAATGTATAAATCTGTTAATGTGTCCAGATTCAGCAGTAACTAAGCACACGGTCGTGCACTGTGATGAACATGAGGACTATGGGAAGTGATGAGTTTCCTAAGTGATATAGGCAGCTTTCCATGTAGAAATTCTGTGTCAGTACAGTTTGTCCTTTCTTCTTATTATAAGAAGTCATTAAAAAGATTAGGAAAGAGATCTATGAAATTCAGTATCAACAGTGTAAAAGATGCACATCTGGTTTATAATCAATGTGCTTAGCCTCTTATTGCTGTGGCAGTGAAGCTTCAAATAATATAATTAAGGTTGGAATTTATCAATATTTTTCTGAGAAATTTGTTGGGAGATGAGGATCTATCCAGCGACAGAATCTAAAGCTTTCCTAATATTATGGCTCTGGCTAAAATCATCTGCCACTTTTGCTTGAATGATATGAAAGGAAAGAGGACAATGGAAGAAGTCTCATGAGTTCTCTGAGTATTATATCTAGGCATCTGGAAAAGAAAAAAGATCTCCTTCTGGCATGTTAACTCTGCCATGATCTGGATAGGAAAAATTTAAAACTCGAGTGTTTGTGTATTACAAACAGAGTTGTTTGGAAAGGCTGTGTGCAACAATACAAGGCCTGGGTGTGTTTTGATCATGTAATTTATTGGTAGATAATAGGGTTCAAAAAGTTGCAGTGAATACCCAAATATCAGCATAAGCAGCATTCCTTCTCCATGCTATCTTTGAAGCTTTTCTCCAATATACCAGGAAAACAAAAAACACAAGTTAAAGAAAAAAAGTCCTACTATCCCAGGTAGATCACCATCACCATCACCATCAACCAGACATGAGCAACTTTCAATCTAACATTTACCATGACAGACACATTTAAGCCATATACACTGACGATAGAACGCCTTATATTTTGGGATATAGTTATATCTTAAACACTGCAGTATTTACTGGTTTCCGTCCTTTTTAATAATTTAGGTTTAAAAAAACCCAAAACATCTAGAGTAATTAATTCAGTGAATCTCAGTCACAGATAAATTTTGGTTCATTTAAGTCCAAATCAGACATTTCACTTCATGTTCATGCTAATGAAATTCAGATAAACTACCCTGGCTGCAGGCCCACTGACTTCTGGCTGCAGAGTACACACAGCTGGATGTCTGCAAATCAGGCAGGACACCATTTCTGCATATAGGTTAATGACTGTTCTGCGTCACCATCATGTAAGAGTACAGACACTGAGCCAGAGACCTTAAAACAGCACTTTATCTGCCTGGCAACTTTCTAATAAAAACAAAGCTTATTTTTCTGGCTGTAACACATTACATGAAGTGAGCATTCGTAAAGCAAACTAGACTGAAGCAAAAAGGATAGAGGGAAAATTATACCCCTACTGATGTAAAGTGACTTAAGCTATGCAGCCACTTTAAGTCACCAAAGATCCGTGCTGACACCAAAAGAATCAGTTCCATCCTCTCCCCCTCATTTCTCACTGCCACCATTACTCAGGCAGCAGAATTTGTACATACATAACATGAGCTAAGTAAATCATCTAGCAAATTTCTTTGCTGAAAATATTGCATTCTGAAAAACTGGGATATTTTGTTATCAGAAATATTTTATATGACTATAGACTTTATCTTTCCAGAAGAAAATCACAGATAAGGCTCATCAGTATCTGTTCCATTCTATAAACAAAATGCATTCAAATTAATCTTTTTGACTTGGCAAGTGTAGCTTTAAATCTGGTTCTGCTTATTTTTGTCTAAAATCCAACACTAAAGAAACCACATCTGTATGACTGTCTTTAGTGTAATAAATATGGCCACCTAAAGATCACTGTCAGGACAAGGGAAGTAGCAGGGAAGACAGAAAGACCTGTTGGATGATAATGGTAGCATAAGTATTGCTTGACACTTTTAATACAAGTTTGGGGCAAATTAGCCATAATACAGAGTTTTTAAAGTGTAAGAAAAAACAGACAAATCCCACTGTTGTACCTGTTTATGTTAAAACTTTGCTAGGAAAATGGTCAGCAGTTACTTTGCTTTAGCAGTTGCTTCAAAAACTTGCATGAGGACTCCCACAAAAATATATCTTTAGTTTAAAGTCTCCCCCAAAAATTTGAGCAACTGGTAATAAATTCCTCTAGCAAAATATGATTCTTGATGCTAAAAGTTTTCCAAAGCACTTACTTGGTTTTAGCATCAAGATCCTGGACCCAGACTATAAACTGTGTTTCAAACATACAATGATTTCTTACAGTGATTTCAAGCACCTTAGACAAAATCATTATTTTTAAATGACCATAGCTCATAAAAATAAGAAGTATTAGTTTCTGTTTTATCTTCTGCTTACAAAAAGCATTGTCACAACCTATTCCCTTGATTCATAACATTGTTTTTCTGACTGCATTTGTGGATTATAACAATAGGCCTCCTGCAGTGCTGCAGTTTGCAAACTACAAAGAAAGTAGTGAACAGTCTATTGCTATGTACTTCTGTTCTGTTAGGTAATCTCTTTAAAGCAACAAAAATTACTGCTACCTAAGTATGATATATATATATATATATATATATATATAGTCATTACCACCAAAAACAGTAACAGCTCGATAAAGCCTTTTCCATCCCTTGTCAACCATCATCTTCTACAGAAAACACTATCTTCTAGGAAGTAACAATAGCCCCTCTATGTAAAATGAGAATTATCACCAGAACTTAAACCCTAAACACCTCGGAAGTCAGCCAGAAAACAAAATCAGTGTTTCTAACCTAACCTTCTTGGTAATTTCCTCCTTTGCATTTTACCTGGTACATTACAAATCATTGCTAGAATTGCATGAATTTTATGTTTGCAGACAACCTCACAAAATTTAATATCATTACAAAATTTATGATCATTGTCAATCCAGGCTGTCTCAAAAGAAAGTTTTCTGGGTCTATTTGGCAAGGTATTTTACCTAAAGCAATCCAACAGAAGTACCCCCAGAATTCAACACACTGGGTTTTAACTTCTATGTCAATGTTCTTATCTAAAATTGACTTATTACATGTTGCAAGTAGGAACTTTTGAGATGGTATATCCAGTAATTTACTGAGGCATACTGGATAATTTTAATTCGAAATTTATCAATTTCAGATCCAAGAAGACCAAATTATGTTCTCAGAACAGACACTACAGGTTGATGGATAGTATTTGCAACTCAAAATGGGTAAACTAAACTTCCAAAATTAGTACCAGTATATTTCAAAATAAAAATACCAAAAGGTTCAAAATATTTTTAAAAATTGTTAGCCTATTTTGCCTTCGAAAAAATGGTAGAACCTAAACACAAAAATTATAATAGTCAAGTTATACCAAAACCAGGTTTCCTTTTTAAATCTGAAAATAACTGAGCTGTTCAAAGCTAAATATTAATCACAAAGTACTTACCTTCTTGTCTGTTATTTTTCCTTTTTAGCCATTTTTCCACAGTTTCCGCACTTACACTTTCTGACACAAACTCATCCAGTACCTGGGGGTGAAGAGAAAGATACGCCTTCACTTTTTCATCTGTTAGGCCTGAAAGAGAGAACATTTATTGATTACATTATTTGTATGAACTCCCTCATATGAAAAAAACACCTAGAGACAAGCAAGAATCAATATCCTTTTCTTTAACACACTGATTGAATATATGACTATCTAAATAGAGCAGAGAGAGCAATACCCAGTCAAATAAATGAGCTGTCATATAGAAAATGGTAGAAGCAAAGTGTATCCATAGAGGATACTGTGTACAAAAGTCCCCTAAACAAACATAGACATTACCCAGGAGAAACAGCCAGGTAGGAATTCGCGACCATGACTGTGACTATAAAATTACTTAGTTCCAAGATACGCAAGATGATATATTGATAAAGAAACTGGTTAGAAGGAGATAGAAGAAAGTGAACTGGGATGTCTCATAGAGCACCAAATTCAATATTCTCACTGCAAATGGCAGCAAAATCAACACAAAGTATTATATAACATGAAAATCATACGCAATTTTCAAATACTAGAATTACTTAAGTTACTTTAGATATATAAACTGTTTTCACATGCATGCTTCCATTACTTTAGTAATTTAGTTATCAAAATGAAAATAATTGCAGATAAAAGGCATTTACAATATCTGCAACAAAAAGAAAACTCCAGTGAACATTTTAGAAAAAGAAGAAAAATTCAGAACCTCAGATCCTTGACATTCATAAATAAATTTTCAAATTCACAAAATTATAATCTGGTTATACACTTCACAAATCCCCCAAGCAAAACGACTGGCCAGAGGGAGGTGAACCCAGCTGTGCTGAGGTTTTCCAAAGGGGGAAGAAATAAGAAATGCCTGTCCTGAGGGACTTGGCTCCAGCCTATCACAGAGGGCACAGGCACCCCGAATGCAAAAGTCTTAGTGAGATATGAGGGGAAGAGGAGTTACAACCACTCTCATGACTCCAAATACACCATCTTCTCTTGTGTTTTGTGTATTTAAATATAATAGTAAATTCTCCACAGAAAGCAGTCAAGGTTCAGCAGAAAAGAATCACCCCTCTGAACAACACTCAGAGAGTATTCATGCTACAAAATACGATCAATTCTCCTATTTGATGTTTTGCACAGTATCAGAACGTGATGAACAGAGCAGTAGTGCAATTTCAGTGCTAGTCAATGATGGTAATATTTAAGATCTCTTATAAATGTTTACTATGAAAGTCTTCAGGAAGCAACACCAGAAGACAAACCAAGAGCTCCCATCTGCAGGGCATCAACCACATACGCCACTTTCCTCACACCGACTGCACCACATCACTCCACCACATCAGCCCCTACCAGCCCAAAACTGGTTTAAACTACTCTTGCTCCTAATCCAAAGGCAGCAGTTTCTGTTGGATATCATAGCCTCAAAGAACAACATAGCCACTTAAGGAAATTCCCCATATCTGAATCTCTTGAATAGGAGCTAATTGAGTGAGCATCCTGATTTTCATTAGTAAAGAACAAAAGGTTTCTCCTAAATCAATAAAAGAAGTAGATAATCAGCAAGTGGGGTGAAAACAAGCAAAGCCCCACTACTTTGATTGTTTAACCTTAGGTGATACCTTGTAAAGTTAGATCATAATGCAGCTATAAAGAAGTACAAGTGCCAAATGAACAAGATGATTTTAAAGCCAATACAGGTATGACCTCATATTCAGAAAAAATCAAATTCATTAATATAATTCGGTAATTTGTTCAAATGAGAAAAATGCAGTACCTTGAAAAAGTATTTCTAACTGCATAGTAAGAAAATTTGACAAGGAAACATGTTTTAAGAATCATTCAAAAGACTACTGCATTTTAAAGATTTAGCCATCACAAAGCCGTCAAAAATTTATCTGCCCTTGAAGTTCTACATGAAAAACAATCAAAACACACTTTTCATAAAATGTCTGCTACTTCCAAGTTGTCTTTAGACTGCAAAAAAAAACCCTTTTTTGCTTCTAGTAAGAAACTATGACATGAAAAGATCGTAAAATTAGCAACTGGATTTCTGAAAGGACTGGTTTGTTTCTTCAGTGAAAATAACCTTTCTTTCCTGATTCAAACCTTTAAATGTTGTGGGTTTTCTAATACATACATCAAAATTCAATAAAATGTCAATTTGAAATAAGACTTCAGTCTACAGGTCTTAAGTTTAATATTCAGATATCATGCAACTTCAGCAACCTAAAGGTAAAAACTCTGCTTTAACCTTATACAGAAAAGTGATTCATGGAGCTGATACAAGAAATCCTAAACAGTCTTTACATTACCCTTTTTTATTTCACTAAAGGCATCTGTGCAGATGTGCTTTTTCAATGTGTGATTTATAGATGGGAGCAAGAAGAACAGGATTTACAACTATGTTTGCAGAGTTAAAAAGGAGTAATTTAAACCTATTTTCTACATAGATTAAGGCCAATTTATCAGTCAGCTCTCAACTGTTAGCCTGCTGCATCAAAACACACTGCAAACATACACACAAACTCCACAATCAAAACTAGCAATGACACATTGTCTCATACAAAGCTAGTGTGAACATTGCAGGCTGCTTAATAGGTGATTGCCTGGCCTGCTCAAGCCTAGTTTCTCCTTTTGATCTACCAGCAAAGTTTCTTTTCAACAACTCCTACATTTCATTAAAGATAATGTAAATTAGAAGCCTAAAAGAGATCAACTGCTTTCACAGACCAATCTCCCACTGTCCAGTGTAAGTACACCAACAGCTTCATTAGTCAAAATCTGTAGCACTAAAAAAAAAAAACTAATTAAGAGAAAATTAGGAAATACTTGTTACAGATTGCAGTACTATGCAGGTAGATCATTTTACATGTGCTGACCCAGACATTTTTCAAGAAGCCTCAAATGTGTGAAGATAGTTTCAAACAAAATGTATATTTGAATGACCAGGAAGGAATAAAGCATCACAATGGACAAAGTTTATGGAACAGAAAGATTCTTATAATAAATATGATCAATATTCACCCTGTTGATTACCACCATCCTCATACTGTCTATGTTGGATTTTAGGAGAGGTAGAAAAAACGAACACTTGCAGTCTTATATGCTGCTGTCCTCTTAAGAAGTCAGAGAAATGCTCTTTGGAAAATGACTATCAACACTTTAAAATAAAAGCATAAAACACTAGGACTTCTATCTTAAGGAAGAAAATGGTTTTTTGGCAGATGTGACAAATTATACCAAATTCAGCGTCTTAAAACTCACAGTGAGTTTTACTTTAAATTATAATAGTACTACAAGGAAACACTGTAGGCTTGTCTAGACCAGTAAACTGAATATTGTAGGGCTGTTCACTGACATTAAACCAAGTGGCCTATAACTGCTTCATTCTTACTACTAAGCTTTCTTGATCTCCAACAATGAAGCTGAGGGAAAACTGAAAGTTTGATTGCCTGCTGGGAACCGTTCCTGGCCTGACCCTACCCCAGAGCAACATTTGAGACCTGCCCAGGACATCACTAACTGGCTCGGAAAATGCAATGCCGAGAACCATTCCAGACAAAAACCCAATTCTAGTGTATAAGAATGCTCCTTTGCACTGCTTACTAACTCAGATATAGCATAGCTGGGTTTAAAAATAAACCTAGAAACAAAACCACTTCAAACATCAATTATCAGTAATTATTCCTTGCTTTTGAGCCAGTCTTCAACAGCGTTCCTTTAAAGAATAAAAAAAAAATTAATAAAATCAAAAATCACTAGATTTTTGCTTTCAGCTTTTTGTGCTTCCTAAAATATTTAAAACCTTTCTTAGATATTGGATAACCTGTGTAGTACTGAATCGATTAATGGCTCTCCTCTCTGGCTCCTAATCCATGTCACACTGCACCCTCCTCTGAGAATAGCTTCACTGAGCCCAGTATAAAGAAGAACTGACTGTGAATGAGCTGAAAGAATTGAAGCCTAGAGCTGTTTAAAAATCTGCTCCATTTATCAACATGAATCACACACGTCATTAGCAATTCTTGCAATTTTTTCATTAGCGTTGTGATATTTGGTCTTTTTTCTAAAACCACTAGCTTAATCAAATTTCATGATTAGGCAAGAATTTTAATTTTCACCTAAAGTTTCTGGTTCCCAGTCTGGGGGGCACATGGGGAGTCAGGGAAGAATGGGTAAAAACTGATGAGCCAGCCTAATACTTATCAAGGGTCAGCATTTTATCCCAGACAGCTACACTCCGAAAGACTGCAGTCATTTCTTCCCTCAAAACCTTTGCAACAGTCTTTGATGAATTGGCACACCTTTTTCCCATTTAGACTGGATCCAATGGTTTGAAAACACATTGTGAGGGTATACATTGGTCATTCATTATAAGAAATCAGGTGGATTTCGCATATCAAGAAGGCTTTTACCAATAAACATGAAAGGAAATAACTATAAATGTTGTCAATGTTGCATCTGTTAACAACAAGAACAACAAAAAAGTAATTCAGACAGAAAAAAAAATACACAAATTAACTTGTTTGGTTTAGGAAGCAATTCTTCCCTGAAAGTAGAGGAGCCGCAGAGTCACAGCAAATATGGGCAAAGTCTTAATATCTCCAAGTAGCTAACAACATATTGTACCACGTAGAAAACCTTCAAGCCAAGGGAAAGAGAAATATAATGGTGGTGATAAAGATAAAACATCATCTGAAGCAGAAAACAACCATACCTCAAATAAAAGTGAAAAACTGCCTAATTTGAAAACACTTTTTCTCATCTGAAATAACAAAATTATGAAGAGAGAAGTGTCACACTTCCTCAAAATCAACATTTGAAAATAAATATCATACTTGTATGAAAAAAGAAGACTAGAAATATCTGAAAGTCATCCAGAAGACCTAATCTGAACACAGCTTTGCCTGTGTTCTCCTTTATCTAAAGCAGTCTTGTCCCATCTCTTACTTACACAAAGATCACCTCTCTGTATTTTTCTACAGAACTTTATAAGTGGTATTTGTAGTTATTCTCAAAAACATTCAAGGCATGTGTGTACATTGCTTCATTTGGATTAAGCATTAATCCCATTAAATCAATCCCTTCTTTGTTCAAAGCATCGGGATTCAAAACCACAGGCACAGTCAGTTTTGAAATATCCTTTTCAAGTCAGACTTTTTATCTTAATCCATTTAAATACACAGGAATGTAATGTGACCAAGTGCCCAAACCCTCTGAAACCTGACATTACTGGTCTGGCAAAAAGTATAATCACTAATGAGAAGCAATCAGAATGGTCAAACCTCTTTAACTTCTCTTTTCTTAAAAAATCAATTCACAAGCTTGTCTGTGAGGAGCTCCAGTCACCTTTTTTGCCCCTCCTACTCCAAATCCCACCTGCATTGCTAGAACAAACCCAACACATGGCTCCGGCATATCGCCAGTGAAAACCAGTAAAGCAGTACCTGAAAACACCTCACCACCTCACTGCTGATTTGGGTATTTTAAAAGGGCATATGTTTGTTTCACAGATAATAAATTTTACTATTAATCATTTTAAATCTTCATTAAAAGGTGAATGTTTAATTGCACCAGCCTCCTGTCACTGCATAAACCTGCAGGCTCTGTATACATGTAAATGACAGCAGTAGCCATGTGACATCTCAGCCAGGATGTCAGCAGCACTGCTGAAGTTTTTCAGAGAGAAAATAAAGTCTAGCTCAGCTAAACAGAGCTGGAATGTGCTCATACAGAAGAATATCAACAACCACGGCATCCTGTATCCTGTAATTCAAATCCCATACTCCTGATGAAAAAGCCATGGATGCACTTGAACACACCAGATGCTGAGCCAGGCATGGACATAAGGGCCTTTAGTTTCCACCAACTTTCATGGTGGTTTTTCTGATATTATCAGCATCTTGCAAGCCTGAGCCCTAGACATCTGCAGATACTCATCTGCTTATGTCTCCCAAAATCTAACACTCAAGAACTGCACAGTACTAGCAGCTCTGAGCACTGCTTCAGTATTAACTTAAAAAGCAAAAAATCATGTAGGACTCTTGATGAAATCAGTTTTCATTAGCTAGAGCTAAAGGCCTATAATCAGTCCATAGGAATTATATGTATGCCTAATGGAGTCAATGTATTCTCATTTGAACTTTCATTTTTCATAGGGTTTCAAAACACACTTCAAATTGTCTGAATGGCATAATCCTGCATGTACACTGTTATGCTGTAATATTATCCATTAGTCGATGTATGGGGCTTTTTAAAACTCTGTCTTACTTTCCTGATTTGAGATTAGCTTCTCTCCAATTCTCATTAGCACACTGGAGTAACTCCGAGGGGTCTGTAAAAAGCTTTATTCTCCTTCCAGGTGCATGATGGAACCAAATTTGGAAATTTAATTAACACTCTGGAAAAAGCTAACAAAAGGACTACAGACATGCTCTAGGACTTGCAAATTGTAATCAAATAATTTCAAGCATTTGCTTGAGAAAGTTATGGATCATCTTAAGGTTACTGATAAAAATAATTATTAACATAATTATAAGTAATGCATTATACTGAAGTAGGTTAAAATGTATTTGTAGCTGTATAAGGAACATCTCAGGATAATTATTTGCCTTTTTCTTTCTCTTGTGCAACACATGGAGCCAGGGTACCTTGCTCCTGCCCAAAATATACCTAAAGGGTAATGCATGTCTTAATGAAGACTAAATAAATACTAAAATACATTAATAACTCATTTGAACAATGTAAAGTCACTTAGAACTTGCACATAATTAATCTCTTAAAAGACCATATACAGCTGCAAATTAAACTACTTAAAATCTAATGATTAAGCAAGGTAAGAGTGCCTTAACTCTTCCCTTGAGAACAGGTGTTGGGACCAAGTTCTTGATTTATGTCTTCTCCAGTAATACCTTCTGGCTGATGTAATGTCTTCCTCCCACCTGACACCTAATCGTGGAGTAGCTCCCTTTTAAGCAAGCTCTTCTGGCTTAAATGTTGTCCCATTCCCTTTACTACCAATGTTTTACTGCTGATTTATTACTTAAAACAAACTTTCATGAATAAAGTTCTGTAAATGCTTTATAATATACTTACCAATATAAATGTGCAGTCCTGTTTATAACTGAACTTATTCCACAAACAAGATTCACTATGATGAAACCTTTAAGGGATATTACATGCCTGTGCCAAGTCTCACTCTGTTATTTCACTAAATTGGAGACAGAGAATGTTCTTTCTTCTGAAAGGAGCACCCCACTTCATCTTAACACTTAGGTTGGTAGACATGTTAGGACAGTTTCCCAGAGCACAGGACTCTTCTGAAATAACACCTACACACAGTCAAATAACATGCTACTTAGCAACAAGACTGGATACCTGAGAGTCTCTACTTCGGTGGTACTAGGACCATATCTGCAGCACCACAGACCAGATTTGTCATTCTCTTTAAATCCCCTCCAAACTTACAGTCTTAGGATGTTTAAAGAGAAACACAGGCCACATCCTTTACAAAATGAGAAGGTACAAAACCCAGAGAAATCCATCACTAAAAAGTACTAATAGAAGAAATATAACACAGCCACATCCAGAAATGTTTGATCTGGTTCATGGGAAGGAAGCTCTTCAAAAACAAACCATGCTAGCTCAGCATTTTTCTAGTCATCATGGCTAAAATAAAACATTTAGAAAAATATACAAATTAGTCTAGATGATGAGTTTCACAAATTCTGTAACTCCTTCAAGTCCTGCATCCAAATCAGTTATGAAGATGTTGAAGAGCACAGGGCCGAGGATGGAGCCCTGTGGAACCCCACCAGTGACAAGTCCCCAGTCTGATGTCACCCCATTCACTGTAACCCTTTGTGCCTGACCTGTGAGCCAGTTGCTCACCCATCATGTAACACAATGTCATCCAGCTGTGTGCTGGACATTTTTTCCAGGAGAATCCTGTGAGAGACAGCATCAAAAGCTTTGCTGAAGTCCAAAGAGATTACTGTGCACCAGCCTGATAAGTTGTTGAACGGGAAACTTCAGAAAGGATGCAAGGAGCAGGCTGCAAGGTGCTTTATTTGATCTAAAGATTGGAGATGATATTTACAGGTTCATTTCTTTTAAGACAGATAGAAAGTGCTGCCAAGATCCTGACCTATTGATTAACACAAAGGATGTCATCTGCTAGATGCACATTAAGCCTAACAAACTGAAGGCTGAGCTGGAGCACATCTTTTTTTTAAAAAAGACATCTGATTTTAAATAAAAGACTAAGCTGTAAAAGAGTTTATTGCATTTTCCATTTAGTCTCTTCAGGTTACTAATAGGTACAAAATGGGTGTACCTATTAAATAAATAAATAAAATTTTAATAGCCCATTCAAATTGAAGTATCAATTTTTCTTATTTTAGCTTTAAACAATTAATTTTTTTCTTTCATACTTTAAGGATTACCTTGAAAGAGTTTTCAGCACTACAAATCAACTCTCTGTAAAGGTACCACTGGGCTGAATGAATAACATCCATCCTCTTTACACAGTGGAACAGGCTCATTTTTCTAATTTACCACTGTATTCTTACAACATTTCACAATTCCAAAGAGATTTAACTCCAAGTATCCATATGCAATTATTCAACTATTCCTACAGTAGTTCCAGAAAACTCTCTAACTAATTCAAGTACCTTGACAAAAATTTAAATACCTACAACAAGAAAGGAACCTCTAAAATATAAAAACTCCTAAAAATCTTCCAAAAAAAATCAAGTTTTTGTGACAGAGACTCTGGCTTTATCACTTGAATGTTAGAGAGTACATCATAGCCTTCCCTCAACACCATCAAAAGCGCTGCACACTAAAACACAGCAGATGTTTCAGCAATAACGTTGAAATACAAAAAGTTGGCATCATATAATTGATCTTGGAAACCGCTTTTTACTCTACATTTTGTATTACTATAAAATATACATACAAGATGCCTCTTTATACAAAATTGAACTTTGACTGATATTTAAAAGTAAAAAAACCTATTTAATTCTTTTGTGGGGAATAGAAAGCCTAACTTCAGACTAATTAAGCACTGGAAGTAAAGCACTGACTCCATCAAACTGTCAGAAAAAAGTTAGAAACTCCAATTTATTTAAAACACTATCAAAAAAGAGAATTATTTCCTTTTTTTTCTGTCAGCTCTTTTTTCCAGCTGTATAAATGAACAGAAGGAAAGACAATTTTTCAGAGATGCTATCTGTGCTCAATTGTATGGTGATGGATGTAATGATATCTCTATGTCAGTAAAGTACAGCCTAGGAAAAGTAGTATAATTTGAGGTATTTTAAAGAATACGCTACTGAAGTAAAGGAGGTTTGAAGTGATAATTAAATACTGTGTTACATACACTTGTACAACACAGACAAGGACACATTGTGCAACCCTTATTTGCACTGGTGAACACTTACAGCAGCAGTCCTATTGACGTCAGTGAGACTACTTATGTGGGTAAGAGCTCACTAACATGTGAAGAGTTGTGCAACAAAGCCTCAAACACGTCTCATTCCACACATTGTTTCAAGCTTTGTTCCTCAAACACAAATTTTTCTCTAATAGTGTTAATAATATTATTTCACTAATATTACCACTCAGAAAAATATGTGAGAGCACAGAACTTGTTTAGTGGTATCTGACATAGTCCAGTTTTTCAGCTAGACACCAAATCAGAGGCACACAAGAACTGCAGATTCACTGAGAATGGCAACCTCCAGAGACTGTCACCAGATCAACCCTGTGCTCAAGCAGGGTCACCTACAGTGGGTTTCTCAGGCTCCTGGTCTGTCAGCTTTGAGTATCTCCAAGGATGGAAAGAGACCCCACACTCTGTGCAGTCTGTGCCAGTGTTCAGGTAGAAATCCCCATGTTTCAGTTTGTACCCAATGCATTTGGTTCTATTGCTGAGTACTGCCAAGAAGACCTGAACTGGCTCCACCTGTTTTACTTCCCCCCCCATAAGATACTTATACAAAGAGATAAGATGCCTCCCCAAGTCTTTCTTTTCTCCAAACTGAACAATCCAGTCCCGATCATCTTTATGGCTCTTCACTGGACTCACTCTACTATGTCCATATGTCTCTTGCCCTGGGGGGTACAAAACTGGGCCTAGTACTCAAGATGTGTCTCACCAGGGCTGGGTAGATGGGCAGGATCGCCCTTTGACCTGCTGGCAGTGCTCTTCCTAATGCAGCCAGGATGCTGCTGGCCTTCTTTGCTGTGAGGGCACACAGCTTGAACAGGTTCCACAGAATTACAGGAAGAAATGCTACAGGGATTTCTACTTCCTGGCAGGTGAAATAAATGAAAATACCTTCTACTGACTTGGATGTTGGCACCACAGAATAAAATACAACATATGGCGTTGGCTGCTTTTCCAAAAGCTTTCACTGCTGTGGCAATGGTCTATGCACACAATCTCATCTGGCAAAACATCTTCCATCGACACTATTTTAGACAAGAATTCAAACAATCTATTTGTTACTATTATAAGAGTTTCTTGTTGGTAACCACAGTAGAACAAAGACACAGTGTTTCAGCCATGCCCCTAGTTTGTATTATAAAGCTTAAGCAAATGCCAAGAATTCAAAGCTAGTTTCAAAAATTAAAAATGAGCAGCTGCATCTTTTCCCTGTCCTCCTCCCCTTCATCATCTCCCCACCCTATTTTGTTTGTTTTGGAGACAGTGTAGCTCACAAACATGTGTTCACCTCCAAAAAAGCATCCTTAGAAGAAAAAGAACTGGGAAGGGGGGAGAAGAGTTGGGAAGAGCAGAAGTGAAAGGAAAACAGGAGAGATGAAAACTGAGAGCTTGTATTTGTACAGGACTCAGGAAACATGTTTTAAAAATTTCCCACATTCACAGGATGCATATCCTGCACTGTGCCTTTGCTATAACAATTTATACAAACTTTTCACAGGGAAAGATGATAAAGTACTCAATAAGAAAAACATTCTGGTAGAATTGCTTCTAATAATCACTATGTAACAACCTGGTCTGTGTAAAGCCTATTTGAACTTGGCCATTAGCTACATTCAGAAAACACTTTAAAACAATAAATATGTCCATACAAGACAGACACTATAAAACACGTATTTCCACAGGGCTGGTCATAAATTTTCACTTTAATGTGTTGCAGTACTGAGGGCTGAGATTCTGATTTCTGTCCAGCTCGCTAACCAGCCATATAGCTCTCATGAGCCCATGATAGGTCCCTTACAATATCATACAATGACAAAAAAATACTAAAGCCATACCTAAAAAAATCACAATGATAGCACATAAACAGACTGATCCACTGCCAGAACTAGCCAGTTAAAAGCTGCATCATAAAATATCCAATAAGAGAAGTACACAAAAGGACTTCAAAAATATCAGATTAGACAAAATAGAGAGATTTAACAAATAGGTAGCTATCAACGTTTTTAAAGTCTTTCAGATTCACTCTGGGAAAGCCTCCAAGACTGCAACTTCTGTAGGCTGGAGAATATAAATTTTAATACTATTCAGTTTAACTGACAGTGACATGAAAGATCTGGAGAAAATCCAGTGCACCCAAGATAACTAAAAAATGACTCCATGTTGTACTGCAAGAAAAATGGCAGCAGGAGGTCTCACAAGGATATGGTATCAATGACAAAAAGCAGTCATAAATACTAGTGCATTACTCTTTCTCCTTTGCTACCACTGTCACATTATTTTACAGAGTAATGGCTTAGTAATTTTGTGAACAGCAGTTCTGAGGACTTAATAGTGCTGGCACTGTTCATGTTACTACACAAGCTAACAAATGTACCTGATAGTCAAACTCATCCAAGTCCCTGGCATGTCTTTTCAGCAAACAAGCAATCCGGCAATGCTTCTGGTTAAATGACTGTGACACACATACTCTAACTTGATTGCAAGACATCCAAGCATTCCAAAGTCAGTAGACACCACCAAATATTTTCATAAATAAGTTGAGTGCACTTAGCATGGCAGCAGCTGGGGAAATTTTAGTCTCTATGGATTTTTAATTGGTGGGGGGGGGCAGGGAGAGGTACAGAGATTAGTAAGAGGAACAAAGAGGGATGTAAAGGGTAATTAAAAATGCATCAACTCAAATTCTTTAGATACAGTCATCCTCTCATGTGATAGACAGGCTCAAGAAATACTGGATGTATTATCAGCAGGAAAAGGCCACAGGGCCACACAGATGGCTATATTTTCACCACGGATAAATGGGCAGAGTAAAGCTAGGAGAAACACAAAGAAAATGCAGAAGAAAACTTGAGAAGCATGAGGATGAACACAGGTCAGAGAGTACAAACACTATTCAAGAGATAAAGGAATGACTAACCAAACCAGTACAAAATTAACCAGAAAAAAACCCAAACCAAACCAAACAAAGAAACAAAAAATAAACCAACTCAAAACACAAAAGGACAGCTTTTACCAGAATCAAGTTATCCTGTCTACCTGTGTGAACCTTTATGTTGTAGCAAAGAGTGAACAGTACGAGGATAGGAATAAGCAGTCCAGGCTGAGGGAAGGCAGATCTCTTCATACAGCAACATTGATAACCTCCTCTGGTCTACAGGGATTGGAGATTACAGCCAAAATGTGGAAAAATGAATGCATGCTATTTGAGAAGCCACATAACTACACTAACTTGCAAGTACATAATGTCTAGAAAAGATCAGCTAGCACACTATTTGGACAAAATAAACAAGTACTTTTTAAAAATATCCAAATCTAATCAATTAGTTTCTTAGAAGAAGTTGGAAAGTAGAATTTCCTAAGAAACACAAATATTCCAATATTCTGAAATTTGGTTTTATTTCTAACCAGTGTTAAAAAGACAACTTTATAGAAGTATGAAAATTGGGGACATTTTTATTTGTTTTTCATTTTACTACTTAGTACTTTTATTATTTTCTTTAAAATTCTGAAAAATATAAACTGAGTTATTTCCTCATAATCTTTCTATTAGAAGTAACATGTCTGTACTTTCATTTCAACAAAGCTGCATTTTCCAGAACAAACAAGTGAGTGGTGGAAGCCCACATCTCTATGCCACTCAAAATTCCTCTATTACGCAACATGCAGACATGTGCTTCTTTCTTTAATTGTCCTTACTAGAAGCACTGGAATGAACTAAACCTTACTAATTGATTTATTTGGCAAACCATTAAGGAAAACACATTACACATAACATGAACTTTCTTAGAGTTAGGCAAAGAAAAATAAGGTGAAATCAAGCAGTGTTTTTCAAGTCAAGAAGGCTACCTAATCAATCTGAAATACCACCAAAAAGACACAAAGCTGAGTCAAAACTGCTATTCAAGAACAGTTTTGTGCATAACCATCCCTCACTGAGCACTTACTTATGTGTTCAATTAGGATCTTTTAAAGCTATAGTCGATATGTTTGCAAAAACCATCATTTAAAAATAAAAATATTAGTAAACTGGATTAACATTTACAGCTCTTCTTCAGAAAAAGAACAGTATAACATCAAAAACAAAACCCCAAAAAACTCAAACTCGCCTATAAGAACTTTTTTGGAAGACTAAATCCCAAATACCACAGGCGGCACATGAAAAATCAGTGGGTTTACTGAGGTAAAAAATAATTATCTTGAATAAAGAATTTAAAGAAAAATATATTTTTCCATAAAGTTCAATACTTGCTAGGTAACATTATTCTTAGTTGCTTTTATTTTGCAATTAATCAGAGAAGTGGAAAAGCACTGGGTAATTTTTTTTGTAACAGTTAAGAGAATCAGAAAATTTTATTTGTTGGAGCTCTCCAGTTAATGTCAAATCCATCTTGAAGTTAAAGTGTTCTGACAAAGAGTATCACCCTTATGTCAACTATAAAACATGCAGGGGATACTTCCCAAACTTACTACAAAAAGTGAATGAAATATCTGGAGCTTAGTGGAATTTTGGGGGACGGGGAAAATTTGATTTGTTGGGTTTTTATGGTAGATGATAATAAGAACTTGAAATGAATTCTTTGGAAATCTATTGTATTCATCAGCATTTCCTTTACCCCACAGAAATTATGTTCTAAATGTTCACAAAATGTATATATAGCACACACTTTATACAAATTGACAAAACCCAAAAAGATCAGCTGGAATTTAAGTAATACCCATAAGAAAAGCTTTAACTAAGCAAAAGCTGTAAAGCCAAGCTATCAGAGTGATATTCTGCTTCCTCCTGACATGGATTGTCATGTCTTTGACTTTAAAAGACAATTTAAAAGAATAACGGCCAACAGTACATTATTTCAAGTTGTCATACATACAACATACCAACTTAATGGGCTTCTGGTTTGTGGTTTCTTCATTTAAAAAAAAACAAACAATGAAAACTCTTGGTGAGAGATCAACTGATAAGAGACTCCTTGAGATTTATCTAGGAATACACATAAATGGGACAAGCATTTCTCCTGTTATTGAAACGGAGAAAATAATTTTCTCCTCTGGTATTCAGGAAAAACATCTTTGAGCTTTGTTTTCATTCATGCTCAGGGCACGCATCTACAACGTATTCTGACCTATCTTAATTTCCTCTAAATCAAAGAAACACAACATGAAAAATCTCAGGGTACACTGTCATTGCTTCTGTGACCAGAGGGGTGCAAAGGGGTGCCTAAACATCCAAGAGAGTCTGAAACTATGGGTGTGATCAGTATATTGCTAACACAGGCCAAAAGGAACCACCAAACACAATATTTTATACAACCATTTTATGCCTAGTAGGAGGAACACCTGAAAAGAAGGTAAAATGAGTGCTGTTACCCTCCACAGACAAAGTTCTTTGAACCAACAACTCTTAAATCCCTGCAGTGCCTTAGCCAGCAGGCCATGAGGAGCTCTGGCTGGAGGTAGGCAAAGGAGGGAGGGAAGCATCTGCAGTAGGTCATAGGTATTACAGATACTGAGAAGTGACAAAGCCAGAAGCAGAATAAGCAACAGTATTCCAGCACAGGGACCACAGCACTCAACTGGGAGCACTGGTACACCCTCCTCCAAGTTTGTTCTCATAAAACTACTTCTGGTTCCCATACAGTGGCATTTTACTGTACAATATATATGAATGATAACAGTAAGGGGCCGTTTTGCTTTGGTTTAAGTACATCTCCTAGAACAACTCACATCCATGCACATGCACATTTTTTTACTGGGCTTTGCTTTTAACATGCAGAAGCAAATGCTACTAAACTGTTGAATCAGTTAAGGACTTATGCTTTCCTCTTCCCTGAAAGAAATGTAATGCCCATGCTGGGAAGATGTTCCGCAGTTACAGTGATAAAGATTGCAAATCCGGAGATAAAGTATTACTACTTTGTTATCAAGACCTAGGGATCCCCTTCACCACCCACAACAAGAGAAATTCACTGTAGAAGGGCACTACTTCAAAAAGCTCCTGTACAAAGATCTAGTGTGCAATCATTCCACACACATGCTAGAACAACTATTCCCTTGATGGAGCTTTAATTAAATTGATAGAAATCTACCATAACTTCCTCCTATTACTAAGGGTACATAACTACACTTGCCAAACTAATATAAAATTTAATAATTTTATAGGTTTACTATGTATTCTATAGTAATGAATAAAGCTTATTTCATTTGCACTATTAAGCAAAAATATTAGTTGAAACATTACAACTATGGTTGTAAATGTAGTACATAAGCATAACACATACTTGTATGGTCATTTAGGGATGAACCATAGGAATGGAAATACTGTGGCCAGTGTGATGGTTAAATTATGGCAAGTGAAGGAGTTCTCATTTCAGAGAACTCCTTGAGATGAGGTAGTAGGCACATACACGGCTTGCTTTGGGGAGCATTAGGAAGCAAATGAACAGCTGAATTCATTATACTAAAACACGGCTCTGACTGTTTTGCTCATGGAGAAACCTCACCCAGAATAGCGGCATTTTTGTTGGGTCATGAAAAGTAAAGTTCTTCTTTCCACCCAATTAGAACAGTGAGGGAACAGCACCAAAAGATACACACTACTCTTTGCCAAATATAGCACTGATTTCGCCTTGCTTTCATATGTCTTGGTTTCTTTAAAGTAGCATCATGGGAAAAAATGTACTACTTAATTAAAAGAAAAAATTACAGATGCACCACATGCACTCACGAGAAAACAAGCCAATGTCACGGTGCCTTGATGCTGGAAGTTGTTTTCTAGTTCAGAACAATGATACTGAAATTAAAAGCAGTGTAATGGCTGGATTATTAGAAGCAGAATCTTCAAAAAATCCTCAGCTTTTATTTGCAAAAAACAGATTGCCTCTGAAGATAGAAAAAAACAGTGATGCAGTTTGTATGCTCTTTAATGTCACTCCATTTTAAACAACATGAGTCTTGCCATAAGAAATAACTAGTTCTTAAAGTATTGTCCTCCCACATTTCCTATAATTGAACTCTATCAAGTTGTAAATAACACTGGGTAAACTTGTATTTTTAGGGCCCACAGTTACTACCCTGTTATTTCAAAACAAAGCAAAGACATGTCTTCAAAAAAATTAAATACAGCTTTTGTTATGTTTACATACCACATTTCTTTCTATTTAATTATTACCTCCAGGTACTATAAGCACTAATTAATTAAACCCACAGACTTTCAAGAATATCAATTTTATGATCATTTAAAAGAAAAAGAGAAGTTAAATGATTCTTGCATTTTTTTTTCCCTCTAAGTGTGGAGGAGTCCAAATTGCTACCTCATTATATGTTATAAACTCACAGAGCTTTAAAATCTTATACTATTCCTGACACTTAAAGATTAACTCAGATCAGTAGTTTAGTCTTAATGTTATAGCTATAAACTCATACCAAATAAATATTTCATCACTGATGTCTCTTACTGAAAACCTTGTCTATTATTTACAACTCCTAAGAAAAGATCTAACAGTATTTATACTCATGTGCACAATGACTTTACTGTACATATCCTGCATAAACATTTTCAAATGTAATATGTGTCAGGTCCTTTTAATCATCTGAAGTACCGTCTGTCTTCTACATTCCCAAACAAATAGTTTGTACAGCTAAAATTCTGGCTGCTCATAACCACCTATCTCCATTCATTTAAAGATATGCTGCTACTGATGAGAGAGAGGAAAAGTTTCTGTTGGTCATTTTCTTCTACTTTCTACATTACTACACACACAGTAATCTGTCCCAAGGGCTCAACATTGATCAAGTCATCACTATGGACAAAAAAACTCAATAATACAGTTACATGAAAATAAGTATATCACATGAGAGGAATATAGGATTTTAAATGGTTTGTGATGGGCCTTACGTTTATGAGCCTAGCATTTTAAGACCCTCATCTAATTAATCTTATTTTCAGAAATGCGAAGCTTTCCCATTAACTTTTATTGAACACAGTGGGAGTTAACTGCAGTGTTGCCATGTCCTTAATGTGCAGTCATCTTTTAAAATTCTACTTATCCAAAAAACCAGAGCAATTGAAATATTCAGAACGCAGTGACTTTTCAGATCAACCATAAACTCTGAGAAGAGCAACAAGTTTTCACACTTTCCACTTCACCCTAAAAAGCAGACATAAAGCTAACCAAAACAATGCAGTTTGAAATACTGTAATGATTCTATGGATATTTCCAAAACCATATTGTATTAAATAGACACGGTACAAATCTTAATTATTTCTAAATTCGGGAATTCATTTATAAATTCTACTGAATTGTATACCTGCAGAAGGTATAGATTCTCAGTGAAAGATCCTCTTTGATGAGATAAAGGAATATTAATCAAATAACTTACACTAGAGGAAAATGTCACTGTTTCTGGAAAAAAGGAGATGTTCTCACAGATGTCATATCCCCTAGAAAGTATCCCAGTGCTTTTCACAAACACAGGTAGCACAGCAATAACAGGAATTTAATTTGGAACTTGAAAACACTCAAAAGGACAAGTCAAACTTGCAGAGAGTATACCCTCACAAAAAGCTGGCAGATGCTTTAATAAGATTTTTAAATGAGGTATAGTCCTGTAGAAACCACAGCAGCATTTATTTCTATGACAGTTACCCAATATGCTTCAGTTCTCTTGTAAATCCTACCACTTAGTGGAAAGAAAGAATTTACATATTTGGATAATTCAAACCAAGTTAAAACAAACTGCTGTAATAACATTATGGCTTTCAAGTGACACAGGGAAGATGGTCAGTTTAAATTAATTTAAATCAAGGGTGTCCAAAATTTTCTGTTTGATGTGCAGACAGTGCAAAACAACAGCTAGAAGCTCTAGGCAACAACTGTCCCATCACTGCTTCCTTCTAATCCACATGCTGCATTCCTTCAGTCCATGAAGTTCAAGCTTGTCTGCTTGTAACTTCACACCATCTTTTGAACGGAAACCTCTTATTACTCCTTCTTTTTCTGTTAAGGTATTTTCTGCAGTGCTTAGGAAGAAATAACTTGTTTTGCCAGCCACTGAAAAAAAAAAAATCAGCCAGGATAGAACTGCACATTCAACACAGCTTCATGAGCAGAAAGTCTTCCTTATCAAACCTTTTTATGATAAGGTAGACCACCTAGGTGATCGGGGAAGCCAGATGATGTAATCTTTTTGATCTCAGTAAAGCTTTTGATACTGTCTCTCACAGGATCCTTCTGGACACAATGTCCAGCACACAGCTGGATAAACACGCCATGGGATGGGTGAGCAACTGGCTCACAGGTCAGGCACAAAGGGTTACAGCGAATGGGGTGACATCAGACTGGGGACCTGTCACTACTGGGGTTCCACAGGGCTCCATCCTCGGCCCTGTGCTCTTCAACATCTTCATAAATGACTTGGACACAGGACTGGAAGAGATACAGAGCAAGTTCACAGAGGAAAGTTCCAAAACTGGGAGGAGCTGTTGAGTTCCTTGAGGACAGAGAGAACCTGCAGAGAGACCTCAACAAATCAGAGGGCTGGGCAATCACCAACCATATGAAGTTCACCAAGGGAAAGTGCTGGATTCTGTACCTGGGATGGGACAACCCTGGATATATGGACAGGCTGGGAAATGGGATGCTGGGGAGCAGCGCCACAGAAAGGGTCATGTGTATCCTGGTCGACGGCAAGTTGAACATGAGTCAGCAGTGCCCTGGCAGCCAGGAGGGCCAACCCTGTCCTGGTACCTCAGGCACAGCATTGCCACTGGGCAAGGGAGGGGATTGTCCTGCTCTGCTCTGCACTGGGCTGGCCTCACCTCGAGTCCTGGGGGCAGCTTTGGGCACCTTGAGGTAAAAAAGACAGAAAGCTCTAAGGGAACATCCAGAGCAGGACAATGAGGATGATGAAGGGCCTTGAGGAGAAGCCATGTGAGGAGCCGGTGAGGTCACTTGGTCTGTTCAGCCTGGAGGAGACTGAGGGGAGACCTCCTTGCACTTACAACTTCCTCATGAGGGGAAGAGGAGGGGTAGGCACTGATCTCTTTTCTGTGGTGAGCAGTGACAGGACCCAAGGGAATGGCCTGAAGTTGTATCAGGGGACGTTTAGGTTGGATATTAGGAAAAGGTTCTTCACCCAGAGGGTGGCTGGGCACTGGAACAGGCTCCCCAGGGCAGTGGTCACAGCACCAGCCTGACAGAGTTCAAGAAGTGTTTGGACAATGCTCTTGGGCATGTGGTGTGACTCCTGGGAATGCTCCTGTGAAGGGCCAGGAACTGGACTTGATAATCCCTGTAAATCCCTTTCAACTCATCGTATTCTGTGACTCTCTAATTCATCTGCTACAACTTAGCCTAAGCTCTCCATGGAACACAGACCATCTGAAAACATCAACCCCTTTGCTAAATTGCTGAATATTATTTTGAACAGTTGCATTACAAGCAGTGGTGGCCTATCTACCATTTTCTC
Source organism: Corvus kubaryi (assembly GCF_017639235.1). NCBI lineage: Eukaryota > Metazoa > Chordata > Aves > Passeriformes > Corvidae > Corvus > Corvus kubaryi. The sequence continues at coordinate 3,252,154 of NW_024581081.1, forward strand.
CAAGATTGTATCCAAAACAGAACTGTTCTCTCCAAAGGTTGCATTTTAGATTTACAGCCATCATTTTGTATTAGAATAGAAACAATAATGCACCACAAATGTGCACTACATTATCCCTTATGTCAGGCTTCCTCAGTACACCTTTACTCAGACCTAAATTATTTCCTGTCCAGACTTCTGTAATTCCCCATATGCTGTATTAAATGCACAGATTTTTCACAAAGTTTGAACACTGTGGCTATATTTTGCTGCCACACTATTTAAGTAAGCTTTTATCACCTCTCTTCTCCCCCCACTCCCACCCCTCCTCTGCCACCTCCAGCACAGACTTCCTACAGCCACTGTCAGGGTAACAATTTGAAAATTACATGCTGTTTTCCATAACCAAATTCTCTCATATTCTGAAACTCAAATATTCAGCTAATCTCTTTGCCCGATCACTTCACTTCTTCTGTCTTGGCTCCTTGCTGTCTTCATCTTGCATTTTTATACAGCTGGGGACAGAGATACTGACCTTTCAGCTGTCTATAGACTACATACACATCAGGAATATTTTGTCCCATCTGTAAACAACACGTTTCTATCTGAGGTACCATTTAAGCAAACACTGCGCAAATTCTTGCCCTCACCTTCTAATGGATTTTGGAAGACATTTTTATAAAGAGCAGAAAGTAAAAGCTAACAAAACTGCTTAATTACATTAATTTAGCAGCATAGTGTTCTCATACCAAATTGTGTTCTGGAAGAAATAAAAGAGCTGTGAAAAACAGCTTTAAACTATTGTTCTCTGTGAAAGAAAAAGCAGGAGGAGATTTCTAAAATCTCATAAATCTTGCATTTTCCTAATTGCTGCCAAGATTCAGGGGAAAGACTGAAGGGCTTAAATGCAAGTCACTCACTAATTGTCCGTTGTCTTTTTTTTTTTTTTTTAATTAGTGTAAACAAAGTGTAGTTTTCACTACTACAAAGCTTCTGGATTTAAATCCATACATTTATACATTCAAAGATAGAGGTTATTAAAAAAAAAAAGCACCAAAGTACACAGTAAACAGCACAGAAACACATAATATGAGAGAATCTTTAAATTTCTTTCTCTGATCTGAAACAAGATCAAGTAAGTACTTGTAAGTGTACCCCTTCTTAGATATCATTTGAAAGCTGTTCCTAAACGTCTATGGTAGCAACCATTCCAGCTTATATTGGTTAACTGTCAGTGTTTCTTATTATTTAGTCAGTGTCTCCCTGAGGTTTTCTCTTGTGATACCATGACCTCCTACAGAAAACAACTGTCTTGCTTCATGTACCAAGTTCTCTCAAACTGATGGCTATGTTCTACATTGCCCTCTTCAATCCATCTTCTCTATTCTAGATGGATCAAAATTTATTATGTTTTCTAAGTCTACTACAAGTCTGTTGCTTTCCTCTGGATTCTAACTCATTGGTACTACAGAGATTTGTCTTTCAAACGTTATTTTTCTCTTTCAACACGTTATATTTGCTTTACCAGTGGTGAAGAGAGGGAAATTCCTTTTTCAGATTTCAACAGTAATATTTCTGTTATTAAGACTTGTGCCATACTTTGACTAACCCATTTTGCTATCCGCTACTGTCCCCATATCTGATTCTACATTACTTATATCTGCCTATTTCTGATTTGACACTTACATATGTTGTATTCATTGTTATTTGTCATTCTTTACTTGCTTCATCGTAGATAACTACTACGTTTTATCAAGATTTTTGTTTCATCTTCCCTCTTTGCAAATTCTCTCCTGCCTGGTAGCATCCACTGATTTTTGTACACATACCGTCATGTTTAACACCATCTTCCATGAAAGATATGAGATAAATGTAGCCCAAGTCTTGTAGTCTTGTATGTGCTGTTAAGCTCAAGAGAAAATTATTCTTTGAGTAACATTGTTCACTTTGCAAAGTAATCCCAGTATAATTTCAGTGACGACTCCCTGTTTTATCTGTGATAATGAACAGAACAGCATTAAAGTTGAGATAATGTTCTATAGCTCACTATAGCAGCTCCCAAACCAAGAAGCAGAAAAGCCTGAAACAGTACAAGAGAAGGAGAAGGAGATAAAAAAGAGCACAAGAAATGTTCAGCTTATCATTAGAAACCACTACCACATACAAGTCACAACAGTGATGGACATCTATTATTGGTACCCCTTCTGAATCACCAAGAGATGAGAACTTGGGAGAGGCTCTCAGAGGCACAGAGGAAGCACAGAAGGGCATGGAGGGAAAATGCACATCCCGTTCCCAAGCAGTGTTGCCACACCGCAAACTTATTGCCTCACAGAAAGCAGTTCTTCTCTGCCCAGGACAGCAATACGGCACACCCAGGCATGGGCGCGAGCATGCCTGCTGGGCCTGGGAGAAAGAATCAGCAGCAGGCAACCAAAACACTGCACTGACTGGGAGGGAGAGGGCAGCCCCCAGAGAACTAAAGTCTTGAACAAAGAAATCAAGAAGAATTTCATGAAGTACCACTGCTTAGGCTATAACTGACTTCCAAAAATGCTCCTCCTTTACAGCTGTATAAAGTGTTTGGTCGTAGCTTACCATCTTACAGTCATTAGATCAGCTTTAAGTGCACATTTCAACTTCACTTACAACTTCCCTCTGGCTCAAATATCTAGGCTTTTTGTAAGGAACATCTTGAGGGTTGATTCACATAAGCTATAACTCATTTTACATCTCACCATTTCTGGTTATTTTATTAAGTGGTACATTTTTTCAGTTACTCTGCATTACATAACCTTCATCCTCCTCCTCTCATGTCATGTTGTATGTCCTGTATACAGATTTTAAAACATCTAGAACGTCACAAATATATTGCTAGATTACTCTTCACGCAAAAACCTGTCTTTTAAAATAAAAAGCTGAGTTATTCTAAAGGGGTTTGATCAGTAAAATTCAGCATCTGTTTTAAAGTTAATTTTACTCAGAAGAAAATTATTTCATGAATTTTAACTAATATAAGCAATACAAAAACCATAGTAGCAAAAGCAAAAGAAGAGTACACAGCCTGGTGCTTTTCTTAAAGATGGTGAGATCATGCTGCTGACTATAATGAAATCAGTTTCAGCCTCCAAATTGCTAAAGGACAAAAATTATACAATTACTCACATTAAAACACAATTATCTTCTCATGCTATTATTAAAATGATTCTAACTGATAAAATGAGAATTTAAGCTATTTTGTATTTTATAAACATTAACATTTCACGAGTATAAAGTGTTTAGTGTCACAATATACAGGAAATTAATACTATGTATGATAGCTTCCACTGAGGACTTGTGAAATGTTTTTGACTTCAAAACAATAATTGCAATTCTTTCTAAAATTATCTGGGGATAATTATTCTTGAACACATAGGGTGAAACAGCATCCTGCTGAAGTCAGCTGATGAAATTTGGCCTCTATTAATTATAGTATCTATCTGTAGTTTCTCTTGCAAAGAATAAGCAGAAGATTTTTCAGACAAAGGCTTTTTATTAATGTAACAATTTTGAAACTACACAGGTATGTGGACAATATCTGGATCTCTCTTTTATTGTATTTTTGTTTTTAATGGTTTAACAAGCCTCATGTTTCATAATATATTCTCTTTAAAAGTATTCTAGAGTGATTATGGTCTCTAGAAACCAGCAGTAGAGAACTATGAGAACACCTCTCCTTTCTTTTCCATGAAGAGGATTCACAAACCACTTTTTGTAGACTTTCTTTTGAGAATTAAGTATACAATAACCAGAGAAGGGGAAGAGAGCCAAGGGAAACCCTTCCATACAATCAGAAAACAAAACCCACTATCATATGGTAGAAAAGCACTGTGCAATAATGCAATTCGCTGCATCATTTGTTTCTAGTAGTAATTCCCTGAAATGTCAGAGTTGCACTTCATTTAAACCACAGTCTGCTCATTCTGACTTCTTATGCAGTCAAAAGTACATAATGGATCACTTGATCTCCCATTTCACTTCATGATGATTTAGGCATCTCTTAAAACAACTACATACCTGAGAAGCAACATAGTCTTTTACAATCATAGAATGGTTTGGGTTGGGACACACCTTAAAGATCATCGAGTTTCAACTCCCCTGCCACGGGCAGGGACACCTTCCATTAGACCAGGTTTCTCAAAGCCCCAATAACACTTGATGCTGTGCATCCAATCCAACTCAGAGCCTCTCAGGCACAAATCTTGCAAGCTCTTCCTGACTGGAAATCCAGCTGAATTTTGCAAGCAATGCCTATATAGTCAGCAGAGTGCCAGTCCCCAGAGAAATTATACTTTCAGATACCCAAGACAGTACTTTGAGCAGCACTGAGCATTAGCATAATCCTATGCAACTGTGAAAAGCTGTTTTGCAGTAGACCTTCATGTTTGGCATTTTAAACATTACACACACACACACAGACTTTTGGTCCTATGATAAATGGATGAAATTCTGCAAATGGATGACAAGTAAGATATATGGCTTTATACACAAAATAGCCCAAAGTGAGTCTAAATATTTTAATAACACATCCAAGAAGGCACATATAACACATACACTGATGTTCACTTTATCATCACTAAAAATGACGCATTAAAGTTAGCATCAGCCTTGTGCTTCATAACACACAGACATATCTCCTTTGGTTCAGGTAGCATTAAAAGTAGACCTCCAAAAGAGTTATGAGGTATTTCCTGAAATCATGTAGTTTCCCAAAAAAGCTTTGGATAAGGATTTGAATTATTAGCCCAGAATAACCGTGTTAGTGCCATCCTGCCACTGCTTCATTAGAGCAGCAACACTTCAAAGGCTAGCAGCCTCAGGGGGTTTCAACAGCAGTAGCCACTGCAGTGGCTACTCAGGTCGTTGAGTCCTGTGATTAATTGGGTTATCTTGGCATGTCTGTTTTGGATTTGGCTTTACAGCAGCATGAAATAAAACCGTGACTGTATAGTCCTATAAATACTTCCGCAAGAACACTGAAGTTAGAAAAATTGGACACACATCTAGAAATTCCAAATAGCACAACACAAATTTTGAAACATTTATATAGATGAACATGCTATTTGCAAACAACAGGCTTGAATAAGTATACAAAAAAAAGCACATGACTGTGAAAAACATTCAATTTCCTATCTTAAAAATACTACAACACTTAAAGCTTTGAATTCATGTAAGCTCATGACCTCATGTTATTTCTAAAGGTTTTAATATCCTGCATTATTCAGCACAAAGTTATTTTGTTAAGAAAAATTAACAAAAGAAAATGTAATATTTCTAAAGCAGGAGCACATCTTTCAAAATCTGAATCACTAAACTTACAGTTTAATACAGAGAATCAAACAATAGGAACTATAAAGATGAACAAAAACAATAAAGTTCAAGGACTTCAAAGAGTACTGTTCTATGTTTATTATGGAATCATTTTGACATCCAACCCTTTTTTTTTTAATCATTAATGCAGTCTTAAATTTGAAATTTTTTGTTGTTGTTCTGCTTCATGATCAGATACTAGATTCTTGAAAAGTAAGATTCATATAGCTTTAAACAGCACTGCAGTGTGGGCTCGGCTATCACGCTTTATAAACACTGCACATTGGATTGTGTGTCTGATGCTGCAAGTACAGTCAAATATACATCACGCATGATGAATTAAACACACTTTTTTGAGCGGACATCTATTCTTGCCAAACAATTCAGGAATAATACTAAATAGTTTAAACAGACAGAACTCTGGCCTGAATTCAAGAAAAGCAGCAAGATGTTAAAAAACTATCTCAGCAGAGCTGCCTTTTCCAGACAAAGAGCTTTTTTTTCCCCTCTTGGCACAGAGGTTTGGGATTGGAGCCAAGGTGCTACTTATCAGCTCTTTGACATCAGGGGAGGACTTCGTGCGTCAGTGGACCCAGTAGGGACCCCTGGCTTATGGCATGCACCATGTGGTTCTTATCTTATCAGTTTGCAGGGTCTGGCACTTCAACCTCTCCAGCGTGAAAATAAAAGAGAAAAAAAGGGGAAGGAAGGAAGGAAGGTGTGTATAACTAGGAGGGAGGAGGTCAAATGGGACTGGTGAGGCAGGTCAGACTGCAGAACAGAGCCCTGATTATACTTTGGCCTACTGCGCTGTGTATGGTTGCAGTAAATCCTAACAGAAATTTCTCCTGCTTTCCCCACACACTCGTAGAAGAAAGGAACTTCTTCTCATCCAGGTTCAGAGAAGGCAGAACAATGTGTGCATTCGAGGGATTAATGCTCCCTTTCACATACAGCTGATAGAAGGGCTGCCAGAGAAATGAGGATAGGACGTACTCATTAAAAAGCTTATCAAGGTAAGTGTCCTCCAGGAAACCCAAGAACGGGTGCAGTTTCTTATTGCAAACAAGATTTAAACAGCCCAGATTATTTCTCCAAATGCACAGCTTCAGCAATATTTACTATAGCAAATTATTCTCAGGACCAAAGGAGCCTTACAGTACAGCACAACTCCAAGCTTAAAACTTGATTGCACAAATGAACCTTTGTATTTAGTATTTAGAAAAACATTCACAAAGGAAGATAATCCTCAAGTAAGGCATCTGCTTTCCAAGGTTCATTCCAACTGAAAAATATTATTTGTCTTATCCTACGCTTCCTACACAATGTGTATGAATCAGACAGCAAAAGAAAAAGTCACCTCCTTCAGATTAATTTCCTTAACCTATTCTACCTCTGAAGATACATCACAATGATATAAATTACAGGAGAACATGAAAAGCTGTTAAAGTATCTGTGGAAATTAGGAGGTTTGCAACCTTGACAAATCTTTATTTCCAGGTATTTCCATACAAAAACTTTTCATCTTTTACTCCAGTGATCAGACTAACATCAGTAGAGAACAAAAGAAAATGGCTCAGTGTTTGCACAGAGACCTTCCTTGCTAAGGATTCAGCAGAGCTCTGGGAAGACCTACTGGCTGAGGACCAGGACTGGGCAGCCTGTCATGAGTTCTGTTCACTCTAATAAAGGTTCTAGTTTTGTTACTTCAAAACTGTTTTCATAAACTGCATCAGCAAAAATTGCAATGTTTTGCTGCATATAGCCATACTGTGCTTCAAGTTTCATTTCCCGTGTTGTGTCAACCTAGTGAACCACAACAGTACTGTACAGTCAGTGGGACAATCATTCATCTGAAGAGGTAATTCCAGTACGAGTACACTTTCGTCTCTAAATATGGCCTATTTTTAGGTAAATACCAATAACATATTCATACATAAAACACAACAAATGTATGATGAAGGATCCTAACATTTAAAAAACTGTCTATTGAGTGAAACACATAACCACTGGTTTGCTATGAAAATCTACAAAATGACACAATATCTTATTTTTTTGGATTCATATTTTTCTTTTCTTATCTGTTACTTTATTTTGGTCAGACAGGTTGTTGCTTTATCAGGCTTAGAAGACAGAGAAAAACAGAATGAGAAGCCTGAAGAGAAACATCACCTGTAGACACTATTCTTCATCCTAACTTTTACGGATGGATTTCTGCACTTGGAATAAGTGCAGAATCTGCACTGCACTCATCTCAAAGGCCTGTGCATAGAAACTGGGATATTGAATTGGTGACTTGAAAAGCATGCTGGTCCTGCTTGAGTTAAATGATAAATACAGAAGTTATTGGTAGTGATCAAGGATCACTCCATGTGGGATCATGTGTTCCCATGAGGCCCATGACTTACAGAAGTTATGTTTCTTAGAGTGTCTGATTTTTCACTCTTTCTACTTCAATTGGAAAACACAGTTGATAAATGAATTGTAAGTGTAGCTACAGATCTATGACACACAAACACTGGATGTGATGCTTCATCAGCCAAGAAAAACAGACACACACATGAAAAAATAATGTACATCATCTCCAAAGATCCTATCAGTCCCATTACATCACTGCTTCAGTACAAAAAAGGGTCTACTTTGTATCTCCATTTTGAATCTCCCCCTCTACTTCCTCCTTTGTTTTTTTTTGGAACAAGACAAGTGTCAAAATCTCAGTGCAAATATACAATACCAAGTAATTTTGTACAAGTCTATTTAAGTGCTTACACCTCAATTACATGACAATGCTTTGTCAGCCGTTTCTTTAACACAATTAAGTAAATTTTTTGCATCATTAAAGTGGGTCACAGGCCCTACACAGTGAGTATATATACGGTGTACTATTCTAGTGTGTCTTCAAATAGCAAAGCTGATTTGTTTGTATTATAACAAAAGTACAAAGCTACATCCAATTAAGTCAACAACCGATGTCATGTTCACCTAAGACTCTCCCTCACCCCCCAAGTCCTGTGGAACCAACAGAGGCCTTGAAGAACGAACCATATAGTGCTCCTTGCACAATCTTGTTCAATTTTTTATACATGCTATTTCTACTATAATATTTTGTACAACAAAGCCAATAGGAGCTCTTCATATGCCTAAGGACAATCACATTTGTGGTCAGCAAAAGGAAGGACATTTGTTAGTACCCTGCGCACATTGAACATCCTGTTTAGAAGTGCCACCTTGATCTTGACCATATCCACTAAAAATACTCTAAATAAAAAAAATACCACCTTGCCAATGATCATTCTTTTGTAAGCATTTCTATTGATTCCTTTACTTTCCCTGACCATTTTCTCCAGTTTCTAATCTGCTATGCAAACAACTGATGAAATTTGAAATTAAGACTTCCAAACCCCATGTGAGATGGATAAAGCGATCCCCAAACTCTCTTGTCTTAATAGAGAAACCACACCAGACATTAAGGCAATGCTGCTTCTTTTGAGATTCTGATGCGATTCAGTTCAACAGCTTTATGTATGAAACATTTAGAAACCAACATTGCACATAGTATGTAATTCAGAAGTGAAAGAATTAAGAGAGCTAAAATGGCCAAACCAAAGGATTAACATATCACAGCTAATGAAGTGCCACAAGAGAGTTAACAACCCCATATTGTATGAATAGTTATCTTATCCAGAGATAAGACATGTCCACAGCTAGAAAAATGATTCAGCACAGACTGAAGAAAATTGTTTCCTTAACCATCTGAAATTTCTCTAAGTACTCCTTAGCATGAGGATCCTTCAAAAGATCATAGCACAAAAGGTGTGCACTTGGGCAAACACAATCTCAAAAATCCATAGAATATGTTCAAAATGTATAAAGGTATTAAAGTATAAACATAGGCTCTCTTTAAAACTGATGTAGATTTGGGGTTTTCTAGGTCTTCATTTTTACCTGGAGAGGTTTTGGTTAGCTTTGGCAAATCAAACAGCTGCAGAGGTGGACAAAAAAGAATGACAAAATTATTCAATACAGAAGAAAATTTGAGTCTATTATGAGCAAGGTGTACTTCAAAAAAATTTAAGTTGTTTTTAAATATCAATTTTGTAAAAGCATCTAGGATATAGAATTACTGAGTATTTTACTCTTCTTGCATTCCATTGTGGGCAATACTACAGAAGTAGCAGAAAAGAGTCTACTGTGCTAGTATGTTAACAATTTTGACAGCATGAAGGTCCATGGGGAAAAAAACCAAACAAACCTAAATTTTTTTAAATGAAGCAACATGAAAAAAGGAAATATTTTATGCAGACTCAGTAATATCATATGTTTTGATCTTCATTGAACTAGTAAGACTGTCCCACAGGACATTAGTAGGGAAATTAGGCATGTTGTAAGGTACATTTGGATTATGTGGTCATCTATCCATCACTGTTTAGACACAATGTTAATTTCTCCACTGAATTCCGTAAAACTATCTGGACTGGTTACTTTCAAGAAAACATCATAGACACATGCACAATTTTGACTATTGTTTTTAGTTCTAACTGAAACGAAATTACAGATTGTTTTAACACCCATTCCTATTTTCTCAAGAGAAATATGGTTTATAAAGTTAAAAGTCCAAACTAAACATCTTGCTTCAAGACAAATGACTCAAAGAGCACTCATACCAAAACCATTAGCTGTTCAGCCTTCTGATAACTCTTTTTTTCCACCTTAACAAAATCTCTTCTAGAACAAACAGTGCTGCCGTTACTTCACCACTGTCAAGTAATAAAAGCAGTTCCAGACCTACATCTGACTTTATAATGCATGTCAAAAATAAATTTTTCTGGAAATTTAAACCTTGTGCACCCTAAAATGTTGGAGGGTGCAAGGGAGAGAATCAAGTAGATTCTTGCTACTTAATCAAGTAGCACTCTTGCTAGCAACCAGAGTGCTCCACGAGAACATTCCCAGACTTCTTCCTTTGCTTGGGCAGTCTCACAACATCAGCTCAGCACAGCTGAAGAGACCTAGCCTTTTTTGTGGGCACTTCTTCATCCCACACACTGCCAGCCAACATTCCCCTTCAGGGAAAACTGCCAGGACAACCAAAGCTGATGCAGCACACTAAAGAAATGCTTACATCCTCCCAGAGAACTGTAGCTATTTGCAGTCAAATTCCACAAAGCTCTATTTCAACTTTGTTATTTTTTCATCTCATGTTTTTCCTAGATATATAAAACACAATGGCGGAGAAAACAACTAACTCTCAAAGTAAAGTCTCTAGACATAAACATTCCCTATGCAAAGAGAGAATAACAAACTGTTTAGCATTAGTAAAGCAACTCTATTAATGCTCCTCTATTAATTGTATCAATTACTTTCATTATGCAGGAACATTTGTTCTACCTGATGCCTTGGAGTTCTTCATGATCTTTCCCAGTTTTACTTATAAGCTTTTGTCCTGAAGCTCCAGTACAACTACAAAACGTCACCCAGTACCTTATTCAATGCACACAAGTGATAATACCATCATAATTAAAATGACTGGGCTGTTCACTTCAGGGGCAAAGTGCAAAGTTAAAATTCACTCATTTTTTGAAAAACACCCAGAGATTATACTGTTTATAGTGCTCTCTGGATTGAGAGTTTAAGATATATCCAGAACACTAGAACACTCATTTCTGCAAGGAGGCTCATTGCCTGGTCATCACTGGAGAAAGGGTCTCACTGATACAGGTACATGAACATTCCCAGACCTAGTACACGAGAAAAGGCTTTGGTTTGTTCATAAACCTGTCAGCAGATTTTCCAGCAAACTCCAATTTTTGAGATTTTTCTTACAGAATAAAATTTTTCCTCCGAAAATGTTTTCTGTGCTGAAGCCTAGAAGTCAAAACCTGCAAACGTGTCCAATTTTCAGTACTACTGACTTCCGTAGGCATATTCACATACCTAAGAAATTTTAAGTTACTCCCACACACAAATGTCTACAGCAGCACTGAAATAGAGAAAGGGATCAAAATTGTTGTACAAAGATGTCTCTTCATCTACAAGTTTTAAAATAAGAAATCTTGCAAGCTTTTTAAAGTATTTTTAAATAGGAAATTTAAGAACTTCACCTAGTGAAACTAGCCACAGAAGTGCAATATTGTAGTTCTGTAGTAATACCAGGGATTTTTTGCTTTTAAAAGCAGACTCACTCTTAGAGGAAACACTCGGAATTCTCCCTGGTTTTGTTTCTTATTCAGGCGCTTCCTTTTGAATCAGGCAGGGGCAGATAATCCAAAAGGGGATCAAGGGATGGATGCAAGGATTTTTGTCTGAAAGGTATGGCTCCCCTTGCACTGCAGCACTGCCTCTCTGCTTCTCCAGACAGACAGTAAGTAGGGCCTTGCCTGCATGAGGCTTTGAAAGGTGTCAACCTTCCAGCTGCAATAAAATCAAATAACCCTTAGCCTTTCAGACCTGAAAGTTCTGGTGGTTCGCCTTTGGTTTGTGGGTTGTTTCTTTAAGCTGAATGACAGTTAGGTAGAAGTAATCAACACATTTGTCATGCATGTTTCAAGTAGTAACCCCAGGCTCAAGTGTCTGTGGTTTATCCAAAAGGATTTCAAGGCAAGCCACAAGTGTTTGTAGCTGGGAACAAACATTTGAAGAGTGTCCAGATGATCCTTTCAAATGTGTTGACAACCTTGAGAAAGTAGCATGTAACTACTCAGACTGCAGGTCTGGTGAGGACAAACGTGCATGGAGTTGTTATGGGAGAGAGATGCCAATAATTGCTTTGGCCTCTCTCTCTAAGGGACCACAGTCATGCAAGTGGCAAGACCCCAGGAGCTCCCAAAAGTACATGTAAACTTTTGATGGATGCTTCAAGCTGGTCACAGCCTTGACTTCACGTGCCAACTCATTCATCCATTAAACCACAGCTCTTTACAGATAGATCTATCATTGCCTATTATAAGGGGCAAACAGAGCTTGGATATTTGGGAAATGTGGAAAAACTGACAACAGAAGAACCTGGTAAAAGGGGGCAAAGCAAACATACAACTTAGTGGCCCCATGTGAGTTTAGCCATGGGTTGGCACAGCAGTGTTCCAGTGTCTGGAACACTGAGGAACTAAGAGACCTATCCAATATTTCTACTGTGTGCAGGCATTTTTACACATATAACAGGGAGTCAAATGAAACACACCAAAGATAACTGTTTATAAATGCAGCTCAAACAGGTATTATACAATGTATTTTCTGCCTAATTCCAAAAACTCATTTGTTTGAGATTTATCTTAGCTCATCATACTCATTATGAAATTATTTAAGAAACCACAAGAAAACCATCTCTGAATTCTGCCTTCACAGTTCTATCAATACAATGGAGAACACAGCAAATACAAGCATTTTAAGAGGCAAATAGATTTAACTGATGTAGTACAAGATAAGGCCAGATCCTTAGAATGAACAAACAGCTAACTTTTACCTTCAGCCAAGCTGTATACTCTGTCTTTCCCATGCCCAAAATGTCAATGCGACACACGTTCTGCAAGCCCTGTACTTTATTCAAAATAGCTCAGTTTGAGCTTACATTGTATCAGTAATAACTTTCAATTCTAAGTCAAGGCTGACTCCAGCCTCCAGCAAGGAATGGAAAGCTGCTTGTTACACATATCTAAATTTATTAAGTATTAAGCATATGTGCTTAGCTACACTCAGACACTTTTAGACTCCTTTAATCAACCTTCTCCTTCACAAATGTTCCCACTTGCATACAAAAAATTGTCACGTGCAGCATAGGTTAAGAAACAAAGATTATGCCTGAATAAAACTGTTTGGTTTTACACATTTTAATATTTAAGAGGAAAGGTACATAAAGTTATACTTTTACCTAGTCTGTATTTGACACCAATTATGCTTCAGATTGCATTCTTAAGGTCTTCCATTAATCAGTCCTATGACACATTACTGATAATGCTTGCACAAAGAGAGTAAGAATAATGTGTAAAAATTAAAAGGACCATTGGCAGAAAACAGTAAAAAAAAATTTCTATCTATTACTATTTTGTGGATGTGCATTTGGGGATGGATGTTTTGTCATTAATATTATTAAACAAATTTAGCTTTAACAAATACAGAGTTGGAGACTACCTTGACAGCAGTGCTGTTCCAGCGTCTGAAATAAATTACAGTGTAGCAACATAACCACAGAAGCCACATTCTTGAGGCCACGATTTCTTTTGCTCATATTTTTGTATAATAAATAATTACAACCTCTAATTCACATGTTCTCCACTTAGTCATAGCATATTTTTACCTTCACCCCAAAGTTCTCTCCCCAAATCCCAAAATGGTACACTTTAAATCCCAAACAAATTTTCTGCTCTGATCCACAGATTTAATTCATGATGTTTTAATCCACAGTCCCATACAAAAACACAGCTAGCCCACACTGCTTGGAAAAAATTGCCAATAGATCACTAGAAACTGAGAAGGAATGCACTTTAAATAATTATTCAAAACATAAAACAAGAGCTCAAGTGAAGTTTCCACATTAAAGGAAAAAGAAAAACTATATTACAAGGGAAATTCATTAAAATCAGCATAGTAACTTCTGATGTCACATGCTGTCAATATTCACAGTCGGGTCTCTCTGCTGCAACTGGCAGCTTTAGTAGAACTTAAATCAGCAAAAGGAATGCAATTCTCCATCCTCTAGGTGGGAGTGATGTGAGCAGCTGTTAGAGGAAAGCGGTAATCCTTCAGGCTTTCCTCATGTAAGGAAAAAGCCTTTCAATTAACTTTTAAAATTAAAAGCTGCAACATTATTTAATTAAAATAATGTGGCTATTTGGCTCCACTCCCACTATAGTTTGTAAAAAATCCTCTCCTTGAAGTAGTCAAAGGCCTTGCACAAGGAGAGGGCAGAAGCACTTAAAACACAGACAGAAACAAGCCCCACAGTCGGCAGGAGGATCCAATATTTTCAAAGTCTTTTGGGAGAGATGAAATTATTTTCAACTCATTAACTTGAAATTGGATCCCTGACTGACAATTTGGATGATTACTTGTGTCAGAAAGAGCCTTTTTCTGTTAATTGCAATTTTCACTGTTCAAGACAAAGTTTATCAAAACATTTGCAACCTCCAAAGACCAGATTTACAGATAAATAGCTCAATTTGTTTCAGAAACGGTGAAATAAAGTATATTTGCCTTTGGAAGTGGGGGAGAAGGGAGCAGACACCCAAAATCCAAGCCATCACAACAACTAGCAATACTGTCAAACTTAACAGTACCTCAAGTATTCAAACAAATGATTAACAAAATGAGTTTTCGTTTCCAGACAGAGCTTCACTAGTGAGAATCTCATCTGCATTTAGTCAAGTTAGTTTAAAAAATTCAGAATATTTACATGTACACAATTTTTTCTGTAACTCCTTAAATAACTAATCAAAAGGTAATATAATTTTAGACCATGCTAGCATGATGTTATCCTTTTTTAATGCCTGATCATGAGATGTGATGTAGGAAAACACAAGGTTATTGAAACATGTAAGCAGCAGACCCTCTCTAGCTACTCATCTTATACCCCTAACGATTCCTCAAAGTGAATCCTGCACATACAGTAGTTTTCAAAGTTTGTATAGCGGTCAAACCCGAAACATTTCAACAGCATATACTTAGTAAGTTCAAGCTTCAACATTCAACATAGAGTTTTGTTTAAATTTAAAAAAATAAAATTAAAAAGGGCACTGTCATCCTTCCCTGTTTGTCCTCTCCCTCAGAAAACTGTATTAATGCAAAGTCCCAAAATAGCCATTCTCAGGCACTAGAAAAGCCTGGGAATTGCTTACCTAAAGACCACTAAGCTTTACAGGGCAATGAGCATTTAAACCAGAAACTCTGAGTGGAAACCATGATGAAGCCTTAATTATAATATTTTTGTTAATAAAAATAGATTTGTTCTGGAGAAAAAAATTCCATTTCCCCTTCTGACATCGTTTTCCCATGAGATCTTGAGGAAGTTCTAAAGGCCAAACCACTCAGCAGGAACCAGCAATTCCGCATGTTCCGTTCTGGTACCCACCAGAGACTTCTTCAGACCGACTGTCAGGAGGGCCAGTTTGTTTTCCATTTGGGTTCATTTTGCACTATGAAAGCAATTAAAAAAAAAAAAAAGGAATTCTGAGGAGAGACATCCTAGCACAGAGAAATGTCACATTTGTGGCTATGTTTCACAGCGTGGATTTAAATGCCTCCATTTTCCACCTGTAAAATGGCCTTTGTGTTAAAAGACAATAGTAATGAGCTTGACCAAAAGCATGTGTGTAAAAAACTAAGAGAGTTATGATCTTTACTGCCATTCACTTATTTTTATAATTTTTTTTTCTTGGAAGCAGCTGTCGAATATTGTGACGAATCTATGGTGAATAATTCCACTAGTCAGTCAACCGAGGAAGGATACAAAAGCAAACCAGACAGTCTTGGTTTTTTCAGTCAGATTGATCAAATAAGTTGTTACTGTGTCAGGTTGCAAAAACCCCTGTCATATGTAGAAGGCTAAAGTCAGTTGAATTATTTCATTGCCAGGAGTTCAGTGCCCTTTTTATTTTTTTTTGAATCATTAGACTTTTAAACTTAGGATATTTTTATAAGTAGGCAATGACCAACTGCTACTGTCTTACAGCACAGATTATTTGTGTCAAAAAAGCTGCATGCTTGATTCAGACTCCTCCAAGATACTAAATAAAAACTTTTAAAATAATTATTATTATCTTATTCAAGGTTATCTCCTCATATAGTTACTAAAAACTAGCTAGGCTCAAATATTTAATAAATATAGATAGCAAAAACAAAATACAAGGAATCAAAACTGCCCAAATTCCTCAAATGTTATGTTATTTAAAAGCACTTAACATAAAAATGTCATTAAAAACACAGAAAGTGTTTTCCCTCTTCACTATTTACATGACTTACAGAATTCATAAATTGGTATAAATTTTATTTTAAGCGGCTGTAGCTGTGATTGTCTGGCTATTAGCTTTGCCTTTATTTTTCCTTTTTCAGCACACAGATACCAAAGCTTGTCACTAATCTGGTAGTCTGTACCCTTGGTGACTGAAAAGAAGCAACATTTTTCAAATACGACACATCTGTTATAAACTCTTGAGACTAAAGTTTAACTGTGAACAATAACCAACAGATTTTACATTTTACTTAAATTTCTTTGGCCTAACCAATACTCCAACAACAGAAACTATTCTATTCCAGGATTTCTATTTTCTTTACTATTAACCTTAGCAGTACACATTGCTACACACAACCCATAAAGCCCATAAAATAACAACATAGTCAGCAGGTTCATGAAAGCAGCTACGCCTATGTCAGTTTCAGTATGAAAACAACTTTCCCTGCTCTTTCCCTATCTTTTGCTCAAAAGTTGTAAGTAGTGAAAGTGTCACTGAGGCACAATTTACAACTGATCTTGCAATGAGCTGCCTATAAATGATCCAAGTATGGATTCAGAATTAATTTTGGCTCTCAGCCTGCCTATGGAGGGCTGTTCAATTTTGAGCAGTATGTAGTCTGTGGTCATCTGTAACTAATTTAATGATGTGATGCAATGCTGTGGGAGTGAATTGCGGCATCACACCTTCACTGAACTGTTTTCATGGAAATATCACTGAAGAGAGGCCGAAAACATGAAGGAAAATTAAAAAAACACACAGTCACACATAGGTGTTACTGTGCAATTATCAGCATAAACATATCCCACTTAAAGCATCATGGGATCTCTGAAGCCTCTTTCAAGACAGTTCTGGAGCACACTGACAAACCAAGCTGGGAATCCAGCTTGGTAGAGAAATGGTAGACAAGTTCTAGCTACAGAGAAAAAGCTGAGGCTCTGACTAGTAGATTTGTCCTCCTCTTGAACTGGCTCTGAATGAAGTGTGCTGATTTAGTTTGCACAGATGCACAGATCATTTAATCCTTAAAGCAGTTATTTGCGAAAAGGGGTTAAAATTCTCTCCAAAATATCACAAAAAGATGGATTAGCAAAGAACCAACACAAGGAAAAGAAAACAGAGGTATTTTCATACGTACATCTAGTATAGTAACTCTGGATAACCAAAGGAGACTAATTACAAATATTAATAGTTCCTTTGCTCCAGTTGTAGATTCAACAGCACTAAATGCAGTCCAAGTAAAACAAAAGCTTACAAAAACTATGTATTAATACTTGTTAGTAATGCTGAGCAAAACATTGTTTAACTGTGTCTATGTAGCATCAGTACTATTTTTTTGCTATAAACAACAGCAAAATGTACAACACTAAAATTTAAAGAACTTCTATAGATGCATCTGTTAGTAAAGAAAACACTGCCTCTAACCCTGCATCAGATTAGATATGCAGTAATGCCCCTGGCAGTGGCAAACTGCCACTGAGCACATAATTTGATGTGTAATCTTAGTGGCAACGTCTAGAAGAATTCATTCAGTTATCAGGGAATAACCAGAAAAACTAAAAACATATATGCAGGGCATCTATCTTCTACATCCCCCATCTATCCTCTACGTCTTATTTTAAAGTGGAGCAAGCTACACTCTTCTTGGTTCTGTTTGTCAATGTACAACAGATCATCCTTTCCTCTCACAGCTACGTGATGGCCACTATCCTTTCAGGAACATTAGGATAACTGTTACTGCAGCAGTAGTAGTGGAGTCATTACACTACTCATAGCAGTCAGATCGCTTCTGATAGCTCAACATAAAGGAAAATATAACCATAGCTGGAAAAAAAAAAAAAAAGAAACAGAAAAGATGAGCTTAAAAAAAACACAAACTTTTTTAAAACTGAAATTTCTGTCCTGCTTTTGTATCTGTATACACAGAAGGTGACCAAATGAAAATATTATGAAACCTCAGGCATAATATCTAAAGTATGGACATTTATTTTTCATCTAGCCTGCAAAATACCATCTTGTCTACATACTTTCCCATATCCATCTTTTTCTTCTCATACATTTGATATTGTTTCTGTAAGTTTATGAAAGATAGTATTATAAACTGAAACACCAGCAGCATTCACTTTTGACCAGAACAGTATCTGAAATCAATAAATTG
Organism: Corvus kubaryi; assembly: GCF_017639235.1. Taxonomy (NCBI): domain Eukaryota; kingdom Metazoa; phylum Chordata; class Aves; order Passeriformes; family Corvidae; genus Corvus; species Corvus kubaryi. The sequence goes on from NW_024581081.1 coordinate 3,270,580, forward strand.
GTAAAAAAGAATGTTGTGCAATCCGCTCAATTATTAAACATTTTGGATTAGATCAGTCTTAAAATAATAGGCTAGGGTGCTTATTTTCACAGCTGGCTTTGCCTTATATTTTATCATCTACCTCAGGAGTGCACTAAAATCCCCCAGGAGGCATCTTTATAAAGCATATAATGTTACTCTGGGAGCAAAACTTACAAAAGGAACAAAACTCCCTGGATTAGACAAATCTACAAAGAAAAAACTCAGTTGCTTCATCACTCTAATATGAAAAGTACCAATTAATTCTACTGCGCTACTCCTGAGCAACACACACTGAACAGTGAATTGTATTCAGAGGATTTACTTTACTGCCAATTTTTTCTGCCTTTAGCCAACAACCAAAAATGGAATAAGGAATTTAAAATTTCTTAGTCAACATTTAAAGCTGTTGCCATTGTCAAGCTGATGATGCTAATTTGTTTTATTATTACTAATCTGCCAGACCCCAGCTGTTGTCTTAGTCAAAACCTGAGTTTTCCAATAACTAGGAACTGCAGCTGCTCAGAATGGGTCACCAGGGATTTGCACCACCACAAACATTACTCATCTGGTCCTGCCCTGATCAGACTTCTTTGGCCAAAAGGCAGGGTCAGGCCTGCCTGAGATTTGAGACATACAAATTTAAAAGCTTTTTTTCTTTCCCCTATCTTCAGAAAAATAATATTTCTCATTCAACTTTTGAAAATTTGTCCACAATTCTCACCAAACATGGATCCAACATGACAAAGCCTACTTTTTCTGGACACTCTGCACCTTTTAAATAAAGACCATGAATTGAAATAAAGACCATGGCTTAAGACATTCACTAAACTACTGCTTCCATCTATCATCCTATCTGTGCCAAAAAAAAACTCAGAATCAAGAAAGCATTATTTATTTCAAATACCTTTATTTAAAACAGTTGAGAAACAATTTCTGCATGATGCATCTGCCAGCTGCTGCATGTAACAGGTGTAACCATAAACTTTAGAAAAGGCTGTATTTTGATGCGCAAACAGCCAAAGTGCTGCCTGATTTAAAAATCCCAAACTGGAATTATTTTTGTTTAGCAAATGTTGTCACATGAAGTACCTTCAACAGAGCCCCAGAAATTATGGGAAATTACTATTTAATGTTTAACATTTCACTGATGTATATTATTGATTTTACTCTCATATATTAGCTTCCGATGGGAATTCTTGCCAAAAAACCATTAACTTTCCATTCCTCCAACTCTTATTAACTGTTTCTGTTTGGATTACTGACATCACGCATCCCAATTTCTTCCTCTCGACAAGTTTCTCTCCAAAAACACAATCATGCTATGCTGCTCCCTGAGCTCTGCAGCTCTCTACTGCTTGTCCTTTCTCCTCCAGAACTTTTTTCTGGCTTTCCAGAATACCACTCCCTCTCCTTGCAGTTTCATACCATTTCTGCATTGTGCAGCACAGTGAACTCTCCTGCAAAGTAGAAGCACTTGTTCATGAGCAACTTGAGAAGCTTTTTCACACTCACTGAACACAGAAGTGTTTTAAACACTGAGATAGTACAAATAGGCACTTTCTCCACGGCTCTCAAGATAGGTGTACATGAATTGTACATAATACAGGCTAGAGACCACCCAACAACTGGAGCCAATTTCCTACAGAGGAGTGAGGAAGAGTTCCCACAGACGAAGGATACTGAGCACCGGTTAGAAGAGTGCAAGGAAAGTCCCACCAATGGACTGAGCCCTCTTTTCACCTTAGCCATTTCAATATTCAACAGCACACTTGCCTCTGATATTATGCTAGGCTACTATGCTCTCTTAGAGGCACAAGAGAAAGCAAGCCATGCAATGGCCAAACCAGATCCAACCACTTCAGTTAAAGATCTTATCAGCATTACAAGGGTTTCCACGTTCAAAAGCTGCATAACTACAAGCTTACAGTGTCCTTTGCACCTCCAAGGCTTTCAAGTTTGACAGAAGAAATAATAAATTATTCATTAATCTCCACACAAAAGTAGAGAACTGTCAGTGATGGAAGTGGCAGGTCTGTCAAGTGAGTAGGCAAAGCTCCCTCCTGTCTACAGGCAGGTGGAAGAAAAGGGGGCAAGGACAGAAATCTCTTTTGGAGTGAAAAAGTTTCAAGGCCATTTGCTAACTTTCTCTCTCTCTCTTTTTTTTTGAAGTGGAAAAACACGAAGAAGCAAACCTTGAAGAGCAAATTTTGAAATACACCTTTCACTGACCTTGTAGAAATTGAAAGAGAAAAATTTATAAATTCCAAAGCCATTGAATTTCTCCTGAAAACAGTAAGAACTGAACCCTCTTCAGGCAAAAAAAAGACCCCTGTCAGCCACAAATGAGTCAATGAGGCATTCTTAACAAAGGTTTCTCACTTTAAATCCCATAGGCACTACAAGCAATGCCAAAATTTTTAATCCTAGAAAAGCGGATAATTCATCCCATTCAGCTGACCAGCTCTACCCTTCTCCCCTCAAAAGGACCTAACACCTTGCTCTCCACACAGAGCTAGGTAACCTCTCTAGGAGAGACTAAGGTAATGAATGGAGTAACTCAGCAACAGCTCATTTCTCCTCACATGGAAGACTGACTTTTCCATCCAGTAAAGATCTTTCTGGCTCTTTCTGGGTTTGTTTGTTCCTTTTTAGTAGCATTTTTCCCTTTGCACCTCACTTGGCCCTGCTTTTGCATCTTCTGGCAGTTGTAAATATCTGTGAAAACCTGTCATTTGGTTGCCATGCTTATAGTTTGGGATGTGTTTACCAACTTTGCTGCTGATGGCTACCCACCACTGACACTCATCTTTGGCTTCCTCAAAGCTATCACAATCTGGAACTTTAAAAAAAAAAACCCTGTACCTCTTTACTAAATAGTATCTAAAGTGCTCTTTAAGTGCATTAGCAGCACTGCCAGAGGCAGTGGCATGGATACCCATGTTAACATCACACTAGCATGCGATTCATATAGAACTGGTTCAGAAGTTTGCTTCCAAAGTGATTCTCCCCATTTACCCCACTCATGGCACCTTGGTCCCCATGGCTGAACAGACTCAGAGCACATCCATAGAGGCTTCCCCATATGCTGAGCTACATGAGAAGATGCACTCCAGGAAGTCCAAGGGTATTATAATGCAAGAACTGAAGTAGATCCCCACTGAAATAAAATGCATAGGATCAGTGTTGAATCCTTAGCGCAAAACTCTTTTCCCCTACAAATCCACTTTGCACTCATCCTGTTTTCCATATCTCCTTCCCTGCAACACATTTCCATTCCACTGCCCCATTTCTGTGGTCATCACTACATAGCATCATGAAAAGGCTTAAGACTCCCAGGCACTTCATTCCATTAGCTGTGTGCACTCTGGTTCTCCTTCTTCATCAATACATTGGTAAATTTTGTGTATCACCAATAGCTTTTGCCTCAAAGAGCATTTTGCCACTAACACAAAATGCACTGAAACAACAGCGTGAATGGTGAACGTAAACAGGATTGCAAACAGACTTACCTCTCAAGCTAACAGAATTCCAGTTCATTTGCTCACGTGCTATAGAAGTCCTCAGAGAGTCACACGCTGGACACCCCTCTCAGTACACTGGGTCACACACCAGGGGAGGATAAGTGCGTTTTTGACTAGTTATACTGCATCACAATCCACACTGTACCACAGGAAGTCAGTCAGTCTGCTGACCTGCAGTTTACCACAGTACCTTCCCAGGCAGGAAGGCAGTGACTACATTGTGCCTGCAACTTGAGATCAAGGATTCAAATGTCACAGCATGGGAGTGTAAAGCAGAGATGAGAAGAATGAACTTTGTGTTCACCCCATTAGACTTATGCCAGTCTGGAAACATCCTGTGCAAGTCAGAGCCACTGCAGGAGTCTAGAGGAGAAAACATCCAGACTCCACAGAGTTCACACCTTCAGTCCTGACTGGCCAGATCAGCAGCCTCTCTGGTTTTTTCCCATAACTTCTGGGCTTATGAGACAATTTCAACTATAACCAACACAGGACAAGAGTTATCCAAAAATAACTAAATTTCTGAAAGTTTCTTGACCACTGGCAACTGGATAAACTGGCATGCCCATGGTTAAAAGAGCTTCAGATTTTCTCTTGCGTGCCCAGGATTTAATCAATCAGCACACTGGCAGCCAGTCAACCCACACCATCAGTCACGTCACATCTTCTCCACATGGCTGCTGAGGCCCATGGGAGAAAAAGTATTTGGGGACACAGGCCAAAAACATTACTGTAGGGAAGAGGTACCTCTAGAGATACTAAGTTCAGAACATGTAATCCATGAGAAACAACACTAGTTTTGTATGATTTCCAAAAGAAATGAACAAATTTGATAATGAAAATATATATGCAAATGTGCACATGTATGTGAGAAAATATTTAAAGTTCTGTCCATTTGCAACAAAAATATTAATCTCTTTCAGGGGGTTAACACATCTGAGATCACTCCAGAACAGCCCGGTAGAAAAGAGTATATCTGTGCCTGCACTGAGAAAATGGCTGCAACACTGGCTAAATCCTTACAGCATATAAAGGCATTATCGAGGGGGCCCAGGCACCAGACAAAACCAGAGAGGAAAAAAGCTTTATCAGACCCACCACTCAGTGTCACGAGGCTAATTAATCACTTGTTGTCTCATTCAGGATCCAACCAACCCTAACTTTGCCCAGCCTGAGGCCAGCTCAACAGATACTGTGATCTGACACAAATCAGTATCTCTGGAGCAACACTTCCTCTTCTCTCTACTATTCACTTCTCTCCCCACAGAGTCTTCTCTGTAGTTCCTAGGCACATCAACACATTCTCTCCTTGGGGAAATGTTTTGCCTTGCCTTCCCTTGAGCTAGCAAGCAGAAGATCTCAGAAACATCAGCACCAAGTCTTTCAGCAGCCATGTTGGCACATGCTAGCTTGAAGTATTTCTCAGACTGCCCTAAAACATCAAAGAACAAGGTCTCAGTGGTCCAACTGCTGTCTAGCTTTTTTCTTATTGATATTTGTCCTCACAGAGCTTGAACACAAGCAAGCATCACATGTAATTATTTCTACTATAATTACTGTGAAATCATTAGACTATTTATCAAAGTAAAAAAATAATAAAAAAATAAAATCCACGGTTAATAAATTTTCTAAAATGGATAACTGGGTAACAGTGTCTGTCTTTATAGTTAAGACTGCACAACACTATTCTTTAAAATTACCACTTCATGAGTCAACAATTTTAAATAAAAGTTTTCTGTGACTCACCTTAATTCAGTGTAATTTATATTGAACACAAAACCAGCAGAGAAGTCTTTCAGGAAACAGCAGCAAAAAATTTACAGATTTACCCAAATTCAGTAAATTCTAGTCATTTGCACATTTGTCTAATTAGTTCTAGTGTCTCGTGAAGTTAAAAACAAGAACAGGGTTCATAGCATAAATGAGAGTGACACACAGCTATGCACAAAGACTTCCCCAAATATGGCTAAACAGTAACCAATGGATATTCTTAATTGACTATGCTCAGAACTCCAACACTTGTCCCAAAACCTTCATGTTCCGCCTGCATTAAATATGTTCCCAAGGTGTGGTTAGTCTCAGGAAAAACATTCAGTTCCACAGAAATAACAGTAAAATTGGTAGCTCTCCGTTTTATAAGCATGTTGTTTAGCCTCAAAGGGTGGTAGAACAAGTTCTTTTTGAAATCCTCACTTTATAATGTTCTGCTCAGCTTCCCCTCACTTTTGCTTGGGTTGAAGCTTCACTTCACAACCTTTATTAACAAACAATGACACATGCTGCTAATTTAAGAGGCTCCATTTTACAAGCTGGATAGCTGATTATTTTTTACAATGGGAATATGATTAAATTTTGCTAGTTCATCTTTTTTATTATTTTTAAGGGAAATTTAAGAAAAAAAGCCACTGTCTTTTGTCACCATTTCTCACTTGTGAAATACCAGAGTTCAAAAGTTAGAGTGAACTGAGTCAGTCTCATTATTCAAGACTGTCCTGTGCCAATGTGGTATCATATCATTATTGGCAACATGAAAACAGACTACGTGATCCTAAGGGCTGTCTTAGCAGGCCCAAAAAGTACACATTTCATGTGGAAAGAAACAGCAGTGAACACTTACTAATCTCTATGGATGTGTGACCTCAACGCCTGCCACACAACAATTAAAACAATGCAAGAGATGTATTAAGTCGTCCTTTCTTTTTAACTGCATTTAAAGAAAACAAAATTAAGATTTCTGCTTGACAAATCATTCAAGTGTTATAACCGTGTATTGTATCATCTTTTTAAATTATTTTCTTTAAATGTATAATTGATGTTAGATAGATAACTGTTAAAAACAGCAGTCCTCCTTCTATCTGATAAGTTTATAGCTGTATAATTCCAAATTTTTACTGGAAGAAACACCATCATAGCATGCTATCCCAGGTGGAGCTTTCGGATCTTGTCAGAAGAGCAGGAAACTGAGCTTTACACTCTTCCAGAATTAGAAAGCACACAAAGTATATAAATCACCAAAATACACAAAGCATCAAGACTACATTACAAGTTAAATATCAGTATCCTGTAATGATTTATGTATGCATTTATTCTGGTAACATTCTTGCAAACTCTTTACAATAATCAAATCATCATGTGCAAAACACACAAGACCTGAAGTCAGACTGAAATAAGTATCTATCATCTTCAGGTAACCTAACCTCTCTCCTGCCCCCTTCCCAACACCCCAGCCCCCTCAGTTAAAATCAGTTTTATGGGGGTAGAGGCTTAAATAACAACCTAACATTTCAGTGGCTATTTCTTTTATAATAGCTCACAGAGAAAGAAAAACACACATTTTGTGCTTACATTTATTTTCATGAAAATGGTCAAGTGCAGCCTAGCAGCTCTATCTTCTGCAGTCGACAGCAAGAATTGTGTTGCCTCAGGAATGGCTTAAGAATAATGAATAATACATGAGCTCTAGAGAAATGTACATTAAATAAGATCAAACAAACATATTCTACATGTTGCTGTGTACAAAGTAAAACACTGACAAACCTGGATGACAAATTAAGGAACATGTGCCCAGCCAGCCTCCTTCATCTCTACCAATTGTTTCAACAGTTTACATTCTATTTAGTCCTTATCATAACTTTTCAGGAATAAAAGAAAAGAAAAGACAACCACAACAATTGTAGCAATTACTAAAACTGGCAGCACCACTCTCAGATTCTTACACTGATGGTTTTTCCAAAACACAAAATCCACACCTTGGAGGCAGGATTCAATACATGTCTACAGTGCATGAATCTTAGGTGTGACTAGAAAGATAACAGAAACAGGTGGGTTAATAGCTCAATTCATCTCAAGAGGGCATGTGAAGTCAGTCACAAACTCTGTCTGGTTTATGTCTGTTATGTGCACATGTATGGTTCATGTGCAGTGTTGCATCACATTTGTTGCTTCACACGAGCACAGTCATGAATTCCACTCTGTTATTTTTCCAGCTAACAGCCCAGAACCTTGTACAACAAACCACATCCATGACAATTCCATATCTGTATTTTTAACATGCTTTCAATGTATGCTAACAGCCAAGACGGCACTCTAGTTAAAAAGTACCAAGATAGTACCATTGTAAGCAACACTGTACAAAAGATCAATTAATAAAATTACTTTATCTGTGCTTAAAACATTGCTGCCAGTGTCCTCTATATGAGCTACATGGCACTATGAAATTTCAAAAATTCCTATCTAGTTAGCTTATATTGTTGGAATCAAAGGCAGCCTTGGATAACTTTGCTGACACCAGTACAAGTGCAGCTTTTATCACATAAGTGTTTGCACAGTTTACTTCCTAAAGTGACTTCACATCAGAATCCCTAAATACCAAAACCAATTAATAAACCACTAATGTTGCTACAGCAGAATTGCTTGGCTTAAAAGAACAAAACAACAAAACCCACAACACACACACACTTACTTCCTAGTGTTACCAAACACAATACAAATGTCAGTGTACACGATACTCCCTGAATTACAGCAACCAAAAGGGAGGTAACACCACACTTTAATATGTCAGTGCAGTGCTAGTGCTAGAGATGATTATAGTGTTAGTATTGAAATACATAAAATTGCAAGACAGAATAGCAACCGGTTTTCACTCAATAAAACACTTGCAAATAACTGTGACTGTGGCCACATAAAGCATCAGCATTAGGAGAACGTGCTGCACCTGCTGAACGTAAAACCACTGATTTACTAAGAAAGGGAAAAGAAAAACAGTATTTAGGAATAAGTCAATTACAACACATTAATATTTTTATTATTATTATTTTGTCTTATTTGGCATTCCAACAAATGTAACAAAAAGGCTCCTCATCAAAACACAAATTATTAAATCCCAAGCAAGCACCATCTTATGAACATCTATCTCTCCATGTCATGCAGAGATGTAAGAATGGTCCCATTGTATCAGACCTGGGAGTAGCCACCAAAGCATTCATCCTAGCTCCTGAGAGTCAGGGAAACCTTCACTACAAAATTCAGTGAGAGAAAGGTTCAGCTCGTCCTTATTGTAATACTGGTTTTGTGCTTTGCTGAAACACACACTTTCTCCACAGCAAATATAAATTCTTGTTAGAGTTAACAAATGTTACATGGATCAATAGCATAAGATATCAAAACATACTGGTCTTAGCACAAACAGAAACCTAACTAAACTGGTATCAGCATAGACTCCAACAGAGGGTGCATTGTCCAGTTTCCTTTATTTTTGCAAATGTGGATGTTTTTATGGCCTGCCAGTGACAATGTGCACTGCTAAACAGGAAGTTTGAAGCTCAAAAATGGCCATTTGTTTTTCTGCACCACAGTCACTCTCTTCCAGCAGTCATTTAAGAGCCAGACAAGCTTTGAATGATTCTCATTTAGCTTACGTAGCCAGAAACAACACTAAAAAACAAAGATGAGAGAAAGCAAAGTGAATCACGAAGGACAGTCTGAAGATAACAGAAGAGATCTATTCACAATTAAAATATACCACTGGAATGACACAATATGTGAGAAGTACAGAATCGGAATCATACAGTTCACACAGTATATGTCCTTTAGTTCTTTCTGACTAAGGCTATTTTAACAAGGTTAGATAATCAGAAAAGGGGGCATAAATTTGTCCATTATCCATTATGAGTCTAGGAAAATATGTACTTGGCTAGATACATGAGAACAAAGGAGAAAAAAGCCAATTTTCACAAATTTTGTTTAAAAATTCATATTATATGGTTTAAATTAGGACTCTTTTGTCAGATTCAGTATTAATATAAATACAAAAAGAACCCAAAACAAAGGGTTAGTCTACAAAGTGAGCTATAAAACAGAAGAGTGGCACACTGTTATTTAAGTGTGGGAAAGAATGCAGTGTTCCTCTCATCATTTGTGTTTTGTAAGTAGATTGGACTTTTTTATAACCACACTTACTCGCACTTTCCATAACTAAATCCGACACAGTGCATAATTCTGTTCCTTGGCAGAATAAAAATTCTGATTTTCTTTGCAAGTCAGACCAGTTCAGCAGAATCAAATTTATAGCATGAATAAATCACCAAAACCCAAGATAACATCTCAAAACAGTGCAATATATAAGCCTTAGCTATGTTTTACAAACACATTAATCATGAACAGATTGAATAGGCCCACAGTAAAACAAACTGTTCATCTGCATCCATCTGAGTTCCTTTCAATGGGTCACAAAATATTCTTACATCAATATTCTACAGTACCTCCACCATGTTTTGCTAAAGCTGTTCAGCGGACCCTGGTCTTCAAAGTAATTTTTCAGACACTTGGATGCATGCAAAACATCACTCAGTGCATGACATACACCCTGGGTCCCCCATTCTCCTACCACCACAACCACTGTAAAGGATTCCCGAGGTACTGCTGAATTTCCAAAGCAGAATGAGATACAAATCAGGGCTGTGCCTACATTAGCACAGCCTGCCCAGGAGTCAATTTCCAGACCAAAATAGGTGATTACAGCATTCACACTTTTAATGTTTAGGTTAGTTTTATTTCAAACTCTATCTATTCTGGTCCTATACACCAAAGAAAATGCTGTAGTGCACATCCCAGGTTTTTTTAGTCTGGAAATAATCCAGTTAATGGATGGATGCTCTGTTGGACCATTTTCTGATGTGATCCAAGATCAAATGACAACAACTAGGACTAGTCACCTCAAAAGCACATTTCTGACCTGAACATACTAATGTGGACATGGTCCCAGCCACAGTACTTCCGTTAGTGTCAAATTTTTATGTCAGCCATGGAAGAACAATCCAGCAGATAGAAACTTCAGCAATGGGCAATCTAGTACCCCATCACCATAAATCCATTCTACCACCAGGTAGAATGGAGCCTCTAATAGGAGAAAATTGTCAGTGGTTCTTCATAACCTGACCAAATAAATCTTCCCCAGATCCCTGCCCTTCTCTCCACTTGATCATACACTTCCTTAGACCGAGGCTGAAACCACTTCCTCAATGACCCAAGTCTTACCCTTTCTCACTCAGCCCACCGCCTGAAATGCTCTTCCTGAGCAACCTCCCTATGACTTTGTTCCTTTTCTCCTTAAACTAACTGTGAGTAAACATTCAGAGTAATCTCCCATGCAGGAAATCTGCACCTTCATCTAACTCTCATTCTTTCAAGCCAAGATTGAGTCTCCACAAGACCTGCACACAGAGCCACGAAGTGCAGCAACGATGCCAAAAAAACAGATGAACAAGAGGAGGAGTCAGCCTGTAGCAACCTGGAAAGGAAAAAGTTCTCAAGCTATCTGAATAATGAAAAACTCTGTACAAGTTCAACAGCCAGGGAATAGAATACACTTCAGTTGGAGATCATCAGAAAGAAGACAGCCAAAAAGCAATCTTACAATATACAAGGGAAGAAGAATTACAGACTGTAAAATTGTTCAGGACAGAATAAAAATGGATCTTGTAAAGTACTGCATGCAATTCAGAAACATGAGAAAAAGAGAGAATATATATATGTGTAGGACGGATGCAGATAATTAATACAGTTATTATTTTATCAGAAAAAATGCAAAATCTTATTATGCTATCCTTCAAAATGTTCTCACTAACATGTCACAGAATCTTACATTTCACGCTAAAAAAAAAACAATGCTTTTCATTGCAAAGCTCAGGCTAGAGGTGGAATGCAGAAAAACTACTGCTCAGTAATGGTTAATATACCATTTAATTGACCTAACTGATGCAAGCTAAGTATTAGTGCAGTTTCAGACGAAAAGCATAAAAATTAGTGAAATGCAAAAACAAAATGAATTTACACCTTATTTTTTCTTCATGTATGTTTTCATATTTATTCTCCTTGAAAAAATAAACTATTATTGTAAACTTCATGTCTAACAAAATTGTTTAAAGAATGAGTGAAGAAAATTATTTCATTTTATCTGGCTCAGTCCCTTTCTGCTAGCTGAACCTAACCTAACCCCAACCTTTCACCTAGTGAAGAAGTGGTCCAGTGTTTGCTATGGATCCAGACTGGGATCTTGGTTTTGGTAGGGGATTAGGTACTTCTGAAAACAGGTGGTAGTAATAAGAAACTACTTTGCAGCACTGTCTGTTGGTTTCAGCAAAAACAGTAAAAACAGGAAAAGGCTTAAACTAGCCCAATTTAATAAGAAATAAAAGAAAATGTAATAGTTTTCACAGCTGAAAATCTGTGCAAAGGTTCTAAGCTTTGTAAGAGGAAAGCTCTGTAAGATGATCAGGAAACTGAAGCACTCACTGCTAAGTTTAAAAGGCAAACAGAAGCACTTTTTTTTTCCTCCACAAATTAAAAAAAAAAAAAAAATCACAAAATACAAATTAAAAATCATTCTTTTTGAATAAGCATATTAAAAAGTGAAGTACTTTCCCCACAGCATGGAAAAAGGTTAAAAATTTAAGCCAGTGAGTTTGACCCACATCAATCTCCTGTTGATTGAAGAGTGTTAAGTTACAGAATCACACATATTTACAGACATATTATGGAAACTGCATTACATTATTTGATGTCTTACCCAGTAACACAGACACTGTTTCTTGATAACACTTAACACGCTCTAGTCTCAAAGACAGGATGATTGTTGCTGTCTTGCCCTATTCCATTCCCTCCTCCCTCATATTGAAACCATAATACTTTCAGTAGCCAAAGACATTTTTATAACCTTTTTTGACCTAATCCCTAAGACCATAAAAAATATTTAAGGGCATTTCCCTACTGTCAAAAAGAGAATTATTCCATTTCAAGTATCTGTCAAATCTAAGAAATCTACTGTACAATATTTTATTTCTGTGTAAGAAGGTCAGCTGAAATTTTCAGTAATGTTAAAAGCAAATCAGCTGCTCTTTTCCCACCACCCTTTAAAAAAAGTCTTGCCTTCTTTCTGTTATATAACTTCCCCTTCCAAGTACAACAGGTAGGAGAAAGAAAACCTGTTCTGAACTATAATGTGCCAAAATGTAATCATCTTCAAGACTGTCAACAACTCTAAAAGAATCTCCAGATCAATGTAACAATTTTAGGGAAGATTTTTGCTATCCTGTAATCTGTGGGATCTCCTTTAGGTCAGAAGTATCCCAAACAGGGGGCCTGTGGTCTTGAAAATACAATCATTGGGACAAGTCTTAAACAAAGTCCCTTACTAGAAATCTAGGACTCTTTCTATTCTTTAGAAATCAATGTCTCTTCAACTACACCTGGAAAAAAGATATTGCACATAAAATATTGTAACCAGTTGAAACTATATTAGTAGATAAAACAGAACCCTTCAACCATGAGTTTGAAGTATTCCTCCCCCACCCGCTTCCTGTCCTCAAATCTGTCACATGGCGAAATGCAGAGATAATCACTGCTTCCACACACAGTCTGTATTTCACAACAAAAACAGAGGGGACCCCTATAAACCCCCAGCATTTTGAGTGAGTAGAAAATAACACCACAATTCTGAAGTCAACTCAAGAATTGTTCAGCTATTCTTGGATCTCCTAAGTGATAATGATCATCTTGATTCTCCAAATCGAGGGATACTCTTAAAGTTCTTCATACAATGATAAACAAATGTACAACCGAGCCACAGATGGTGAGACTCAAATAATCTTTCTTGTATTTAACTTCACCTCAAATGTCTTCTTAGTCTCTAATCCAAAACTAAATAAAAAGGCAGTGAAAGTCTGCAAGTCATCTACACCAACATCACCATTAGTCCTTCTCAATGCAAAGGCTGCCAAACAACTGGGGTAAGCTTAACATGTAGAGCTGCCACGCTCTAAAACACTTCCAGGACACAAACCTGAGCCAGTGCTGATTCAAAGTGCTTTGAAGCAAACTATCTTCCATTATTCTAAGCTAGATCTCTGCTTATAAAACCTTTGTTTCCCAAAATCCTGTAACATTCTATTCTTTCCTGAAAGACGACTGTTTTCACTCAGCCCGGCAAAAGATTTGTCCATATATGGACAACCCTGAAGACAACAAATGGCTCTTTTCCCAGTCTATTATCAAGCCAGGAAATTAGACTGCCTGAGGTACTCTGCCTTACTTACTCAGTTCAGAGCCGAGAGGAAACATTCTTGAGTTCGTTAATCATCCATTTTCACACGAAGGTGAACTGGATGCTTTTCCTTTACAGCTTTAGCAGCAATCGCCACCATCAATTACATGGAAGATTAAAGTCCTCACACAGCCATGGGAGATAACGGAGCGCTAACGATGGCGGTGAAAGTTACAGGGCAGACAGCTGTGTCCCCGAGGGCTTGGCGGGGGGAAGAAGAAAAGTAATATAAGAATTTAAAATAAAATAAATATCACACATCAATAAATTCTGCAACACTGAAAAAGTGGAAACAGGAAAAAAGCAAAAGCCCTGTGTTTTTAGTAAAGTCTCAGCTATTTTCTTGCCCTTCTTCATATTTAAATGCAGTTCTACATAAACCTACAGCCTGAAGAACACTATGGATATGAAACACTTTACTCTCTGATACTCAGGGGCCTGTAAAGTTCTTTTACCTTTCCATGCACAACTTGTAGTTGAACTCACTGTTTTTAGTAAGGAAAAAAAACATACATGAGAGGAATCTATAGTCTGAATAGATCTGAAAAATAGGTTCAAGGTTCAAAGAACTTAAGACTTTCTAAATGGCCAAGAAATTTCATCCTCCTTTCACACTGGAAACCCTGCAAAGAAACCCCTCTCATGGAGTCAGCTCAGCTACCTAAAAACTTAGTGGCAAGCCAGTCTTTGCTTTTTTAAGCTGCAACAAAGGAAATTATTGAGGAAGCATTAAAACCCAAGTGCACCATAAAATGCATCTACCAGAAAACTAGCTGCTATTTGCAATAAAGAACGTGCCTTATTTAAATGGTAACAAATCACCACAGTCCCTGTGCCCTATTAAGATATAAAGAATGTATCATAAGAAATATGACCAAAAGCTGGTATTTGAGCTCCTCAGAAGCTAGCATATTTCTTTCAGAAACTTGAGTAGGTGGGTCTGTATTTTCTGAATGGAAAAATACGAACCAATATGTCATAATCTATTTAAGTTTTGTTGGTATTTTTTAAATCTTCTGCCAGAAAATTCCTTATTGCCCCTTCCATTTCTTGGTGTCCCAATTGTCTTCTCAGCTATGTTTATTTTCTGATTGGCAAGGAAACTACAAAATTCTATCTCAAGGTTTTTTTATATGCTTTCTTGTTCTCTTCCGTTTTCCTCCTATGAAGACATCCTACGCACGTTAATCTTTCAAAGTATGTTTCACAATCGAATCAAGATGCTCTTTATGCTGCCAGCATTAGTCAAGGCAACAAACAGCTAAAAAATGGCTACTTAAAGCAGTCACAGAAATGTAACTGCTAGATATCCACCCCTAATACTTCTCAAAAAGATTATGGGTATCTATAAAACTACCAGTCTCACTCGTTTGACAGATGCTCTCCCTTGGTAAAGCTGTCAGCATGGGGGCAGGTGTTTGGTCTTTCTGAGGAAAGTATCTTCTGAAATGAAGCTGTTATGGGATAATAAATAACCCAAAAAAAACCCTCTTCCTGACGATACTGCATCTACTGAAAGGCTGTGGTAGGAATCAATTAACAATGACAAATTTTGGAAGGAGGAAAGACCACTGAAAGCACTCTCACCCTTTCAGCAGGTAGCCCCAACAGGGGAGGCACCAGGAATGGCACCTCTGTATTTTAGGAAGATATGAACAGATGAGTTTACGTTGTTAAAAACACTGCTACGAGCACTTGGTAGTACTCTATTTCCTTCCCTGGCTTCCCACCTTCTACATGTATATTACATGGGAATTTCACTAATGTATTGTACCTTTGTCAAGAAAAATATATTCACCATAAATCTAAATCTAAACCATGCATAACTTAAAATCATCAAGGGAGGGAAGCAGGTGACTTAAGTGAAACTGCAACAATTCTAGCAGTTTGCCATTTAACAACAGCATCTAAAAGCATTATTTCCCTTCCTCCTTTAGTCCATTAAATCAGTCAAATGAAGGGTTATTTCACCCCTCCAGCACAGCAGTCCACTTTAAAATGCCATAGCACTGAAAAACAACTACTGTCTACATGCAATTATGTGAATACCGAAATAAAAGCTGTAGAATGGCAAGCTAGTTTACATTTATAGTTCGGACTCCAGTCTCTCCACCATTACCAACAGCACGGTTTCCTCACCACAGCCTCAGAAACAGCAACTACCATTTATTTTCATAAAGCCTGCTGCTTTTCAAATATGTCACAAGCCCATCTGTTAAGCCAAAGAAAGGGATGTCTCTAAAACATTAAAAAAAATGTCTGGAAAATTAAGCTGATTTCAAGCCAAAGGTAGCAAGTGCCTGTGTATGAAGTATTGCTGTGAGCTCAGTTAAAAGGGTAAAGGAACTTTAAATATGCTGTAAACCAGATATTAATCTCCGAAACACAGAAACTTCTTGCTTTCCACTTCCAATAGAGAAAAAATTGGTTAAATATAATAAACTAAAACATAATTGGATGTCAAATATCCTTGTTCAGGCAGTTCCACTGTGCTCTTCAAAACCTGGAATTAAGTTAATTGAATTAATTATTCTTGTCCAAATCACTATCCCAGCAGCTTTTAAGTGTGTTTGTTAAGGAGCTTTGATGGTCTGCTTTCACAACTGCCCCAAAAAAAAAAATTTATGTTGACAGATTTTCAGCCCTGAACATTGCACAACTGGCTGGAGGACAAAGCAGGGAGTTGCCTGTCTGCAGCATCCGATCAGGAGAACCATCTCTTTGCTCTAAAATTCCAGCTGCTACAGGATCAGCATTATCCTTACCAATTCACTTTTAATACTTGCCACAAACACGGTGGGAATGAAAAGTCTGTTTCAAGTCCAAAATGCAAGTTACGATTCAGAAATACACCTCTAGTGTATTTCACAGCTGGTGTCCCTTAGTAGAATAGCTATTTAATGTTCTGTTTTCTTAAAAAGCTCCACAAAAATATCACAATCCTTTCATAAGCAAAACACAAGCTGCCATCCCCACTCCCATCTTCAGACCTGCAGAGAAAAAGACCCTATTTTTTCATTACAGGGGAGTTAGTGGAGGAAAGCTGCTTTTCATTTTATGTAGGACATACATATAAGGAGAAATCAGCAGCAAAGCTGTATAGAAGTTTCATTAGAAAAATACATCACGGCTTGCAATTCCCTCCTTTCCCTTGTTTTCCATTTTTTTATAAACACAAAATGCAGGTCATGCCCTTGAGCTTCTGCCAATGTATGATTTTACAGAAAGGCCATGTGAATAACTGAGTGGTTCAATATGAAGTAAATGACCAAAGGAACAAAATAAGAGGATGATAATTGTTTCAGATGAGATTTCTCTTCAGTAGGAACTGAGTGCACCAACATCTGCAAAAGGAAAACTTCCACCAGTTTAACATACCTTACTCATTAGTTCAGACCATTTGAGAGCGTCCTTCCAAGTTAATTTTCCTGAAATCTGTAGCTAACCCAATCTTTATTTAATTCACAAATGAGTTTAGAGACACGTCATTCCACTTAAAATAATAAAGGTCTATTTGGGGGGGAAAAAAAAATCTACGTACAGGTTTCAACTGTGGATCCACCTCTTGTTTAGAGAGTTTTACTGGGATTTGAGCTGCAAATTCATCTTTGGCCTGGAGAAAGGAACAGTCACAAAGCGACCATAAACAGAATAAGTATCTCCCAGCTGTTACAAAAACATACTTTGCTTTACTTTACAAAATAATTTTATCCTACTGTTTTTAAACCATTTGCAGAAGTTTCCTTCAGCAAGATTTATGCAGAGTTAAGCAAATAAAAAAAACAACCATTGAGTTTTCTGTGCTACAGTATACAGAAAGAACAACTGTCTGTCTAGCTGCCGTTCCCTTCCTGTCAAAGCAGACATGAGGCTCAGCCCATGGCTTTCAAGCTTCCTTGAGACCATGGGCTAGAATTGGGAATTACCCCTAACACAACTCCATAACATAATTACTATTATTTTTAGTAATACAGAGCCATCAGAGTACCATTAGGACCAAGACAGAAGGGAACCTTTGCAAGTAGTCATTTTTGCTTCCACATGTGCATGCATAAGCAATTGACAGAGTGCCTAAAAAGTTCCACAGAACTTTTCACAACAATATCACACAGGTCTGGCTGAAGTCCAAAAACATCTTGGTCGTCAAAGTGTCTGTACACAGGAGGGACTTTTTTGCTTTATATATATATTTTTTTTTTTTTTTTATTGGCTGTATGCTTTCCCAGCTCCTATACCACCATTGCCTTAAATACAGCAAAAATCAGCTAAAATTACTAAACATCAAACCTCTCCTCTAATCTCCACCAAAACCAAGGCTGTACAAGAATCAATAAGGGAATGCTTTTTCCTTTGGAGCATTTTTGAAGATTTTTCTGGCTACAAAGTTGATACATATAGTTATTCACTCTACAAGTTACCACTAAGGTAAATATCTTAAATGTGTGCTGTTTTCTAACCGTGACCAGAAAAAAAACATTTGGGCACCCCAAGCATTCAAACCTACCACTTATACATCATGGAGCTTCCACATACTGCCGTAACTTTTTCTGAAGTCAAGCAGAGGAAGCCGTGTCAAAAAATTAGCAAGTCATGTCACTGTGTTCCACGGGTCAAAATATGATATTCGATAGTAGACACTGAATACTCTCAAGTGAGAAAATATATTTCCACTTCAGATTAAATTAGGTTTTAGGCAAAATAGATAAAATAACAAATCAGAAAGTGATTTTGCTTAAACATACACAGTTTCAGCTGGCAGGAACAGTGATACTGTTTCAACTTAATGCATTCTAGTTTTCAAGACAGACTGAGAAGAAAGAATGCATCTTCATCAGAAAATATATTCCTGACAGGAGTAATACACACTAGATAGATCTTGACAGGAGTAACACGCATTAGATAAATATTTAGTCTATTTGAAAAATTTATCTATCAAGTCCATCCAGCTTTATGCATCTAGCCCCTCTTGCCATATCAATTATGTTGATCCCCTGTTTTAGCACAGTCTGCAGAAAAAGCTTTGTTGAAATACGATTTCGTTACACCATATTTCAAAATATTTTGTTTAAATACTCATCGTGAATAAAAACTTTCAATACTTCCTTGAGGGGCCAATGTCAGGAATCGGATTAATAAAGCATGAACTATCCATTACAACAGAAAGATCAAATTATAGGAGTAAATATGATAAATAAATAGTGGTGTTTCATCTCCAGCTGGGCTTAAAACCACGACACATGGTAACAGAAATCAATGACAAATCTCGCATTAAACGAAGCAGAGCTGAGATTTTTGTTCTGTTTCCAGGAAACACAAATGCATTACATCAGTTGAGATGCACTTCCCATCACGATGACTCGTTTGCAGAGTCCCTTGGTAAATGACACTTGAGAAGGAAAAAGCTACTGAAAACATCACTGACCTCTCCCACAGAAGCTACGTATCTCTGCCTTGTCCATAAAGCACTAAAAATTTTAGGAATCCAAAGAAATTAGAGGCATCATTAATAGAACATCAATTCTACCAAGGGAAGATGCAACAACAGCAAAAAACCAACAGATCTTTAAAAAGTCAAAAGTTACAACACATGCAATTGCCATACTGGCTTGTCAGCTACAAAATTTGCCCCTAAAATAGATTTTGACCTTGTGATTAACTGTAATCAAATTTGACCATACCATACATGTGTCAGATGAGCTCATGAAAATCAGCAGCTGGGAAGGCCACAGAGACATGAACAAGTGTCCACAGAAGCTCTGCCCATCTTATGAGACAGCAGATATTCCAGGCAGCCAGAAATTGGTGGAGAAAGGAGAAAAGAAAAAGCATCAGGAATATCCAGACTTCAGGTCTAATGACTACTGAACTGATTGGGGTTTAGGGGTTATTGGTCTTTGTCTTACTAAATTTGAATTGAACAGGTGCAGAGCTGAGCAGGTTCATGGTGTTTCAGCAGAAAAATCAAGCATGCAAAGTTTCTAAATTATGAAGACATAAAATAGGAGAGCAGCATTTTGGGTGGTACCCAAGTCATATACTGCTCTAAAAAAAGAAAGTATTATGTCAGTAAGATAACAATATTTGCATTGCAGCATTTTACCAAAATAATTCAAAAATACATAGACTTTTTTCAGAACAAGATTATTACCAAATAAGTCTGAGATTGAAATAAACTGCTAAAACTAACTAAATAAATCCCAAGTCTTAATTCAAAAGTTTCATTGAACTGCATATCAGGTGATCAGTTGATAAAACTGAAGGACTAAACCTTCACAGGCAGATTTTGGCAGCCAAACAATATAAAAGACACCAGCAAGTAAAGTAAACATTTAACCTCCAGCAGTACAGGACAGGAAGTGACTGCTATCCGTGCTTCTGCATGTAAATGACAAAGAGCACACTTAATAGCACCATAGGAAAGTATCAGTAACCATCATTTAGACTGAAGAGATATTACTTTATATAATATTGCCACTGTACAATTTTAAAGGTACTTATCTATTTTTTCTTATTTACACTCTTTATTGACACTCCTCCCAAAACCCAATAATTATCTTGAAGTTCAAGAGCTCTGAGATAGCTTCAGAAAGATTTCCCTACTGATGCAAAGATGCAGGTTTGAGTTATGAAAACATCTACAAAAAACATTACATTGCCAACTGAAGTTCTCCCTCAGTAGGCTTAATCTTTCACTTTTTAAGCAACAGCATTTAGCACAATTAGTTGTGGCCAGACCATACCAGTAAATAAATAGGAGGAAGAAAGTATGTTCTGAAACTCAGAGCAAATTCAGCGCAAAAGGTGATGCAAAACTGCCTCAAATTCTAATGCTCAAGATCAATAAATGAGGCAAAAAACGGTAAGTGCCCAGAAAACTGGGAACTGCAAATACACGAGAAGCATCTGAATAATATCTTCTAGTTTGTCTTCTCTTTAACATGTTTTGTCTTTCCTTCCTTTTTTTTTCTCCCCCAGTCTTTTTGATGGCAGTGAGGTAAACTTGTCATCTTTATTGTTCTTTCCATTTCTCACTAAATGTAATGCTATCTGCTAAAGCATTAATTCTGTCCTCAATTAAAATGTAACTTAGAAAAGTGGTAGCAGCAGAAATAGATCTAATCAAAACTAATAATTACCTCACACTTCATGCTTTTAATGCAAGAACCTTTAAAGTAGTTTCACTGTTGTCCTTGAAGAGAATGATGCACTATTATGTTTTTCATCCAAAACTCCCAGATTCCCAGCATCTGGGAGGTGTTTACAGAAAAAGACAGACACAAACACAAATTAAGTCACAGGAAGCTATAGAACAGTCTGCTTGGATCATTGCAACAATGTTGTCTGACAGAGGGATCTCCAGATTAGAAGCCAAGTGGTAAAGTCTCACTGTGGCTCTGCCATTTTTCTGCTTTGTAGCCACTCATCTACTTTGGTAAGGTTTCCCCAGCTGCTTGGAAAGAGGACAGCGTTGTTCATTTGGCAACTTCCTGGTTTTGAAAACTTCCAGGCTTGCTTTGAGAACTGGTTTGTGTTCACTCAGTTCTTGGGGCAGGGGCTGGGTAGGGGTGGTGGATATAATTATTTCAGGTTATATCCAACCATTCACTGACCAAGGAAACTAGTGGATATTGTACTTCTGCCTAATCCCTTTCCTTTTGCATTCTTCAGTAATATGCAAGTGGCAAGAGACTATTACTGTCCCATAGCACCAAAAAGGATATAAAGCTATTACAGAGCATCCAAAGGAGGGTAACCAAGATGATGAAGGGCCTTGAGGGGAAGCCATATGATGAACAACTGAGGCCACTTGGTCTGTTCAGCCTCAAGAACAGGAGACTGAGAGGAGACCTCACTGAAGTTACAACTTCCTCATTAGAGGAAGAGGAGGGGCAGGCACTGATCTCTTCTCTGTGGTGACCAGTGACAGGACCCAAGGGAATGGTCTGAGATTGTGTCAGGGGAGGGTTAGGCTGGATATTAGGAAAAGGTTCTTCACCCAGAGGGTGGCTGGGCACTGGAACAGGCTCCCCAGGGCAGTGGTCATAGCACCAGCCTGACAGCTCAAGAAGTGTTTGGACAATGCCCTCAGGCACACAGACAGTGCTCTCAAGCTCATTATGTGATTCTTTGGGTTGTTCTGCGCAGGGCCAGTAGCTGGACTCAGTGGTCTTGCAGGTCCTTTCCAACTCAGTATATTCTATGATTCTATTAAAAAAACTTATTTCATGCCCACAAAACTTTCATGCAACCACGATCAGTAGAAAAGCCCGAAAGAAAACTAGCAACTCCATCTCTGTAAAAGGTCTTCACAGTAGAATTAGAAGGATTTGGGGGTTGCTACAAAAAAAAAAGAAGATACCAAGTAACACTTCCTATCAACATCATGCACATTCTGGGCTGGGTAAAGTACTGGGCAAGATAAGCGAAAGTCCTGTGAGGAAAAAAAAACCAAACACCAGACCAAAAAAAAACCCTGAGCTTATAAGCAGAAACTTTCATAAAGCTGACTTCCAAGATGGCAGAATTTACATTAAATAGATCATGCTATATCCCCATCTTCCATGTTAAATAACATATTTTAAATATACACTCCCAACACATAAACATGTCTGCACAAGGGGAGGAGGACTCATGTGTAGAAAGAACAGCCTTAAGGAGGAAGAATTAGGCCATTTATTTAAACAGGAGGGTTAGTTTATGTGAACTTCAAGTGACCACGAAACTATGGCGTAAGTGTACAAGCACAGTCAAGCTGATCTAAGATGAGCTGCTGATGAAAGGGGTTATCCTGTCATCAGCTCCCAGCAACAGGCTGACGTGTCACCAGGCTTCCCATCAGCACCAGTGAGTGACCCTTTGACTCCAGAAATTCAACTTCCTGAACTTATTCAGGAAGTTAACTAATAGAAAACTTACTCTACACCAGAGACAGTCAACAAGCACCTAACAGATCTCAGACCCCTGAAACAGCCTGCTTTGGGATCAGACATGTTCCAGAATTAACAGACAGAAAGGGGAATGAAGGAAGACGGCGTAACACTTTATGTCCTCATTGTTCCTAACAGCCTTTTGCACTCTGCTTCTAGAGATTACCATCATGTGAGTAGGACCCAAGGACACCTTTGCAGTTCTTCAGCCATCACAGCAGCCTACAGCTCAGTAAGTCAGCTGACCTTCACCTCTGCGTGTATCACAGGTTAGGAAGCCAAATAATGTGCTTGAGCCTTTTTTCTGCTACCTCTGCTGAGCTGGTTGTGACTTCAAGCAAAGAAGCACAGGTTAAGTATCTCAGTTGCCACTAGTAGACTTGCCAGAGCTCATCTCTGACATCTAAAACGTACAAAAATCATATGAGTTTAAGCCAATACTAAAGTCTTTGTAGAGGACTTAAAATCAGTTTGTCAACTCAGTTTAATTTCCAAAGCGAAGTTCAGAACAGAACTATATTTAAACAAAGCTTAAGCTTTAACAATTTATGTTCTGGCAAAATAATTCAAAAATTCCAATATTGCTCAATATAACTGTGTAATTGTTCTCATGTTCTCTTTTCAATTTTGATATATCTAGCAAATTTCAACTTTCTTACCATTCCTCCCTTCAGCTCCATAAACAGCAAAAGAATTGTGAAACAAGAGAAACATAAACCTCCTTTTTAGAAGTGCTTGGGAAAAAGTGTTTCTTGGCACAGCAGAACGGCTAGTTGCTTTGATTCAAACACAAGTTGTTAAGACAAGATGTTGCAAAGTGCTAAGAGAGTAGTTCAACATATTTTTTAAAGAAGTACAGACAGCTGAATGAACAAAAGCAAACAAAAAATTAGCTTTGCAGTCAAATCAGAAGGTAACACCTGCAACATCATCTGGTAAACAAGAACCAAGGCTTGTCATGGACAAGTACAAGGTCACCATCATCAAAGCAGCCAACCACAGTGATGTTAGCTATACTCACAACATATCCACAGCCAGAGCCACCCAAGGCCATTCATGTTAAGAGACAGAGAAGGGCATGTGCTCTACATGTAGCCAGAATTACACTTTAATAAACTGTTAGGGAAAAAAAAGCAGGAACAAGCTGGATAAGTTATTAAACTACAATTAAATCATTCAAAAAAAAAAAAAAAAAGAAAATTAAAACCACATGGGGTAAAACAGCAAAACTTTCAGAGCGACCTTAAAAAACAATGGTAAAGGACATTCTCAGCTGGCATAAACAAAAGATTGTCAAATAGCAGCTGGTTTATTCATGAAGATAATATTAAGCTGCAAAAATAAAGAAATAAATTAAAATATTATCTGTTAGTACATTCATAAAGTATGTAATATTCACCAGGCACACTTGTGTTGTTACTAAGGAGGAAAAAGTTGTTAAGCAGAAAGAAAGCATTTGTGACATTAAAAAGAAAAGTAACACTCACACTTAAAAAACAGTAATCTTTTACTTCAGTCAAATCTTATGCTTCATTGAAGAGATTCCCTTGAAATTTGATAATTTCCTGGGAGATATTTACATATCAAGCCTTTCATCTACCCCAAAAGAAACCTCTTAAAGTTTATAAATAGCTTTCCCTATAAGGATGAACATTTTCTTCTGCTGTAATTGCATTCCTTTAAGCAATAAATACGTTAAACTCCTCTTACCATTCCAGTCTTCTCCCTGTTCTATTTCTGATTTTTGTCCCTTCAATACTGCTGTCTTAGATGGACAAGTCTCCATCATCTTTCATTAACTGAAGATATGTGATATCACCACACACACTTCATTCATCCTTGTCAACTGATCAACTTTGTGTCTTCTTGTTCTCCTATGAACATTCACATACACATTTTAGTCACAACTTCCAAAAATCCTTTCAAAGCAGCAAGTCCAGGAAACAAAGACAGAAAATATAAATAATTGTGCTGACTCAGGCAGCAACCCATGTCCTCCAATATGGTCCCTTATTCACTGGATGCATCTTTCATTCAGGACTTTGTAGAACCTGTAGCTCATTCCCTAGGAGAACCTGGTCTGTAGAAACAAGGTCTGCCTACTGCCACAGTTTAGACTGTTTGGTTCCTCTGCTGGTCCGCAGAGCTGTGTCCCTAAACAAGTAATTAAAACAGCCCAGAGCCTGACCCTTAGCTACAAAGTACAGGGGCATGACACAGCTTGCGTCTGCAAAGCTAAACTCTTCTCCTTTCACAAGGTCCAAAGAGGCAAGCATAATTCCCAGTGCTTTTTGGGAACAGTCTGCCTTTGCTTACTCCAAACACGCATGCAATTAGGCCTCAGCCTAAACTGGACCAAGGAGCATGCTAAAAATTAAGCAGAATAGACAGGACTAAAGCTCAAGCCTACATCCTCTGTGCTTAGTTCAAAAAGCGTAAGCATTGCGTATAGCTCCAACAAAAGTCAAAAAAAGGTCTGAAAGAAACACTCAATCTACAAGGACATTCCTACCCACAAAGAGTCTATGAAAGTTCCTGCAGCATGCCAAATGATGCTGTTCTCTCCACCTTCACAAGAGCTAAGCCAGAAGTTGTACAGGGAATGCACTGTTCTATAAACGTTGGAGACTGCAGGTCACCCATACTCTCTGATATTTTCAAAGCACTTCTCAAAACAGCACCTCTAATCCCAACACTTTCTTGCATTCATAATAATGAGGCCACAGAACTACATTTAACACTCAAGATCCATGAAAAAGCAGATTCCAAGAGTAGTTGTCTCAGGAGTCTATTGGTGAAATCTGAAGTCTGAAGAAACAGAAACATTGAGACACATCCACAAAAAAGCGATTTGCTCTCAAGAATGAGACACGGAAGCCTGGCATGATGAAACCTGAGCATATTAGCTAAGGCAGTGCCTGTTTTGAGAACAGATGAGTTCAGTTTCCTGTTACATCAAACAGTAACTTTCATCAGTCCTACGTGTGCTCGAAAAAAAGCAAGAAAAAATTTCTACTGACATCACACTTAGGGCTGGGCAGACAGTGGCAGATTAGGAAATACAATGAGTCACTGCAAATACTGAACACATCGTGAGCATTTTCAAACTACCAAGCAAAATTTCTTCTTACCAAAAAAATCCAGACAATACTGTTTAAGTGAACCATACCAGAAGAAGAATAATAGTACCATAGTGCCTTCACGCAACAAAAGTAGTTGGGGAAAACAAAAACACTGTAAAAAGGACAGTATAAGACACCAGACCACTGCAGGAAGAAACAAAAGCAACACAATTCAGCAATCAAGAAGGAAACATCACCTAAAATAAGCTTATGGGTGGACAAGGGGGAAGTAATATACAGCTGAAATTACAGATACAACTGAAAGACAGGCATGCAAAGAAAGGACATCCGACAGAGCTATGTTCCAAAAAATAATTCACTCTAGAGAAGCTGCCAAGGTATCTGTATATGCATGAAAGAAAACCAAAATATAAACACAAAAAAACCCAGTGTAAGTAAAATAATGAGTTACCATAAACGTAACTGCTATGTGTTAGGAAAAAAAAAAAATCATTAGTGAAATATTGAGACACTTTTTTTTTTTTTAAGACTAAGTCAAAGACCTTTAGAAGAAAGAGAAGTAGCTTTATCCAGTTTGGAAGCAAATAAAATAAGACACTATGGAAGAAATACAATGGAGATATAAAAACTAGGCAGTTAGGAAAACTATAAAAGAATAAAAAGGATGCATATTTAGCCACCATAATTCAGGATAAACATCTTATTCTCTGAACCACAGTGTTGCAGACATGCTACTAAAATATACATGACAAAGAAAGTGGCTTCTTTCCTGCCAATTTGGAAGCTTCCCCACAGGGTGAAGCAAAGCAAACAGTATTACTAAGGTAAGTATAGCAGTGTTTGTCAGCAGCTACAAATACCTGCTACTTTCGGTATGAATGGGTCAGAAGGATTAGAGATGTGATATTTCTGTACAAAGTTATTAGAACTTCATATGCAAAAGTTTCCTTTAGGAAGTATTTGTGGCTTGACATTAGGGGATTTCTTTTTGATGCAAGTGAAAGGATAGAGGAAGGAAGAATGCTGAAATTATTACCAGCTGAATAAACTTTGTTAAGAGAAGTACAGCTCTGTTGCATGGGAGTTGGTTGATAATGAAGAAACAAGAAATTAGATCAATAAGTACTAATGAAAACATTAACAGTTTTCAGATGGAAGGTGGAGTAACTGGTCTCAGACTCTGACAATCTCTTCTTTGGGTCCCAGCACCAAAGAATTACTACTGCTGCTTCTACATTGAGGTTTTTTATTAATATTTTAATTAGATATCAATAACATTACTATGTGTTCTCTGAAGGCAGTGAATAACAGTCACAAGCCTTCTCTTTTAGTATTCTTGAGCCAGAACTACTTCAGGAAGTCTTCAAGTGATACATTGTGATAACTGATACACTGAAACATGGACCCTACTCTAGATCTTTTGAGCCGTAAGATTTGGCATCTCTTAATGATGTGAGATTTTATTATTAAAAATCTCTAAAACTTGTTATCAATGTGTTTTCCAAAAGAACATGAAATTTGTAAAAACTGGTTTTTGTTCTTAATGCCACCTGTGACAAGGTGCTTAGGAGATGGACTTAAGAAAGCTTCCTGCAGCAATAAATCACTGAGAAAAGATTCATTAAAAGAATTTGCAAATAAAAGTGTTCTTCGTAAGTGATACATTTTTTTAACTAATTCATATTCTTTCCAAGTTTTTTTTTTTTTAAGACATAATTAGCATACTTCAGTGTTGAAATAAAGTATTCATAGAGTGCAAAAAAGTAAAGATTAATGCACAACTTTATGGTAAAAATTTAGAACTTGTTAACCAGATTGTCCTTCTCCTGCAAAAGCAAACACATCATGAGCATTCTGGAATGTTCATTTGTTAACAAAGTCATGGTGGTGAGTCTGTTACCTGCCTTTTGAACTGCCTCATTTGAGTGTGCAACACAACATTACATTGTCTGGCATAGCAGGAGCCAAAGTCTTCAATAAACACCAGCCAGGCTGGTTCCTCCCACACTGATTATGACAGCTTGACAAGAAGTGATGAAGAAACCACAGAAATATGACACTTTCTCACAAGCTTTTAAAAGGGGACAAGGATGGCAAGGGAAGCCCACCTGCCAGGATGAAAATCTTGTGTCCTCACCTTGAAACAAATTAGAAAGAAAAAAACCTTGCATCATTTAATAGCAGAGCTCAAAGCTGAGACTTGATTCAACACAGTTGTCAGGTTCAACTGCATCAACTTGTCACATCCCCAAGCCAAGCGAGGCTGAGCTGCGAGAGCCTTCAGATGGCAAAGGCAGCAGCACTCTCACAGCTGCTAAACAGTAGGAGGCACTCTTCAAACTCTGGCCGTGGGAAGCCAAGCACCAGCACAAGCGAGGACAAACTACAGAGCAGGCCAGATCTTTAGCAGAAATACCAACAAGAAATACTGAACTGTTTTAGCCATAATTGGCACTCATGGGGAATGCAATGCCTTCATTTCTATAATATATAAAGCAACCCTTGTATATAACCTCTGAAGCTCCTATAAATTAAAATTTTTGGGTGCTATAAATATTTTGGATAAACGCTATTGTACACTACTATAACAAAACCAGTACCTTAAGAAATTATTCATTACATCTGCAGAACACTTTGAGTGTGGCATTGTAGCTAATTATGTAGAAGTAAGTCAAACTCATTACTGGATTTTACCTTTTTTTAATTTAACAGAACATATCATAACTACTTAGTTTTATCACAGCTGTTCTTCAAAGCTGGACAGTCAATTTGTTACAACAAATGAAATAGCTAACCAAATCTTTTGGAACAATATATGAATGGTTATTTCTGTGAAATTTACTAGTGAAGATGTGACCAACACACACAAAGATTAAATTGTTTTTAGGACAAGAGTTAAAATCAATACAAGGTATAACAAAAATGGAAACACTGTTCCATAAAAAAAAGTGCCAGACTTCCCATTCCTGCAAATAGCGTTTCTTCATTTAACAATTATACTTTTTTTTAATTATTAAAAAAAAAATTGAAATCAACACACTTTACTACTTACTTGATAAAACAGCAAAAAGAAAATCAGATTTAGTAACAGTGTTCGAGTACAGGTACTTGTATTTGAAACAGCCAGCAGAGGGAGTATAAAAACAATTTTAAAAACCTCAAACAGCCTTTTTTCTCTTTAAATATTTTTTACTTATGATTTTAGCTTTCCTTTAGGATACAATGATAGTCCCAGCAGTCAAAAATTATGATATTATAAAACAGGCAAAAAAAAAAAATTCTAAATTATTAAACAGAATGACTTGAAATCCAAATATTTTTTAAAGTACCATTAAATAACCTGATACTAAACTCAATCTGAAATACAATTTTAAATACAGGTAAGGTTAATATCAATCAACAGGCTGCATAAGCCCGTTCCAAGTCATAAATCCACTCACTTACAGACTCTCGTTCTTAACTTTCTGAGTCTAGAACTAAGTCCATGATTTCCTAATATTGAGAGAACATTGGTGTTAATATATTTGTATTAGAATACAGCACAGAATCTTAAACTAAACAAAAGTTACTGCTGTACTGATCTTTACGACAGATGATATAAGAGCAAGTCAGCCAGGTATATGGCCTAGATCATTAGTGGAAATAAGCATTCATACGACTGTTTCAAAATCAAGTCACTAAGCCATGTACTTGCTGAATAAAAACTCATCTTTACGCATCAGGTTTTCACCATGTCCAGCTGATGACGGTGGCTTAAACATGAGCAAAAGGGAGAAGGACACAAATGGGGTGAATGAAGTTGCCGGCCTTGTGTCAGAATATTAAATAAACTGCCATCCTCCTCACACAAGTGGCAAAAAGAAATCATCTCCCAACTCATCTAAACTATCCCACTGTGCATAATCACACCTTCCACAGTCCATCTCACAGGAGGAGCAAGGTTACTGAGTTAACAGGGAAGGCATTACCTCCTCTCTCAAGGCTTATGAGTGCTAGGTACTCCCAAGCCATCAGGCAAACACAGGCAGCAGAGCTGTGGAGTCAAAGGAACAGGACATTAGATATTCCAAATGGGAACTGCATGTTTTACAGACAACCACTTGTAAAAATACCTGACCTGACCAAGCAAGCCTTTCTCCACTGTTAACTGCTTGTGCTTGCATGGTGTTCATTACCTTTCCCTGCCATTCCTTGCTGTCTGCCCTATGTATTGTTCTGCTATCCCACTAAATAGAATGGCAGTGCTGCAGACCGGGATACATGGTGTTCCTATACATTAATGCAAAATGTGAAACACCAGTCCTGATGGGAGATGTTGAATGACTTCACTTATCATAACTATATCCTACTTTAGTGATAATTTTGCTTTCAATTAACCTGGAGTCAGAATCCATGGGGTGCAAACCAGAGACAATTCCATTTTTTACCTCATCTAAATTTTAAGCATGATTTAATTGTAAAAATTCTGCCCACCTTCACACAAGGGATGATTGCTGAAGATCAGCATTTAACACCCTGACTGCAAAAAAATGAATACACAGACCAGGGAAAAACAAGATTCAAGACAAGATTAACTTTCCCACTAGATCAAGTAACAGGAATACCTTTGACATTATTTGAATTTTAATTGCTATTTTTTTCCTGAACTTATCTTACAGATCTTACTGTGTTTATTCTTTCTTAGAGTGCTGCTTAATCAGAAAGTCTCTGTGACATGTGAAGGTATGGACTAAAAAAGCCAGAAAAAAGATAACTGCATATACTAACAATATGCTGTTAATCCTCTGACAAGCAGAAAGCCCACATACTGTAAAGAACTTATACCTACCAGTAGACTCATGGGACACAAATGACATATGCTACACCAGCACCATGAGAGAAGACCTTGAATGTGGAAGGAAGATAGGATGCTCCCCTAAAAGTAAGACATTTCCCAGAGACCTGAAATACTGGAATACCTGGCAACTTGCAGAATTCAAAATATGACAGAACTCCACTGGAGTATTGATCCAGGATGTTCAATACTAGAAGTTTCTTAAAACACCGTGTTATGCACCAAGACTTTAAACAGTTAAGAAAAACAACATACACCACATGAAGCTCACATAAGCTTCTGCAGTCCAATGCTTCATTATGAATTTTAATAAGATAAATAGCCAGATATGGCACAAACTGAGTATTGCGGAACTTAAAATTTTAATAATAACAATAATAAAAATAATCTTTCTAACAAAATCCTGACTGGAGAGCATGCAAGTTGAAAGAGCTCAGAGATGAAAGAAGAACACATCTCTAGCAATTTCACTGTTTTCCACTCTTGAGGATTCTGTTATATCACTTTTAAATCTTCTTTCCAGAAGGATTCATCTCAATTCTCTTCCCTACAGAACTCCTCAGGTTCTCTGCAAAAATATTTAGGCTTCTTTTTTTGTCTTTAAAGTCAAAGAGCATATATATGTACATAGGTATGATTTAGAACATAAAATAAAATTCAGGAGACAAAAGCTATGAGACACAGCACATTATCTTCATTATTTTACATGATCTCATCCTCTTCAAAACAATGATAGCCTTCCAGCTGCACTGTAACCAGGACTGTGCACAGTACTCCAAACAGCTGGACAAGTGCTCTCTGCAGTAGCTGCACTGGAACTGAATAGTATCTTGTTTGACTTCCCTCCACTCCATTTTTCAGCCTGGTTTCCTAAGGAAATCAGATTTATGCAATCACTCGGGGAGGGAGGGAAGTGTACACATACGTACATACGTACCGCATGTGGATGTCTGTCCATCCACCTGCCTGGCCTCACTAATACCTTTTGAGCCCATCGGTCAGTTTCAATCACACTCAAAAGAGGAGCAGAGAATATCAGACTTTTGAGTTCTTGAAAGTTTCATGAGCACAGGCTGCAGAGTATGGAAAAGTGTTTCCACAGAGAGAAGCTGCATGTCTTCTTAGACGTCAGTAAACTCACAGGGGAAAGAATAGTTCTACTCCTTTCCTGCCTGCCGGAAAATCTTCAGTCAGAGGTCACATTCAGTGAAAGACGACCAAATTTCTTGTGTTCAAGAGTTCATAAAATAGCTTAAGTTGAATTCACTACTGCTTTTAAAACTGTGTTTTGAACAAAGCTGATGTTTTCCACATCATCTTTTTCCTGGTCTAGCAAGGAGTGAATTGCCCTACATGATACACATTCCCTGCCTCAGTCCGTTGGTCTCAGGACCACTTATTTTAAAACATCAGCATCATACCACACTCATGGCAGCATTCTACCTCTCCCAAACACAAAGCAAATTAAAACTGGAAGAGCTTAGGCTGCCCTTCAGGTCTCAAGACTAAACAAGTATGTAGCTCTGTAACATAATTAACTATTGAATAAAGTTTCAAAAAGACAGTGCAGCAAATACATAATCATCTTTATTCACCTCTGCCCTGGAACACAAGTACTACCACACTTGCGGGTTCTTGTGCTCAAGACAGCTCTAAGCAATAAAACAGATAACAAGGTTTCAGTGAACATCTCTGTAGTTCTTCTCACCTCCCCCCAGTGAACTCTACATGGTTTACCTGTATCCAAAAAGCCACCTTTATCAAAGTATACTAACAGATTACAATTCAAGTCTAGGGATACCTTTAGGCATAGGTCCACAAACTAAGAAGCTGTCTCAAAAGGAAAATATAACCACAGCTGACTGAAGTCACCCTAAGCATCAAAATACTAGACAAGAAAAAAAAAAAAGTTCCTTGGTAAAAAAAAAAATTATTTCAGCCCTGATACATGCTCCGCTTGTAAATTCTTTAGTCCCATGACCACACCGAACCCCAGCACATTTTCCGGCGGGCCGCTACAACTGAGGGCTGGTGGGGTACACGGGCAGCCAGACCCCGGGAGGTTTTGGCTCGAAGCCCCGGCCGCTCCGAGGCCACCCCAGCCCCGCGGCGCCCACCCGGCGGAGGGCGGCGTGCCGGGGAAGCGCCTCGGAGGCGGGAGGGCGAGACACCCGAGGGGCAGCCGGGCCGCACGTCCCTGCGAACGGGGAGTTTGTGCCACA
Organism: Corvus kubaryi; assembly: GCF_017639235.1. NCBI lineage: Eukaryota > Metazoa > Chordata > Aves > Passeriformes > Corvidae > Corvus > Corvus kubaryi. Next base: position 3,303,287 of record NW_024581081.1, read on the forward strand.
CGAAGCCTCCTCCTCGCTCCCACACCCCGCCTCAGGGCTCGGGCCGCTCCCGCCGGGCTCCCCCGGCCAGCACGGGAAGGGCACTCGCCGAGCCCCGCACCGAGAGGAGGCCGAGCGGCTGCTCCGGCCCCACTCCCGCCTGCCGGCACGGGGCGACCGCGGCCCCGCGCCCTTCCCCCGCATTCGGGTTCGGTGGGAGCCGGCCAGGGTTTGGGAACGGCTGGCTACGGGGCGCCCTTTGTGGAGCGCCTCAATTCCCCCTTTATTCAGCCCCCCCCCCCAGCCGGTCACTATGCCCGTTCCAGCGCCAGCCCCCCGTAGCAAGGAGCACATGTTTCCTCTCGGACTCCTGGCCCGCCTTACAACGAGCCACGGCCAGGGGAAGGCGGCACCCGGTACCAAAGCCGAATCAGAAATATGGAATGTGAACGCGCCTGGCAGATCTGACGGGGGATGCAGAAAGAAGCGATCCATTTCACCCTTTTCGGTCCTCCGCCGCCGCTTTTCTGTCAATTGCCGATACCATAATGCTTCCTTACTGCTTGTTCAAGTAAGTAGGGGGGGACAGTCTCCATTCCCCTACGTGTCATTCCTGAGCAAATTAAGCATGTACCAAGCTAAAGACTGACATTCATATACGTAGAGCTATCTGATCCCGGAATGATGCCGAAATCCTCGAGGCGTTAACAGCCAGCTCCCACAAAGAGCACTCAATTACATCGAGCATCCCCTTTGTCCGTGCATCCTCAATACACACCCGGCCGCTCCTCCATGCGTCCACGCACGCCCCACGTATACGGCCCCTTTGTGTCCTCGCCTCCCCCCCACTCACAAAGAAATGCCCTTTCCACAAGGCATGCACCCAGCCTGGGACACAGCCCTTCGCCTTCCCCCGAGACACCCGCGACCCGTCGCCGGGCACAGCGCTCCGGTACCTACTTGTATTCAAGAAACAGTCCGTAAACCTCCTAAAGCAGCTTGCAGAATTAGATCCATCTTCCATGTCTGGCCCTAGGAGCAGGGGAGACGAGAAGGAGAAGAAGGCGCCTCTCTGCCGCTGCTGCCGCCTAGGAGTCCTGCTCCCGCCGGGGCCGTCGCCTCCTCGGATCCCGTCGCCGCGGGCTGCTGCTGCTGCAGCACCGAGGGAATTGCAGGACCACGGGCGAGAGGCGGCTGGGGAGAGGAGGAGCCGGGAGTGGTGCTGCCGGGGGCCGCCGGCTGCGGAACGGAGCAGCAAGCCCTGGATGGAGGAAGAACAGAAGAGTCTCCTCCTGCCACTGCCGCCTGGATGGGCGATCAAGTGAGCTGCTGCTGCTCTGCCAACATCTCTTCTTCCTCCTCCTCCTCCTCCACCTCCTCCTCCCGCTCTCGCTGCCTCTCCTCCTCCTTCCCTCCCTTGGAGACTTGTGAGGTTAAAGGAAAACGAGGAGGGGAAACGAGGAGGCGGCGGCAAGAAATAAAAAGAAGATGGAGAAGCGGAGGAGAAGGAGGGGATTGGAACGAAGAAAGGAGCCGCTGCCGCTCTAGAGACGATGCTGGCGGAGACGGCGGAGGAGGCTGTGCCTGCAGAGCGGCTCCTGCTGCTGGTGGTGGTTGTTAGGAGGAGAGAGAGGGAGCTGCAGGGAGCCGAGTCGCCTCCAGGAGCGGGGGGAGGAGGAGGAGACCCGCCGCTGCCTCCACCTCCACCGCTCTGGCCATGGGAGTGGAGCGGGCTGCTGCCGGAGCCGGGCTTTTCCCCGGGTGCTGCAGCCAGGGGGGCCGAGGGGCGGGATAAGATCCGCTTCTCCGGGTTGGACATGCTTCCGCTCTTCCCTCCCTTTCGCGGTAGTTTAAGGCAGGACGTCTAGCAGAGATACCGGAGTAAAGCGAAAGGGGAAGCCGCAAAAGGACGGAGCCAAACAAGGGGCAACCGCGGATCGGTCCTGCGTTCCCTCCGGCAACTCCCGGGCAGTATTTCCTCCGTACCCCGGCTCCCCGCCCTCATAAAATCCTCACATTTCCGTTCCCCCTTTAGGCCGGAGGGGACAGGGCGCTACTGACCGCCAAGCGGTTTCAATCCCCTTTTAAAGTCCGCTTTCCCCCATGCTCCCACCTCGCATTCAAAGCAAGAAAACGGCAACAATCTGTATTTTCTTCGAGCAAGGCAAATATTGCCCCTTATGAGCGCGCTCGCCTGCAAAGAGGCAGATACAGTCACTGCAGTGCCGCTTCCAGCACCAGCCCCGGCCACCAGAAAACGCCCACTGGCGGAGCCAGCGCTTCCCAGGCTCCCTCCCTCCCTTCCTCTCATGCTAGGCGCGCACATGAGAGCTACGGCACAGCGGTTACCTAAAGGGAAAGCGGGGAGAAACACGAGGAAAAGATCCTCCCTATGCGGTGTCATTATTTTAAACATATATTTCCAGCCGCTGAGATTAAAAGGCAGACGACCTCCAGTGCCTGGGATGGAGACGCCAGAGCTGCCCCTCAGTTTCTGTAGGGCATCCAGCACCGTTTCTACGCGAAGATGCACAGACCCTCCCCGACGCTCAGCATCACACGTGTCTCCTTCAGGTCCCCCCCGCCTTTCCCACCACTTGGCACACTGACAGCCACTCACCCCTCAACCCTAGCCCTCCGGCTCCGCGGGGAGCTGCCTTAGACCCTGGTCTCAGGTGCAGTGTGGCCCCGGGGCTGACACCGGCCTTGCTCCGCAAGCACAGGCACCGTCGCTCGCCAGTGGAACCTGTCGCGCTGGCCAGCCGCCACCTCGACCCCGAGTTGGAGTGCCTGGGCATTTGGGGTCCCTCCCCGCCGCCTCACCCCGCCATGCCGGCCGCAGCCCGCCCGTCCCGGCGGTACGCGCTACGGCGGCCCTCAGCGGGGCAGCCGCCGGCCGAACGCCCGGCCAAGGGAAGCCCAAAGGCAGGCTCGGATCGGAGCGGGGCCGATGACGGCGCTAAAAGCCCCCGCCGCGCTTATTTCGTTTTCGCCCTAAACTCTCCCTGCCCTGGGCGCCAGCCGCCGAAAGACGGGAGGAGAGGTCCGAGCCCACCGGAGTTCATCTCCAGCAGCAGGAAAGGGTGGCCGGCATCACCAATCGGCTACAGGGCTCTCCTCAGCCCTGCCGGGGCGCTCGCTTCGGGCCGGGCCGAGCGGGACCGTGGCCGTCGTAGAGCCGATGCCCCGCACCGCCCGTCGGCACGACGGAGCCCCAGGGCTGCGGGCAGTCCGCCCCCGAGGTCCCCTCCCGGGACAGCAGCGCCCCCAGCCCTGTCAGCGCCGGGAACCGGCCATCATCGCTCATCACCCGGACAGCCGCTGCAGCCCTTGCCGCCCCTGCCCTCGCCCCGAAGCGGCGGCGCTCACCTGGGCGGGGGCCGCGGTGCCCGGCCGCCGCCTCCCCTCGCCCGGCGGCAGCTGTCGGGCAGCGGGGCTGCCCCCGCCGTCGGAGGGAGCGTGGGGCTCAGCGCGGGCTGTCCGAGCGCCAGGCAGGAGCTCCCTCGGGGCACCCCCGGCGCCGACCGCCAGCGCGGGGGGCATCTCCGGGGTCCGGCTGCGAGGGACTCGTACCCGCCGCAGTGCCACCCCGCCGTGGCAGAACAGCGCGCCCGGGGCTCCTGCCCCGCAGCTACCTGGACGGGGCGGAGGGAACCGCTCTCCCCGGGTAGACGGCGCATCCCCCTGGCGCTCCCACCCGCCAGCGGGCGGAGAAGCGGCCGCCGCGCTGCTGCCCACCCAGGCGGGGCCGCCGCCGTGCCGCTGGCAGCAGATTTTGTTGAGGTGCGGCGGGGTCCCCGCGCAGCCCGGGCGGGCGCTGCCCCGCGGAGGGGATGGAGCGGGCACCGCCGCAAACGTTGCGGACACTGGCGGAAAATATGTTTGTGTTGCCGCTGCCAGCAGGGCACCAGAAAAGCGGGAGATTCTGTTTCGCTCCTCTACCTTCCCGGAGATCAGACCTCTACGCCGTCCGCTACCACTCCAGGTGCTGCATTACCGGGTCCAGGTGTCGGCGGGAATCCTCATCGAACTACGGCAGTCTTCCTATTTCCGCTCAAAATTAGGCTCGCTCTTTCGAATTTCGACTCCTGCTTTGAAAACAGTGTAAACCTACGCTTTTGGGTTTTAAGTCGTTCAAGTATTTTATATTTATCATTTAAGGACTTCTTTTAATGCTAGAATACACACCAACTCCTGTTAAAGCTGGAGTCTTTATGTATCAATCTGTAACGCTGAAAAAGATGTTCTTCTGAAAATAGCAACGCTTTCAAATTAAAGTGCATTTCCAGCCAGCTGAATGTTCAGTAACAGGAAGAAACAATCCACCGAGTTTCAAAAAGTTTAGAATGCAAAAACAGATTAGATACTCTAATTAAACAAACAAAAACCCCACAAAACAAAAGAAGACTTAGGTTTTACTAAACTGTTTCCATCTGCATGGTTCTTAAAACCTGTTGCCTAAAAATCCTGAACTAAAATGCAGAAAACTGAATCTGCTTTTGTGATCCACTTTCTCTTAGTACATTTGACTTTACCAAAATAGTTTAATAACTTCTATTTCGCATGCCTATTTGTGCGAGACGCTTTTTTTTCCTTCAGTCCAACCATTACATTTTTCCTGAAAACTGCTGCACAATGACTAGAGATTCAGCAAATATTTAAATTCTCTGAGAGAAAGCTTAACTAATGGAAACAATTTCAGTGAATTGTATTTTGTTATTGCAGCCTGTTTGTTTAGCAATTAACAATTTCTTATTAGAAAAACTCTTGTACAAAAATGTTTAAATTTAAAGATCTAATCAGACTAAAATGATTGACAAAAACCAAGAGCCAGTCACCTGAAAAAATTAAAGCAGGTCCTTTAGACAGATTAGTCCCAAATTGTTCTGTCAATATCAAGAGTAAATTACTGAAACTTTACATCATCAATTTATAATTGTAGAAATCTTGTTTAACTGTGCTAGTCTATGCTAAATTCCTCAACTGCTGCTCATCCAAACTGCAGTTGTTCAAATATCACTGCCTCAGACTGGAAATCTGTGTACTTCTACAAGGCATGTCAGTTGTGCATGTATAAATATGTACCTGTATATTCATCAAACAGGAAAAATACATTTTGATTTGTAAGAAATCATCAGATATACCAGAAAAGCAGCTTTCAGGTTAAGGGCTATTTACAAACTATTCATTTGATTATTATTCATTAGCCATTGGCAATTCATACCTTATTGGTCACCTGCTTCTTGGCTGGGCAAGCAAAAGCAATCACAGAGAAAAGTTAGAAGACAAAAGTTAGTGAAAATTAATTTTCAAGCTCTCTACATATATATTTGTAAATTATATAGATTTGCAGACAAGTTAAATATGCTTCATGGCCATCTCAATACCTGGGGATAAATTAGTGGTGAATTACATTTGCTCATCAATGTCAATCTGGGTTTTCATTGCTCAGTCAGCATCAAAATTTCCATTGCCATAGAGCAATGATATCACTGATCCCACTGTGGTACTAACCATATACCCACGTCATTTACCAGAAAATCTCACCCACTCCGATATGAAACAGTGAGATTTGCTGCATCATCCCCCCCCACACCCCCTCCCCCTGAAGGAAAATGGATTTTAAAAACTCTGAAACACAACAAAATGCAAGTTAAAATACTCTAGTGCTTTCCCTTGTGCCTGGTGCAAGGGTTCTGGTACAAATGCCCTGTGTCACTGCAACCACGACCAAAGGATTTTAGTAGTATTTACATGGGTAAATGTGATTTCACAAGAATTCAGGAGGCAGAGTACACTGAAGCTAGCAGGTGCATTGTACTTACAAGCACAGGCCTGGTTTGAATGCAGAAAATAAGCCTGTTTGGCAATATTTGGCAATATTAATCAAAATACTTAAAGGAAAACATTGTGGGGAAAAAGTAAAATCAAGTTATAACAAAGGTTTTTTTGGTATTAAATACAGCTTAAAACCAAAAACCTGTTCTTTCCCAATTCTGTCGGCTCCATTTTAAGGATGACAGTGACTCATCTTTTATCTGGTCTCACTCTTTTGCCTGGTAAATCCTCTTATCTTTATATTCTGAGTCCATTCTTCGATGTATGATCAATTCCTTGAAAAAAAAAAAAAAGAATACATAGGACAGGCCATAGGGAAAGGGAGTTTATAAAAATGTAGGATGACAGCAGTAGAGGAGCTGACAGAACCAACCACCTGAATGTGGGTGAGACAGAAGCAGCCACAATGAGATGGGAGAGAAGGCAATCTGCTGGAAAAGTGGGGCAGGGGCAACAAAAGGCTAAATGCAGCTAAAACCCAAACTCTGAGGCTGAATAAGTATAAGTAAAAATATCTGTAGAAAAGTCCTAAGCAAGTTGGTAGCAATAATTGGGGTGTTTTTTCAGGGATTTTCTGCTAAAAAATCTTACAGAATACAGTAATTACCATCCAGCTCCTGAGTTGGTATCACGAATTAGAAACCTCCAGAAAAGACAATGTTTCCTAAAGTCTTATTCTATAAATCTTTAGAGTAATTTATAGAATCTCTTACTTCATAAGAGTTTTTTCTTACAAAGGACTATTCTGAAACACCATGCTCATGCAAGGAGTAAGTTTATTTAAGGGGTATTTATCAGCCATTTTCTTTGATTCCCACAAACACTCATCCAAGCCACCCCTTCTCCACATGAATATTAACTGCAGGTGTTGGTAACATGCAAACATGGGCTAGCAGCCATCTTGAAAATATTTTGGGGAAATACCTACTCCAGGTGAAGAAGAAATACTGTGAGATACAAACTGAATGGCAATTCTTTCAGAAAATAAAAAAACCACATTTTTAAGAAGTCCAGATTTGTTTCAGAGATAACTGACTTCCAGAAAAATAATTATTAAAAAAAAGTAGATAAATATCTTGTTTACTTTCAGTATTTCGTTCAGCTCTGCTATGTCATTTCACTTTCTGCTCAGCTTTCAACACAGCTGAAAGGCTCTGTGGCTGGAACTATACATGATAAAACTTTCTCTACAAGTGCTATGCTGTGTGATGTATGATAGTGGGTACTTTAATAAAGCTGTGAAAACCTTGTATTTTCCTGCCAATTTTTTTACTTCCTTTTAGAAATGCTCAAAACTATGAGAAGTTTTCAGCATTATTTTCCAGGGAAAAACTGCAATTCTTATGGAAAGAAGATACTTCATGGGCAAAGGACATTTTTAATCACAAAATTTTCAGGTAGACATATTGCAATTTTTATTACAATTACATTGTAATTAAAAAAAGAATAAGATAAAATTTGAAATAAAAAAGAGCTGGTATCAATGTACAAAGAGAAACATTTACAATAATTGTACTCATACTTTTTCCCTATAAAATACTATGAAAGAAGCCAAACAAGACCTTATGAAGCCATCTAGCATTTTGTGCTTTCCTATGCAGGACAAAGAACAAATATTTATTGGTTTTATTTAGAGGGTTTTCAGAGAACAAAATGGCTGCTTGGGTTTAAGTTACTGTTATTAAAGTAGGGGACACCCCACCAGAAAAACTGTCTTTTAAATAAGTTAAAACTCCAGTAGTAGCTCTCTTTACTGAGGTGCTTTATTACAAACCAAAAGCACCATAAACATTGCAAGCTCTTTGATACAAAAAAGGTCTTTTGAATCCTGTCCAGCAGGATCGTGGCCTGGGACCAGGGCCTCTAAGCAGTAATGAAACACAAACAGCAAAGGATGTAATGGTTGGCATGGTAGGCAATAGCAGTGTTGTTACCTAGTACTGCTGGAAGAGCCATTTTCATTGCAAGAAAAAAAAAACCATTATCAGCATTTTTGTAGTTCTACCTTTTTGTTTTCATAATGAAATCTCGAGTTAATTTATGATAGGATTTTGTTATAATTTGCTATCTTCTACAGACAAGTTATTTCTATTCTGTACACAACCAGAGCATAAAAATTATATTCTTTACATGAACTAAAGAACAGATTTAACAAAAGTCCAAAAGGAAAGGTTAATAGTGATTTATTTTGTACTCATTCAGTTGTGTGTGCATCTTGCTAGCACATAGCACAGAGTATACACTGCTATTGTCACAACAGAGATGTCAGCTTTCCCCTATAACTCTCTCTTGCAACCCCTTTCTTCACTTTCCCAAATTTTACAACCAGTAAAAAGAAGCAGACTTTTCCCCCACATGGCTTGAACAGTTCATGAAAAGTCCTACTGCTCCATCACTGGCAAATTCTTTGATGCAACTAGCAGTCTCAGCTCTAAGTGTAAAATTTTGTTCTAACATAAACCTACAGCTGGTTCCTTTTTGATATTAACAGCAGGTGCAAAAAAAAAAAAAAAAAAAAAGAGACTGAGTCCAGCCGTTAGAATGACCTACAAACAAACCATGAATGCAAGCAACTTGTTGTGATGTCTGATCATTGCTCGAGGGAAATAAGTGCTTTTTTAGAATGCTTCACCATTTTTGCTTGAATTCCTCCTTCCTTCAGTTGCAGTGACTACCAAGCTACCCCCTTTGAGGAACAGGACTTTCATTCCTGCCCTTCTGCTAAAAAAGTCAGACCTGAAACTGTGTCTGTTGATAGTGAAATGGCAGTCATTAGCTTTCAGAGTTAACACATTGATGAGACAAAAAGTGCAAAAAAATGCATATCTCTGGCAACCACAGATTACTCAACATGTTTTCTAGAAAGTTTGGTTTCAAAACCATGACCTATTTCTACACAGAAACTCACATTTGCAGTCCTGAAAACTAGAAAGCTTGACTTTGAAAGTGAAAGCTTGAACTCTTCAGGTTTGTTGTACAAACATAACTGTCCCACGTGGGGTCTCAGACTGCTGTAACACACATTCATTCATTCACCACAATTGAGTTGATAAAATTGAGAAATATTTATTACCTAAGCAACTTTTCTCCATCCCATCCTAACTTTAGGGACCAAGAAATTCAAACCAACTTATTTCTTTACAGCAACATACATGCACACACTATGAACATGTTTTTATATTCTACCCTAGGACACACTAGCAATTTTTTTCTTGCCTGTTCTTCCCATTTTTCTCTCTATTTTTTTCTCTTTTTCTTTCTCCCTCTCTCTTTCTCTCCCTTACAGACAATATTTCTCTAGCTGCAGAATCAACATAACAATATAGATTGTCTTTACACAACATTTTAATATCAGCATGTGAAACCCACCACATAGAAGGCTGGGGTATTACTGCCATCATCCCAGAACAAATACTCTCACATACACAATCCTAGACCATTGCAGACCAGCTTATTTGATTCAGTACAATTCTTCTCTAGAAATAAGAGAAGAATTGTCATATACTTTTATTCTTTGTCTTTTATCTCTTTGTTTACTTATTCCCCATTATCTCACTTGCCATCATCCTGCAGCTCCTGTTATTCCCACAGCTTTCTCTCCCTCATGCATGATCCATCCTTCTCTCCAGCTGACTATTTCTCCCCATGCTGCCACATCTGCTACAACAAAGTAAACATACTTCAAGCTGGCAGCACCCCCGTTCTCTCAGCTGCAACAAGCTCTTCACCTGCTTTCCCTTTACTACTTCCAAAGTTTTTCTCAAACAGAAGCACATCTTCCTGCCCTTCTGCTGTCCAGGTTCCGCAAAAAGCTCTGGTCCTCAAAAGAGGAGGAAGATTCTTCCCAAGACTTGGGTCTAAATAAAGGTTAGCTGTTAAAGTAGAAGAAGGGGAAGGACAGAGACTGCTTGTACTCTACCAGAAGCCTGGGGCTGCCTGTTAAGGAGGCTTTAGGATGGTAGCAATGAAGCAGCATTATCTTATCAGCTTGGCCAGAGAGACAGGGAGTTTTTCATCTCTCCTGCTTGATATGGATTCTCTGAATGACTGGGAGTCTTGAGCACAGACCACAGAGTTCAAGCAGAACAAATAGGACACATCCTACCCCTGTGATAACACAAGATCAGCAGTCCAGAAATAAAATAGGCATGAATAATTTCTTTATGTGTTCTCCTTAGAAAGAAAGTAAAATTAAATTCCATAGGTATAACTAACAGGAGTCCTGTTCAGGCTGGGAATGTTTGTATTCCTGCTAGCTAAACAGTGCAGGAATTTTTAAATATACCGATTGCTTTATTATTTAGAAAATAAATATGGAGCTATCATATTTGTAAAGAACAGACCTGAGCACCTACAAGATTTTTTTTAAAATTTATTTGATATTATCTTTTTTTTCTTTTTTCTGTTAATGTCCTGCACCTTTAGGACAAAATCAGAAGGGAAAGCACAATGTAACCCACTTGAAGCAATCTCTACAGCATCCTCAGCTCAGCTTTCTCATGCTGGATACAGTCTGCAGAGATGGAAATGTGAACCTTGGGTCTGACTATTTTCAAAGCAAAGGAACAATGTGGTTCTCACCAAACCCCATAACACAGAATCCCTACACTGACAAAGCTTCTGGCAAGCCCCTTAGTTTCCCAGAGCAGAAAAAGTAAATCACACAGCAGTCCCAACACCCAAGTCAATCAGACCATCTCTACATCCGATATGGCTCATGCACACTCTGATATAATTATCCATCATTACCTTTTTTTCAGTACACATTGACATCCAGACAAAACAAGCCATTAATGCAGGAGCAACTCTGGGTTTATTTCTGGAGATAGGATTCCTTTGTGAGACTGCAAACCTCCCACTTAGCTAAAGCTCTATGTGAGGTTTTCACCTGTGGTTACTCTAACCTAAGTTGTGGTTTGACTGGATGGGGCTTTGATAAATAAAATCTGATTAATTTTATTGGAAAAGCAGAACTTTTTGCTGAAAATAGCTTTTCCTGCTTACTGGCACATGCTCTGTACATGGTTTATCACAATACAAACTCAAAATTGAACACCATTTTTCTCACCTAGAAAACTATGGGGGTTGATATTTTGACTATTTCAGCCCCATGGAGCTCTAAAATAACAGGATAACGTTAATGCAGCTGTAAATGATCTGGAGAGCAGGGCTTTAAATGAAGGGGAAAGGGAGCCACAGGAACCTTTACATGGGGTAGGAAAAGAAATGAGACAGGCAAATTTTTTAAAATATATATTCCACTTTCTTGACATTTGGTATTTAAAGGGAGTAGTCTTATCTTTCTCAGACCATTTTCCTTGACTAATCAAGGCACAATATTTTAGTTTTTTCATATAACAGTTGTTCTGTTTTCTGGTGTCTCACCTTACAAGCCCTTGGCTATACCTCTTCCACTTGGAATTCACTTTTCCTCAGTGCAGGTGACTACAGTTGCAGACAGGCTCTTGCTAATGTTTTACAGACAGCTTAAACATTTGCCCGTACTTTTGGAGACATTTTGCCTGATAGATCATAATCATAGCACTGGGTGGGTGGGAGGAGTCACTGTTGCCCAAGTCATTTTGAGATGAACATAGCCATGAGGACTTTCTTTCCTCCTGGTTGTTTCCAACTGATGACCTCAAAGACAACATTCATATTCGTCCCTAGGTGAATGATATTGCACTTTGTACTGCTATGTTTCATTCTGCTTCCAGTCATACAGACTTCAGAGCTCTCTGAATCATACTAAACTCTGCATTCGTTCCCCTCTGTGCAGAAAATGGCCTCTCAAATTTTATAACCTATAAACTCTGCTAACACACCCTTATTTGCATGTAGGAAAGAAATTACAAAACCAGGTCAGTCCCCAAATAAATTCTTGCTAAATTCAATTTGTAACCTTCCTTATGCCATCAGAGCATTTGTCTTCCCCTTACCTATAAACGCTTTGCTCTCAGGGGGTCCACAGCACCCAATATTTCTGCAGACCACAAATACTCAAGATGTTGCCTGACAGCTCTGCAAAACATGGAAGCATTATTCACTAATGCTGCCTTACAGAGGAAGAAACACAAAATTTTAACCTTCCCCCCCACCCCTACACCCGAAGTTATGCAGGGAGTTTTAGAAAAGAGTTATAAAAGACCACTGAAAAAATGACGCAAATGTATTCTGGTCCCCCCTCTGTTCCTCTGCCTGCAGCCTCACCCTCTGTTTTCTCATCCATTGCACACAGGAGGACAGAGTCCAGGCTAGGGCTGGCTTCAGGCAGAGGCAAAGTAAGCAGATCCCGAAAGCCGCAGACTGCTGGAGGGCACCTGGCTGCCTGCTCTGCCTTTCCAGGAAGGCAAGCAGACGAGCTCTTCCAGCAGGGTAGCCACCCAAAGAGCACAACTCCAGCCCTGCCTAAAAAGCCTCCTGCTGTCTCAGCCACCAAGAGCATGATCACAATGCATGGCTTGTCCTTAGTGCCTGCTGTCCTGCTTTTTTAAGGAAAACAAACTTCTGCCCTCCTTTGTTTTCCCTCTTCCCATGGCCATTTTTCTTTGTTATATGTGACATTAAATGGCTTTTAAAACAAACCCTCATATTCAACAGAAGTGTAATTTTTCAAAACCACACTCATGGCTGAGATCAAACCATCCCTCCTTGTCTATGAACTACCAGTCTTCTATGCAAGGCCACTCCACCAAGCATTAAATTACAATGTACATAAATGACTTCGTTTAATCTGAGAAGACATTTAGAAACTTCAAACAACAGCAACTGACGTGTTATTTGATTTAATAAAAAAAACAAACCAAAACAAAAAACCCACCCAATCCCTGCCAACCTCTTGGTTTACTTTTTGCTCACAGTGAGATGTAGAAAAGCCCCCACCTCCCCAGTTATACCTACCTTCTTGTAAGTGAGAACTTGTTCTTTGTAATCAGATATCTGGCCTGGCCTGGGTGTAGAGGGAAGATTCCCACCTAGAGATTAGTGCATTGTTAATATCAACAGCTTTCATGAGATCACTGCATTACTCTGCCAAGCTAAAATATGTGATCCACGTGAACTGTGTTGAAGCTGTGCACAGTTTGAGGTGCTTCTGAGGTTTTTCATAGATTTTTCCAATAGCTGGGTTTCAGGCAGCAATATAAACGTAACTGACACAGCAGCAGCTGCTGCAGTCACACTGGCCTGTACTCCTTTTTGGGACACAAATTGCCTGACCCCAGCAGGATTTATTACAGCTTCTGCTTCTGTGTACACTGTGTGTCAGATTCAGTTTTTCAAAAGACTTTTTGAAACCGATCTTGTTTTGAATAAAAACAATGAAAAGTTAATTCACACTACAACTCTTCCATGAAAATCAGCATAGCTGTTTCAGGAAAGATATTTCTCTTTTAGAAAAGGGATATTAGTGTATACTATGTCCCCAACTCTACAGCATTTTAAGGAAATGCAAGAATAAGTGTAGGAAGGAATAGAAAAGATCTAGTAATCTCATGTATGGAAGTACAAAACAAAAAGGAAAAACAGCTGTGTTAATCAGATGGCATGTTAAAATTCAGAAGCAAGGGAAATGTAGAGAAAGGTAATGGAAAAGTAAGTGGAGTCAAGTGGAGTCACCACCTTGGAGCTCTGGGGGAGTTTTTTGCCATTTAGCTAGCAGTTATTTAAAATCCTACCACACCCCTGCAGCAGTTTCAGGCAATCAGAAATATGTTTGTCTAATGGACCCTTCAAGTTCTTGCTTCTCAAATCATAAAACAGTCTTCTTGGTGAGAAGTCCAAGCTAAACAATGCTAATTCACTCATTTACCTACATGAAAAATTGTGTCCTTGCTTTGCCTGAAATCTTGCACGTGATTTTCTGCTTTGTGCCAGCAGAAAGCCATGGACTTCAATAGATTGGGTTATTTCTACAGCAGTCAAAGAGAAGAGCCAGACCACATGTTTTTTGCCTTTTCTTCCGGCCCTTCCCTTCTTTGACTGCCTTATTCTCTCTTCATAATTCTTCTATTTTTCCCTTTTCAAAGCCTCTCCAATTGCAGCTTACAGGGATCTGGCTGAGATGAGGTTCTCTTCCTTCCAAGGGAAATAAATGCAAGAAATTATCTAAGCCTCATGCTGCAGGTGAGTACTTGCTGTAGTTACGTGGGACAAGGAGTAGATCCCTTTCTCTATGAGCACAGGAAATAGGGGAAGTCTAGGAATCCCCATGCAGGTACTTGAATTGCATGAAACAAGCAGCAGCAAATAACTTCAAGCCTACCACTCCAATTAGATGAATCTACCAGATGGAAAATCACTTAAAAAGCTAACAATACTGTCCTATTTTGCTGATTCGTCAACATGTGCCTTCCAAGCATGTTTGAAAACAAAACAAACAAAAAAAAATCCTCAGAAAGCCAGGGAAAGCAGAATTACAATTGAGCTTTTCATGCATGAGACCAAACCAAGCTGCCCAAGACACAGTCTCCACTGGCTTTTTAGACATAAGGTACATTTTTCAAGCCTTGCATTAACTGCATAATGAAAGGGATTTCTTTACAGTTCTTTACAATAAGTATAGTTTTAAAAGAAAGCCATGTGGGACAAAAGGAATAGATGCTATATGAAAGCATCTTGTACTTAATACACCAGAAAAATTGTTTAAAGTTCATTCCTCCTTTGTGTCACTGTCTGATTAGGCTACTCACCATAAGTTACTGTGGGAATAATTCTGACTTTGCAGATAACTTCAAAACCATTATGTCCTGCTGTTTGGGAAATGCTGTGTTTACTTGAAAAGTAGTTTTCCTGAATTTCTTTACTGTTGGTATAGTTATTCGCATTTTATTTCCCATAAAAGCCCAATGAAATGGTCTTTTTGACTCCATTGGTACACATTATTGATCATGTTTTTTTAGAGTTCTGTATATTCCAAGGCATTGATTGAGCATCCTCAGCTGACAAGTCACTTCAGCCCATGTTTAATCCTTGAAACATTTTGTTCTTGTGTGTTTAAGGACTGTATGAACACTGTGTTTGTACAAATGACTACTACACACAGAGAACAAACTAACTAATTAATGCTGAATGCTGAGGTATACCTAAGCACTTGTGCATCTTGATGGTGCCTAGTTGTTTTCAGAAACTTGGGGAGCCAGGGTACTGTAGTATAGTTAATAACTAAAAAGGTTTGCTTCTTCTCCAGAAATGCTAATACTGTATAACTGATTACAAATATTTAGAATATGCAATGTGTAACCATACTGTGTGAATCACTGCTATTTTAAAAACCAGCTAGCAAGGTTAAGCTTGAAATTAGAAAAGAAGTTCACCTAAGTTTAAGAATTTAGGCTGGTAATTCAATGAATGAGGCTAGGAAAAATCCTCTCCCATGAGCAGTTTGTTCCACAGTTGACTTCACTGAGATTTCTTGCAGATTCTTCCAAACTGTCTAAGAATAAACTCTCTCAAAGCAGAGCAAAACCACTAGACAGGCTTGTCTGCAATGGCCTCTTCTATGTTCCTAGCAACACTAACTTTGGGAAAAAATTGTTGAGGGAAAGGGGGATGCATGGTTTAACCAGAGTTTTTCACATGAAGAAGAAATTTGGCAGAACAGAAGACAAACAATGGCTTCAGAACAAAGCCTGACAAACAGAGTGCCTTCCCAAACTGGTAACTGTCTGGTTTAACTTGTTCTGTGTGATAAAACAGTACCTAAGAGTAGAAGCAATCTAAAAATACTAGTTTTCATACATTAGCAGTAGTGTTTTTGTAAAATATTAAAACACTATCAGAAAGATTAAAGCATGCAACATTAATGTACTGGTTGCCAAATGTCTCTGTCCCATATTGTTAGAAACTGTGAAACATGCCTATCACAAATGCATTCTGGACACTAATTTTCTGCCTTACTGTCGTGCTCCTTCCCCTGCCCCCAGTCATCAGTTTTCCTTTGCAGCTCCGTGAATCACAAAACTGAACACACTCTGAATCACCCCAACACTCATCCAAAAGGTAATTCCCCAAGCAACAATTTGCTTGATGTGGTGATTGCAAACAACATATATGTGGCTGAGGGACAAGGAGCTGCGTGTTACCACCACGCAGTTTTGGTCACCAAGGCCAGCTGAGCTCAGCTGGGAAAAATATTCCACCTTTTAAAAAGTTTAGCTATTTCTCCCCCTGATTTTTTTTCCCAAAATGAATGTGTTTGCAAAAACAAACAAACAAGAATAAAAAAGCCAAAACCAAAATTATTTTAAAGCTGTCTGGAGTAAAAAAATGTAAACGTCAAACTTAAAGTGACTTATGTATATGAACATGCAAAGATCCCCAAAACCCCTTGAAATATTAGATTTTCTTGACCTCATCTTCATGTTCAAGGACCTGAACTTCATATTCACACTGGGAGATATTTTTTGGACAACTTGATACATCTAAACACAGATACCATCTTTTTCTGATCTGTTCCACAAATTGAATCAGACTTAAAATGAGAAATAAAAGGAGAAAAAAATTACTTTCTCTCCCAGTGCAGTAGCCTCTCTCAGGCGTAGACGGACTAAGAAAGCATACTCAGATGGCAGAGAGGGCACTCCTAGGCTGGGGATAGCACTCTGCTCCAAAATTAGGTCTCCCCCTGACAACCCATCTCCCATAGGACAGGAATTCCTCTCTACTGTCCATCCTCTTCACTCAGTCTCTCAGATGGTATACCCTGCCGGTCCCTGCTCTCTCATCCTGCTCTCTGCTAACAGGAGGACAGTAACATTTTAGCTGGTTATACCAGCTGCTAGCAGTTTGGTCCTTTTCTCTCTTCCTTAATAAAGGCCTGCAATGATGAGGCAAAACTGACGACCCGAGTTTGCTCTGCCTACTCCTGATTCTCCATGCAGGCAGACAAGCATCACCTCTACCAAGAAACAGGAGTTATTCCTCAGCAACAGGTGATGGAAGTTCTTACACCTTCTTTTTATGTTGGAAATCTTTTAGACAAGTCTGCCCTCCATTTCTGTAGGTGTGAGTGCTACTGAGATAATTTTTATCTCCTTATTTTTCATGTCTTTGTACATGGAGCTTTTCTTTCTTGTTTTTCTGAGCTGTCCCCTTGACAGATTTTGCATGTTTGAGTTACTACGAGCTGGTACCTTGTTCATTTTAACATCTTTATGACTGTGCATGAATCATGGCTGCAATGCTGACTACAGCGAAGGACTCTCCAGAAAGGTCTTAGATAAATCCTGTTCCCTGTACATTTAAACAACATCATGCTTTCTCTCTGTGCATGCTTTCTCTCTCATCATGCCTTATCACTGCAACTCTGGAGCAAAGCCTTGGTCTCCAGGGATGTGAGGTGGGCTCTGGCCCCAGGAAGAGGATTCAGTCACCTCCAGACCCACCCGAACTTGTCCAGGGTGCCAAGCTCTGCACCATCACCTGCATTCAGCACCCAAGGGGTCTCCTTGTGCTCTCCATTCCACCACTCTTAGCCAGTGCCAAACTCCTTACTTTTACTTTCCAGGGTCTTTCTACAAGCAAATCCCTGTACCACTTGCCCATCCTCCTCCTCTTGCTGTCTCCATCTGCTCAGCCTGGCCCTCCCCCATCTCCATTCACTCCCTCCCTCCATCCCCTTTGTGTTCCCCTCACATGCCTGCTTGCAAGCTCTTTTCATGCTGTCTATGCATGGATTTCTCTTCTTAAACCCCATCTGGCATGCATTCACTCTTTCTTCCTCCCACCTTATTCCCCTTCACAAAATTAACTTCAATGAAACTTAAACAGTGGCCTCTGCTACATTCAGAAAAAAGCCTTAAAACTTACTCATATTAATCTGGAAAACTCACTAGTATCAGTCATCTGAATAAGTTTTTCCAATAATCATGCCAGTCTTGCCTCCATTCCTTTTCTCCCCTCTTCCCTGTCACCTCCCTCCATATTGCCCTTCTCTCTTGTTTGTTCTCCTTTTAACTTGGGCTGGAAGCTTTTCAGGGCATCTTTATCTCCATCAGAAAGTGCTGTGAATGTTGATAAAAAGAAGGATTGAGATGAATGGAACCAAAACATCCTGCTAACTCCAGACACTGTTGAAGATCCTACAGCTGAGCTGTGTTAGTAAACACCATCTAGAAGGGGTAAGTTGAGAAATTATTGAAAATTAGTGTCTTGCTCTTCCAATTAAATGCAACAGAATCCACCAGGAACTTTGGGCAAACAGAGCGCGAGGACACAGAGGCCAGGGACAAGAATGAGAGGCAGGGAGATCTCCTCACCGGCTGTGAATGGAGAAGGAACCAAAAGTCTCGTGAGAGCAGCACAATTAACTCTCCTGCCTATTTCTTCAGCAGTCCCCAATAACAAATTGAAACCATACAATTAATGCATACCAGGTTGCATCAATATAGTAGTCTAGCATCAAACACAAAAAGCAGCACATGTTTGCATGCTGGCAGTGCAATACTGAATCAGCATTTTCAGTAACAATAAAAGAAGAGCAAAAAGATATCAAAGCAACTTCCTAGAGCATCAAAATCAGTGCAATGGTATAAAACTAGAGTGGAATGGGTATCGCAGAAGGCTGCTAATAGCAAGAGAATTTCGCCTTGAGACTGACCAGACTAACAGTTGAGTTATTAATGTCCTAAGACTCAATACAGCACTCCTCACCCCTTAAGAAGAGGTTTCTCATTTCATGTGCAGGGAGATGCTTCTGTCAAGCACAGCTCCAACCTTTCTGCAAGCTCTGATAGCTTTCTGGTTGCTTGTAGGGCATGAATGGTTGCAAATCATTTCTATGAAAGGGAGGGCAACCGCACTTTGAAAACGCATCTTTGGGATGAAAAACTATTAACAAGCCTTCTTGGTAGTTTCAGTGGAGAAACACTAGGCTAAATTGCTTGCAGATTTAACTCTCTTTTTTAATTTGTAAGAATCTTTCCAGCTAGAGCAGAAGAAAACATGACATAACTGAGCCTAAATCTCAGTCCAGGCCTGCCACAAGCTATTGGTGAGAAGCAGATGGAGTTTCCACAGATGGGATGACTTCAGCATCCCAGAATAGACCCCCTGTAATCCAGGAGGAAGTAGCTAGTGACCTGCTGAGCCATTTAGACACTCACAAGTCTAAGAACGAATGGTATTCAGCCAAGGAAGCTGATGGGAGAGCTCTCTAAGCCACTGTCCATCATTCATCATAAGTTCCTGGGTAACCACGGAGGTCTCAGACAACTGGAGTTGGCCAATGTGATGCCCATCCACAGGAAGGGCTGTAAGGAGGATGCAGTGAAATACAGGCCTCTCAGCCTAACCTCAGTGCCTGCCAAGCTTATGGAACATCATCTTGAATGTGTTCACACAGCACATACAGGACAATCAAGGGATCAGGCACAGATGTGGGGAAGGTAGGTCCTGCCTGACCAACCTGATCTCCTTTTATGACCAGAGGACTCACCTAGAGGCTGTGGATGTTGTCTTCTTCTTAACAGAAGATTTTGATATTGTCTCCTGGAAAACCTGTTAGCCCATGGCTTGGACAGGTCCACTCTTTGCTGGGTTAAGAACTGGCTGGACAGCCAGGCCCAGAGAGTGGAAGTGAATGGTGCCACATCCAATTGTCAGATGGTCACCAGTAGTGTGTACTCCAGGGCTCAGTATTGGTGCCCAGTCTTGTTCAATATACTTATTAAAGATCTGGACAAGGACATCAAGTATACCCCCAGTAAGTTCTCAGCCAAAATTAAGTTGGATGAGGTGTCAATCTGCTGAAGAGTAAGTAGGATCAGCAGAGAGATCTGGACAGGCTGGATCGCTGGGCTAAGGCCAAAGATATGAGGTTCAACAAGGCCAAGTGACAGGTCCTACACTTTGGCCACAACAATCCCATGCAGCACTACAGGCAGGGGACAGTGTGGTGGGAAAGGGCCTGGCAGAAAAGGACCTGGAACTGCTGGTCAACAGCCAGCTGAACATGATCCAGCGTGTGCCCAGGTAGCCAAGAATGGCATCCTGGCCTGTATCAGCAATAGTGTGGCCAGCAGGAACAGGGATGTGGTTGTGCCCCTGTACTGGTGAGGTCACATCTCAAGTTCTGTGTCCAGTTCTGGGCCCCTCACTTCAGGAGGACATTGAGGTGCTGGAGCAGGCCCAGAGAAGGGCAATGGAGCTGGTGAAGGTTCTAGAGAGTGAGTCATATGAGGAATGGCTGAGGGAGCTGGTGGTGTTTAGCCTGGAGAAAAGGAAGCTTAGAGAGACCTTATCACTTTCTACAACTGCCTGAAAGGAGGGTGTAGCCAGGGAGGGTTGGCATCTTCTCTCAGGCAGCCAGTGACAGAATGAGAGTGCATAGGTTTCAAGCTGTGCCAGGGGAATTTCAGGTTGGACATCAGGAGGAATTTCTTCATGGAAGTGGTTTTTAAACATTGGAATGGACTGCCCAGTGAGGTAGTGGAGTCACCATCCCTGGAGGAGTTCAAGAAATAAAGGAACGTGGCACTAAGTGCCATGGTCTAGTTCACAAGGTGATCTGTCAAAGGTCTCAATGATCTTTTCCAATCTAAATGAAATGATTCTGAAATCTTATTGGCATTTTCATGGTCCAGAATTTCTATCACAAAGAGTAATCACAACCTCCCATCTGAAAATAAATTTAACTTTTGGGAGATTGATTATCACTAACCGTTACCATGAGAGGAATCTCAAGACTCCTCCTTCCAGTTTATTGACCTTCAGTTAGTAACTGGCTGTCAAGAATGGCATTTTTTTCATGGAGAAGTTTTGAGAGGGTGTAATTAATCAAAGCATCTGACTGCAGGAAAGTGCTAACACCCACGAAAGCTAATTTTTAAGGACTTGTAAGGCCTCATGCAGCTTTCTAATAGTACTACAAAATCTATTTCATCAACAATTCTTCCCTGAGTTTTTATCTCTGCTAAAGCAGCAGAACCCCAGGGAGAGTCCTGGAGTCTGAGAGAGTGATGAGAGCAGACTGTGTTGAGGAACCACCATGTATTTCCTAAAAAAATCACCAGAATGCCACTAAATGCTTTACTCTCTTTAAGAAGAGCGTTGAGTTGTATCACTATGAAGTAGTAGTTCCCTGAACTTTTCTTTTTTTTTTAGACTTCATTTAGACTGTGTATTTACTAGTTTACTTGTCAGGGCTTTGAAGGAGGTCTACTGTTCTGTATTCAAGCACTATGACAGACTAGCACAACAGACCTCTGTTCTGGGCTAGTCCAAGGTAATTCTGTACAAAACATAGCAAGTGGTCAGTACAGGTCAGTACGTGTTTTGAAAAAATACTTTCAACTGACTTTTCTTCACTGGAGTTTAGGAGCAACTTCTGCCCCATGCCCAGTGGTCTCCTCCCAGTGTTTACAGTGCCATAGTGACAAGACCTTGACACAAGCAGTTTTCTTGTCAGGGGAATACTAGGCTCCTCACTGGGCCTCCATGCATGTACATGCAATGTGTACTAATGTCAGGGAACAGGAGAGATTAATGAAAAGCTGATCTAAAACACCTTGCTACTTTACAATAACAGTCCAGAATGCTGTAGGCATAACACGATGTTAAGATGTGGTTGATTTAGCCACTGCTGTGAAAGACTAAGTTTTATTTTGGTGCTTTTTAATAAGAGGGAAGGAAATGCCTCACATTGCTCAGCAATGATTCCTTTGGGCAATTAGGAACAACATCAACAGGCTAGAGGGAGGTTTGCCCAGAAAAAATGAAGGACGCGGGCCAGAAAGCAACAACAGCAGACCCTTGGAGGTTTGAAAGTAACATGAAGGATACCCAGAGGAAAGACTGGGAACATCTTATATCAGGGAAAACAGCAGTAGCTGCATAAAGCCTATGCTGTTTTCTGTTTTCAGGTTTACAAAAGCTTCTGCAAATGAGTAAGCCATGTGAAAACCTTAAAAGGTTACAGATAAGACATGGAGTAAACTCAGCTGTATCTGTGTCACAACCAGCAATATGCTGCATTCCTAACGAGAAGATCCTGGATACATTTTGGAAGCAACTCAAGCTGCCAGGCTCAAAGCCAACACAATCTGTGGGTGGGTGCTGGATGCTTGCCTTGAAATTCTCTCCTTGCCAGCAAACCTATGGAGTAACAATGGCATCCCTTTTGGAGGGAGATTTCATAGTGTTTAAAGCTAGAAGAGACCACAAGCTGATCTACTGCGGCCTCCTGCTGTTAAATCTCACTACTGCTCTTTCTATTGAGAATAACAATTTTCATTATAATAAAGCAATTGACTCTTCAGTCAACCAATCTGTCTTCACGCTCCAAGTCTACAAGCAGGAAGGGAAGACCGAACTCAAATCCTTGCAACCACAGGTGTGGTACAACCATACATTCCTTGTAGGTGATCCACATACCTATCCTAAGAGAAAATCAAGTTGATTTCCAGGTCTCAGCTGAGTGAGCAGGAGAATATTTTTTTCCCCTGGAAGATCCGAATCTAATCAGCAGTTCCACATGGGATATAAGACTCTGAGATACTAGACAGGTACCTTAAAATGAGAACTCCCTGTACTATCTACCCTATGAGGTCTCTCATCTACTCTTTCCTGTCCTTGAAAAGTCAAAAAAAGGTGAAAACTACTCCCAGTATGCATAAATATCATTCCTATCCCCTGTGGGCAGCCAGATGAAGCCGTAGAGCATGAGACTTTGTTTTAACATCAGGACGTTTTCCAGAAAGGAAATGGGGGAAAACAACAGGATGGAAAGATGAAGCACAAAAATACGACCCAGTCTCAACTGCAAATAAACCTGCCACTTTCTGCCTCCAGTACACTATGTGGGAAACTTACAGTGTAGGCATTTTTGAAGATCACACTCAGAGGTTAAATCACACTATAAACTCCCAATCTCTTCTTCTAACCTTGCCCAACCTTCGAAAAGCAGCAGCAGAAGGAATTTCTATCAAAGAAGTTAAAAGAAGGCAGACTAAGCCCACTGAGATGATAGCATGGGAAATAAAGATAACAGAAACCTGAAAAATGAGAGAACAAACTAGGCTCATGGAGCAATAACAAAGCAAGCATTAATTTGAAAGTGGAAGATTGAGCCAATTTATCCCATGTGTGAAGAAATGAATATTAAAAATGAGACAACATTTTCAGGTGAACTAAGCAGTGCAAGGAGCAGAAAAATAAGTCATGAATGAGGGGTAAGCAAGCATATTTTAAGGACAGAAGGAGATGAAGTGCTATGTCAGCATAAGTTACCTAGAGATGAAAGATGAAAAACATGACACATTCATCATTTGTGGAAGTATTTTCCAAGTATTTGGAAACAGACACCATAGTTCCAGCATTTAGCAAATAAAGATTCTAAAAGATAGGCTGACATTACCTTTCTAAAAGACTAATACTTACATTTTTTTAAACCCTCTGAGATATTTATGAGTAGCCAGGGGGTGCACTTGGAATTGTGAAATTTAATTAGTGAGTCACTACAGAATTATGAAGCGTAAATCAGGTCAAGTTCATTTTTATGCATTAGCTGTTGGTCTTGATTCAGGTGAGGAACCAACAGATCTGACCTAACAGACCTTCAAGGATATTTACTTTTTAATAAGGTTCTATGTGGACCGCATTGCCAAATAATTCACTTTGTTCATTAACAGCAATTTTAAGAAATGAGCCTGGTTCTGTAGCTGGCATGTTAAAAAGCCCATCAGCTATCACCATTGGGAAAGGTTTTTATGTTAAAAAATGGGAACACAGAGGCAGATACCTAAATCTGGAGGGCTTGTACCCTGCCTGGTAAGGAGCTGGTGAAGAGCAGCCCAGCAACAGGGCTGTATCCTCGCCATTCATTGATGATTTACAAAAAGAGCTTCACCATCCGTTGCACTGTACTCTCCAGGCAAGGCTCCCCTGGCACTTTCCAAAGGCAGCTGTTATACACAGACAACCAGAGCTGGGAAAGGTTTGTGTCACGGGTTGGGTTTGTAACCAGGCAGAAACACCAATTTAGTGTAGTGGTTTGGTCTAAAATACTCATTATTCTGTGAGAAAAGAATTAGGAGAAATGCAAAGCAGGCACCAAACTTGAAAGAATATAAAGAAGTTTATTAACAGACCTAAAAGAAGGGGAAAAAAAAAAAATTATACCACCTTCAGAACTCTCCTCCTCCCCCCACCTTCCTCCCTTCTCCCACTGACAATGTGAAAAGACAACCCTTAAGATGTTCAGTCTGTTTACCACTGCCATAATAACCTTGTTCAGTCCATTTAGAAAGAGAAATCTCTTCTTGTTCATGCTATGAAAACATTATCACAGCGAGACAGCCGCCCACTTCCAAATATTGTTCAGTCCATTTAGGAAGAGGAGTCTCTCTGCCTGCATGTGAGTCCCTTCCCCCGACTTGCAGCTTGTTCAAGGTCACACACAGATAGCAATTGGTTTTCCCGCGTTTGAGGGTCCACTCTTGAAGTTTTTTGGGGTACAATTTTAAGGTTGAGCCGTTCAGAAACAAAAACAGAGGCCCTTCTCCTTCCCTGGGAGCAAAGGGTCTTCCTCATCCTCATCGTTAGGACTATCTCTGGGAGCATCTCTAGGAATTGAGGTTTTCTCCTTTCCCATTTGGAGCAAAAGTCCTCATCAGGTTCATCTCTAGGGACTGAGGTTTTCTCCTTTCCCGTTTGGAGCAGAAGTCCTCATCTGGTTCCTCTCTCCCTGTCCAAACTTCTCATTAAATTACAGCTGTGTCAGCATCTGCCTATCTCAGCGCAGGTGCTTTTGCTTATGAGTTGAACACTCCACCCCCCATATCTTCATGGAATTACAATGGGATACTCTGATATATCATAGCTTCACAACAGAATTTCAGCTTTAAGCATCTCCTCTCTCTCTTCCCTCAGGTTTTCAGCTCTTCACAGCAATAAAAGGGTTACTCTCACCTCGGCCTTGCAGCTTTGCAGCTGGAATGTTGAATTTTTCTTATCACAGTGGAGAGGGGGGAGAGCCAAGCCGCTCTGGCTGCCCATGGCAAGGCAGTGGGGGGGTTCCATGGCTGGAACAGGTCCATCGGCTCCAGGATGGCCGTGGCCTGGCCCGGCCTGGCCCAAGCAGGGCCTGGCCAGGCCCGCTGGCCCCCACACGGGGCCCGCAGCCACCTGTGCCAGCACTGGAAACGAGAGAGAGCCTGGAGGGGGAGTTTGCCTATTCTTAAATGTGGATCACAGAGGTGGTCACAACTTTAAGTGGCTTAAAGAATTGTCCATATTCAAACTGGCCAGCTGATAGGTTCTATCAGGTCCCAGAGGAAGCTGTAAGCACCCCTTAGCAAGGACATCCCTTCCAGGACTATGCTTGCTAATCTATGACAGCTTGGACGTTCATCGCAAGCCACACAGCACTAGTCTGTGTTTGCACTGGGGAAGCAGTTGTGGTTTTGCCAGTGGGAGTG
Organism: Corvus kubaryi; assembly: GCF_017639235.1. Classification (NCBI taxonomy): domain Eukaryota; kingdom Metazoa; phylum Chordata; class Aves; order Passeriformes; family Corvidae; genus Corvus; species Corvus kubaryi. The sequence continues at coordinate 3,328,519 of NW_024581081.1, forward strand.
ATGAGAATAAGCTATCAGTGGATTTCAAAAATGTGCTTGCTTCTATCAAGGTCATACTGAGTTCTGTTGCTAGTATCATTCCTACTACTGTAGGGGCAGAATTTTTTCCTCAACTCCCTCCTCCGTTTCTAGCTCCTTTTATTGTGAAAAATTCATGTGGTTATGCTCTCATCATCAGAAATACTCTGTGCTCATATTCCCTGTGTTCATCAATCTTTTCACCTCCCTCTACCAGTCTATCCCTGACGTGATGATTTTGGCAGGTTCTGTCTCCCGTTCTCTGCTGAGAGAAGAGCAGCATTTAAGGAAGGCTAGCAGCTACTTGATCATAACAAGCATACCATGCTTTATAAACCCAAGCAATTGTGAGAGTAATGTGGAAGTAGCATCTAATCACAGTGTACTGTGATTGGCATCAAAAATGTTGGTATGAACCTCTTGATCAAGGAAAGGATTATTTCAGCTTTTTATATGGGTCTCCCTGAAACTTTTGTAACAAGTACAGAAATGCAGAATGAAGTAACTGCTCTCAAAATCATAGCCATTGAGTTTCTTCATTTAAAGGAGTGATGGTGATTTGTATATGTTTATGTATTCCTCTTTTTTTTCTTTTGTCCAAAAACACAGGCAGAAAAATTCTTCTTAGAATGTTTTATGTTTTAAGGCCATGGTAATAGTGCTTGAGCTGCAGTTTAAAGATTCATCACTCAAGTTTTAAAATCGTGTTAAACTTCACGATCCAAAGGAATTTTTCAAAAGCATAAGGCAGGGATATTGGTATAAAAACTGAATAAAATTCTACCAAAACCCATCAAAACCCGAGAAAATACTGTTATTTTACATTAAGCCGTGAATAATTGAAGCTGATGTCTCTAGCTGAATAGCAGCAAGTATTTATGCAAAACCTGGAAGACAATATGGTGTGCACCGAGAAGGTACTTGCTGAAAGCAAAAAGGCAAAATACCATCTTTTTGGATTTTGCAAATTTTGTGTAGTTCTACCACCCAGCCCAGCCCAGCCCAGCCCAGTCTCTGGGTTATTTCGCATGGCACAGTTTCTGTGATCATTCTTCCAAAGATGCTCTAGACAAGTTGATTTTCTGTTGATGACTCATTTTACTTTCTGGCTACAAGGCATTAGCATGGGGCTCCTGTGTTTGGCTCAGCAAGATTAAAGCAAATATTTTTAAGTTTTTGAACCTACTTTCTGGCCCTTCTCCCTGAAAATAAAGACTTGAAAATGGTCTGCTTCAGTCTAGTTTTGTAATCCAAGGTTATACATTAAACTCAACAAGTAAATGCTAGGCCCCACCTAATCTGGTACTGTCATCTTAAGTCTTTGTAATCACTTCTCTCAAAAGAATGAGAAAGTTATAAGCAATAGTCTCAAATTAGAAGGTAAACTCCACACATTGCTAAAGGAACACCATTCAAAGGCAACTTCTGCAAAGAATCCCCAAGGTATTTGCATATGCAATCAGTACGAGATATTAGAATTATCTCAAAACTATTAAACAAATTGAAACAAATCACTTGAGGGCCCCTCTCAAGTGAGAGTGTTTAATAAAGAGCTGTGGGGAGACTGTGTTCTATATTTTCAGTTCCTCTAAATATTTTTGTTGCAGTGAAAAGAACTAAAGGATGTATGTTGCAGCTCAGCCTGTAGCACACAAGCACATTCGAAGATGGTATTCCCAGTGAGAAATGTAAAAGATGCTTTACATTCCCCAAACTCTTCTTAGGGCTCATCCATACCATCCTGTTAAAAGTGGTGGGGAAAGATACTACCCACTGGTTGACCAAACACACAGACTCACAGGTGAAACAGCAGGTAGCAGCTTAGGTAAAGGCAATGTATTTTGAATTTGTAAAGTCACAAGTGGTCATCTTGTCCCCGTCAGGGCATAGAAACTCAACAGTGAGCCAAAGCCAGCAATACAAGCATAGACAATAATAAGGGTACTGCTATGCTGCCTTATACTGCAGACTTATGCTTTGTAGGATCTGTGAAATCTAGATATGGTGACGACAGGAGCAGCACATACATGACCTTCTTCTGACTGCCAGCTCTAAGCTTGGGGGAGGAAGGATGTCTTCCAGTTTTATTCCAGTGTGCATTTATTTGGGTAATATCCCCAGTATTTCCATTTCCCCTACATCATCATTAGAAGGTTTCCTCAACTTTATCAGGTGGAGAGATCATGTTGTTAAGAGTGGCAGGTAGATAACTTTTTCATAAAGCAATTCAGGTGAAAGTGGCTTCAAAGGCAGAGCACTGAGAAGACAGGTTTGATACCTCAGGCCTCAAACTGAATCCAGTTAATGGCTCTGCAAGAGACTTTCAGCATGATTTAATCCCTCTACTGACACCCTTTACAACCCAGCTAATGTATTTCTCAGCCTTATGAGGACAATGTCAGGACTAAGCCTCTAGTGCTAGAGATACTCAGATTTGCCATTGATGGGGAGATTTAGCAACTTCCAAAATGAGTGACAGTGGGCAGTACAGTACATGCCCTTATCTCTTTACAGGTATGATATTAATAAAAAGTGAAATAAAACTTACAGTCCCTTTGCATCAGCTCTGAATCTTAAATGATTGATTCTGGATTCCCATAATTTCGATATACAGAGTCTAAACAGGTTCCATGCAGTTCAGTAGTTATAAAAGTATAATCATTAAACACCAGCAGCAAATACTGCACCAAGGAGTGAAAAAAGAGCCCTCAGAAATCTGAGCTTGCCCGTAAAAATGGCAAACATCCCACCCTTCCCCCCCTCCAGTCTGGAAACTTCTGGACTTTGTTCTCCCTTTCCAAACTGAATTAAATTGCAAGTGACCTGACTTTTTTCTGCGCTTTTAACCTTTAATGTTATTTCCCCTTGGCTGGCAACACTTGGACAGCAGTCCCAGCAGCGTATCCTATTAAACCAGACAAATCATGACACCACATCTCCTATTTTGAGAGGATGGCAAGGGCAGTGGGGTAACGGGGCTGTACACGCCAGTGCCATCACTTCCCTGCTTCCTGGCACACAACAGATGCAGCCGGCAGAATGCCATCTGCTGGGCCCCTGCAGCGCCAACCCCTCCTGCTCCCTCCCCGAGACACCAGCGTCTTGCAAGGAGCCAGTGCTTGCTCTTTTCATCACAGCTAGCTTTTACACCCAGTGAGCCTCCATTCATGGGCAGCTCTGCTTTGGCTTAGTGTCTGGCTCAGAGGAATAGTTTGGGGACACTCGTTGGTTTTGTTTTTTTTTGAAACGAGTAACTATTAAGGGTAATGCACTGCCACATTTTTCAAATAGTTAAATAAAAGTGAGAATTTTAAATATGGTGACTTACTACCTCATAGGGCCACTGCAGAGAAGAAAGTGACAATGTTGAGCTTTGAGAGCTTTGAGTCCTAGACTTTCAGTTAAAGAAGAAAGTTAAGTAGTGTCTGGTTCTACACATTTCTTTTACTCATAGTGACTGAATGTGCAGAAAGATTTTTAAGCATGTTTGGCTCTTTTGTTGAGGATTTGGAATGGCTGGAGAATTAAACAGTCATTTTCTCCAGCTTAAGAAAAGCTCCAAACAAAAACCCCATAGACAGCCAACAAGACAGAAAGCAGCTTGTGGTGGTACTCACTACCCATCACCTGACATTCAGAGGCAAGTTTGACCTGCCTGTGCACTCACCATAGGGGCAGCTCAAGGTGAAGGCTTTCTGAAACAAAGAGCTTTCTTACAAATCAAAATTGTAACTATAAAGAAGAACGACAGAAACAAGTCCTGTCGATTGAGAGATTTCCTTCTCCTTTGTTTGAAAGATAAGTGAGCCTTATCTACTCCCTAAAGGGGCTCCAGTATGGTTGGGCTTTTCTTCTTTTTTACATGTAGCTCAAAGGGAAAGGAATAAAAAAGCCTTTTAGGGGGGGATTTTTCCAAAGTTTCATGAAATCAATGTTTTCAAACGATGTGAATCAGAAGACAGAGGCATAAAAAAATAAGAAGGAGCTTATTTTCTCCATTTATTTTTTAAAACCTCAGTCATGTTACCACATGAATCTGAAGAAGTTCAAGTTTCTGGAGCCACTATCTACAGATAGGGTACCTTCACGGATAGGAGAGGATCTCCATGCTACAGCCCATACACGTGACAGCAACTCCTGCAGACACAGCCTGCTCAGGGACAACCACCTGAGTGCTGCTGCCACCTGGCACTGATTGTTGGGGGAGTGCTCAGCAGGTACGGTGCTGCACAGCCCACCTGGGGAAAAGCAAGCACTGCACAGTATTTGTCACAGTGAGTTCTAGCCAGCATGGAGAAACACAGTGTTATTACTGCTGCAGTATTCAAAATAGAGATACTCATGACCTATGAACAAAATTAATGCTATCCCAGGCAAAACCGCTGCAATTATCCTGGGTGGGGAATGAACCACTGTCCTCATCTGAAGGTAAGGAAGAAAGCAAATCCCCTGTATAAATTTTTATATCTCTTCCCCACCTACTGCTTTCCACCTTGAGAATGCCCAGCTGACTCTAGATGAAAACGTGCATTACTTGTGACTTTAGCTTATAAACAAGCATTTTATGTTGCTCCCAATATTTGGGTAGAAGCTTCCTATACACATATCCATATATCAATAGACACCAGTCCTTCAGTAAAGCACCCTGGCACTAGAAATCATATCTAACCCCTACCCAGAATTGGACTGGTCAAATATACCATTGGCTGCTACCATGTCATCATTACCGGAACAGGGCCACATGGAGGAGGCTGAAAACTCTCAGTTCAGTAAAGTTCATACTAAACTCACTTGCTGTTTTTATTTAAGTTTTCTCAGAAGGCTTTTCATTGCTTCTGCTCGAGACATTGAGTCCACAGTGCAGGAAGGAAAGATAATTTCTTTAAAACAGAGTACAAAACTCAGGTACCAAGGAGCTATGTGATTTAAGAAATTAGAAGAGTGGCATGAAGCAGAATTTTCTTTAGTGCCTGCCCATTGCCATACTCAAGTCTACTTCATACTTATTTACTGCCCACTATGAAAACTACTGGTGTGTTCTAGATAATAATTCTGCAGATAAATTAGGCTACCACAGGGGCAGCATGTTAATTGGTTTCATACCCTCATAAACCGGAATAATGTCCCAGTAAAATTGTTCAAAATAAAACCAATGACAAGTCTTGCTCACAAAATATTAGTCTGTCTGCAGATTGAATTACTTCCCTGATATTAAAATTCAGATAAATAAACTTACAAACAAAAGAATTTTGTGAGAAAAGAACCTGTTATTTATGAAGACAGTTAAGCGTGCAATTACTTTTTCCCACTGATGGAACAAAATACAAATCAGCCCTGGGATCACCAGACCATCACATGGGTGGGCAGAGCTCACTCACAGAGGTTGCAATAGTGTCATACCAAAGGGAAACAGATGGACTTTAGTCTCTTTAATTCAATAGAAAGACAGCAGATCTTAACCTGTGCGCGAGAGATTCCTGAGCCATTAAGCTGTAGTTCAAATAGGAAAAACCCCCATGGCAACAGTAAACAGAAGTTTACAATTAAAAAGGCCAATTGCAAACTGTGCAGGAACTGCTTTTTCATACAAAAGTACACAGAAATACAGTGCCAGGGGCCTGCAGCTGCATGCAATCCTGCAGACACCACGGATACAGCCACATTGCCCAGTGCTTCCTCCATAGATGGAACCAAAACATTTCTCTTATGCTGTAGAGTTTTGCTGCAGTTTTAAAGCTGTTTCATGCTTTGAAAATATGGTTCTGTTTACCCCATGGGAAGCTGAATTAGAAGAGCACAGAAGTCTTTTGGCCTTCATCAGTTACAGATCACCCCTATGTGATAGGATGTTACTGTGTTTCAGCCCCAAGGAACGATAACAATGCACTTTGTACAACAAACTGGACTTTCACTCCACGAAGCAGCCAAGGTCATGTTCACCCTATGTGCACATGGAGACCCTTAAGGTCAGAAGAAATGACACCCGCACTGAAAGTTGGCCTTCTGCCTGAAAGACATGCTGAACTAGATGTGGAGCCGTAATAAACTTTTACATATCCATTTTTCATGCATCATACAACAGCCACAATGCACATGCTTTCCGCACGTGGATTCATCACAGGCATGTTATATTAAGATGTGTCTATGCTGCTGAATTTAGTGATTCTATTTGTTCTCTTCTATTAATATTTTTTCATTTGACACTTTCCCACTTGGTCTCTAGATGCTGATCTCCCTTTGGAAAAACTACATTTTATTGTTTATTCGATTTCCCCCATCAACAATAAAAAGTAAAAGCATAGTCTGCCTTCCGTCCTGCTCTAGGATGAGCCTCACAGAAAAATACAGATATTGACAGAGCAGACTTTCTACAACAAGTGTTTCTAAAGGAAGTTTAGAAACACAGGCAATTACACGCAATCTTTAGTCATACATCGTGTACATTAGTTTTGGGGAAAATAAAAAGGAAGATTCAGGAGAAGCTGCATTTTTATTAGTAATTCTACTTTACCACAGTCTCTAACTCAACCGAGGACTGTCCTACACAACCATACAGAGACAGTGTGGGAAGGCAGGGAACTGACTGTGCCATTTAGCATTGTATCATGTAAAGTTCTTCTTCCAAGGGCCTCTGCTAACTGGGGAGATGAAACTCTCATCCCACCTCTGCTCATGCTACTGGAACATCTTTGCCCAGTGGAGCCCTCCTTGCTAACTTACTTTTCAATAAAACCAGGAAATTATCATTCACTGTGAAACAACAATCTTGGTGCCTTCAGCATTGCTAATAACCACCTAAACAATACATATTTGCTAATTGTCCACCTACAAGCAGGTATTATATGATGATTATACTATGAACACAAGCATCATGAATCACAGACCATGAATCCTAGTCTCAAATTGGTTGCACAGGAGCATCAGCTTTCCCCCACTCCAATTACCTCTTGCTCCTGCACACCATCCTTTGCTGCTACAATTCAGTGCTGCAGGCAGTATCTTCTACTGCTTGCATTTTGTGTGGGGAAGGAGCAGGAGATAGTGTAGAGAGTGCAGAAGGGCAAGTTTTCTCTCTGCTAATTAAATGCATGGGGTTTGCAGTAACAGTAAGGGAGGGACATGTGGGTGGAAGGTATGCACTGCCCTCATTTTCCAGATTCTTCCTTTTCTTTGGTTTTGTGTCAGCAATGCTGCATGTACATCAGCTTTTGATTTTTATGTCTTTGTGGCTTAGGGCCATCAGGGTTGCTATATACACACAAACATACAACATAGCTGTTTCACAACAAAGATTTTAGCGCATTAATGCTGCAAAAGATTTGCCATCAGAATGTGTTACTGAAGATGAGAACACCAGTTCTAGAAACAGATTGATACAAAGAAGCGTGATGTAAAACACAAACAGAAGAAAGAATGGGAACATGAGGAGAAACTGAGTACCAAACTCTTTTGAGGACATTTGTTAAACAAAAGGACTGCTCAGATGTATTTGTCCAAATTGTTTTCTGATGTAACTTCATAGGCTTCAGAGAGGAGTGAGAATGAAAGTATCTGCTCTTGAAATGTCTAATCTGTTCACCAGACTCACGTAGGTGGGCAGGTTACCTTTAAAACAATAAGTCAGAAATTTTATAAAAAAAGGAAATTGCTGGATGCAGCTCATTGAAGATCAGTTTTTCTACATCAATCTTATCTTCTCATAAATGAATCACTAGAAATGGGACTAGAAACTAATTCCAAAAATTCAGGCATACTTCTAAAAAACCCCATAAAGTTTATTTAAAAAGTCAGACTTATGCCTGCAACACAGTGCTGACCTTGCAAATGAGTTAACTTTCCTGTGATGTCACTTATCATAACAAACAGAAGTGACCAGAACTGGGGAGAGGGATCCAAAAAGCAGTGAACCGTCTTAGATGCACCACCACAGATGTCACCTCTTCTCACTTGCCTTCATGAGAAGTACACCAGTCACTTGATTCTGCTCCTTTTTCCTTTCACAAAGGTTCTCTCCTGATTTCCTAGCCCTGAGAAACATGACTGAGGCTCACTAAGGAGTATTCAGATGAACAGAGGCACTATAAGGACTGTCACTACAAATTTGTATTTGTTCAAGAAGTCTGTCTTACAGAAGGAAGACCACAGCAAAAGTAACAACTTGGGCTACATAGCCGGAGATTTGGATCGCTTTTTATTTCGTTTCCACATTGCATGTGACAATGAAAGGTTGTGACATTCTAAGTGGTTCCAGACTCCATCAGGCTGTCCACAATGAATTAAAACACAATAAAATCCAGATGCTTTCTCAAGTAAACACTTCCTTTCTCAGCAAAGGAAACCAAATGCAAAGGATACTGCTAAAGGTTTTCTTCTAACATGTTTATTTTATATAAAGGTATCTTATACTTCACTGGCACTTAAGTGTTCTCCTTCCAACACAGTAAAGCCCCTGGCACTCTTTTCCTGCATTTCTGATGATGGAAGACAAAGCCTTGAGTTACATGAGTTATTTTAATTTGCTTGTAGATATTTAATGAAGGCTACATCTAAAATAACACTGACAATTTAATTTGGCTCCTGGAGCATAGTTTGCAATGAGCTGAAGTAAAATAAAAATATTAATTCTTTAAAAAAAAAAAAAAAAACCAACTTCTAAAGCACAGAATTTGTGTCCCAAACACAAAATATGTAAATGCTTACAAGTAAAAGAAAAACATACATATTTTTATTAGCAGACTGAAAGAAGCAAAAATTAATAAACCCACAAAAATTACAAAATAAATTCTTTGTGTTAAACCATTGTTGTCATCCTCTAAAACATTGTTCATAACACAGGTAAGGACTTTCAAATGAATTATTAGTATTATCCCTAAGTAGGACTGTGTTCTTGGTAAGCACTTCCAATATGAGATTCTAATTGCAGTGCCTTGCAGTTTCCTTAAAAATCAAAACCACACCACCAGGTCCTAGCCTGTGTATGAACAGAGCCCACAGATGCTACCTTTAGTCCCTTTCTGTTGTAAGGGTACTTCTATTTTCACTGCCCTTTCAGTTCTCCTGGACTATAGTGAAGAAAAAAAAAAAGTTTGTTTGCACAGCCAGTCTCTTTCCACTAAAGCCCAGCAGCACAGCAGACAGACGCATCTAGCCTTTAGTGGCAAAAACACGGAATCTGTTTGTCAGGAGACTTCATTCCCCTTTGCCATACTTATGGCTTTCTATAGATCCATCCCTGGCCCTCCCTGAGCTTCGGCAGCGGCAACATGGAATGCAAGACCACCAGAGCAAATTTATTCTAAAACACAGTTCTTGTAAGGACTGTACAAGGCATTGCTTGATCCAGAAGCTCTGAGAGATTAAACAATACTATAGCTACTCATACTCCAATATAAGGATGTATTTTCAAGCTTAAAAGATTGCCAGGAAGGGTTGGTTTTTTTTCTTTTTGATTCAGGATCTTTAGTTGATATATATCAATCTGCCTAAAGGGAAAACCAACCTCACCTTGTGCCCCTACCAAATCGTATCCCTAACCTTGTCATCTTGAAAGCCACACAAGATTTCAATATAAATTGATAAAAAGTATCCAACAGTATTTAACATAAAGCATGTACTCCAACAACATTCAGACAGCAATGCTAGAAACCAAGCAGAGCTTTCTTTTTTATGGGACTTTTTTCCCCTTTGAAGAAAACAAAGGAAAAAAAAAACCAAAACAAAACAGGAAAACATGAAAACCAGCACAAACAAGTGGAGCGAGGTAATCCTTGGCAACAACTGAAATTGTGACTGTAGCCATTGCTCCATGCTTTAAGATGTTAGAAGAGCCAAAAACATTTTTGCATGTTAAAACCTGACATCACAGTCCCATGCTTTTTTCTGATGTAGGTACCATTGCTCCCACTAAAAACTGATCACTTCCTCACACCCATCTTACTTTCTCTAGCTTTGAGTAACATTGAGACAGGTTCTCTCCTCCCTTCCATCTCTTTGAGTCCACAGTAACTCCATGGACACTAGTGGAAGGGTGCTGGATGTTTACCTCTCATGGAGGTAACAGTCCTACCATGTCTTTAGAGCAAGGAGATTTTCAGATTATTTTAGCTGTTAGATCGTCTTAGTTCTGAGAAAAGGGGTTTGCAGTCTTGCAAACTGTTGAAAACACAGCCTCAGCTTATCACAACTTCTGATAAAGTGATTTGGAAAGCCTTGAAAAAAATCCTTGAAAGGAAAAAAGGGGTGAAACATTCTTTAAAGACGGCTTAGATAGAAAGAATATAAATTTCTTCTGACCAGGCCACTTCACAGAGATTTACTTGATAAAAGCAACATGTTGATTTATTCAACTCCTTTCCCCTGCTGCCCAATCCCTCCGAGAGAGAAAGAAAGGCGGGGGGGGGGGATTGAAGAATTAAAAAGGAAAAAAATAATCAAACCGGCAAACAGTCGAGAGACTATTTCACAGTGCAGCATATTGCTGGCATGTCCGAAGTTACATAAGCTGTTCCTGGAGGGACTGCAGAAGCTCCTGAGTTCACCGCACTGCAAGCAGGACTGGAACTAGGGTGCTCCAGACCCCTCCATCCCAGAGCTCAGAGCCCACCCTGACAAGGCTTCCACCCGCCTTCAGCCCAGGCAGGAAAAGCATCTGGAAACAGACTGACAATCTTAAAAACCAAACAAAGCTGTCATCACCATTTGTGTTTATTAAAACTGGAATCAAAGCCAACACTGGTGATTTCTCCTAACTAAAGATTAGCTGAAAGTCTTGTGTTCCAATGTCTGAATGAATCAAACGTGCCTGCCCTTTCAAAACAAAACACAACAAAAGAAGCAGAGGCAGGAATCATAGTCTCTTCTCAAACTGTGTGTGCTCTTTACAATTTCCATATAATATGTTTTCAGGATTAAATCACTGAAATTTACTTGAACTCAAGACCATTCCTTCTATTAATAAATGAGATATTAATCATACAGCATTAATTTGCACACAAAAAACTATGAAACTAAATTGACAAAATTAAAGTATTAAATGATTTTATAACATGATGGGTTCATTTTTTCAGTGTAAGAAATAATTTTAATAGAACATGCGTATCTCTTATCTACACATATGTGACATGAATTTCCCTGCAAAGTCTAGAAAAGCTTGCTTTATTTCAGTGTGGCTTTGAATTCAACAATATCTAGGGTATTGCTAAATTCCCCCACTTTTCCCATTCTCGTTGCATTGCAACTTGAGTCTCATGATATTTAGCCTTTTGGAAAAATTCACTATGTTCTGCTTTGAAAGAAACAGATTAGAACGCTGGGTTTTCATTTATATGATTATAAATAAAAGCTACAGTTTTTTTATCACTAGAGATTTACTTAAAATGTGTAGCGGTTGAATCCTTTAAAAACCAGAAGATAACCATGGAAAAAAAAATTAATCTCCATTAAAAAAAACCTCATGAAGTTCTCTATAGTACAAGAATAATTAAGATCCAGATCATTCAGTTATTTCCAATTTCAAGGCAAGTGCATTTATTTTAAAACTATAGTGTCTTCCTAGGTTTCATCTTGCCTGTCACAGCCAATTAGTCAAGGAAAATTATACACAAGGGCAGTGCATCATAAAAAATCAAGGGGTGGCTGTAACAGTATATACACAGAAACACAGCAATATAGCGATATCAATTATTCCTCCTTGCAGCTTCATAGACTCAGACAATCTTCCCACTTGGTGGATATCTGAACTGTACTGAGCAATGGCTAGATGCACAATATGGCAGCCTGCAGCAGGAAGTGAAGAAGAACTTGGCCAGATGAAAAAGCAGAGGAGAATAAGGTAGAGAGAGCATAGTGTTCAATGACACTCTTGCCTTAGAGTTTCGTGCTAAAAGATCATGACCAAACACATAGGTATGTCCTAGGTCATCTGAAAATACAGTTTAATGCCAGCTGTGGACAAATACTTTTTTTAGTCTGTATCTTCTGACAGAAGAGACAGCCCAGAACTCTCAAAGGTCAAATCAGCAGAGGACGTGACTCAGGAGGGCACTGGTACAGACATTCAAATTTTACTGCCTGCTTCAGTCCTCTCCAGGCTTCCCCATCATAACTGCTTCTTAAAAATATTTATAATGCATGGCAAACAGCTTGCACTGATGAAACACCAGCTGAAGTCATCAGATCTAACTTTGCTGAACAAATAAACACAGTGGGCTTCACCTCTGCTCTCTGAACAGACCTAATGACCAACATCCAGGCAGTCTGACTGGTAGGTGGCCCAAGTATCTTGAGGAACACCATGCTGTACCATTTTCAAGATGAATCAAATAACAAACAAAGTAATGGTTCCTCAAGAAAAAGCATGGCAGTAGCTGGACAGGGGGACTGTGACCTGTACCTGATTTGGACACTTTGTTCCATCAGCAGTGCTGCTTAGACATTTCTAACCCTTTCTGAAAATAGTACAACCAGAATAACTAATTAGAACTGAACAGTCAGGCCTGAAAGCCGATGCCTAGACTTCTGCAACACTTTTCAGATCTGGAAAGACCAGCCCTGCTGACTCCTTCTCCAGACATGGCATAAACACTGTAAATTGCTTGCTACCACCCTGTGACAGAAGCATTCATCATATCATCACTTGCAGCAATTCCAAAAGTCCTTGGCACTGAAATGGCAGATACAAACTTAACTGACCCTGGCCTGACCTCTACTACCTCTGACAGCACCAGGAATGAAATAGCTTTTGGTTGGTGCACTGTCTGACCTGAAAACTTGAAGGAATTCTGTTCCTCTGCAAAGCCAGAGGGCAGAGGGCACTGTGCACCCAGCCCCAGCCCTCTGGCGGTCAGGAAACTGGTGATAGTGGCAAGAACGTCTCAAGATGAGATGTCGGCTATACACTTGCTTACCCTCTTCTTGGAGGATAACTAATCCCCTCTCCCTGTTACCTACATGTTTGAGCTAACTGTGTCACAAAACAGTGAGCAAACATCTCTGGGATGGACCATATCTTATCACTCAGAAGGAGCACTGTTACAAGCCTGAGTATTTCAGGTTCTCCCAAAAACTGTGTCAAAACTTAATACTGCCCAAATCAAAAGTTTTGTGTTGTTCCCCCCCCTTAGTTTAAGACCTTTCCTACTTCTCAATCATATTAAGACCAATTCTGATTTAAGCCTCCCCAAACATCGACTGCAACCCAGACAACAGAGGACAAATAAATCTGCCACTGATTGCAGTGTTGCCACAGGGGTGTCACTGATGAACAAACAGAAATTTGGCCCCAAATGTCCTGCCTCTCCCCCTCCCCTTACACCTTTCTACAGTAGGGTATGTAGGATACTTCCCACCTATTACAGGATACTGTCTGAGGCTGTTAGTGAATGCTATTAATAATAAGAATAAGAAAACAAAATAATAAGAATAAGAAAACAATAAGAAAACAAAAGGAATTAAAATAAAAGTGGTCAGAACAAAAGAGTTACTTGATATTGCATGCTAAACCAAAGGAGAGAGACTTAAATCCAGAATCACTTCTGCTGTTCTTTTGCAGGCCTACCACTCTCAAAGATATACAACAAACAGCACTGCAGAATATTTAGTTTAAAAAAATAAAATAACCTTACAGGCCTGAAAAACATGGACCCATGCATTTCTTCATGTTTTTGAGATTTCCAGTCCGAGATTTAACCTTAAGTCTTACTTAAATAAACAAAGGAGAAAATACTTAACACTTTTATTTTGCAACAACAGCATCAGAAATATAGATGGATCAGTGGTGGTGAACAACGTGGCTATGAGCCCCAGTCTCACAGTGTCTTGGAGATTGGAACACCCTTGAATGGGCACTGTTAGACATGGACAAATTCCCAATACTGCCATGACACTCGCAGGTAGTGTAGTTCAAACCAACATGTCTCCACAGCTGAGAAAAATAGCTTATTGCCAAGGATTTATGTAACAGGTGTAAACAGCTGAGGAAATACTCCAGCAAGCCTACAGACTCAGCCAAAAACCCATCACCAGGACAATAAAAACAAAGAAAATAAATAGGGGAAAAAAAATCCAGCAATTCTACAAACACACTGACTGCAATGTTAAACAAACATCCCAAATTACTTTGTGAATTGCCAAGTCCTGTACCACTAGGTTTCCTCCTGCACAGTGTCAGTACTGCGACCTCAGGTCTGGTTAGGATCACCGCTGTGAAAAATAAAACTTGTGGGATAGGCCACACGGTTTCTGTGAACAGTAAATCATCTTTGGACTGGTTTGAACAGCATTAAAAGTGCATACAAAATTCAGCAGGGAAATTTCTGCCTCTCTCAAAAGTCAGTGATGAAAATTTCACTTGTGAGAGCACCATCGGGTTTTAACCATGACTTTACATTACGCTTGCTAAAATGTTAAAAATATTGGATAAAGCAAGCAATACATGCATCAATAAGAAAAAAACCTCTTCAGTTTGGAAAGACTGTCCTTTGGAAACTGCAGTATTTGTACATTGAAATGATGTTGTGCTCCATTCCCAACACTGACTTTGTACCGGTCATTGCAGTTTTCTACGTATCAATGACCACAGTGGTAACAGGGAGGCAAAACCCTCTCCACAAGCACTTTGCTTTTAAACCTCATGCAAACTGAGTGGAAAGGAAAAGTTCTATCCAGAGCAACAATATGATATCGTTAAGCACTAACACTGAGTTTAATGACCAGCAAAACTTTTCCACTTCCACTGAATTCTTTTTCTTTTCTTTTGTTTTACAGCCTGCTGAAACAGTGATAGTCCACATCTGGCTAGTGTCTGGTCCAAGACAGACACCAAACAGAAAAGCCCATGTTTGGGATGAAAGAGGCAGGCATTCAACAAGCAGGGCAGAAGAGCCATTTAATGCTTCTCTGCACAGCAGCAGCGGGGCATATGTGTGGGGTAGGAGTGGGGAGGGGAAGTGTGCTGCAATTTTGGGGAAACTGTTCTGCTTTCTGAATCCAAAACAGTTCAAATTTTGTTTTCTTGATCTTTCTTTTCTCTGAACAGAGGCTGTGTCTAATAAAAACAATGAAATACACAATAAAGATCCAGCTGTTTCAAATGTTTCCAAAAGTAAATGCGTAATGTGTATACAGGTAAAGCATGAAGTGAATTGTCCAGAGATAGCTTCATCATACATAATAGCCCAGAAGACCCCTCAGTGCCACTAACTTGAGATGGTAAGAAAATCAGCAGTACTTTGTAGACAGGGCACTGGCAAACAACGGAAATGACCATCATATAGGCATGCTATTATAGAGGGACATCCAGCAACGGTGAAGTAGTGAATACACCAGTGGAAAAATAATCAGAGGTCAATGGAGGCTACAAATGAGGACAGCAACTAGGCTTTGCCATTAAAAACAGTGAGAAAAGCAGGGTTAAGTGGTATTTCTAAAATGTCCATATCGCCTACATTATCAACACATGCTCCTTAAGCATCACTGTGATAAGTTTACTTGTTGCAACAATAGATGAGTAAGTACTTAATGCTGTAAGGATTGAATTCAATCCCTTTGCAATGTGATGAGTCTAACAGCAACCTGGCATGTAGAAAAAGCATTAAAAAAATCCAACATAATTAGCCTTATTGCTGGAATAAGGCATCAGAAACAAAGGCAACCTCCTCCTTAAACATGGGCACAAAATACCTCATGAACACAAGCACGTGCTATACATGTGAAGGGGAAAAAATGATCTTTCAGTGACTGTTCCTGTAAGAAGAGGATGTACAACCAAAAAAACTGAGAGACAAAAAAAAGAAAACCAAACAAGCCAAAGCAAGCCCCAGAGAGGCAGATGAGCAGAGGGAGCACAGCATGACTAAGCACTGGGCTCACCTTCCCCACCCCCTCAAGCAGCATTTTGTTTCCCAAGTAAATAGCACCTATTTTGTCCCCCATTCCCTCCCCTCCTTCCCCCCACCCCCTTCAAATCCCTTAGTGCAGCAATACAGGATTCTGCATATTCTTTGTTGACATACACATGCAGGGCAGTGGCACAGATATACTACTAATGCCATCATTTGCTTATCCTCATTAGTACAGCCTGCTGTGCCTTGAAATTTTGCTCAGCTGTTTGAGTCCAAGAAGAGAAATTATATTATTTGGTAACTGCAGAAAAGATGCTCAGCAATTTGAAAGTTACAATCAATTGAAAATGTTTCAAAGCCATTATGTTAATGATTTGTTAGTGTCGGGGGCAAACGTTGATGTCGGAAATGTAGGTCCCACATTAAAAAAACAAATGTAGCTACATAATTCCTAATGTGCTTAGAAACGGAACTTATGATTTTAACAGTTCTGCTGAAACAATTTTCCCCTAGGATGTGATTACAGGCACTTGAGGAACAAATATATGGTCTTAAGACATAACATCTCTTAAACTTTTCTAGTGCTTTACAGTAAAATATGTTGCACTGTATTCACAATTCTCCATTGTACCTGCTCACTGTGATCCTGTTAACGTCACCTTCCTCACAAAAAACAGACAAAAAAATGAATTGCAAGAACAAAAAAATCCTGTTACAAAAGAAGTGCATTTGTAAGAAAATTCAATATTCTGCCCATGAAGACAAGAACTGGGTCAGAGTTTCTCCCAAAGATATACTTGTCAAAGCTGTTACAAATATACAGCTATAAAATGAATTAAGCAATCAAAAGAGACAAGATCTAAACTTTGTTATCCTTGTTTCACTCTACAATAGAGAGAATAATGAAGGAAGAGATAGATGCTATTGAATAAGGGACGCATCATCTTCTCCCGCATTATTCTTCATCATGACATACCATGGGCAGAGATTAAATAGAAGCCCAGATAAGTTCAAATGATACAGCTATCAAACTCAGGTGTTTCTAATAGGCCCTTCACATGGGTACTTGGACTATTAAAAAGAGGTAACGCAAAGACTGTAGAATGGATGAGAGAGAGAGACAAAGAAAAGGAGCTAATCTGACTCTCTCAACAGGAAACCACAGGGAAATGGGGACAAAAAGGAAGAGGCAACACTGTGTTTAATTTTTTTTTTCTCCTGGTCAGCAATGCACGTAAGAACCAATTTATCTCTCCTTTATATTGATGTAAATGATAAGGTATTCCACAGAATATCATAATGCTACACCAGTATAAATGAAAGGGATTTTAAGCAGTCTTAGATTACTTCAGATTGCCCAAATTACGTTCTTGCTGAAATGAAAGGGGCTTTTCTCCACAGGGGTGGAGAAAACTTGGCTTTATTAACACTCCTTTCCAGTCATGGTCCAAGAGGCCTCCACAAAATGAAGCAGGAAGAAAGCTGGACTATCACCTTATTGGCGCCTTTCCTGACAGCAAACAGACCCTCCAAGTATAACCCTTACTAGACATCTGAGAACCCACCAAGATGCAGACCTTGCCCAACCTTTCCCAAAGACACAAATCCACAGGGAAGCAGTCTTCACCATTGCAAGGGCTGATGTCTATGGACCTATGTGTCCCTTTAAAGGGGATGGTGTAGGAGCCCACCCAGGGCCACTGTTCTTCCTGTCCTAGTCACTCTTCATTACTGCTCCCAGTCACCCACAGCAAAATAAGGGGATGCCTCTGAGATCCTGGACACCAGCAGCAAATTAACAGCAGCCTGGTGTTTAATAGTAACCCTGATTTTAACTACAGCATATGGTTCTTTCCCTGTGAAATGGGATTTCTTTATGATAGAGATTATAAAGTATTGTGTTTGTTAAAGAACCACCACAGTCATATAAACAATAAGTTAATACAATCAAGCAGTAAAGCTAATAGTGCCTTCTAGTCACAGATCTGAAGTTTAATGACTCAAACCTGGCAGCACCCTGGAGACTTGAAAAGAAGAGGTTTTCCTAGCTATTAGAAGAGGGAAAATGAACATGGACAGGCAGATTAAATCACGATCCCTTCAAAGGCAAGACAAGAATCTGTGGCTTAGTGGGTAAACTCGCAAATTTTAGACCCATGGCTACTTGCTGCCCTTCTCAGTAGAATTATTTTATCAAGGAGACTGGATGACTGGGCATCTCTATCTGTGCCACCCAGAAAAGTTATAGAAGCATAAAACAGAGAGCTGAGTTAGTTAAAGATACTCCACCAGGACTCCTGGACTAAAATGATACTTCTTAATTTACTTTAGTCATTCTAAGACATGTAAGCTCTGTCAAATAGTCATCATTACACTGCAATAAAAGAATTTATGCAAGGAATGATGTTTCTAACCATCCTTCTATAATTATGCAAGTATGACTGGCAAAATTTCCCTATATCAATGAGCTCCTACTGTCTCTGGTAATAGATTTAAGGGATTGAATAAATAGGAATTCATTAATTTCCAGGCAAATTAACTTTTTAGCAGAGGGGCTCAAGTGTTAAATACTTGCCATTGTTGTATTGCTCTTCCTTGATAAGTATATATTATATATGTGATGCCAAAAGCCACCGACATAACAATCTTTTACCCGCACTTGCTGGGAGCTGAAGCAGGTTAAACTCATGGGAAACTTTGCTTGTCCTTGGGATTCAATAACTCTGCTGTCATAAGCTAAGCTACTCCACAGTGAAATGACAGGAACTCATTTCCAATCCTATTACACATACTAGGTCCATAATGCCTTACTTCACCTGCAGCTCCATTTAAACTCTTCTATTTGTAGTAGGTACCACGCTCTAACTTGAGGTGCAGCAAGTCCAACATGTGCGGGACCATCTGACAGGCAGTTTTTGTGCTTTCTGCATGTAGGAGGAAGACGTGGTAGGACATGCTACTAATAGTCTCATAGAATTATAAAATCATTTAGGTCTCAATGCATGTCACCACAATGAGCCAAATTCAACAAAAAGAAAAGAAGAAAAGACTTTTCTGAAGTTATTTACAACTGATGTGCTTATAGTCTCCCACAGCAGTTCAAAAACCGTGCATTTTACAGCGTGAAAAAAGAAATGGTGAGGGGAGTTTCTGGGCTATCCCATGCCAATGGTGTAGGTTGGGGTTTGCAGGGCTGGATTATAGGCTTCCTCCTCCTGGTCCAAAGCCACGGCAGTCTCACTGACAGTGCGCGATGTCCAGGAGACAACTACAGGGACAAGAATCCCTAGAAACATTCAAGGTCAGGCTGGATGGGGCACCCTGACCTAGCCTCACTGCAGGTGGGGTGGGACTAGATGACCTTTAAAGGTCCCTTCTAACTCTAACTGTACTATGGAGGCCAGGGAGGATCTGCAACTCCCTGTCATCAGGGGGGGCACATCACAGCATGCCATCCCACGCCATTGTCACTGATACTCACCCCACATGGCCTCATGATGGCTTCAGGGAAGAGCAGCTGTGCTCTTGGGGAAAACCAGACCACAGTGCACAAAGCCAACAGCGGCGTGGGGTGCCTATTTTGCTCATACTTTTTCATGTTCTGCTACTTCCTTACCAAATCTTTCTGTCCAGTGGACTACAGGACAGGCAGAGCCAGACATTATTGGGGGACAGGAAGAGGCAAAATTTCTAGCATTTGTAGCTCTTTTTGGCTGTTAAGTATCCTTTATGTATAATGGCAATATGTGATGTAAAGAACTGCACATGGGCCCAACCATCACTTTCACCTCAGCCATAGATTTGCAGGTCCAAGTCTCCTGTTGCTGGATTGGAACCATTTAAATCCCCCAATACCAAGGGACTCAGTGACAATTTACAGTGAAAAGCAAAATCAGATCTTAGAGAATCAATGTGAAGCATTGCAAGTACAAGAAATGTATCTCAGCAGATGTGTGAAACAAATTCTTGTGCTTCATTACCAAGTGAGAAGAGGTTTGGTGGGCTCCTACAAGCAGGACTTGGCTTGCAGGCAGCTGGGCATGGCACCACACCTCTGCACCATGCTTTGGGCCACCAAAGCAGTTTATACTCTGTCTCAGTGTTTCCCAGTCAGCAGGGAGGGAGGGTGTGAGGGAAAGAGGCGTTACAAACTCACTTTCACGGACCAGGAAGATGTAATGTGTGGGTCAATACGGGGCACGATTGGTTTCCTTTCCCTGAAGCAGATCTCTGCTTTCAAGCACCAGTGAAACACTAATAAGAAAAATACTGCATCTATAAGTACCCGGCAGCAGTATCACCCCTTCTGTGGATACTGCCCTGAGGGAAGGTGGCTTAGGGTCACTCTTAAGCCAGAAAATCAGCTGGCATCACAGTCAGTCAGGCAGCTGCTGAAGCCAGAGGGCCAGACTCAGTCTGTCTGCTCCCACTCCATTGCATCTTGCATCCCTTTTACTCAGAGATGATGCAGGAGCCACCAGCTACCCCTTGGCATCAGAGGAACTGATCTCAGGAGGCTGAATACCACCACTTGGCATAGCTGCTTGTGCCAGGAAGCTCAAGAGTTGATTTTGGTATGAGTGTGCACAGACCCCAGCACAGCCCACATGTGAAGGATCAGGAATTTGAGCTCTGTGTGTTACCTGGCAGCTTGGTCTTCAGCAACTAGATGTGATGTCCACCTCAGAACACATGGGATGATAAGGCAAGGACTGGGATTCCAGGAGTCCTGGGATTCTGACACAAGAGCCTTACCTTCGCTTTCACCACCCAAGCTCAGAGCCAACACAGTGGGAGGAACAGCTACAGGGAAGTCAGAGTAAAGCCCACATCCAAATAGCTGCCAACAGGGACTTTGAAACAAAAAGATTCAATACATTAAAATGACTAAGAAAACACACCTGTAACCTCTGGCCTTCGTGAAATCAGAGATGAGTAATCATATAGACTGTTGACTACTTAGTTACAGAGCCATAGCAGAAACCCATTAATGCAGTTAGAAAATTTCTATTCTTAGTCTGAATTTGGATGCTCCTCTCTTGTGCACATAGACTTGGTTGGGAAAGTTAAATAAAATCAATTTCCTTATACAGCAGAAACCATTTAGGCTACAAGCATCCCATGCCAGAAGGATTTTCAGCCTAAAAATTAAATTAGAATGACAATTCAGACATTAATTCTTTGTTTAAGCTGAGTGGATTAAGCAATTCTTAAAACATAATTCTTTTAATAAAAATAATAATGAAAAATAAATCCATGTATATATAGAAAATAATTATGGAAAAGTCTCTCTTTAGGAGGGAGAAAAATAGTTAAACAGACTTTACTTATAGTTTGTCTTTCATGTTTCTACTATTTTTCTTTAAAATAATCCTAGAGAATAGTGGAGACTCTTTTCTCTACTACTGTGCATGGTTCAGAAAAGTCTATATATAGGTATACTTCGGTATATGAAAGCCCACTTAGAAAAAGAAACAAACAAAAGCTAGAGTTCAAAACGAAAGCCAGTAAATTTTCTAGAGATGCAGCTGAGTGTGGAAGGTTATACTTTCTAAAATACCAGGAAACAGAGTTACAGTAATGTTCTTCTACGGGATGTACCTACTTAAGTTCAAGTGTCAGTAAACAGAGGGAGCAAACATCCTAATTAATCTCCAGGCCACAGTCCCCACCCATTACCCACTGAATAGTTAGTCAGAGTTCTTTTTCTCCCTAACATTGATATAACTGGTGAAGAGCAACAGTCTGATGAGCAAAGGCTGACCTGGCAGAGCTGGGCAATCTGAAGAGGTGCCCTTTCCTTTTACAACACCTTTATCCAGAAACAAAAGCTCCTTCCAGAAGCAACTTCTGCTGACTGTTTTAAAGAGAAGGAATCATAAGGACACTGAAAGGTTAAACCAGTTGCTCACATTTTTACACTGAATGAGTAGCAATCTGAAGTTTCATGGTCTCTCTTCCAGTCACCATACTTGCCGGCTTAATCAGTATGGCAGGACTCTCACAGATATTTATTTGTATGTGTGCATCAACAATAGCTCAACAGTGCACAAAAATGTAAAAAACAACTATAATCAAACTAAACATGAGCACAGGACTAGCATCTCCACACAGACAAATGCATCCCGCATTTAATTCTGAACACAGGAAAGTAATTTTTAAACAGTTCTGCTAAAGATGTCAAATGCACACGTACAGTTCCTGTGATAATCCTGACCCAATGCTTACACAAACCTCTACAGCTCCATGCACTCACCACCAGTGCCTGTGGGTCTAAACACATTAATACTGGGAGCCCAGGTCCATGATGACCACAGGGCATAGACAAAGGTATTCTCTTCTAGCACACCATCATAGTGGTCACAAAAGAAGAATCCCTTGTTTGCAGGCTAGCTTAGCAACCTTTTGCTGGCAGGGATCAGTTACACAGCACCACGATCTGTGATGAAGTTTCTCCAGTTACCCCTGTTTAGGGCATGGTCTTCCCCCATCAGGTATTTTTTGTGCCCAGGGGCGAGCACAGAGAAGGCAGTAAAAAGAAGTTGCTGTCCACGCTTTATATCAGGAGAGACATAAAGCTGGTGTTGTGGTATTCAAGAAATTCATCCTAAAATCTCTTCCTAATGGTTTTAAGAGGCTGCAAATCCATAGCAGTAGACAAGGAGCCCTAGAGGACAAAGCTGGTGAGAGCACTGGAGCTGAATGCACTGTTACATGCTAGCACCTGCCCACATGAGGGTGGAGAAAAACGGCCGGCAGGCAATGCTGTAAACCTTCCATGTCCACCTGGCAATCACATAGGCAATCACTTTTTTATCACTGAGTATAAAAGTAATGTGGCAGGCCCAGGAAATCATCCAGAGAGCATAAAGTTAAACCACCAACACTGGCCAGAAACACAAGAAGCTGAACAGAGCTCAGAATAAATGAAAACAGAGTTCAGCCCCACAATCTTCTGTAATGCTTGAGGAAGGCACACGAGAAGTTTAAAGGTAGTTTAGGGGGGATTAAAATTATTTTTAGTAGTTTTCCTTAAAAAACCCTAGAGTTAAAAATTGGGTGAGAAAGTTCAAACCCAACCCTGTAGTCTTATCACAGTGTATGTTAAATATACGATAAAATAATCCAGCTAGTTCATTATCCCTAACAGCATCTGTGACTTTCTAAAACTGACATTTCTGTCGACATCTGAATTGGTCACTGGAGGTGGTAAATAAGATGATTTGCCACAGATGCGAGGAACCGAATCCCAGAGCTGTGCAGAGAACAAATGAGAGCTCTGTTCGAGCCACAGCAGAGCCTTCTTTCCTCCCTGTTTGAGGCCAAATGCACCCACAAACAGCTGCAATAAAGCCACCACATCAGTTACGGCCCTACCGCTGCTGGGGAACTGCACAAAGTTGCATTTACTTGTTAAAAATGATTGATTTTAGCTGCTCTCCATGTCCACGCTTCACACAATTCCCCTGCACATTATACCATCTGCTTAATTCTCCCAGGTTGGCTGTGGCATACCGTGACATACAAAAATCAATCAAAATCACTCGATACGTCAGCAGCCAAGGAAGAGGGGCTGCACGTCTGATCTCACCATTTGTTTTGCGGAGTACTTCTGCTGCCTGCCCAGCTAGTGTGGAGACAGTATATTTCTCCCCTTTCCAACAATGTGATCTTATCTCAGGCAGCTGGCCTGCGCTCTGCACTTTCATTTTTATTGTGTGGGTTCTCATGCTCTGATGCAAATAGTCTGCTGAACATCCTCCCTCCACGGCATGTAGAGTTTTTTTTTTCCCTCTTCAACCTCCTTCCACACGGCGTGCTCCAGCGTCAGGCTGGCTCCAGCCAGCTCCCATTGTTCACATTGTTATTTTCATGTCAAGGGCGTGAGAGGAATTTTTTTTTTTTTTTTTCTGCCAGAACAACCATTTAAAACCTAGGCCTTGAAAATACACTTGCCGTTTGCAGGAAAACAGTTACTGGATTCTCTGCAAGGCCAAAGGTGAGGGACAGAAACGTAGTTAAAAAAAGTGAATGCTGCTACAAATGAAAAGCTGAACCAAAGAAGGAAGCCATTTGCAGAAGAAAATGAAAACACCAAAAGTTTAATTTGTTCTGCAGTGGCCTACATAAAAGGCGAACTGCCACAGCAGATTAGACGAGTGGTCCGCTGGGGCTGCCGTTCCAGCACTGACATAGCTATCTCTAAAAGCGCGAGAGAAACGATGCGTGTGACCTGGAGTGACAAACAGGAAGAGGTAAGTAGCCAGCTAATTGTGCACGGTTGTGCATGAGCTCCTGTACAGGAGGCTCCTTCCCAATACCTGCTTGTGAGCAATACCTTCACTTATTCCTTCAGGTACTATAATACAAATGCTGCATTGTGCTGCAAAATTGTCAGTGTTTCAATGGTAAGTCCACAGCGCTTATTTCATGCGCCTCCATCTCTTGCAACTGCAGGTTGCAGCAACTGACAAGGTATTGGGAAAGGAAGTATATACTTTGATTAGCTCAACATTTACTATACTAACTTTACAGTAAGGCAGGTAAAGGGGCTTCATTCAAGAAGAAAACCAGAAAGAAAATGAAAATGTTTCACTATTCCCTTCACAGGCTTGGGGGTTTTTAAAATATTTTTAGATATGATCTCCTTCACAGTTCAGAAAGCCTCAGGCCTGTCTCCTGTAACCTTGCTTTAAAATCTCTTACACACTGATCCTGCCTCCTCCTGTGACCACTTTTATCACATCTTTTCCAATTGCTGCCACTGAAGGAGATGGCAACCTTTCACATGATATTCCTGCCTGCCCTCAATTCTATGCCATGTAGGTTTACACCTTCTAGTTGAATTTTAATCCCCTCTTTAATATAACTGAGTATCCTAGCAACTCCAGCGGCTACTGTGGTGTCCCTAAATACTCCTACCAGGTTACTCATAAGAAACTGTAAGGGTTTGAAAGAAGGAAACCCGTGAGAATTCATGGAAACCCTGGACATCGGTAGGGTTTTCAGCTAATATGGAATCTCCTACTTCTCTCTGTACCTTCAGTGTTCTTCATGCTCAGAGAACCAGTTCCCAATTTACTTTCTACTCCCTCTTAGAAATCCTTCAAATCCTTACAATGCTCTTGGTTCAAGTAGCAGCTTCTCCTAATTACAAGTTCCCTCTTAACTTTTCTCTGCTCTGAGATGCCACCAGTCATCATTTGTTTATTCTGTGGCTTCAGAGCATGCCCCTTGTTTGGAATAGCAGATAACTGCACTTCCAAATCTTACCTCATCAGTTCAGGATAGGCTCCTTGCCTAGTAGCTCTGTATTTGCTTTCAAAATTTTTATCAAAGAGGTGCACTAAACAGGTCTTAAAAGATAGAGGCACTTGACCAGGAACTGGTTCTCCAGGACCCTACACTGGCCTTTCATCTCCCTAATTATGCTCTAAGTGACTCAGCAAGCAGTCAATAACAGGCACTACGACAACAACAACTTCCCCTCATCATAAACAGTTAGTTATAACTGGCTAAAATACAAGAATTATTCATAAAGCTGTGTGGTCCTTTAAAGAAACCAACTAGTCTATTTCTTACACACTTGGAATATCATCTTCCATCTGAAGAAGCATGCTGACACCACTCTGGACTTCAGCAGGATTGGGGTGAAGCCCATAATTCACGGTTTTTGTGACTCCACACTATTTACTCAAAAAGCCGTAGATGTTTACTGGTATCTTTTCGTCATGGTAATTTTTTGAACTTCAAGTTCTAAGGAGGCTTTAAATTTTCCCCTTAGATACTTCAGTTTCTGTTAAAGAGACACAGATAAGTAAAAAAATTATTTACAAAAGTCAGCTTTCCTCTCCTGCACCAAGCAGCTACTGATATGGTACTTGGAGTTTTAGCTCATTTTGAGCAACCCCAGGTTTCAATCACGCTCTTCTGCATATTTCTAGCCAGGCTGTACTAGTTTGAAAACAAACCAGTGGGAGGCACTAAGTCAGAATAACAATTTAATGGAAGAAAAGGGGAAAAAAAAGGTAAAAGAAAACACTGTCAAACTGACAGAGTCAAGGTACAACCTGACACCCTGTTAGGCAGGGTGGTGGTAGCAGTCTGGTAGAATGGTGGCTGCAGTCCTCTGAAGCGGTGATCCTGTAGTAAAACAGTCTGCTCTTCCTCAGGAAGTCCAATGGTGGCTGTGTAGCTCCTGTCCTCTGGAAATCCAGTGGGAAGCCGGTGTCTCTGGTGTTCAGCCTCAGATTATATCCACGATGGGATGCTTGGTTCCTCCCTCTGGGCGGAGCATCTCACAATGGGGTAACGAGTCATGAGGCCAAGTGTTGATTAGGCTCATTAACAGGAGAATAGTCCGGAGGGAGTTATCTCTGAGTCAGGCGGCAGGACAATGATGGGCAATTAACAGAAAGATAGTCTGGGGGGAGGAGGCAAGGAAACACTGCCCCACCTGGTTTCAACGGCTCCTGAGGATGGTAATAGAATACACTGCAACCCAGGACATTATCCACCCCTTATTCTATTACCATCTACATTATCCCAAACCAATACCTTCTTAAACTCTAAAACACACATACATATATATATATATATATACACAGTGAAACCTACACACCGTTCTCACCTAAGATTAGGTCTCCTTGTGGTACACAACGGGTTTCCCCATCTTTCTGCATTACCCACCAAGTGCAACCAGGTCCTTGAGCAAAGACAATCCCACGGATGGGTTTGTCTTTGCCTGAGGTGGGATTAATCCAAACAGTCTTTCCTAAAATACCTCTCAGGTGTACCACAGGGACTCTATCTCCATCCACTGTGTGCAAGGGTTCAGACTCGGCAGGACCAGCTCGATTGATGGACCCTCGGGTATTGACTATCCAGGTGGCCTTTGCTAAGTTCACTTCCCAATTTTTGAAGGTCCCCCCACCAAGTGCCTTTAGGGTAGTTTTAAGTAGTCCATTGCAGCGTTCAACTTTTCCAGCAGCTAGTGCATGATAAGGAATATGATATATCCATTCGATACCGTGTTCTCTGGCCCAGGTGTTGATGAGGCTATTCTTAAAATGAGTCCCGTTGTCTGATTCGATCCTATCAGGGGTGCCATGTCTCCACAGGACTTGCTTTTCCAGGCCCAGGATGGTGTTCCGGGCTGTAGCATGAGGCACAGGGTAGGTCTCCAGCCATCCAGTGGTTGCTTCAACCATGGTCAACACGTAGTGCTTGCCTTGGCGGGTTTGGGGAAGGGTGATGTAGTCAACTTGCCAGGCTTCACCATACCTGTACTTTGACCATCGTCCACCATACCACAGAGGCTTCACCCGCTTGGCCTGTTTGATTGCAGCACAGGTCTCACAACTGTGGATGACCTGTGAGATGCTGTCCATGGAAAGGTCCACCCCTTGGTCACGGGCCCATCGGTATGTTGCATCTCTCCCCTGATGACCAGAGGCATCATGGGCCCAACAAGCTAGGAATAATTCTCCCTTGTGCTGCCAGTCCAGATCCACCTGTGATACTTTCACCTTGGCAGCTCGGTCCACCTGCTCGTTGTTGCGATGCTCTTCATTAGCCCGACTCTTGGGTACGTGCGCATCCACGTGTCGAACCTTCACGGTCAGCTTCTCTACTCGGGCGGCAATGTCCTGCCAAATCTCAGCAGCCCAGATGGGTTTCCCTCTGCGCTGCCAGTTGGCCTTTCTCCAGCGATCCAGCCATCCCCACAGAGCATTGGCTACCATCCATGAGTCGGTGTAGAGATAGAGCCTCGGCCACTTCTCTCGTTCAGCAATATCCAAGGCCAGCTGGACGGCTTTAAGCTCTGCAACCTGACTCGATCCACCTTGTCCCTCGGTAGCTTGTGCAACTCGTCGTGTGGGGCTCCATACTGCAGCTTTCCACTTTCGATTAGCACCTACAATTCGGCAGGAACCATCAGTGAACAGGGCATAACGTCTTTCAGTCTCCGGTAGCTCATTATATGGTGGGGCTTCCTCAGCACGAGTCACTTGCTCTTCCTCTTCTTCAGAGGATAATCCAAAAGTCTCACCTTCAGGCCAGTTTGTTATAATTTCTAGAATCCCAGGGCGATTCGGGTTTCCAATACGGGCACGCTGTGTGATGAGGGCGATCCACTTGCTCCATGTGGTGTCGGTGGCATGATGCGTGGAAGGAACCTTTCCCTTGAACATCCACCCCAGCACCGGTAGTCGGGGTGCCAGAAGGAACTGTGCTTCAGTGCCAATTACCTCTGAGGCAGCCTGGACTCCTTCATAGGCTGCCAAGATTTCCTTCTCTGTGGGAGTGTAGTTGGCCTCAGACCCTCTGTAGCTTCGGCTCCAAAATCCCAGTGGTCGGCCACGAGTCTCACCAGGCACCTTCTGCCAGAGGCTCCAGGACAGACCATTGTTCCCGGCTGCAGAGTAGAGCACGTTCTTCACCTCTGGTCCTGTCCTGACTGGGCCAAGGGCTACCGCATGAGCGATTTCCTGCTTGATCTGGGCAAAGGCTTGCTGCTGTTCGGGGCCCCAGTGGAAATCATTCTTCTTGCGGGTAACCAGGTAGAGAGGGCTCACGATCTGGCTGTACTCGGGAATGTGCATCCTCCAGAAACCTATGGCGCCTAGGAAAGCTTGTGTTTCCTTCTTGCTGGTCGGTGGAGACATCGCAGTGATCTTATTGATGACCTCGGTGGGAATCTGACGTCGTCCATCTTGCCACTTTACTCCCAGGAACTGGATCTCTTGGGCAGGTCCCTTGACTTTGCTCCTTTTGATGGCAAAGCCAGCTTCCAGGAGAATCTGGATGATTTTCTCTCCTTTCTCAAACACTTCCTTTGCTGTGTTTCCCCACACGATGATGTCATCGATGTATTGCAGATGTTCTGGAGCCTCACCCTTTTCCAATGCAGTCTGGATCAGTCCGTGGCAAATGGTGGGACTGTGCTTCCACCCCTGGGGCAGTCGGTTCCAGGTGTATTGCACACCCTTCCAGGTAAAAGCAAACTGGGGCCTGCATTCTGCTGCCAAAGGAATGGAGAAGAAGGCATTGGCAATGTCAATAGTGGCGTACCACTTCGCTGCTTTGGACTCCAGCTCGTACTGAAGTTCCAACATGTCCGGCACAGCGGCGCTCAATGGTGGCGTGACCTCATTCAGGCCACGGTAGTCCACCGTCAGCCTCCATTCTCCACTGGACTTACGCACTGGCCATATAGGGCTGTTGAAAGGTGAATGGACCTTGCTGACCACCCCTTGGCTCTCCAGTTTGTGAATCATCTCATGGATGGGAACCACAGAGTCTCTGTCGGTGCGGTATTGCCGGCGGTGCACTGTTGCTGTGGCGATTGGCACCTGTTGTTCTGCAACTCTTAGCAGTCCCACGGCAGAGGGGTCATCTGAGAGGCCAGGCAATGTACTCAGTTGTCTGATATCTTCTGTCTCCACAGCAGCTATCCCAAAAGCCCAACGATGTCCTTTTGGGTCCTTGAAATATCCATTTCTGAGATAGTCTATGCCGAGAATGCACGGGGCCTCCGGGCCAGTCACGATGGGGTGTTTCTGCCACTCGTTCCCAGTTAAACTCACTTCAGCTTCCAGTACAGTCAGCTGCTGGGATCCTCCTGTCACCCCAGAAATAGAAATGGGTTCTGCTCCCACATACCTTGATGGCATCAAAGTACATTGAGCACCGGTGTCAACCAAAGCCGTGTATCTTTGTGGGTCAGATGTGCCAGGCCATCGGACCCACACAGTCCAAAAGACCCGATTCTCCCTTTCCTCTACCTGGCTAGAGGCAGGGCCCCTCTATTCCTGGTCATGTTGCATGTTGCTCCCTTCCGGTGAATACGTTCCTGAGGTCCCTTCAAGAGGATCGGTCATATTATCATTCCGGTACCGTCTGGAGTTCTGTGTGCGGGAGACCGGAGCAATGTTGACTCTAGATGCGCTTCTTGTGGTAGTTGTCCCTCTTTTTAGTTCACATACCCGAGCTGCTAAGGAGGAGGTGGGTTTTCCATCCCACTTACTCATGTCTTCTCCATGTTCCTGAAGGAAAAACCAGAGATTACCTCGTGGGGTGTATCCTCTCTCCCTGGTTGGGGGTCGCCGGCTCCTAATGGCAGAGATTCTTGTTGGTTCTGGTGAGATCTGGTAAATCTCTTCCTTAAGTTCCTTTTTCAATTTCTGATGGCCTTCTTCAATCAAGCTCCGGACTTGCTCAGCCAAAAGACTTGTTTCCACGGATGAGACATGGGTGCGAAACGGGGCTGTGACGGTGTCCTCGTAAATCCTCAGTTTGTTCACCAAGACGCCCACCCTGTCCTCGCCTTCCCTCCATTGCAGCGTTGCCAGGTAACGGGAGTATAGCTCTGGTCCAAGGCGTGCGAACCTCAACCACATCTGTGATGTGCACTGGACACCATCTGGGCTCTTAGGAAATCTCTCATCTTCTGAGAAAATGATCTCCAGCACAGCCAATTCCCTCAGGCACCGGATACCTTGTTCCATTGTGCTCCATTTTCCTTGGTGCACCTGGAGGTCTTCTTTACAAAGGTACCTGTCCCTTACACTTGTAAGCAGTCGCCGCCAGAGGCTGAGGGTTTCTTGGGTTCTCCCGATCCCCTGGTCAATGACCACATCCCGGGACAGAGATCCCAGTTGCCTGGCCTCACTTCCATCCAGAATGGTGTCATTGGCTGCAGCGTCCCAGATGCGGAGCAGCCAGGTCAGGATAGACTCGTTCGTCTGGCGGGTGAATTCCCTCCGCAGGTCTCGCAGCTCACCCAGGGATAGCGACCGAGTGATGATCTCTGGCTCTGCCTCTTCTGCTGGGTGCGAAGGTCCTGCTGCACCCTCGTCAGTCACTATGCGGACTGATTTGCTTTTTGATTTCTTCTTCTGCACGGGGGCAACTGCAATCGGTTTAGGCTGTTCTGGTTCAGTGATGGTTTGCATGGGGACGCTGACAGTGCTTTTGGTTCCTTTCTCCTCTGAGTCAGTCTGCGTAGACATGGACGCTGTTGTTTTACATTTGGTTCCTTTCTCCTCTGTGTCGGTCTGCGTAGAGATGGACACTGTTGCTTTTTGTTTGGTTCCTTTCTCCTCTGTGTCAGTCTGCGTAGAGATGGATGCGGTTGCTTTGCTCTTGGTTCCTTTCTCCTCTGTGATGGTCTGCGTGGAAATGGATGCGGTTGCTTTGCTCTTGGTTCCTTTCTCCTCTGTGATGGTCTGCATGGAAATGGATGCGGTTGCTTTGCTCTTGGTTCCTTTCTCCTCTGTGATGGTCTGCGTGGAAATGGATGCGGTTGCTTTGCTCTTGGTTCCTTTCTCCTCTGTGACGGTCTGCGTAGAAATGGATGCGGTTGCTTTGCTTTTGGCTCCTTTCTGTGTGACAGTCTGTGTAGACATGGTATTTGCTGCTTTGCTCCTTTTTACCTCCTCCTCAAGCAGACGTTGCACCACACTAAGTAGTGTTTTGTTTCTAAGCATGGTGTACACAATGCAGGCCATAGAGAAAAAAGAGAAGAGAACTGACAAGAAGATTATACCATCCTTAACATCCAGAGGGAACTCAATTTTTTCAAAAACTGCTGTGCCTGGCCTGAAAGGCTGGAAGAAACCACTCTCTACTCCTCCCACCAGGGGCTGGCTGTGATTGTTGAAGAGGTCCCAGACATAGGAGCCCAGACTAGGACAGCCAAACAAAATTGAGTATATATTCCGAATGGTATTCATCGCCTCGCAGGTTATTATGCTATAGACATAATAAACCAATAAAGCAATTCTCATACCATTCCCTGGTTTTAACAGGAGTAATACAACAGGCAGGTAGTTCCCCATGTGAGGAAAAATATAGAGAGCAAGATACAGTACCCATGCAGACCAGCTGAGCACCATGGTGAATAGATTTCTGTTTATACAAAATTGTAATTCTGACTTTTTCTCAGAGCAAGCCCCACACTGGGCGCCAAATTATGTACTAGTTTGAAAACAAACCAGTGGGAGGCACTAAGTCAGAATAACAATTTAATGGAAATTAAAGAAAAGGGGAAAAAAAAGGTAAAAGAAAACACTGTCAAACTGACAGAGTCAAGGTACAACCTGACACCCTGTTAGGCAGGGTGGTGGTAGCAGCCTGGTAGAATGGTGGCTGCAGTCCTCTGAAGCGGTGATCCTGTAGTAAAACAGTCTGCTCTTCCTCAGGAAGTCCAATGGTGGCTGTGTAGCTCCTGTCCTCTGGAAATCCAGTGGGAAGCCGGTGTCTCTGGTGTTCAGCCTCAGCTTATATCCACGATGGGATGCTTGGTTCCTCCCTCTGGGCGGAGCATCTCACAATGGGGTAACGAGTCATGAGGCCAAGTGTTGATTAGGCTCATTAACAGGAGAATAGTCCGGAGGGAGTTATCTCTGAGTCAGGCGGCAGGACAATGATGGGCAATTAACAGAAAGATAGTCTGGGGGGAGGAGGCAAGGAAACACTGCCCCACCTGGTTTCAACGGCTCCTGAGGATGGTAATAGAATACACTGCAACCCAGGACACAGGCTCCATCATGTCACTTTGGATGGTCATAGAAGGCCATACCATTGACCTTTCTCACCTCCACTGGCAACACAGGCATCTAAACTACTCATCCCTTTCCAAAAGAGAAGGTTTTTGCATGCTCTTCCCTCACCACATCCAGCAAACCTTCTTCTTGCACTTGTGTTGCATACATCCCCATACATGTTTTCTGGATGGCAGCCTACAGAACGATGGTAATGGTACAAGGGCTGGCAGTAGAAGTCAACACCATTTCTGACAGGGTACAATGAGTAGATGGGTCCCAACTGTGCTCACCTTAGGCAAACAATCAGCCTTTATTTCACCCTTCCAGGGCTCAGCCCTTCCAAGTGGGAGGGAAAGGAATGCTAGGTACCTCCTCACTAGCACGGGGTTGGGAAGGTAAGCTTGGCATGACTGTTGGGTAAGCCAGATGTGAGGCAGACAACAACCATTCCTTCCTCAGAGGAGCTACCCACCATCAGTGTGCAGTCACAACTATTTCTACAGCATGTCTCTCAGCGAAGCTTCCCTGCCTATTCCATCCTCTCATCCCACAGAGAGCATGTGGAAATTATGCCATTTGCCCTCAGAAACATAAAGGAGTCAACATGTGCACAAGCAAATGTAGGAGTCCAACATGGAGCTACAAATGCTCTCTCCTAAAACCTTCTCCCATGTTGGAGAGGATGTTGAGGAGAGACTGACTATAGGGGAGCAGCAGTAGATCTTGGCAAAGTGCTTTGCTACTGGCTGCTATTAAAAATAAGACCTGTAATGTCATACAGGAAATTGAATTCCCCAAATTTTGAAGAATTTATCTGATGTGGAAAGAGACCAGGTCATCTCCTTCAAGTGACTATGTGCAACACAGCCTTTGAGTGAGATGTACAGAGTCAGCTAGGGAGGCACCTCATTTTAAACAGAGACGATAACTACAGTTTGTTCTTACAGTCATCAGCCTTCTAAGACCTAGTACTTTTGTCTTGGGCTTTGATTAGCAAACCATTGCTTTATTTT
Source organism: Corvus kubaryi (assembly GCF_017639235.1). Lineage (NCBI taxonomy): Eukaryota > Metazoa > Chordata > Aves > Passeriformes > Corvidae > Corvus > Corvus kubaryi. Next base: position 3,361,939 of record NW_024581081.1, read on the forward strand.
ACTGCTAGGCCTGCCCAGCTCTGTGGAACAAGATGAATTATGTTAGAAAAACAATAAGGCAAGAAGACAGACACAGCGCTGAACAATTTGCAAACTGGAAGTATGCTGCAGGAGTTTGAGGGGCACGTGGAGCAGGATGCTTACCCTTTGCTGTAAGAATACAAATCTCACCTAACCTGTGCCTCCTCTCCGCATTCTTCCAAAGCAGCTACTGGGGTACAGGCACAAAGCTCACAAAGGGACACCTCCACACCCCTTCCTTCATGACACTTGCCACAGCGCTGGCAGAGGCAAGCCAGGATATCAGTTTATTTCCAAATCTTAAAGAGGAATAGATAGGAATTTTGGTAGGTGTCAACCAAGCTGTCCTTCACGCACCTTGTCTAGGTGACACATTTCTCTGATGGATGTCAGGGACACCAGCTCTCCCCCACACCCTGAACCTGTCCAGAGGAGGTACAGGACTCTCCCACTCTACTCTGTTTTAATAAATTTTGCCACTTCTTTTAGCCTTATCCTCTGTTGTGCTCATAAAATTCAGTTATGGCCACTATTGAAGTGTTAGTAATTACTTAATAGTAATTAGCCACCCTAGCAGTGGGTATAGGTCCCCAAAGAGTACTCTTATTTTTCTTCCTTTTGGACATTTTGGACACTCACTGAGTTAGAGTTATTTCTCAACAAACCTGGAGCTAATCTTTCCTGCACTTTAACTCATGCCCCAAATTTTGAGCATGCAATTGATAAAATTGGAGGGAAAAAACACCAAAAGAAACCAAACAGAAAAAGGGCTGAAAGGAATCAAAATAAACAGAATAGAGCACTGGATTATATTTTCAAATACTCTTTGGATTTGTCAGCCCTCTAAAATAACTTGGGCTAAAAAAATTGCATTCTTTTTATTCCACTAAGGAATTGTGCCTTTGACTGCTCTCTTATGAATTTGTTTGGGGATTTTTTTGGTGAGGATTACATGAAGAATTAGACAAATTTATGAACTACCCAGAGAACAAAATAATTTACTCACGAGCAATATAAAGAACACATGCAATCAATCTGATACATTCACTGCAGACCTATTCCTGTCTAAATAGCTCTTGGGAGGCCTAATTGGCAAGGGTTCCCTAATGAGCTACAAAGAGAGAAGACTGGGGATAGAGTGGGGAGCACTACCCCATGCTTTGGAGGCAACCACTCTATTTCCTTGGAGGACTGGGTTTCTGACCCTTAAAAGACATAAGAGGGGAGAATGTTAAGAAAAATGAAGAATGAGAGTGGACCTGACCTGCCAGATTTTTCCTGGCAAGCCAACAAACTCCCTGCAGAGCATTTGTGATTTCTCCCTTTCCTCTCAGGTAATAGTGCTACCAGAAGCATAGTCATGCCTCTCATTAATTTTCTTCTTCTTTGATACAGAAGTCTTACATTCTCAACCTCTGCATTTTACTAGCTGCAGACAAAGCACGTTTTGTGCCGAATAATGACTTGATTTGAAAGGGTTAAGTTTAACAGATGCCAATATAATTCTTTAAAATCACATCCAACCCTTAATTGCTGGTAACAAAGACTATTTGCAGCACACAGAGTTGCTGGGAATACTCTTCTGCTTCAGTGTTGCTGGCAAGGAAAAGGCTCGTCGACAATGCCCATTTTTCTGTGGCACACTTTGGATTGGCTGATGCTGCCAGCATGGTAATACTGATGAGAGGGGCACACAAAATGCCTGGAAGGTAGCACAGAAGGCTACCTAAACTATAAAAATAACAAGACCATGGCCAGAATAACCACCTCCAGACACTCCAGTCCCATGACACTGTGGGCTGAGGAAGGCATCTAAGCAAATTGCTTAGTCCCACTTTCACAGACCAGTTGCTAGTTAAGAGGGAGCTACAGAGATGGAGAGAGAAGGGTAAAGGAATGAGGGGAAGTACAACAAGGTATGCAGACCAGGTGGTTGGGGCTGTCTGGAGGTACCCACTGAGCAGCCCTGCCCTTGATTCTTGCAGCTTGGGCAGGGCAATGCAACACACCAGACCTGTTGCTCAGACCATACCACACTCACCAAACTTGCTGTGCTATGATGAGGAGCAAAGGGAGGCAGCTGACTTCTCTGACTAGCAGGGCGACATCCAGGATGGACAGAACAAGTGTGCCACGGCATCAGCACACATCCAAGGCACTGTCTGGCAAGCACCCCTGTCTTCTGTGCCCCTACTATGTACAAGCACAGCTGGCCACTGAACACCTTATCATTCTCATCTTCCCATATTCTTTTGGCTGAAATGAGACATCTTACCCAAACAGCAACAGGAAATCTTGGGTAACATAGTCTCCCCACAGAATAAAGCAGCAGGTAAAGATAAAAAATAAATAAATTATAAAATCAATATTTTGGCAGCATTCATCTCTTGCAAAATTTTTTCTCACTGAGGAAGTTTCCTAAGAAACAGAGACATACATAGGAGCCATCACCTTTCATCTGTCACCACCATTGTCCTGCAGTCCTGGTGCCACGTACCCCAGCCCATACACACATACACTTCCTTTCACAGCAAGGTAGCACCTTGCTCCCAGGAGGGCACTCTATATACTTGGAACCTTTGGAAATGAGCATTAGCCACCTTTCTTTCCCCTGGACAATGCTTTGTCCTCTTACATGCTTTTTCTTGCCCTTCCTTGCTCATAATCCTCATGGCCTTCACTTTCCCCCCTCCCCAGCTCACCAAAGAGCACCCCTTCCCCATGTGAAGGACTCCTGTATCCTATTACTGACCATGGGAACCTCCTAATCCTTTGTACTCAGTTTTAAGACCATTACAGATGCAAAGCAGATTGAGGCCTCCTAAGGCATCACACTAAACACATCCCGTGACTTTCAGCTAACCTTCCACTGAGCAGCACTGTAATACCCACTTACAGACACTGTAAGTGCAGAAGCACTTTTTAATAGCAATAAAAATAATGTTCCTTTCACTCTGCTGAAAACATGGAAGATTTCCAGCAGCAAGTCAGGCAGTCAGCCTCCCCTCAACACCCACTCCTGCAAGCGTGCGTAGGGAAGAAGTTCATTTTGTGACATGGAAGCCTGTCATTCCTCCAACCCCTCTTCTCTGATGCCCACATACACACTCTTACACTTTTTTTCCTGGATACCTTCCCTCCCTCAGAGATTGACTGAACCACCCAAGCAGATCACAGGCCTCTGTATTCAAGGTGCAGCTCAAAAAGTAAAAAGAGCATCTTTTTATAAGGCCACAGTAACACACTAGGGTCTGGCTCAGTGAAAGAACAGATCTGTCACCCTCTCGACACCATCATAAATTAACTTAAAGTGACAAAATTATTCATTCAGTCTTTACTAGCTCCTCTGATGAAGACTGCATTGGCCAATTATTTCAAGGAATGCCACATTACAAATGGGAACTCATTCACTGAATTGTTTTATAGGCCAGCATTCATCAATTTTGCATAGGCTGCTTTGTTTTTAGAGCTAATTTCTAATCCTAACTCACATCACAGACACACATCTCTGCTTGGATTAATTAAGATCTCAGAGAGAACCTTCTGCTCCATTACCCTCCGTTACTGATTTATAAAAGAGGCCATGAAGCAATGTTCTTAATGATAATGAGGAGGATATTTTATCCCTTAATTCCATTCCTGGCTCCTGTGCTTAAAATGCAGAGAGACGTAGATATTTCAGGGAATAAGGAGAAAATCTTTACTAGCTGCATGGTGTCCTTCATTGGGAGATGCAATCCTTAATTTTTCTCTCTATAACAAGCATTTTGGTTAGTGATCCTTCACTCAATCAAACAGTGACTGAAAAGAGGAGAGAGACCACCACCACCCAACGCTAAGGGGACAGACCATCAGGAGCAGGAACTAATTTTTAACACTAATGATGTGAACCAACTCCAAACAGGGCCAAAAGTAAAGGTCATAGGAAACTAAGGCCAGTATCAACAGATGGAGACAGGATGGCTATGCAAGCCCTGAGGGTAAGGATGAGAGGAGTGTGAAAAGCACTGAGGAAAGACATCAGGCAAAGTGAGTTCTCCTGTAGGCACTAACGGAGCTGCTTAGCCTCCTCAGATGAGAGAAACCACCTAGGTTTATTTTACACAACCAAAGTAAAAATGTCCACATCAGCTGTGAGCCACAGACCAAAAAAATTCAACAAGGTGGGTAGCGTAACATTGAGGATTTGCCCCTACCAAGCCTCCCACTGTTTGATGGGACAGAAATCCAGCTCCTGGCAGGAGAAAGCACCAAAGGGAAGGCGGAAAAACTGAGTGACAGCAACAGGACTGAGTTGCTGAAGTGGCCAAAACAGCCACACTTCTTGCTCTCAGGACTTTTCTTTTGACTTCATTTGAGCTGAAATCCAAAACAATCTTATTCCCACTATGAATTTCCCATAAACAGGAAGCAGCAGTGACATTGATAAAAATGACAGCTTCACAGCACCATGGAGGGGAATCCCAGGATGTTCCTCTCACAGGCGGTCACTGCTCTCCAAATGCGGGAGAGCTGCAGACCTTGGGAGGACAGTCTGTATTTCCATGGGGTGAGACCTTGGTAAAGAGATACACTTTTTCCCCAGTGTGTCCTTCATTGCCTGCTTCTCTGCACCTCCCAGCATCCACCCACAGCTACTTTCACTTAGAAAATTAGACTATCAAAAAACATTATCTTCATTTTAAATGGTTTACCTAATCTCATCCAACCCTAATTTTAACTATGTTATTTTTGTAAAGCTGAACACAATTGGCAAAACAAAAGTTTTTGTCTTTTACCTATCTACAACATTGTCACACACAAAATACACTGCCAAAACAGGTCTGCTTCTTTCCAAAAAACAGCCAGTTAGGTGGGTAGCCCACAGAACCTACTGGAGGACTTGCCTGGACTTATCTCTGTAGCATCCAGGCACATCTGGCTCCACGTTTTATACTAATTGGGCAGAAAAATAAACCAGAAGTGATTTCCATTATATCATACAAAAAATTTAACAGAACAGAGAAGCCCTGACTCCTTCAGAACCTGTAAGAGACATCAAAGAGGTGAATGGGCCTTGTAGGTAGTTGTGTGCACCATCAGGCCCATCGAAACCATATCCCACTTGCCAGTTTGTACAAGTCTGCTAAAAAAGGATGTTTATCTCAGAGTGAAAACTGATATTTGGCATTTTTGAGAGACTTTTAGCAAGAGATTGTATACCATGACTCAATTAATGCCCTTGTTTTCAGTCTCAGGATAAGAGTTTTTATGATTTTTGGATTAAATACTTTTGGTGTACAGAGAAAATTATTCTGCTCTGCTACATTTTTTTCCATATTTTTTATTTCTTTATACCATCTTAATTTTGGTCAGTCATACTAAGAGAGGCACAAACTGAAGCATACAGCATTTACATTAGTAGCTATAGAACAAGAAAGATTTTAATCCCTTTTGTCTAGCATTTCTCCACAAAACTTAAGGCCAGTTTTACTCTTGCTGAAGCCCTAATCCTATCTGAATTCTTCAAAAGACAGGCAGAGTTTCTCTGTCTTGTACCATGCTGAAGACATACATATTCACAAGTAATTTGATAAACAAATTATTTTGCAATTAAGATGAGTTTGACAGATACCAATGGAATCAGACTAATTGTGTCTGATTGGGACAAAATAGTATTCCATTTTGGTCGCTAAAAGAAAATGAAAGGAGAAGATGCTTGCATTTTACAGAGTACTGCCTGAAGGCCAGATTTCCTTCCCAGCAGTGCCAAGATGCAGAGCTCTGATTCTGTAGGTGCGCAGAGCCAGACAGGATCTTTCCCTCCGACTGCTCCCTCAGACACAGCTTATGAGAGCACCACTCTACTACAGAGGTGACAAAAGATGATGACCTTTATTCTGTAGGACTGTTTCATTGACACTGATGGCTGTGACTTCTGCAGCTGAGTAAAGACAACAAAGATATGTACTTGTAGAATACAGCTGGCATTCGTTTGTCCCCACACACGAGTATTTCTTACCCACCCCATGTCCCTGCATCTTAGCCAGAACCTCTCCGTTCCCAATAGCCAGGTCTTTCCATCTGTTGCTAAGAGCAGTAACTTGCAAGAAAGCTGTTGAGTGACCAGGGACCTCACAGCAAGGAATGCGTGCAGGAAGTACCTGCAATACAAATATGCGCACACATGCAAACAGGTAGATGGTGAATCAGTGCACACCCCATGAAACCTATACAGTCCATATGAAGCATCACATAGTAAACACTGAACTACCTAATCTGCGCATGGAAGTCCTTTTCCAGTTTTAGGGGAGTGCCTGGGCAATATGAGGTGAGAGCTGATTCTGCATCAGGGCCTCAAGCCTTTCCAGGACAGGAAAGGCAAGGCCAGAACAACACATTGGAGAAACCACTTCAAGGGATCAGACACAGCAGCTCAGTGATGGGTCTATGAGCTGAACACCAAATCAGACCCCACCCTGGCTACGGATTCCCAGAGACCTAAGGACTTCCCAGATCCCTGGGCACAATAAGCCCAGGGAGAGAACTGCATCTACCTTTTCCAGATTCACTATAATGATGGCAATTTCTCGCATATACTCTGCCATGATAGCTCAAAAGCCATGCTGCAGAGCAAGCAGAGCTGAAAACACCCTTCCTGGCTTTATTACTACATTGTAAACAATCACCTTTGCTTCCATTATATTCCTACCCAGACACTCAGAATTTTTTTGTTTTATTATTTTAATAGGAGACATGTACATGCTCTATTTTCCATTAAGCTATGTATTTTCCAGACTCATCTGATGATCATGATTCAGATCTTCCTTCCCAAAGAGAAGGTTATTAAAAAAAAAAAAAATCCATTTACACTCTCCATATTTACCGCATTTCTAAAGCTGACAGTTTTTTTTTCTCCAGGATTGATTGGCAGTGAGGGGGGTAGGGAAGTTATTTGTTTGTTTTAAAATGAAAACAGGCAGACTTGGAGCACAGAGAGAATGAAATCTCAGAGGGCTCAAGCAGTCTTTAAAAAATTCCCCACAAGCAGTTTAATAGCATTAAATGTTGATTCACAGAAGAAATGATGCATCAAAGGCATACAATTTTTACTGTTACATCAAGAGCTCAGTCTACATGCATGTCTTCATGCATAGTCAAGGCTTGCAGTACAACTTAAAGCTGAGTCAGACTGCAAAAAGGCTTTTTCATTCTCTAACATGAAACATATGTTAAGAGCATGCTCTCTTTACAAATTTCAGCATAAATTTGGAGTGCATTGTTTAGATACCAACACAAATATTGACATGAATTGAAGAAGATATCTCTATTTGAATCTTTAAAACTTGTGCTTTAAGTGGCTGCATCCCAGAAAAAACGGGTAGCAGTCTAAATTCTAAGGCCAAAAGCTTAAAAGTATTTAGTAATTTTAGATGCCCCCTCTGAGATGCTTTGAGTGAGCCAAAACTGCAACAAAATAAAAGCTCATGATTTTCTAAATGTCAAACTCTCTCCAAATTCAGATGTAAAAGCTTAGGTCCCTAGCCCTATATTTGGTCACGTTCAAGTGTAAATACTGACAGTTTCAGCACACAGTAATAATTCATACTCCTTCACACGATCCTGATTCCTATAGTCAATATAGTTAAGCACTTTAATGTAGGCAGCACAATGTCCTAGGTTTCATTTCAGTTGTATTTACTCCCCATTTCTGAAAATCATGTTATTTCTATTTAGGAGTCCTGACACAGAATTAAGTGTAGTATGATATTTAAGAGCCATCCTACTGTCCAGAGGTTTCAAGAGTTTGTCACAGTAATGAAGTATTATAATCCATTCACGGATCAGAAAAAGTGAGAAAGACATTTTAGTGCAATGGAGATGGTCTTAAAAAAAGACTGCTGCTTTAAATGGGAAATATGCAGACTGCAGTATTACAGCCTTCTGCAAAGATAACACATTAAAGACAATAGCCAAACATGTCACTGAAGGTAGGCAAGAAATTAGCCAGATACTTAGCAGAAGCAAGGCTTTCTTGGAAAACTAAGCAAGCTGCAATTTCATAGCAAGAGATCTGAATATTATCAACTAAAAGCAAAAACCCCCAATGTTAAACAACTAAACTTCTGACAAATAGTCCAAACAGGGAATTTCCATAACAGAAAACATGTGGCTCAAAGAACTTGTGCACCATTTAAGTGGCTCATTTGGGAAATTTAATCCTTTGACAGTACTAGTGTATAACACCAATCCCCTTAGTGGCTAAGTTTTAGTAAGACCTATGCACCACCAAGGACCCTGACTTAAGAGTCTAAGGATAAAAAGCAACACTGGGGACTCCCTAGAGTTAGGCATTCTTCACCTCCAAGCAAGAACCCCTGAGATAGTCACAATTCAGAGAACAAAGTTCCATTGCTGCATACAAAATAGCAGTCAAAGCAGTATCTGTTTCAGATCTAACTTAAAGTTATGCTGAAACAGCCAAATACCAGTTCACTTACATAGCTTGCTGATTTGCTTTCTGCATTTCCACATTTCCAGTTCAATGTGAAGATGTACTTTTCCCAAATTCTCTGCTGCTTCATCTTCTGCATAAAGGTAATGCTGGACAGCACATCACAGCAGCTGCATCCTTCTTCTTTTCAAACTCCATGCCAAGGTTCTGTTTACACATGTCGATAAAAATTCTTTTGATAGGTATAATTTGCAATATTAAATGAACAGAAGCCTGCCATCCCGGTGAAAATTTGCAAACCATAAAACTAACTAACAGAACTTGGCCAGAGGATCAAGGCTTAACAAACATGGCTTCAATAACAGCTCCATAAGAAGTTGTTTGTTTTGGTTGGGGTCTTTAGAAAGCAAACCCATGAATTTGAAAGTGGCATATTTTATGTAATTGTCAACAGTTTTCTGTTACTTTTTGTTTTGGTGCTGTTTTGTATTATAAAATTTACTTGTCAGGGAATATCTGAACTTTTGGTGCAAAAGAGGTACCCAAGAGCCTGCAGACTACATAGGAGGGGGAAATACTTGTCTAACTTGTAACTCTGTGGAGTGAGAGATTAACGTGTGGTTCTTGTTTCTGTCAATCTCATTTCCAGCAGCATTGCCACGCCAGTGCAGGGAGCTCTCATCCTTCATGGCTCCAAACAGCTCAGAACAGGAGTAAGTTTTTGCAGTAGGAAGCCATCTTCTCACAGAAATCAACATACTCAGTTGTTAATTTGACTATTTAAATCTAGACTAACTCTAGTGACCTCAGCAGACATACTGAAGATCCATGTTAACAAATATGAATATACGATCTCTTGTTCTACACAGGTGAGCAATTTATTAGAGAGAATGTAGCAAACTAGACATAACGCTGTAATTGCATTTTTTCCACACAGGTCTCCACCCTTCACACTAAATCTAGCCCTGACAACTAACCGAATACTTCTGCTCTGGAATCCAGGTAGGCAGGCTGGTTGGTGGCTCACTGGCTGGCAACCCCTCTGCCATATTTAAAGGCCTTTATAAATAACATCAGTATTCCACGTTATTGTTTTTTCAAGCTGGTCAGGTTTCTGTGCACTCTCATTGTTCTATATCAATGTGGTAAACACTTCCTGCAGACAATTTGTTAGGAAGTTTGGATTTTATACAACCCAGGAAATGAAGTCACCAGACCTGTGGGCTGCCTGTAGTGATTCAGCCCCCTGGTTCCTGCAATAAGCAGGCACTTCAGACACAAAAATCCAGGGGCAATGACAAACTAGTGGAAAGAAAAAGGGCACATACTAGTTTCTCCATACACTTTATTCATACTTAAAAATTCAGAAAGTTGCAAAGAACTTCCACAGACTTTCAGCCATTTATTTTTATCCCTGGTGCCAAAATTACAAATAAATTCTGATCCCTCTTCTCCTCTTGTCTTCATTGCTTTGGGGAACAGAATGGGGCATGATGTGTAGGAGGGGATTAAATTTTCTGTCTGTATCTTTTCACTAAGAGAGCAGTATTTTTTCTTCTTTACTTCATAATTCTATTGGTTACAAAACACGTGTCACTTTCTGTTAACTTCCCTGGTTTTGCATCATCAATCACTTATCAATGCACTGGAAAAATGCTACATAGCTACAGCTAACGCAGCATTCCCTGAAATGGCCTAAGGGTTCTGAAAAGTTCATAGCTTTTAGTTCAAAATTAACATGGATTTGGAGCTTTCTGCTGGTTTTGATTGTTTCAGAAAGCCTGTGAGGAAATTCAGGAAAACATAAGATCTAGACAGTGGAACAGGCTGCCCAAAGAAGTTGTGGACTTCCCATCCCTGGAAGTGTTCAAGGCCAGGTTGGATGGTGCTTTGAGCAACCTGGTCTAGTGGAAGGTGTCCCTGCCCATGGGAGATGATCTTTACGGTCTGTTCCAACCCAAACCATTCTACGATGTAATCCTCTCCCTTGAAAGTTATTTTACCAGTCGTTATGAAATGTACAATTTGTCTCCTTCACTGTGAGTGAACTTCCTGAGCCATGCTCTTCAGCACTGATGGAAGTTCTTGTCTAGCCTTCACCATCATACAACTCTGGTGTGTGACTTCAGCACAGTCTTCCACTAAAGTCATCTAACTACGCAAGAGGAACCAAAATATTAGCTAAGCAGAATAACATTTCCTTCCAACGGTCATAACAAATGTCATTGCAAAGAAGGAGGAAAAAGAGAGACAAAAGAGAAAATGTAAAAAGTCTAAAGGAATTTCACACTGCAGACAAAGGAATAATCCTTGGCTGTACAATATCCTGGAAAATATTCCCCATTTAATAAAGGTTTAAATCAGGAAATCTGTTTGATCCATACATGTTCCAGTGGTAAGATCAAACCACAAAATCATCTTCTTCTGAACTGACTGGCTTTGGGGACAGTTGCTGGAACATGAGGACTTCTGCATGTCTAAGCTTTCTAAAGAGGACCAATTACTCTGCAAATCACCGTCTTCCTATATGATCCTTATTGTTGATGTGGGTGGGCACACTTAGGTATCTTTTCCTTTATCTTTCCGACACATAGTCAGAGGGCTGCATTGGTACAGCTCCCACCACCAGCCATCCTGTTGCTGCTGTTACACCCCTCTCCCACAAGTACACCACAACTGCAAATCTGTGTCTGTTCCTGGCATGCACAGCTTAGCAATGTTACATTACCCTCACACTGCTGCAAACTCTATCAGGGATTAGCACAAGCCAGTATTTACCTGTGAACTCTGACTGACTCCAAATTCAGCAAAATGTAGCCATATCTGGCACATTTCTTTTCTGGCAGGGACCACAGAAAGGTCTAAGTTGGAGACGAGGAGGAGGAGAAACCTGAATGATCACCCAGGGGCTAAACAACCAGAACAGTAGCAAGCAGATGAGAAGAGATAAGGGAAAGTCTGAGTCTCCCTTTGCGCACTTGAATACTGACAGGTCAGATCAGGCTTTGTGCTGTCCCCATTTCAACACTGCATAGGAAGGGAACGAGGATAAGACAAGTACTTCTGAGTTTCTTAAAAAATACCAGTAAAAGCAAAGAGCAGAAAAAACCAGGTGGGCCTACCATGTGTGGAGATAGAAAACAGGTAGTGAAAGATACAGCACCAACAGTCTCAGGGGAATAAGGAAAACAAGAGGACTTTGGCTCCCCCCATTACAGAACATAATCATCTACCATTAGATGGCATTTAGATGTGCTTACCCTACTTTGATTAAATGAAAGTAGTCACTTTCCTTTTACTGTCTTTGATATTTCAAAGCTATTAGAGATATACTGCAGAATTTACTTTATTTTGTTCACTTTTACTCTGAGGTTTTTCTCTTTAGAGGTCACTTGATCCTGGAGACAATGATAAAATTCATCTTCAAAAGATGAGTGGAAATAAAATTTGAATTTAAAAATAAAATAAAATTCTTCTGGAGACCATCCTGCTGACAGCCTGTCCCACTGAATTTAATAGGACTACCCCTGGAAATTAATCAAGCCAGGTTTATCCTTCCATTACCCTCAATACTGGCATTTATTAATTCCCAAGCATAGCAACAATTCTGCTAAATGTTTTTACATATTATGCATGCACTTACGCTGCTAAGTTCTTCACAGTTGGAAAAGAGACTCAGAGCTTCAAATGGGTAAGAGAGGCAACAGTCATAAGAAAATCCCAAGGGAGAAACAAAAGGACTTAATAGCAGGCTATTATTAAACTCTATTTGATATATTAAAAAATCACAAGAAAGCCTGTCAAAAAAATTACCCTGATCAAATAAATTGCAAGGCAAAGCTGCCAGTCATGTCTTGTGAACTGGTATGGCAGAGACATGAAGGGAAATAAAATGCCCAGAGCCCAACACAAAGTCAGGTTTGCACTGACAAACACACTCCTGTCCTGCTTGTGGCCCTCCTGCCTTCATCCAGCCTGCACCAGCTGCCCCCTTGGCACCTCATCCATTCCCGCCTGGCCATGCAGCGGCTAAAGGTGCTGCAGAGGCTCAGCATTGGGGCTGGGAGCCCCACTCCCACTTCATTCCACCTCCTCCCCAGCGAAACTGTTCTTCTCCTCAGCTCCTTGTTATCTCCTGCCTACGCACATGCTGTATTCATATGTACTTTGCCACTTTGCAAAGTGCTCTTGGGATTACTTAGGTATTGCACCAACCCAAAGTTGCTCTATTTTACAGCGCTACAATCCTGGCTTCATAAAACTCAACCTCAAACAGCAGAGAACTGCCAGAGAGATTAACTTCAAAATGTTCCCTTTAGAGTGCACAGTGTCAAAACTCTGCACAGTGGATTGCAATCAGTGGTTCTTCAATGCAAAAGCCATTCCTCCTTCAAGAGGTTTGGTTGGTGAGGCACCTAAGGGGCAGACACAGGAGAAGCCACGGCTGGATGTGCAGCCTCTGCTCTCCCCTTTGCTCCCAGCTGTGCCAGTACTGCCCAGGTGTAGCTGTATAACCTGAGTTTCTCTTTCTGCAGTCCATACATACATTTCCCAGGGATAAGTGACTATGAGTTTAAAACAGTAGCAGTATTAACAGCCTACTGATGTAGTACAGTATAGCAGGGCAAAGCTTGCAGAAAGAATCAATACTTTTCCAGGTAAGCTGAAAAAGCTGGAAGAAAAAAGAAAAGCATTTGGGCACTAGGGGCCTTTTTCGGGTTTTAAGAAGCTAAAGGCTGCACCAAGGGAATTTGAGAGCTAAAATACATTTTTTATCTTCACTTTGTAATATCAATATAATCTTAAGTAATTTGTTCCTCTTCATTGCATTTATTAGACCTTTAGTTTGCATTTGGCAAGCCGAACATCTGAAACTCAACAAATCCCAGTCAAGAAAAAGCAGCCAAAAGCCTGGGTGGCTTCAGGAGTTGTGTGCTTGCACACCTTGGTGTCCCCATGAACTTCTTTAGTTATTACACTCAAGTAGAAGTTTAGAAAGCAAAAATATTGCTCTGCTTACATTTCCAGATACTTCTTGTTCCCTGCTTCCCCCTTCCACCACCAAAAAACCCAACAAGCACTGCCTCAGTTTAAGGGGCATCACGATCTTCTGTTTGGTTGGGGTTTTTCCCCCCTTAAACAGTTTAAAATCTTGATAATCTGTAGCCTAGCTATCAAATCTAGTATGCTTAAGTGAGAAAACCCCCTGACATCAACAGAACTACTCACATTAATAGTTACAGCTTGATTTGGCCTTAAGGCTTTAGATGTGTTTAAACCATTTAGATCAATTCTACACCTTGGATTGGTTTTGCAGTTTAAAGCATTTAAAACAAGAAGCAGCCCAAAGGAGGCCACAAAGGCAGCATGGGAGAGAAAGCAGAACTGCTACTACTTTATTTACTATGGAATGAGGTTTGTGGCAGTCCAGGTGCAGTAACACTAGCTAAGGCTTTCTTCACCTGCCTTGAAAAACCTTTCTCCAAAGGCAAAAAGTCTGACAAACTGCTTGACCATGGCTCCTGGACTGAAAAGCAATAAGGGACTTACACAGTGAAAGACAATCGGAATTTGAAAGTTTTTTTCTTAGTCATCCTCCTTGAAATTGCAGGGACATTGTAAATTATCCCCAAACCAAACACTGCAAAGCTGAGAAATGCTCAGTTATTACACTGTATGTCGAGCTACAATTATGCAAATGTATTTGACAAATATATAGTAATAAAAGTGCAACGATATCACCCAGACTGTCCAAAGTAGGCCCTGAAATGATGCTAGGCAGAAAAGTCAGGGACAATGATGTTGACATCCTTGCATCAGTATAGGCCAGGTGACAGAGGGGAGTACTGTGACTACCTAAACGAGAGTACAACAGCGTTGGCTCAGAGTTGTCTTTGACTGGACCTATCAATCATCACAGAAGCCAGGCCATGAAGCTCTATTTTAATAAGGTCTCACTGAAAGGCATTCTTTTATCCACTTCCTCTTGTTTATTATTCTTTCAAATATCTGATAAGATACTTTTTAACTATGGCTATTCACTTTCTGTTTGCGTAGGTCTTGGGTTCATCACAAGTTACAAGGTCAGCATTAATCTAAACAATGGTTGGTTATGGGTGATTTTTCCAAGTAGAAAACACTCTAAAGGCTAGATTGTTATCAATAGGGCAATGCACAGGCAGGAGAAACAAGCCCTACTTACACATGTGTGAATTAAGCAGAGCTACTCAGATGCCAGGTCATGGGTGTAGCACATGCACCAGAAGCCACAGCTCCCCCCCAGGACTCATTAAGAAGAAAAAGTAGGAAAGGAAGGGGGAGCTTCTCTCCCTTCTGCTCCAACATGTCAGCATGGCCAGCTGGCCAGATACCTGTGAGGAGCATGGAGGAGCATATCCAAAAGGTGCAGAAAGCTACCTTAAACCTGCAGAGCATATTTAAGGCAAGAAAAGAGCCTGCAAAGTGTGTATTTTCCAGCTGTGCTCCGTGGTGTCATCCAGCCCACAGCAATATCATCTATAAGCAACATACTGACAAGGTGTCCCACAGAAAATTCCAAAACAAAAAACGAAATTCAGTAAAACAAGGGAAATAGTAAGTCTTTGTGAAACCTCTCAAACTGATTTCTTTGAGGACTGCTGATTGATAGCTGACACAAAAGAGTAAAGCTCCGTTGGCTTGTAATACCAAAATACTTTAACTGTATTTACAGTTTGTCACTTGTAGAGCCAAAACCTTCCAAAATATACTCCCTGAACCTGGAATGTATGCAGCTTATCTTTTGGCCTTTATATTCCCTTCTTCAAAACACACCCCTTCCTGCACTCTCACTGACAGTGACTCACACCAACCTAACAAAAAAAATTAAAACCCCAAGAGTAAAAAAAAAAAAAAAAAAAGACAACTACTAATCAAACCTTGCATATGCAAGCAATTTTATAATCCTGTTTTACACAAATCTGTTTTACACAAATCTGTTTTACACAAATGGTCTCCTGTCCATGAGGTACACTGTATTTTCAGACTGGCACTAGGCACGAAGACCGTAGCACTAATACCCATCTATTACCATTAATGGAACAATCTGCAAAGTTATATTTGTTCTCCATGTCTTGTTTGACCTCCAGATTGGCAGATCAACCTTTCCGGAGCAAAAGCTCTTTGCAAAGGGAAGGTTGATACAAACACTGGCAATAGGTAGCCCAGCCAGAGTGTTAACTCTGACTTGGGAAAACAGAAGCTCAAGAGAATAAATCTCTATGGTGATGGAATTGCTGGTCTCTCTAAAAATGGTAGCAAGCACTTTTTCAGGGCTGTATTTTTGTTATGAGAGCCAGAAATCAATTAAATAATTTATTTCCTCTGCTAAATATTCACAGTTTGCAAGAGCTGCCACCTTAAGCGAGATCTGATTTGGAGGCCTTCAAGGGAACCATTCCTAATTCTCTCATTAAACACCTCTGAGATATCCTGTTCTCTATATTACTTTTATAAACACCTGAAGTAAAAATATTTACATTATGACTTAACTATTCACTCTGATTGTGCAGTAACCTTGGGCTGACAATCCATATTGTGTTTTTTTAAATCCCATTTTGTTCAGCAATTGTTCAACACACAATGGTCTGATGGTCCAGCTGCAGCCAAGAAGCACACCACAAAGCTGAGGAAAAGTGCAGGCACCCCAAAACTGATTCTCTGGCCATCGTCATGACACGGCCCAGCTAGAAAGGCCAGTTATCTAGTCCTTCTCAGTCGGACCAGCTGCCAAAATCTCCAAAAGGTCAAAAGATCTGCTGGGAATGGCAGGGCTGAAGGGAAGTCTTCATGACTTCAGCCACCATGAAGAGTGGAAGTACAGCAGCTGCTGAGTTAAAGCTTTACAACCATGGAAATTTTTACCTGCTGAGATAAACTTCCAAAGCAGCCAAGGATGAGAAGTCACCTCTCGCAACATCAAAGCTGTTGTATCTGGGGTGATTCCTTTGAAATGGTGAACTTCGAAGGGAAAAAGGTGAAGGGCTAATTCAGTCTGTATTACAAGTAGCTTGCTGCTCTTCACTTCTGCAGCTATATGTGTCTTCACATACTTCTAGCACACTCACTAAAGCATATTTCCTACAAGGATATTTAATACTGTTTATCAAGAACAAGGTCAATGAGAGAAGCAAGATTAGATATTTCAAAAGATATGTTCCCTTCTGTTGCCATAACAAAGAAAGGTACATTAAATCAACACGGCTAAGCTGAATTCAGATTTAAGCAGCCGTCCTTGCCACAGAATCACACACACGCACACACATGCACACACCCTTACCCCACAGTACCTCTCTCTTGTTACAGGACAGGCTGTGGCAGTCAGGGTTACATCACTACTATACACGGCCTTCCCTTAGCAACCACCTTAACTTTATTGATTCTATAGTTTATTATTATGGCAACAAACATAAACTTTTAGAAGGTCATAAAGAAAACAGAAATAAAAGCTGGTTTTCCCGACTATTTTTGTGGCATGCGGACCCATGGAAGCTATTGGGAGAAAACCAAAAATGCCACAAGAAAGAAAGACAAAACCCAAAAATCCCAAACTAAAAAAGGGATATATCTGTGGCTGTGGTGGGGTTACCTGTATCCTCTTCCCTGCTCTGCCATAAACTTTCTCAGTGACTTTGGATGCAAACTGGGTCTCCCACTAACACACTAATGTGTTCTTTGGAAAAACTCCCCACCTCCAGTTCTGTGGACCTGACCTCAAAATTTTTATTTTATAAGCTGTTTCATTGTTGAGGTTTTTTTAATTCCAGGAAGAGGTCATGGATAACTTCTTAAAAAAGAGTGAAAAGAGAGAGAAACAAACATGAGCTTAATGTTTTGAAAAAGTACATGATTTGCAGGCAGATGGTTGCAGGATTTCATCATCAGCTGGCAAAGAAACCTTTCCCCCTGCTCCACAGACATGAAGATGCCAGATCATTGCTTTTCAGAGTACCACTGGACATGCACTTTTAACTCAGGTTTTCTTCAGGTCTATTCCATAGCTCTGACCTGAAGCCCAATACAAATTCTGTGGGAGAACTAAAAGATCACACATAATATTCCTGTTCCAATCACTCAAAGCTGATATTCCTTTAACAGTGCTGCTGTATTATATCCTAGTCCCACCTACACATAGAGTCCTTCTTAATCCCACAAGAAACACAACAGCAAGTTTGCAATGTAAGCAAAGCGTAGACTATGTGGTGGCCAATTTCTTATTTGGAGGTTTTTCTGGGAAGAATTCCAACTCATGTGATGCACAGGACCCTGTCTTATCATTAAAAGGAAATATCACTTAGCAATATTTTACATTTCGAGACAAGAAGCAGCTAACTAAATATCAACATTTTAAAATAAAAGACCAGCATTTCCTCTGCTTTACCTAAGTTAGTCAAAGGTAGGTCCTATCCCTTGTGTTTTCATACAGAGTTCTCAGAAAATTATTTGATACTATTTTAGAAATTAAAATAACAGATCATTTTATACCATCATTCAAATGAGATCTGTGTGAGCAAACTACTGCATTTCCTGAACAGCAAGAATATTATCCTTATGAATGAATCAACTATTTCCAAATATGGATTGGAAAATATTCAGCTACCAGATATTTGGAAAAGCAAGCACCAAAACAAGCTCAGAAGTCCAATACAGATGTCTAGGACTCAAGAAAGCATTCCATCCAATCAGTTGCTGGATATAGAGTCAGTCATTTCTCTGAGTCACCCATTTCATTGCTATCCTTCACTTATTTTGGGTGTGGACTGAAAGCAGTTGCTCTTAGTTCCTGAAAACTCAGTTATGTGAAATTCTCACACCCCAAAGCAAAAGAAAAAAAGAAAAAAGATCACAGTTTCTGTCTGCAATGAGCCTATGTCCTTTATGAAGCACTTTCTTTTCCAACTCCCCTTTTGCTGCTGATGTACATGGCAAATGCCTGCTGCCAACCCATACTGCCCATCTTCCAAGCTTTCCAAGTTCCTGCTTCTCTGCTCTACTCAGCAAGAAATATTTGTTGCTGGGTTTTGTACTGATGCCTGCCACCATAGACTTTGAGGCCTTGCATCTGTTAGCCATGTTCTCTCATTAAGGTTCCCACAACAAACAAAAGCCTCAAAAGTCTCTTTTCTTCCTGCTCTTTTCATAATGATGCCCTTCATTCTCTGTCCATCACAGCTCATACTTCATCCATCTCATTTCCATTATAAGTTCAAAATCTCAGCATTCCAAAACAGCATCCAAACAAAAGACTCTCCAGATATGAATGCCATCTCGAATCAATTACCAGGGCATTCATCCTTGACAATAATATTTCTGTTATATTCCCTTACTATTGAATTCAAAGATTACACTTCTGACATGCTTTCAGAGTTTATGGAGGTGGTAATGGGGAAAGAAAAAACACCACTCTCATAGCTGGTCGAGAGAATCATGTTTTTCAAGTTCCTTAAAACTTGAGCAAGTTTAAAATCCTGAGCAAGAGGAACAAGGAGCATCTTTCCTGTTACATGTGTATCCTGTACATAACACAGAATAAGCTGACACATCCACGAGGTGTTTCCAGAGTGCAGTCACCATCAAGCAAAATCAAATTCAGTGTTAGGAGAATGATATTTCCATTGCGAAAAATTAGAACTCCACCTGCATTTAGACCTCTTTGAATCACATTACTCCAAAGCAAATGGAGACCACAGAGAACACTTGCCTCTTAAGAAAAGCAGTAGGTCCAACAAACCATCAGCAACCAAGCATTACTTATCATAATTATCAGTTTTAAGATTCTGAGGTTTTTTAATTAAGGGGTGGATAGTTTCAGTCATAGAAAACTAACTAGAAGATTCAATGAAAGAGTCTAATAACTGTTTTTTCCAGGAATCTTCACTGAAGTATATTTAAACACTCTGATTATGCTTGAAAATATGTTATACATGATAAATGTTTAAAGCAGTCAAGTGCAAGTATGAAACCATTTTTGTATCAGATTTAAATTAATCCATCCCCTGCTATAAAACATAAGCAAGATTATGCAATAGCTCAACAATACAGGTAACACTGTGCTGACAACTAAACCCAACTTACTCTTTTCTAAATGCCTCCAAAAATGTTTAACACATTCCAGGCTGTACAGTCATGCATGTCAACTAGGACCGGGTATACTAAACCCATAAAGAAATACATGCAGCCTCCAAAAACCACATGCTTCATGATTCATTCTCCCATATCAAACTTTATTTCATATCTTGCCTCTTCCTACTGTTCCCTGCATTTTAAGCTAAAGCCCTTCACAGCCAGGATTCTCCCTTTGCTTGTTTTGCACTCCTACTTCTAATAAAGTCCTTTGGCACCATATCAACACCAACAACATGAAAACAAGTAATAAAAAGTGCTAATTATAGGCATGTTTATCAGACCTCTGAGCCCAACATCCATTAACCACAGTCTTCTATGACACTGTCAGTATCTCTTTGTAGGCAGCCAAAATGATATGACAGAGATGCTGCAAAGACCATGCCATGAATCATTTTGCCAGTTCACATGGCTAATGTGTTTGGGAACACGGGAATGTGCAAAAAGTCCTGCAGCAAACCAGCTGACACATGGCTCATGAAGCTAGTCTGTGTTAGAAAGGCCTTGTGGTTAGCACCTAGTAGTTAAGCATCAATTTATTCTGTTTTAAGTCTGTGCTCTGGATGACAAAGCAAGCCTTGAGGAAAGGCATGGAGAATTTTCTGAACAGCAGTTTATACTTCCCTCCTTAGCAGAGGAACATGCTCAGCTCATGTTGAGGATGGGAGCATTGTTCCAAAATGTGCTAACAAAAATTCACTTATTCGTTTACAGATTGTGTTATTCTTATTGAATGCTAAAAATTATAAAGGAGCAGGAAGTATTCAAAATCTCCTTCTGAAATTTAACCTTTCAGGGGAACTCAGAAGAAACTTTAAATTTGCCACATGGTGTGTCCTATATATTTCAGGTATTCAAACTTCACATATGTTCCAGACAAGAAGAAAAATTATTAGTTAACCCAGCCCTCCTCCCTACCATAGTTTGAAAAATAGTTTTAATATATTAACTTTATTCACTGTTATTTAATATTTAAGCTGTCATCAACTTCTATAATTTAATTTGGTCTTTAACTCACATTTCCAATACCAGCCAATAGGATGCAGCTCTTCTATGCAAGTTACATTTTTATTCCTGCCAAATTGCAAGTTTTACTAGAAAATTCCAAATAAAAAACAACTTTCTATGAGAGTCAGGAAGAATACCTTTTTTTTTCAAAAAGAAAGTTGCAAAAAGAAACAGCCATGGGCTATGACATAAATAGTTTCAAAATTTTTCATGTGGTATTGTGAATGCTTTTTATATGGTATGATGGGCTTTATAGTCTACTACAATTTCTATATTGAATGTCTACCAGAAACTCTTCAGAAATTAAATCAGAACTTGATCCAATTCTTGATGAAGTAATACAGATTATTTTTGAAGACAAGACAGTTTTCTACACACTTGAAAAGACTTCAGCGTATCCCCAATGGGCAATCTAAGCAGTAATAAGCTTAAATTTTAGCAAGAAAGATTTGGTCTTGACATTAGGAAAAACTCCAAGGCTTAGGCTAGTGAAACACCAGAGTAGATTGCCTGCAAAGGTCATTGGATATTTGTCACAGGAGGCACTGAAGACAAACCCCCAGCAGGATTCATCGTTCTCAGTGATCAGAGAGGGCCGATGGCCTCCAGCAGCTCCTGTTGCTTTCTGTGAGCCAATCTTCCTGTGAAGTTATGACCCGAAGAAGCAGTTTTACAAATAGAATTACTGCAACATACTATCTGTGCATTTTAACCTACAACTCCTAATGCTTCCCAGCTCAGCTGACTCTCTCTCCTGTGTGCCAGGTGGCTTTCCTTCTCCTTGTGAGGGCCCCTACACTCCATGCTGCACTAGCCAAGTGACAGCATATGCTTTGACCAGTCTGGATCTACCTGTGCACACTGCTGCTGACCAGATGACTACTACTCTTGGGAAAACAGAAAGTGCATGATTACAACCTCCTTTGCCATGGAGAGATTCTTTTGTCTCTCTATAGCTGTCTTCTTTTTTCTTTTTCTATCATCTCTATTTCTGCTAGCCATTCAATCAGATATGTGAAAAAGGGCTTAAAACAAATAGAAAAGTTATCTGTAGGTAAGTGAAGGAACTGAAAGGCAAACATAAAGACAAATATTACATTAGCCTTGTTAAAAATGGACTTTGGATTAATCCTCACTGGGAAGAGTTTCTTAAAATCTTTGAGTCATTTCAAACAAAAGAATTAAAAAAACCAAAACCAAAACAAAACAACAAATCCTCACTGGGAAGAGTTTCTTAAAATCTTTGAGTCGTTTCAAACAAAAGAATTAAAAAAAACAAAACCAAAACAAAACAACAAAAAACTCACAAAAACCCAGGGAAATTTTATGACACTAGAGTTCCTTAGTGAAGTTTCTGTAAAACACAGAGCCTTAAGTCATCACATGAATCACTGACAATTTAATCAGCTTCTGCGAGTTTGTCATCCTCATCAAGAGTTGAATTTAAGACCTTCAAAAAGTTCTTTCTCTCCATTTAGGAACTGCTGCACCTACTGATTCAGCCACCCACACTACACTTTAGACTACCAGAGATTCAGCTAAGAATCCAGAAAGCTAATATTCAACTTCGAGGCTAAATGAGCTCTGAACTATGTAACCCTTAGGTCCCAAGAGAGGAGAGCTTTAGGAAATCTTGCTCTAAAATGGAGCACTATCGGGTGAGAGCTCCTTCTGCCCAAATGCAGCAAACTCCACACACATTTTTGAAAACCTTTATGTCAACGGCAGTGAGAGAACCCACACATTGCAATAGGTAGAGCAGGTATAAAATCCAGTGCTAGATTCATCTCATCTATCCCAGAGCTCCCCTGGGAAAAAAACTTTAGCCTGTTAACATGCTAAGACCAGGAGCTATTTTTTAAGATAAAATTACTTTGCAAGAATGCATGTGGCACATAACAGGGACAGCTTTTTAAAACTAAAGCTCTGTAGGCCACAATCTGCTCTTTTGCCAAGTTAAATGGATACTGTCATCAGTGGTAATTAACCCTACAATTCAAAGTTCTTGGGATGAGAGATCTTCAAACCTTGTTCCATTAAGATCTCAGATCCTAAAAAGTGAGCAGTGTACTTCCTGATTTTTCTGCAGAATGAAGTAATAGCACCAGCATTGTAGACGCACTGGTTTTAAGCCTTTTTATTACTTACGTAATTTATAATATATTGGATGATGTCTTTACAGAAAAGCCAGTGTTCATATTTCTTAGCATCTCTAGATAAAGAATCCTACTAAAGTACAAAAAAGTGCAATGGTAAATAGCATGTTAGCTATTTCTTCTGGCTTCTTTGGAAGCAGTATTTTACATCAGTTTGAAACAAATGGTAACCCTTTCAGGTGAAGAAGGCCACAGTTGCACAGCTTTTATGGTTCAGTTTTGGCTACAGTCTAAAAAAACATTGGGACTTTTTCTAAGAAAAGGAAGGATTTGTCTGTCATTGAAAAGACAAGAGCAAAGTGTTCAGTACCCCATAATTTGAGTACCTGGTACAATGTCATTCATCTGCCTGAAAATTTGTAGATAACAACTGATTGACATTTTTGAAAATGAGATCAACATATTTGCAATACCTCATCTTGTTTTCTGTTCCTTGACTTTTACTGACATCCAGTGGAGACACACTCAAAACCTCTTTCAGGGGCTAATATTGACTCCTTTCTTATTAAACACCTCTAAGTTACCAATAGAATGGAAAACCTGCCTTGAATGTATCTGGTTTTCAGAAGGCTTGTCCATGCTATGTTCACAATTCACATTCCTTTACAAATTCAATCCTTAAAACTGTTTCATTCCAAACACTACGTACTCCCAGCTCTGACAAAACCATTTTCATGGTTTAGTTCCTGTTGCACTGGGACAAATCCATATTCTCCTCCTTCTTCATCTTATCAACCTACAAATACAGGAAAACAGATCTGAAACAACGCCTGCTTCAAAGACTGTGTCCTCATCACTGTCAAATGAAGCCAACTCTGTGTTCTTATCATAATTTGAAAGAAGGCCAGCATATTATTTTTGTATGTGTGAACTCTGCTTACCGACTGGAGGAATTTGTGAATACCATAATTAAACCCCACATAAGTCCATATAAAACACGGATCTTAACAAGGCAGCATGTGGGATTCATTAACCAGAATCATCTTAAGAATAAATGGAAATTAAACTATGTTACCTAAGCTTTTTTCTTATACTTCTCAAATAAGAGTAGCTCCTAGAATCCATACTTATTACTGACAATTTAAACCCCAGCAACCCAACAAAGTCCAATGCAGTGGATTCAGTCATGCTGAGATGCTCAGCAGCCAAAAGCAAACCTAAAGCCCACACTTCTATATCTTATCCACACTACTGACTGCTACTCAATAGTCAAGAAAAGCAGAGGTGCTCTGAGATTTACATCACCCAGGACATCTACAACCCTTTCAAGAGAATGAAAAGGGAATCATCTCCAGACTGGAGAACATATGTTTGCTACAAACTAAAATACCCATATTTAAAGGTGCAGCATGTTCTTCCTAAATACATGCATGCAAATCTCACTTAAATTACAAGGGAGCTCTGGACAAGGAAGCTGGAAGCTCACACAGCCTTATATGAAAAGTCTTAACCATCTAAGAGGGAAAAGCACAACAGAGCTCATTACCCATGGTGAGTCACCTTTTACCATGAAGTATGTTCTTTGCTTAGGCAATTGTTAATTAACGGCAGGAGTGGGAGACAGTTTTCTTTCAAAACACTTTTTTTGTTTTCCAAATACATAAAATGTCTGCATATTGGAAATGTAGGATTCAGCCCTGAATTTCTCAGGTAAGCATGTTTTACCTGGAAACCTAGGTTTCAAAACATTCATACAGCTTACAATGCTACATGAACTGTTGAAAATCTGGATTGAGTGGCTAGCAACAATGGACATGACAGCTCCCAAAATAGTGCCTGCAGAACAGGAAAGACATGAGCTCACACTGTGTGAGTGAGTTACAGGTCTGGTAAATGAACAGAAATGGAAAACTGCAATTGTCCTTACAGTGAAGTTATTGTAAGGCAAACTGACAAGAGTGGGTTCCTCACTCTTTTTCTCTTAAAAATATTAAAATATGGAATAACAACAGCAACATCAAAGATGGGCTGAACCAATTAAATACTACTTATAATCTCCTCAAATTCAGGCAAAACTGATTTATGGCCATGTGTCCAATCTGTGAAGTTCAGTTGCCCCTGAAGAAAAAGTACTTCTACTAGATTCTCCTCATCTCAGTTCCAACAAGGAAAAACAAGTGGGCAGTATAATTATTCTTGTGTGTGTCTGTGAATGCAAGAGCAAGAACATGTTCTCTGAAATACGTAATCACTCCCAAGACAGTGTCCTGGCACGTCTCAGATAATCCATGTGACCTTCTGGCCTGTACCTCAAATAGGAACGCCTTCTTCATTTGTTTTCTTTGGCATGGATCTCCCTCTTACTTCACCTCCAGTTTAAGCTTCCTGCTTTCAGAAACCATCTCTCTGACAGAGTGTACTATCTAGCAAGGTTGGATGATGAATTTCTCTGTGGGCAGAAAATAATACTTTCTGTAAAGACTGGGGTTGCTAAACGAGGTATCTCCACCCATCCTATTTTTCAACAGAGAGAACTCCTATCTAAAACAGTTTCAGTGGTTGTCAAGTATCAGAAGTATCCTGATCTGTAGAAGTGCTATCTCATACCTATTAATGTCAAAACAACAGCAGAATGTGGCCCTGACAAGGATTGGTCATCTCATTAGTAGTCACTAATCACATTAGTAGTCTGCGAACACAGTCCTGTCAGCCTCCCTGGGGTGCTACAGCTTGCATTCCTCAAGGGAAGAACTGACAGGAAGCAGGCCACCAGGACAAAATCCTGATGAATTCCAGTAATATCCAAGTTTGGCTTTCTGTGCAACTGACGAATGAGAAGCAAGCAGGAGACCACCTTTTGCTGCACTGTGAAAGACCCAACAACACCATTCCACAGACATTTCACCCAGGTGCATAATTAAGAGACACAGGTTTAGAATCCACATTCAGTTTCTGCAGTTCTCTCGCTCCTCCTGCTGCCTCACATCCCAGCTACAGATCCAGCCATGGCCATCTCTCCAGCAAAACCAAGGTGGCCATCAGCTGTTTTTGCTTTGGGCTGGGTTATGCTGTTCTATGGTGGAACATAACTTTTACACCACCTCATACCTTGAGCAACTTAAATGTTGTTTCGGCTAACAACAGGTAAGGGTGTGACAGCGAAAGGAAAACCCAAGGAAATCTATACAAGGCTTTTGCCCAAAGCCTGTAGATTTAAACAGAAGTCTTCTTGAAAGGGAACAGACTTGATTTTAAGGACCTCTACCACTGACTATATAGCATGTGATGTACTAAATGAGTTAAAATTCTGAACAACTTTTAATAGAAACACCATCAGAAAGCAGTAGCATTTCTCTAGCTAAAATGCACAGAAGCAAACAGAAGCAGTAACATTCAGGTTCCAACTTCAAGACTCCATTTCCCCACACTCTATGCAAATAATTCAATCAACTCCACCCTTCTTATGCATTTCCAAGCCCTAACATGGACATACAGACAGGGTAGTCAAGTTTTCTTTATAACAGAGATGTAAGCAGTTCTGAAATGAAAGCCTGGAGACTATCACAGAGAGAGAGAATTACATTGCTCTGATGTGTTTGTTTGCATACTAATCACATAATACTGAAAACGGATTACATTTAGTGATTTTTTGCTTTCAACTGCCAGTGACTAAGGTAGAAGATGGAGAAGTTTAAAAAAAATCCCAACAAAACACCAAAAAAACCCCCAAAAAAAACCAGGCAAGACTGTAGAACTGTCAGAAAGGACAAAACCAAGTATTTATTAAAATATTTATTTTACACACAAACTGCCTTTATGTGTACCATACTTCTCTGTGTTTCAATTAATTTCAAATGCCAACTGTAAGCAGCATGTTAAGTACATTGACAAGGTGTCTCATTTCATCTAACAGGCAGTTCTTTGTCTTTTGTAAGTACAGTCTTTAAGATTTCCAGCAATGTTCTCAGTGAAGATGCCCTTGCTGGAGAAGTTCCAATGTGGCACAGCCTAAATCCACGAGTTTGTTATAAATGATTAATTAATAACACCTCTTTCTCCACGCAGACCTTCAACACAATGGAGTTGAAAGCAAATTGTTAGTAAGTGCCTCAGTGTATACTCTTTGAAATACAAACTGACATTTGAATTATGTTCTGTGAAATTCAGAGCACAAAAGGACTCAACCTTGTACTGGAGTTTAGATAGCAGAACATCACATGAATGTAATATTTTAACAGTAATTGTTCTGTGCATGTTGGATTTGGGGTCCCAATTTATGAACCACATCTTAGAACAGAACCTGCCTACCTACCTACCTGAAAACTTCAGCTTCCCAGCTTGCCTAGCATCACTTTCTTAAACATTAGGTACACCAAATCTTTAAAGAACATAACAAAAACTGATCCTTAATTCTTGGTATGTGTAAATTGTAGTGGGATGCACAAGGGGGCTAAAAGGAACTCACGGTTGTTCCACATCCTTGGCAGGTTAGCTGAGGAGATATTAAACCAGGAAGATACTACTAAAACATCTGCTCCTGGGATGGCACCCTAGGAGGGCAGACTACGGAAGCCATAAGATCCACTTCACCACATGCCTGTTCTGGCTCCTCCTAAGAATGAGGCCAGAAGAGGAAGAGGAAACAAGTTGTCATATGAGACAACTAAGAGTTTATATCCCTAAAGACCACTGTGGTAAACTTCTGCTGAATAGCATTCTTTTGACCTCTCTCGACACTGCATCAGACTGGGCTCAGGAATACTTTGGCACAGGTGGCACAGGAAGGCTATTTTTTTATATAGACATCGTAGGTCCCATGAGGTAAAACAGCCTCAAGTCTACTGAAAACTGTGGGCACAAGCAGCTGCCCCATAAAATTCTGCTTCATGACTGTATCTCTGCAAATCACTTGTAGTGTCATGGCTCTGATATAACTGAGAACCATTAAAAACTTCTCATGATGCAAAAATAGCACAAATTATATTAAGCAATATATCTCATGATCAGGCTTTCTTAAAAGAAACTAATTATACACACAAGATTATAAATTCAGTAATACCTTAACACAATAGTGAAGTGTCACAGATGACTATCTATCACTCAGTGTCTGTTTTACTTGGGCTGTACATTATGAACCATATGTGCCATTAGTTATTAGCAAAAAAGCACAATTTTACTCTCTCTTACAGTGAAAGTATAGACAAGTGCAGATTTCCCAGGAGATTTAAGCAGATTTGTACTACCACTAGCAGAAGTGTGCAGGGAGTGCATGCCTCATGTCTGATGCAGGTGCAGCCATGCCTCTCCTTGACATAGAATAGAGGTGACTCTATCCTTGACAGATTAATATCATCAGTTTAAAACAAATTATTAGACTTCGAGAAAAGTTTTTAAAACAAAACTAAATTGCTTTAATTCAAGAGTTAAAAGCCTCTCACCCTCTAGGGAATATTCTCATGCAGGATGTGTGGAAGAAAATCAAATGATGCAGGAAATGCCTTCCTGACACCTAGAATGTATAAAAAATACAGGACTGTAAGTAGTAGCCAAGAGCATGCAAATATAAAATGTAAAGTCTTTGTGTGCATCTGGAAAGCAAAGAAAGAATGAATGTTCTGATTAGTCAATACGGACATCAACTGCAAGAAATTATACATGCAGTACAAGTCAGCCAAGGGCATGCCCTGCAGGTTTTGTAACATACACGAGCAATACCATTAAGATACATTTGGGTCAGGTTCATATTTCACCAAGCATGTGTAAGAAACCCTCAACAGCAAAACTATAAAAATTGTTTCCCCTTAACCCTTTTTCTAGAAATAAAAAGCAAATGCTGCTTTTAACTATCACAGATTAAAGAAAAGCCTATTAAATTATTTTTCCATAATAAAACCATTCAAAGCTAGGTCACAGCTGGTCTTTGCACATATATACAGTAGGTAGGAAACAGAAAAAAATACAGGTCTTTCTCTTAACCTACTGCAAGGAACACTTGATTTTAATTCCTGCTTTAAAGGACAGCAACATTTGCTCTATCCCAAAGCACACGCAGGCATAAACACACCCCACCAGGAGTTTTGAATGTATGCAAGACCAGGAGATGTTTCACCAGAACCACTGAGATGGCTCATGGTGCTCAGAGTTCAAGAGGGACAGCTTGGGCAGCAGAAAACCAGCCCTAAGCCTGAAAGCTGAAGCCAAGTCGAAATAAGTCAAAAATAAGGTGCAAACTCTAAACAGAGGAGATGATTAATCACTGGAATGAGCTACCAAGAGAAGCAGCAGACTCTCCACCCCTTGAGATCCTTGAATCATGTCTGAGCACTTCTCTGGAAGATCTGCTTAGCCATACAAATACAGGACAGCTGAGATGGGTAACATGAAACCGCTTATGTTACAAAACAAATCACGAAGGCAATCCAATGTCCCTTCTGGCCTTACGTCCTGGATGATTGCATGAATCACATGCAAGCATCTCCACAGGCTCAGGACCTTGGACTGCACATTATTCATGGAAAGAGAAATACTTTCATATTTATTTTTAACACACTAGGTGCATAAACATGAAATATGTAAAATAACTTAATTTCCATGGCCATTATGGAAAAACATGGTTAATCTATTTAGTTTTTCTCTGACTTTTAAGAAGCATATTGAAAAAAAAAAAATTGGGTTGAGATAACGCAGGGGAA
This sequence comes from Corvus kubaryi, assembly GCF_017639235.1. Classification (NCBI taxonomy): domain Eukaryota; kingdom Metazoa; phylum Chordata; class Aves; order Passeriformes; family Corvidae; genus Corvus; species Corvus kubaryi. The sequence continues at coordinate 3,391,350 of NW_024581081.1, forward strand.
GTTTACTATTCTCAATTCTATAACTTCACTTAAAATTAATTATCTCTATTTACACCGAACACTATTAAAAATTTCATTTTACTACAAAAATTTAAATTACTTCAACTAAAAACTACACAGATATTTCCATACCTCCAATTTTATAGTGCTTACATATCATACAATTTTAAGCCTTCTATGCAAAACCCGATGTATCTAAATTCTAAAGACTTGGCAAACCTATCTTCCAATATTGGCCTTACAAATTGGGGCTTCACATGGCTGCTTTCAGCATAAAAAAACATGCCTTCTTTATCTGCCAAAAGGCTCTTCTTTTCAAATCTTTAGATACTCTCCTACTTTAGCAATCTTTTGTTTCTTCCTAGAGTTTAGTCAACAGTCATCTCCAGTCACTTCTCTTGGCAGGTTGGGCTTTTTTCATAATATTACAATTAAGAACTTAATCCTGAATCCTTAATTCACTTGTTGAATAATAACAAAAATTTCTGTGCTTGGATTAAACCAACTTCGAAGTTTATTTATTTTTTGTGAGAGAGATGATGAAAGACAAGGAAGTTGCCAGTACAAGAAACCTTCTTTCTCATTTCTAGCCTGTCCTTGTATTGAAATAAAAAATATGCCACTCACACCTATGATGTAATTTGTTTTGAACCATTACAAGAGTGAAAGGCACTCAAGGGCTAGACTCAAAACTTGTGAGAAATTGTCACCCATCCCTTCACTCAATATCAAACTGACTTCAATCTCAATACCCACTTGAAATTCTTTTTTACTTCCCAAGGGGAATTGAACGAATTTATTTTCTGTTTCAGAAAAAATGTCCAAGTCTCTAGTCACGAAATATCTATGAAAATGTCCCTACTAGAGCTATTCTAAAAAATTTAAATACACACAGGAAAATGCTATATATTATATCACTCAGGCATGGGAGTTGGGATCTAGGGCTTTCAGACCTCTGTCAAACTAGGACAGCTTCTGCACAGGAGAGTGCATATCCCTCCGGAGCACCCTCCATTAGTTTGGAAAATACAAATTTTCAAACCTTTACAGCAGAGAATGTAAGTCTCCCATTAGACTTAGAGATAGAAAGGAAATTCTTAATTAGTCCTGATCATTTTACCCCATCTCCTTCCCCTCCTCAGTTCCAATGAAAACTGAGTCCAGCATTTGACTCCAATTTTCAAGGTGTCTCAGGCCAAGAACTTGGAAGAAAATTTAATTTCACAGAGATGAATCTTTGAAGGAAAGAAGTCAGTGTATACAAAGCAGAAGGAAAACCTCCCTTTGGCAATTTAAAAAACAGAGGTATTTTTTAGCTTTAACACAGAATTGCTGAAAATTTTGATATTTTTAAATACAAACACATTTGGAACCCTCAAGGTTCTGATTTACTTCTTGCTATCACCTGTCTCCCTCATTTTTTTTCTCCAGATGCAGCTTGGACATCCTAATCCAACTCCCATTTCAGTAACATTTAAACTCACACTTACTTTGGGGCGTGGGTTTCATTCATTTTTGTTGAATGGAGGGATTAAATTCTTTGAACTCTGGCTTAGCTGTACTGAAGCAGAAGTAGAAGTAAACCTTCCCAACAACCTTTTTACATAAATAGTCAGCTTTACAGTTTCAGTCTGCAGACTGAAGAAGGGATGGATAAAAAGCAACAGGCAAGGAAAAACAAAAACCTTTAGGCTGAAGTTTATACCCTTATTTTAGACTTTTGGCAAAGTCAAGGTTCAGGAAGAGCATAAAACAGACCTCATGAAAGGTGTACAAACTGTACTGGAACATGACAGGAAGGTCATTTGTCTCCATCACTATTTTTCTTTTGCACATATAAATCATGCTAGTTCCTTTAGGACACTACAGACTCCAAGTAATTGCATATGCCACCAATCCACACACGCTTAAAAAGCCAAAGGAAAAATGCATTGTAGAAAAAAAATAGCAAGAGAATAACAAGTCTTGAATTTATCACAACAAATTCTGGAGAATGGAATATATCCCTACATAGTATGCCTCAAAACATGGACAATTTAGGTAAACATCTGTCTTTAAAGAGGCTGAAGAATTTAAAACAGACTAGTAATGATCCACAACAGTTGTGCAGCATATTACAAATATTTCTTTTAAATAGTTCAAGATTTTGTAACAGAACAGTCACAAAAACCAGTATGTTCTTTTGTTTAAAGATTTGTTCCTAAATTGCTTCAAGAAGTTGAAATAACTTAATAGTGCACCATTGTAAACTGAAATCAGTATCATAAACACATAAAATTGCAATAGTAGGAAAGAAAATACAAAAATACTTGTTTGCTTTCTTCAAAACCCAAAAGAAATCCAAAATTTTAAAATTTTATTTACAAATTTTCAGAGGACTGCTGCCATGAAAAGTGCTTCATATTGTTGCCTCGTAGATTAAGTTTCCTTTTCTATTACCTAACTGTAAAATATACTATTTAGATTTTTTTTTATTTTGTTCTCATTTTTTTTCTTTATTTTTTTATGCTATGCATAAATATGTATCACATCCTTGATTTTGAGGAAAGCAATCTAATTTAAAACATAAGATTTAACTTTCACTACCAGCCAGTGAGAAAAGTTAAAAGCCAGACAGATTAAAAGGAGATAAATAGCTAAAAGAATTGCATTTGGAAAGTAATTTTCCCCTGCTGGGGACAATGATCTATATGTCTTAAATTTCTTAATAGAAGTTTTAAATAACCTGCTTCAACACCCTTCTCTCAATGTATTGGTACACAGTGCTGCATTTTTATCATAGCTGTTATAACTTCATACTTATCATCAAGTCTCAGCCCTCAAAGTCAGGTTAGTCAGGTGATTGCATAAGATTGAACAGTCTCTTAAGAAAATAGTAGTTTCTAGTTCCAGTAGTTGCAGAGAAAGAGAAAAAAAACCCAGAAGTCTGGTTCTGTTATGTCCTAATGACTCAAAACTCCAAAATATGTTATCACACACACTGTGTTACTCTTAGGTCATTTTGAAGATCCCTCTACTTAGTTACAAGCTCTTGGACAATGGCAAACAGGCACATGGCCTTCAGCCTAATTCCCAAGTGGATCTCCCAGAACCCAGGAGATTATTGTCAACACACAAATGAAATTTCCATAAAGGAGAGAAATACTTATAAGTAATAATTTCTACTTACAGCTAATAACTTATAATCCTATAATTTCTCTAGATGTTTATATAAATGTGCAGAAAAAAATTAGAAAATAAAGGTCTTTGCAACTTGTAACAAATCGAACATTTACAATTACTGCAACTACTTCTTCTGACAGAAGTAATGGTCCCGAGAAATTCCTGTATCAGAACAGTTTGCAAATTAAGTGCATTCATCTTGCCTATTTCCCTGAACTCCTGGAAGAACTACTTTAGGTACTGGCTTCCCATCCACATACCAGATGTTTCTTCCTTTAGTTAGGGATTTGAAATCCAACAAGATTGGTATTTGACTCAAATGTGGTCACTGCATATTTTTAAAGTTACTTCATTGAACAATAACTGCATTAGGCAAAAAGAAAGTGACATGTTTCAGTCCCTAAGTGTTAAATAAAGTTGGTTTCAGTGTGCATTACAGAGGTATTTATGTATTGTCAAAAAATTACCACAGAAACTGAGTCATAAACCTCTTTTACACAAGGGCAATCAAAGATAGTCCTTCATAGAAATTCCAGGGGAAATTCCAGGGGGTTCCATGCAAATCACTTGAGAAGTCAGCAAGAACATAATATCCAAACATAATTTATGTGAATACTTGGCTCTAACACTGATGCTGCATGTGAGAATGGTTCTAATTGATGGCCACATGGTACACATTACCCCAGAACTTGATGGATCTCAAGGACCTGAACTGTCACAGCAAAAGAAGCACATTAAATTTTAAAAAAGCTAACTTGCAAAAGGCTGATCACTGGAAGTAGTAATTCCTCCATTATAAAAGAGCTATATATATTTATTATCACAGAGGGTCTTAACAGCTGTGGTGGAAGTTAAAATTATGCAACAAAAGGGAAAGCTATGTAGAGCACAGCTAAGTTGATTATTGTAATTCATATCTGGAAGTGAAAACACACATCCTTAAAACCCCTCCATCTGGCATAAGAGGTGACAGCCTGTTCAGAAATACAGATAACACTGAACATATCATCTTTATGCTCTCACTGAACTATTTAATCCCACCAGAGTGGTGACATTCAAAGACCTTCAGGGAATCTGGCCATACAAATCATTGTTTGATCCAGACCCATGTCAGCCACCTACATACTAAAGAAAGACATAATCATTGGCCAATAAGGAAAAGACAAAAGATTGACCAGAAAAAGGCCTGAACACAATTCACCCTCAAAAGGCAAATCAATCAGCAACAATTCTTGCTACTTCCCAGGTACATGGGAGTCAGATTTCTCTCTGCAAGATTTTAATTTCCTTTCTTATAAATGCCTCAAAGTAATGCCACATTAATGTTTACATGCAAAACAGTGAATTAGTAACAACCGAACTTGTTCATAGTCAAAAAGCTAAAACTATGAGGAGTCCATCAGTTTCTTACCAGTATCAATCCAGCTAAAAAATTACACAATTACTACCACAATCAATAGGAAATATTACATGAGGTCTAATACAGTTTTGCTGCCATCATCAGACAGGCTGATGACCATACTAATCGTCTTAACTTTTGCCAATTCAAGCTAATGCCTACACCTGCTTAAAATGGGTAAAGCCGATAATCTATAAGATTTCACAGACCAATGAGAAGTTTAAATGTAATGCAGATGTGAACTGAAATACAGTATTTTTTAATAGAAATGAAAAGAACACAAAAGTGAGAATGCCACATCTGAGATGGAAAGAAACCTAAGCGTGCTTGCTGCAATTTACAAAGTACGGAACAGGGAATCTGTATTTCAGAACACTAAAACACCTGAAATAAGAAATTGCAAATCCATAAGAATAAATTTTTAATACAATCAGTTCTTTCTATAGCGATTCCCTCTATAATTCCCTTGATAGAAAGACACTGTACTTCATGTATCACTGGGGAACAACAAGCATAGCATCTGCATTTAAAAAAGAAAAACATGTGAGCAAGGTCACTGCAAATTAAACTTAAGGCCTAAAATACTATTAGCGCATTCCCAGTAGCATAAAAATCTTTAAAACAAACATAACATACAATTAAAGGCATAGACTCAAGGGGAATTAATACATTATCATCCGTCAAAGGTAGGTAGTGTCAGAATAGCCTATTTCTCTCAGAGGATAGCTAATTTTCTGAGAAATAAAATGGAGTAGATCAGATTTTAACAAAGCATTTGGTAGCATGCCATGAGAGGAAGTTGGTAAAATGGAGATTGATACTGTAATATTACATGGGGGAAGATACCTATAGCAGATACCATGAAACCCTTACTCCAAGCTGCAGAAGGTCTAATACAGTTTCTGCAGACTTAATCTAGACAGCAACATTTTTTTATAATAACTTTGGCATGAAAATATGCACAAGAGGATGCAATCTGCTTAGAAGACCAATACTGATGTGACTGAGGTATCATTCAGGAAAAACTGAAGTGTTCAGAGACAGTATGAAATGCAGTAACATGAAACCAAAGTAATAAACTTCAGAACTCAAAAGTAGAAATTTATTCTTTAGAAATGGCAGAGGAGAAGGCGAGGAGAGGTTTAATCCCAGGATCTATTCAGAGATAACAGTGAGCCACTAAGGATCAAGCAGCCTGAAAGAGGCAAATGTGCCAAATTAGACATCTGACATACATTTATTTATCATCTGCAATGTTGTGTGTAATTCTGGTTACTTGCATATAAGAAGGAAAGAGTCAAACAGGAATGATGCTACAAAAAGCAGAGGAACTGGAAAGCTTACATCCCAAGAGAGACTAAAGAGAGTTCAGCTTATTTATCTCTGCAGAATATAAACAGATGGAGTATGATTATAGAATCACAGGGTATGTTGAGTTGGAAGGGACCCACAAGCATCCTCGAGTCCAACTCCTGGCCCTGCACAGCCCCATCCCCAAGATCACACCATGTGCCTGAGAGCATTGTCCAAACACTTCTTGAACTCTGTCAGGCTTGGTGCTGTGACCACTTCCCTGGGGAGCCTGTTCCAGTGCCCAACCACCCTCTGGGTGAAGAAACTTTTCCTAATATCCAGCCTAAACCTCCCTTGACCCAACTTCAGGCCATTCCCTCACATCCTGTCACTGGTCACCACAGTAGGAAGAGATCAGTGCCTGCCCCTCCTCTTCCCCTCATGAGGAAGTTGTAACTGCAACGAGGTCTCCCCTCAGTCTCCTCTTCTCCAGGCTGAACTGAGTTACCTCAGCTGCTCTTCATACGTGTTCACCTGAAAGCCCTTCATAATCCTTGTGGCCGTCTTTTGGACACTCTTCAATAGTTTAATGTCTTTCTTATATTGTGGTGCCTAAAATGCACACAACACTCGAGGTGAGGCTGCCCCAGTGCAGAGCAGAGCAGGACAATCCCCTCCCTTGCCCGGTGGCAATGCTGTGCCTGAGGTACCAGGACAGGGTTGGCCCTCCTGGCTGCCAGGGCACTGCTGACTCATGTTCAACTTGCCGTCGACCAGGATACACATGACCCTTTCTGTGGCGCTGCTCCCCGGCATTCCATTCCCCGGCCTGTCCATACATCCAGGCCTGTCCCATCCCAGGTGCAGAATCCGGCACTTTCCCTTGGTGAATTTCATAGTTGTTAAATGCCCATCTCTCTAATTTGTCCAGGTCTCTCTCCAGGCTCTCCCTCCCTTCGAGGGAGTCAACAGCTCCTCCCAGTTTTGTACCCTCTGTGAACTTGCTCTGTATCCCTTCCAGTCCTGTGTCCAAGTCATTTATGAAGATGTTGAAGAGCACAGGCCCGAGGATGGAGCCCTGCAGAGCCCTACTAGTGACCCTGAATATACATATTTTAGGCAACAACTTGGAGGGAGAGGAATGGTCTTCAAGTTAAAGAAGAGCACATGTGAAGCAACTCCAAGATGATTCTGCTTAGTCCTCAGCTGCAAATAATGCCCCTATCATGTTTAACATAAACTAAACTTATTTAGGAAATCACCACAAGAGAGTGGAGGCCTATTTCAGGCCAGTGAATTTGTGCTGGTTTTGTCTGGGGTAGAGTTAACTTTCTTCACAGTGGCTGGTATGGGGCTGTGTTTTGGATTTGTGCTAAGCACAGGGTTAATAATATTGAGATGGTTGTGTTATTGCTGAGCAGGGCTTGCACAGAGCTGAGGCCTTTTCTGCTTTTTGTACTGCCACACTGGTGAGGGAGTTGGGGGTGAATGGGAGGTTGGGAGGAGACACAGCCTCACCTTGGACAGGTGACCCCAACTGACCAAAGGGCTATTGCAGACCATATGGCATCATGCTCAGCATATAAAGTGGGGTGAAGAAGGAGGAAGAGAGGGACATTTGGAGTGATGGCATTTGTGATGTGAAGTGCCAAGGAGCCACTGCACGTGACAAGGCCCTGGAGATGGCTGAACACCTGCCTGCCCACAGGAAGCAGTAATTAATTCCTTGTTTTGCTTTGCTTGTGCGCATGCTTTTGCTTTCCCTAATAAACTGTCTTTACCCCTAAGTTTTCCAGCTTTTACCCTTCTGATTCTCTCCCCGATCCTGCTGGTGGAGGAGCGAACGAGCAGCTGAGTGGGGCCTGGCAGCTGGCTGGGGTTAAACCACAACAGAAGTGAACTCTAGGCAAACCTTTGGGTATGCCTTCAGCTGATTTTGACTATTATAACCACCTTCAGAGCAGACCCTTATGTCACTGCAGTTCAGCCCCCATGTTTGTGCAGAAACTGCTAAATGAAGGAAGGAGCCTCAGCAGGGACTGCTGAATAAATGACTGTTGTGAGGTTAGAAAAAACTCACCTAAATAATTTAAATTTACCTCAGAAGAACAGAGTATTCAAAGATCCCATGAGGAACACTGCTCCAAGTCCTGCAGAAGCTCTGCTTTCACAGCACTCTGAGCTGCAGATAACAGAAAGCAAAAGAGTTTTAAAAATGTTTTACACAGCAGAAATGAGCTCAGAGTTAGGGACTGCTTGAGGATTGCAATTTACCACCTAATGCAGTTCTTGAAGGGCATTCAGCTAGAAATTTTAATAAAACAAACTATGCAATCTGTGAACTAAGAATTAAATAGACAGGCAAAGCTTATTAGTGATAACATTGATTAGTTGTTAAAGTTCGGCTAAACTTTAAAGACATGATGAAGGTGGCTCAGGGGGAGTGTATACCATTATGCAAAATTAAGCACAAAATTTCAAAGCCAGTAAGTCTGAGTGACAAGTTGGTTAAGTTAATTGCAAGCAAAAATGGAGCTCTAAAAATTACAGGGAGCATAAAACTATGGCATTGTTACTTGTAAAAAGAAAAATCAAAGGAATGTAATGATGGTACTTGAAGCGCACAAAGGAATAATGAAGCACAAATAGCTAGGAATATTAAGACTAACAATAAGGGTTTTTTATATATACTGGAAGCTTGAAGAATGCTAGAGAACATTTAGTTCCATAAATAAGGTGATAGAGTAAGGAAATATTTGCGATTGGGAAAAAGAATTACAGAATACTTAATTCCTTTTTTGTATTTGAATTTCACGAGCAGAATATTCTCAAATGTAAGACCTTAGAGAGCATACCGTGGCCATGAGAAATTCAGAAGGAAGGAAGAACCTAATACTCTTGTTCAACCCTAATAAATATCTGAGATCTCACTTGAACTAAAATATTGACTCTTAAGTTTGCCTTGCATTTTTCATTGCTTTGAAAAGGTGAAACTTCTAGGAGAAAAAGCTTCAGCATGGCTTGCAGCAGAAGCCTGAATCTAGACAGAAGCTCCTTTTATGTCCACAGCTGCTTGCTGCCACAATGAACATTCATTCAGAAAGGAATATATTAGGAAGAGTAGTAAATAACCATTTGTTGACCACAGCATTAAGCTCAGAGAACCTTGTGAAAGTCCTTAGTAAAATCTCCAGACATTCCCTCTTCATAAGCATGCATCATCCTCTGCATCATTCCCAATCAGTAACACAGGAATAAAATATAAGGACCCTATCCTTCCCCAAATTACAATTATTTCATTTCACTTTATCAGATTTAGGACAAAAAAACTAAGCTGGGTCAGCTGGTGGGCTCCTGTGCAGGCAGGACAGTGTGCCCAGGGATGGGAGATCCCTGTGAGGCAGGGGTGGGAAAACAGCATGTGTGCTCATTGACATGAAGGCTACTGTCAAGCACACAGACAGACATGATGGCAGAATTGAAGCTGCAAGAAGTACTCTCTCTTAAATTTTTTTAATATTAACTATGCCTTTACCATTAAAGACCTTGATGGTTTGGGGTTTTTTGGCTTTTCTTCCCTTTCCTTCTGTTTGACAATAAAAAATGCTTAGGTGGAAGGAATACAGCGCATCTTCCTGAGAACTACCTGGAAGACTGCTGAATGAAAACCATTGTCATCACAGGGCTGAGCTGGACAAGAGAGACATTACTTAGTCTAGGGGGGAAACTCATTCAAAAAGTGGCAAATGCATGTCACAGCTTTATGATTCTTGCTAATGAGCAAGAACACAAGGTGGTAGAGTACGGTGAGTGACTCTTAGTTAAGAGGAATCTAATAGAAGCAATGCACTTAAAGTAGTAAATGGTTATATGAGTTGCAAGAAGCTTTAGCCCATTCTTTTGTACTTACTAATTTAGCTTTTGGAGAGACAGATGGATTAAGTTTCCCTTGATAATTTTCTTTTCTTTCTTTTTCCTGAGGGTGGATACAGCAATTAGTTTTGGTTTGGTTTTTCCTAGCCTAAATAGCTAATGAAATAAACTAATATACTCTGAAAAAACAGAATGAAAAAAACCAAACAACCTCAAACTCTAAAAAAGTAAGGGTGTGGGGTAAATACTGTTTGCGTTGTTTCTCAGATGGATGGCCCTTGTCTTGTTTCTTTCCCTATGCAACACTGGGGCTTGTGGTATCAAAAAATGGCTGTCTGAGCCATTAGCAAACAAACACAAAGATAGCCAAAAATGGAGGAAATTGAGACACTGAGCCATAAACATACCTACTTTAATGCAGCAATTCAAGTTGATCAAGGTTAGTATTCAGGATGTGAGTGATTCTCCACATGGCAAAGTAGAGAAAAAGTGCAGGATAGTTAGTTATGAAATCTACGCAGATACAGTCTTTACTACTTTCCTGCTACCTCTAGTCACAATATCCTTGTAGTTTATCTGGGAGTGTGTCATCAAACCCGATGACAAAATTAGTCTAATGACCAAAACACTTGGTCATCTTCTCCTTGTTAGCTTAGTTAGCATGTTAATGTGCTGCAGAGCAAACACAGTGTACTTTGCTGGTTGCCTTCTCCTCCTCCAGCTTTTACTTCAGCTATCTACCCTAACACAGAATGGATAAACAGTTTTCTTGCCAAATAGTAGTGGATTAGCCACAGCAGTGGTGACGACAGCAGAGTGTGCGGAAGGATAAGAGTTACAATAGATATTCCCAAAGCAGTAACATGAGCTGGGATAAAACAGGAATGAAATGTCATCATCCAGATGAACATTTACACGCTGTGGTAATGATAAATAGTATTTGGATTGAGCAGAAGGGCAAATTCAGCGTCACGCCAACTCCCAAAAAAGTTCATCTGACAAAGATCATATATGCTGAAATTTAATCCCATAATCCAGTTCTCCATCTTGAATACAGGTTATGTTACTGTATTAAAGTTATTCTATACAGAAAAACAAAATATAAAAACTCTAATAGTCATACTATAATGCCTGTGATTGGAAATACTTTACTTTTGATATTCTTGCAACCTTGGCCTGATCCTGAGACCTACTAAACATGTATTTCATATCTACCTGAAAGCCCTGACAGTTTTCATAGCCTCTCAGGACAGGAAAATGAATTGAATGTATAGCTAAGAAAAATAAAATAATAACTAATAATAAATAAAACTACCAAGATTTCAGGGGGCCTGGAACAGATGAAGTGAAATCCACAATTTGCTATGCACAAAAAGGAAAAGCATTGTGACATTATATCCATGCTCTTTATGATTTTAAAATTAATGCAATATTTAGAAAATCAAACAGAATATTTTACAACCTGTTCAGTTCTGCTACTTCTGTATATACACATTAACACAGTAAAATTGTTTACCATTTTGTGAGCTGGAGTATGTTTGTTCCATTTTATACACAGTAAGAACAGAAGCACAAACACTCGTAAGATCTTAAGATCTTAAACCTTCAGGCCCGTTTCCAGTCCCATCACAAATTTTCTATGCATTCAGATGGCAAGTCCAGTTTTCTACCAGAAGGCATGAAAAATGGGCACATTGTATGGAAAACTATACTCCAGACTGCAAGAAGCTCTGGCATTGCTGGGATGACAGTGGAAAAGCCCTGAGAACTTTGTCCAAGGTGTCAGAGAGATCTTCTGGAAGACATGAGACCTACAAGCATAAATCTTGTACATTATTAGAGGAGAAAACTATTTCTTTCCCTGAAATGTCCATTTATTGATATAATCCCAATTATTTAAAAATTCTTTGGTGACTCTTGTGTCATAACATATTACACTATTCCTGAATTAATTGGCACATGGAACGCTCTGGTTCACAAAACTTCTTGTGAGTCTGGAAAGTTTTATTAGGAAAAATTTCTCAAAATGTTTCTGGGGCCTATTTATTTCCATTTTTCTGTATCATTTTCTACCTGTCTCATTACTGGACGTCCTTCAGCTCTTTTCAGCATGCCAATTATCCTCTCAGTCATTTCTGGTGCTCGTCCCTCCTCTCTTAGACTCCAGCAAGTCTGAAGCTCTCTCTGGTTCACTGCCTAGGTTATATTTCATTATGGCTGCCACATTATCCGCAACAACCATCATTAAAAAGGCTGCTGCATTATCCCTAGAAAGGGAGCAACATTTCAACAGCTTTGTGCAGCAAATGCACTCAGGGAGGGTTTCTGCCACTGCTTGCCAAGTTCCCATTGCCTCACTTTCCCCACTGGTTCTCCTGCTTTGTAACTCAGGTTCTGAATTTGTCTCAGGTTCCCCCTGTTCTGCTCTCATTAAGAAGGCATTTGGGCAGCATTCTTTTCCCCTCATGATGGAGAATTTGTTCCAGGCCACTGCTGAGCTGTAGACATTGTCCTTGAACGTGTAACCTGTAATGAAAAGAATGACTGCCCTGTAAGATACCAAACCTTTCATGCAGGATTCCCCACCCTGACCCTAATGACTGCCCACTTACTTGGATGGATTTAAAATAACAGGAGAAAGAGAAAAATGTAAAGGAAAAACTGGAACTGTTCCTCATCTATATGTTTAGTAATGTAACTTGGGCAAGCTTCCACTCACCAAAAGTGTTTGGGCTTGGAAAGCTAAAGAACAGCTGTGCTATAAACTCAGTTGCTGATATTTTCTTTTAGATACCAGCTATGTAAATATGCCTTAAGTTCTTAGCTATTAATCCAGTAGTTATTATTAAAGAAAAAAATCATAGAAGCACTCGATCTACCAAAAGTTAAGATTATAACTCAGAGGTGTCACAGCTTAATTCACAGAAGAGGGATCTGTTTTAAAATCTGTTTCTAGCTCTCCCCATCTAAACCCATGCTGCTGTCCTCTTCTAAACCCAAATCAAACTGCTGCAATCTTAAAAAAAGTGAATTTTCTCTCACATAGTGCTTACTATGGATTAACAAGGGTGTAGTTTGAAAAGTAAAATCTTTCATGTCTAGAATGCATCCTTCTGGAGAATTTTTGGTTGCACCATTAATAGCCCTTCTTGATCAGACAACCTGCAGAAAATCACTGTAAGACAGCATGAGAAACTGCAAACACTATGCACTGAGCTGATTCAAACAATGTGAGGAGACACAAACTAGTAGGACACAAACAAGACACGAATGAGGGGGACATCTCTTGGCTGGAGAGCTCCTTGAAAGAGGAAAGGGCAAGAATCATTCCAAAAAGAGAAGCACTATTGCTGAATAAACACAAGTGACTGATTTATGAAGGGCAGTTATTAGACTCTGTATGCTGTACATGTAAGAGGAAAATATACCCTAGAGGGCAATTCAGAGCAAGAGACTAAACTGGAGGAGTGCAGCCTCAGGATGGTGCCGAAGCTGAGATCCAAGACATCCAGAATATTTTTCCTTTTGTAATTTAACATCAATCAACACAATCCTTCATCATTCAGCAACTTCTCCACAGTTCCTCTGAACCCTGACCTCTGAGTTGTTAGGACTTGAGCAAGGGAGCTGAATATGAAACTTATTGACTATGCAGCTAAATGTTTTTTCTCAGCACTTCCGTTATCATGGATGAAACTTTTGCTGTAACTTGTCTCTTCTTGGAGAACACGCATAATATGAACACTCCAAGACTCCATGCCAGCAGTAAAGCAACCTCCTTTGTAAATCTGCTTACCTCCATCAACTGAATACTGAAAAGAGCCCAATCAAGAAAGAGTTATTTCACAATTAGCTTTGCTCAATTTTGCTTTTTAATAATCACTACCTTTCAGATATATAAGCTTTGACAGTTCCATGGGCCCCCCAAAAGAAAGGAGGACCAAACATGCTGCAGGTGTTTCTCTGCAGCATTTCTCTCCCTCTAAAAGTGTTCTGAAGTTAATTTTGATGAGGTTTGAAAGGAGTAGGCTTGTGCTCCACGCTGAAAACGTTTTCAATTTGACAGCTCTGTCTGTGTGGGGGAGGGAGAAAGATCAGTGATATCTTTAAGTTATGCAATAAAAAGTTAGCTGTCTTCTTTGAATGCAGATTTCTATTGAAGTTTTAAATAGTCCTATTCACTAAGGAAAGGACTGAAAAGGTGGTTAACATAAGTAAGCTGAAGCAACCTGCTGCTGTCCCTCTGAATAAAGCTGGCCTTCTGGAGTAGTGGTGGAGGCTGTTGACCTTGTTTTTCTCCCTTGCACCAGCCACTGTGTATCCTTACACGAGTATCGTATTTCCGGGCAAACAGCCAACTTTCCTGTATGGCAGTACAGAGTAGTACACAGCACCAGCATTCACAAAAATGAAACTTGCTTGCTTTCTTAAAGACTTAAGAGGACTCAAGCTTATACTGAGCTTTGCACTGACCAAAACTTTCCCAAGGGATGGACAAAAGATTCCTGGGATCTACAAGGAAAATAGCATCAATGATTTTGCAACACATTCCAGAAATCAGAGGCCACAAAATATCTGATGCTGTAACTACGGAAGCTTTGCTGTGGAAAGACACGTCTTTACCCTCTTTCATGTACTGTTATGCCTCTATTTCAGAGTCATAAGGAGAAGGGAAGGTATGCTTCTAACACATTAAAGAAAACCAATGAGAAAGCCAATGAGAAGCCTAAAAAGATCACAAGTTTAAATTAGTTGTCTTAACCTTTCCTCATCATCCAGTAAATTATCTTCCATTTACAGTAAAGCACTACTCCTTCAAGCAGTTTTCCTTCTCCCTCCCAAAGGTTTAGAATATGAGGCTCATACTCCAGAAAGCAATGGGACTCACTACATGAATTTTTTCAACCCCATCAATGCCATAACACCTGAATCCTTCACATGAATGATCATTACCCACACTGTGCTTCATGAAGCAGGTATGTCTGTCACATTTCACAGAGTTTCAAGACACCCAAGATTATGTGATTCACCAAAGTCACGGGTGACGTTTGTGACTGAGGTGCTGCACCTGACCTTCAAGTCCAAGCCTTCTCTTTTTCTAGTAATATATATCTGAGACCTCATCTTTCTTTCTATTCTTCTCCACAGCCCACTGAGATGAACAGTCTCCTTTTCTTCCGTGCTAAAAAAAAAGTCTAAACAGATAGTAATGACAGCTTCTTCTACTCCAGCAGGAACACTGCAGATCCAGGGAGGAGTCTGGCCATTTTTCCCATCACATTTGCTTACCGCTTTCTAGGACCAGAAAAAGGGAAGTCAAGGAACAGCTGTAGAAGCCTCAGGTTCTTATATCAGCTTTCACTTTCCAGGCTCTCTTAGAAGTAATAAAGAGGTCATTGAAGGACCACTGCAAGCAAATAAGTGAGTTAGACTAATCGTCTGAGGCCAGTGCTTCCCATAGAGAGGATACCAAAGGAGCTGGCCAGAGCTGTACCAGATACTAAGTCCAGCCCAGTGGCTGAGGAAAACAGCACTCACAGCCTCAGTGCAAATATTCTACCTTGGTAAACCCATAACAATACAGAAGTAGGTCCAAGCATCTCTCACTGTGCTGATCACCTTGGATCTTTTCTAAAGCAGTCATTCCTATGAACATAATCAGGATATTAACTGATAGACTTGTGGGAGGACAACATTTTACCCCTATCACATCTACTGCAGGTCTGGTAGGAAAAAAAAAAGAGACATTTGCAGGAGAATCAAATATTCTCTTTCATAACAAAGGGCAGTATATTTTTAGGATTTAAAAATTATATTACTTCTACATGTCAATCTAGCAGACTTTTTTCTGTAATAGATATCTATTTCAAATGAAGTAATTTTATTTAAAAAAAAATTGTATTGTGCAGTTACTTCTTTTTCCTACCTTCCTTCTCTTTTGGACCTTTATCCTGTAGTTAAATAATATGCTGCATGAACCACATTATAATAAGAGTTGAAGAGTACATATTTCTTTGTATTTATTTGTTAAAATACTACTTCTGTAACCAAAAGTTATAGCCTTTCTTCTTGCTTACTAATCAACACCTTCAATACTTTCTGTCTTCAGCATTATTATTACCCAAATTTCTAAAGTCTGTCAAATGACAGAAAAGCACTGAAGAACCTCCAGATGCATTAGAGCTCCAATTCTACAAATATCTGTCATTATTTGAAAGTTAACAATTTATAGCACATTATTTTGTGAGTAAAACAAGCAATATTTTCTATGTGGAAATAATGATGCACAGAACTCTGAGCAACACAACTTAATTTTCAAGTTGTGCTTTATTGAGTAGGGATAGGACCAGCTGGACTTCAGAAGTCCTTTGATATTACAATTTTAATAATTAAAATTTTCTCTGAATAAGCAAATAATTACAGCAGATTTTTCAGTTTTTCTCCGGGTTTGGGGTTTTTTTTGTTTTTTTTTTTTTTTTTTGTTTTTTTGTTTTTTTTTGTTTGGTTTGGGTTTTTTTTGCTACTTGGAAAAATATTTGGGGAGGCAGAATGTTTCCTTTAAATTGTCCAGTCTAATGGTCTCCTAACCACCACCTGTCTCTATGTCAGAAAACATTCAAACAATTCACCAGTTTCTAGAAAGGAAGAATTATAATTCTTGAAAGAATCCGAGATACTTTTCATTCATTTATGCCTCCCCAAGGAACTTTTGAAATTCAATGCAGTAGAGGTAGAGTTGTTTACAGTATGCCTTGCTTGCCTTGCCTTCATGGGACTGCTCTGCCAGCAAGTAACTTCAGTATATATATATATAAATAAATAGAGATGTAGATATAGATATTCGTCATATAAACCCATTGCTATAGTTTGATGTCTTCTGCTAAGTTTTTCTGACATCCAGAGAGATAAAATTTCAAAGGCTGAGCCCAATTATCCCACCGCCTACAAAGCTTTGCAAAAGATTTCAGGGTATTTAAATGAGCAGTAAAGAACAGAGGCAACAAATACAGGATGGATAAAAAAAAAAAAGCACTGATTATTAACTGTAAGAAAAGTAATCTAATGCTGTCACTGAATGCTAGCAATAATGATAAAACTGCCCTCAGAAAGGCTAAGCCCCTTCTTATGGTCTTGATACAGTTAAAATTGACAATACCTAAGCTGTCAGTATTAGTGGAGGAAGAAGATACGAAAACCATCTGGAAACAGACAAAATTGGAATAATTAACTTGGACTGATGAAGATTAGAGGCTGAAGGAGAAAAAATTTTTATTTCTTAGATCTGCAGGTCTAGGAGTTAAAAAATCTAATTAAGACATAAGGTTTCTGTTCAGAAAGTATTTGCCGATGAAATATCAAATTTTAAATTAGATATCGAAGTACATTTTCTCTTACTGTACCAGCCTGTTCCAATACAAAAACCTAAATAAAAGAAAACCAAAACCTGCTTTTCTGAAACTCCATGCATTCATCTACATATGAGAGATAAATGATCTTTACTGACATCTGTTAGTCCTATCCACTTGATCTCATTTAGGCAAGCACCTTTTGTAGCTTTTATTGTTCAGTGGTCCAGAAAGTGACTGTGTAAAAATATTGTGTAAAATTACATCTTTTTCTTGCATATGTTCATACTGAAAATTAATCTGTTTTACTGTCATAAAGCAAGTTTCTTCCAACCTGTGATTCTACACCTAGAAGACATAAAAAGCATTTTTATCACGTTATGAGCATTGAGAACAGCACCAACTAATAACACAATTATCTAACATAGAAAAAGGACACAATTACTTTCCATAATTCTGCTGAAGATGGGCAGGAAAGCAACAACAATTTTGTGTGTGCACATGTAACTACTGAGCTCCACGAAAGCAGAGAGAGAACAGCAACCCATACCCATATCTTTAATGCTGAACATGTCAAATAACTAGAAAGTCTAGCTGGGAGCTGTTTTCAAAGAGGAATATGTCTGCAAACATACAGTGTAACTCACAAATAATTTTTGGAGAAAAATCCAAATAGGAAAAATCCCATATTTTATAAATACAATTCAAAGATGAACACCTGAAAAATATTTTTCCAGACTTTATTAAAAACCATCAGCAAACTTTTCTTCACTACTTACAAAGTTAAATAAAAGAAAATGCATTTTAAAATCCTGAATTCGCATTCCCTTATGCCAAAGCATGTTATTAAATCAATTTTAGGGTACAATTAAATTAATTGTGTGTTAATTTAATAATAAACTTTGGGATATTCAGTTATACCTCCAACATACAGAAAATTTTGTTGCATAGGCAGTTTTATGCCGGAAATATATTTTTAGAGTTGGTTCTGCAAAAAAAACAAAACAAACTAAAGAAAAAACAAATATTTACCTAACCAGGACTAAAAGTTTCTTCATGTGGCAAAAAGAGCCTGCTGCTTAAACCTCTATTCTAAGGACAACAATTACAAAATAAAATGTGAGGAAAATGTAGTCAGTGGCACATAAGCTCTAGCAAGATAATATCACATCTCCAAATGTCATTCTTTTTAACATATTTGCAAAATGAGGTGGAATTTTGAGTTCTTTCTCAAAAGTTTAGCACCTTTGTTATAAGCAAAAAAAAATACCCCACAATTTTTATTAAGCCAGTGTAACTGAGCTATTTGATGTTGAAGGAACAAGAGGGAATAAAGAGTACTATTGAACATTACTTCCCCCATTTTCTGTTCAAAAGTCTTTATGATGAGATTACATAAAAGCTGTACTTTAGAAACTCAGAGAAGGGCTTTAATCAATCTCTTTATACCTCTGACAAACTTTAATATATCTTTCTTCAACCATGCAGCCCTTCAAATCAGCCTTCCAAGCAGATTTCTACTGCACACACTCTCCAACTAGGCCTCTACTAAATATAGAAAAAAACAAAATCTAGTGTTTCTGAGGTAAAAAGAATAATAGAGAAGCAAATAAAGACAAAAAGAAAAACGTGGCTTTTATACATCATGGAACAGCTCACTGATATTCTCAGTCCCTGAGAGTAAAAGCCCCACTTGCAGTTCCTTCTGCCAATCACTATATGCTACAACTGCACCTACATCTGTTCCAGACTCAAAATCAAGATGGTTTGGATGCTTTCCAAGTGACTCCACCAGCTGTTTTTTTCATTTCCTGTCTGCCTGCTCCTCTCCTGGAATCTGCTGTCATGTACATTCACATTTTCCCATTTCTCTAATGAAATGTTCAGATTTCAGAGCAATCTCCTGTCCAGGGGAGTTTACTGACAAGTTTCCCAAATAATTTCTAACTTCCTATATACCCATGATTAAAACGAGATATTTATGAAAACTTTCTTCTAATTCTTCTGAAACAGCAAAGAAGAATTTAATCAAGGAGTAACTATGTCAGATTGAGACAAATTTTGTACTTTGTTATTTTGCAGAGAGGCCACTCTTCACAAACAACTTTAGAAAATAGCTTTCCTTTGGAAAAAGCCAATGATTTCCTCTCAGCAGCATGTAACCAGTCTGCTGCTACAAAACATTTAGTAAGCATTCATAAATGCTCCACTCCAGAGGTATTAGATGTGATGCTCAGTACCTGGGAATGCTCATCTATGTAGGTCCAGGTCTGTTTAGGACATTGAAGACCACACTATAAACGGAGTTTCCAAAGACTTTCATGCTTGTGAAAAAATGTGATACTTACAAAAGACAGCTCTGGAGAGTATAATCCTTTCAGAGAGGCTGGGCAATAGATGAACAGATAAACTTTTGCAAAAGTTACCCTTACTTCTTCACATTGCATGTGGATGCGCCAGTTTACAAACACATTGTCTTAATACATTTGGACAAAGAGCTAAGTCTTGATCCCCATTACAGAATTCCCCTCCTACGATTAAATATTATATTCTGATATTATATGTTCCTCTTATTATATTCTCTTATTATATAAATTCTTAGACTTTAATATCTTTTAATTTTTGAATTCTTGTCCCAGATCCAAATGTCCCTGCACATTTCTTCACAATTTGGTGTGAATTCCACACTAAGCCTTCTTTTGAGTTTCAGTCAGAAGTATCAGATCTTTAAAGACATAAAAATTATGTTGTTATCAACGTTCAAGCAGTCATGGTATAAAATCCAGAAGTATAAGTAAATGGTTTTATTAACTTTACTGCCATCAAATTTCTTCTACTGAGCAATGAGTGGAGAAGTGCAATACAAGTACTGATACAGTCCTTGTTTCCTACCATTAGGCATATTCTCTTATTCCCAATCAGATAGATTGGCTCTGCCATATGATTTTCATAATAACTAAAGAAAGATGCTCCTAAATAATTCCACATCATCCATATTTTCTTTGCCTGACGTTCACTATTAATCAGAATTTTCAGGCATTTGCTTCCTGTTCTTGCTTCCTTTCCAGAAAAATACAGTAAGCATCTGAGAGAGAGAAAACATATACCAGAGAGTGAAAAATGATTGGAAAACTAGAGAACTGTAGCTTACATGTAAAGAATACCAAAGAAACCCTAAAAGCATTAACTTGTTTCATTCTCTGTTGCTTCTACCAAGCTTCAGGTACCTCTGTACATGTCCCAGTAAAATCTAGATTTGGCAGCATTTTATTCTCTTGGTGCAGGAGCTTTTCTTACCAGGAAACTGAAGATTGAAACATTTTATAGTTACATTGTTTGCATTTAGTGAAAATTAAATGCTTCATTCTAATAAACACAGAATTTTGAATTCATTACTCATTCCTTTTAGGTTTTAATATTATGAAATATTTCATGCAGCATTTTGTCAAAAAAAAAAAAAAAGCCAGAGGAAAAAACAAGACAATGAAAAACAGGGCACATTTTCATCAGAATTTTCAAAATTGGCTTATTTTCCACAGAAAATAGATAACTGGAATTAGAAAATTATCCTGCAAAGACCAACTGCATTTACAGAACTGAAAATCCAATCTTAGTCTTAAATTTTCACAGCAAAGACAGTTTTGCAGTACTAAATCCTGCCAGTACATGTGAAGGACCACATGATGACTGCAAGCCAGTTCTGTATGTCTTTCTGAAGAACTGCAGCAGCAGAAATGGAAGTTACTAACTTGGGTCAAGGGTCAGAAAATTCTGTCTTTGTCTTACTGCAAAAAATTGGATTAAGGTTATCACCTCCTCCATTTAGCGTTAACAATGAGGGATGACAGTACAAATATTTCCCTGTATTTACAGATGAGTCACCCATCAGGAGAAGAAATACGTAAAAACTAGTGAAGACTCCTAGCAGTAGTTTTGAGCTGTGGTGCATGGATCTGCAGGCCAATTTGAAGAGGCCTACAAAAGCAAGTAATGGAAAGGTTGGTTCAAATACCATGATAAAGGAATCTGAAGCTCTACTTGAATATCCATAGAGGTCCAAAATAAAAAATATTTGAAAGCCACCAACTATAGCTATAGTAATCAGACACACATTTCTCCATAAGACTACATAACCCTCATGTTTTTACAGCTCAGAGATCTGGCATCCAGTACCAGGTTCAACAGGTCTGCTCCCATGCTATACCAATGCCACAGCCACCCACTGAGCTCAGGAGAGCTACATGGCTGTGTTGTGTTGTGTTGCTCCCTGAGAGTTTTTCCAGGGGTGACTGATGCATTTTCATTAGAATAGGTAAATATGCTTTTTTTATTTCCCCACCCAGAAGAAAAAGCTGGCTTTGAACAAGACAGCTGTACAGGCAATACCTTACCATGGGAACAACTTGTTCAGAGGGGTTGTGCGGTCACTGGATAGAGACCAGAACAACCTGGTCTCATTTCAGAGCTGATCCTGCTTTGAACAGGAAGCTGGGCTAGGGATGTACTGAAGTCCCTTCCTATGTGAAGTGTCCCATGATGCTACAAAAAGGCATCAAAGACATGTAGCCAGTTTTTATTTCACTTCTTTCACTCCATTCAGCTACCTCCAGGATGCTTTGCTATTTACTTTTTTTTCACTTATAATGTGTTATGAGGCTTTACAGAACATTCACATCATATTGGCACGTGTTTCTGTATAAACATAAGGGTTTCCAAAAAGTTGTTTGGGTTTCGCGTTGGTTTTTTTTTCATTTTTTTTTTAGGAATGGGACAGAAAGCCTCATGGAAATTCTTGTTTCCAGGAAGTCTTCAGAAAAGTCAGGTTATCAAAAACCTTGAAGAAGAAACCTTTGCAGCAGGTAAAATATTTCTGCCAAGAAATCTAGAGACAGGCTTTGTGTCATCCCTATGATTACATCTATACTGCTTTTCAGAAGAACAGGCTAAAACTTCCATCAAAAAATTGCCGGGAAATTTGTTTGCAAATTGGTTTGAAAAGTTCAATGAAAATAAAAATAGAATAGCAGGCTTCTATGTATTTATTCTCCCTGCTCTTTCCTACCCTTTCAATTTTCGGACTGAAAGAGCAAATTCTTAGTTATTAAAGAATTTGATACTGCTAAGGAAGGAGTACTTACAACTGAAATATAGCATCAAAACCAGGCAACTACATAAACACTTACCAGAAAGCCTTGTACTTTAACTACCTCGCCATGCATTTAGGGGACAAAAGAATCAAGAAGCTGTTTTGTTTGTTTGCCATCTATTAGAGAATGAATACAGCCTTCTCATAATGTTGGTGATTTGCTAAATGTCCCTGTGAAGCACAAAAGCCTGCTGTCCAGTTTCCATGCCCAGTGGAATAAGACACGAGCTGCCATTTTGCAGCACTCTGATTTCAAAGCCTTCTCAGAAGTCTAAATTTCTTTGTGCTTTTTATCTACATAAGCTTTATTTGCTTTGTCCTTTCAGAGGCCACCTAAAGGTACTGTTTCATCTTGAGGGAGCTTGTGGGTCTGTATTTCTTCATATGATCATATACCCATATATTTCCCTCTGTGCTTATTTTCACTTAGTGGTCAAGCAGCTTGCTGAAGTGGTTTTGATGTGTAATATTCAGCCTTAATTGTTTATTTATTGCATTTCTATCCAAATTTTTCTCTGATGCATTGTAAGCAGGTCTGGTTACTTCACATATCTGAACTTCGGCTGCACAGCCCTACTTCTCTCTCGCTTGCTCTCGATTTGCACCTAAAGCTGCTGCAGCAGCACAGTCTGTATTGCTATTACAGTATGCTCACCTTGCTTCTTTTGGACTGCTATGCAGTAATACTTCAGTCCACTGGTTGTTAAAGCAGGTTGCACTTCACAGCATGGACTATGTCTCACCTACTTCCTGCAGTATCCCATTTCTTGTTTTACTTGGAACTGGCATATATTTTTTCTATTTCTGCATTTCTGCCTTTTTTTTTTTTTTTTTTTAATGTTAGCAGTGATAGAAGTGTTGGATTGGCAGTTCTGAGAGAGCTAAAGCAATAACCAAGTACCATTTTCCTTCTACTGCTCCTTTCCAGCAACTTATGGTTCCCTGAGCAGTAAGGGAGGATGAAGTGACTGCAGCTCCAGTTTCATCTCTCACCTCTCCCATGGCTGAGACCGACCAAGAGGACTCAAGGGGCCACTATACTTCAGCTGAGGAAGGGCTCATCAGGACTGGATTAAGCAAGAAACACCTTGTCTACAAACTGCCAAAGCACCTTTGTGTGACAGCAGCATTCAGTGACAGTTTGCTAGGCCAGATTTAGAAAATTAAGCCATCTGTGACTGGAGAAGCAGGAGTCAGAGATCAGCCCCCATGTTCCCTCGCTGGCTCCAAAAGCTGTACACTCTTCTCTTCCTCATAGTGCCCCTCTGCTCACAGAAAAAAGAAAACCAAAGCTCTTCCCTCCCTCCCTTGCTTCATTAAAAATTGTCTTCTCCACTCCAGGAAGCAAACTTCAGCAAACTGAGGGGATTCAGGCAGTGGCAAAAACCTTGCTAAACATCTGGCCCCAACTCGAAGGAAACATATTGGGTCACTGCGGATCTCCTCTTATGACACTGGAAGTTGCTGACTAGCATTTTTACATTACAAGGTGCTATAATTTGAAGCTTTTTGTTTAGCTGATTGTAACACCTTTGGTACCCTACCCCCGCACTCCTTCAAACACAGGACTAGCCCCAAAACCCCCTTTCCAAACAACAGTATTCTCTCTTCCCCTCGGGGGCGGAACGCAATTGCGGATCCATAGCTGGGCGACGAAGAAGGTTTCGGCTTACGTCTAAGCCTGCACTCCAGATTCAATCAGAGGTAGCTGGTGGCACTCGAACCGCATCTCTGGAAACCTGCCCGCTTTGGTGGCAACCTGAAACAGGGCAAGGACGCGTACGCGGGTCTGCCAATCGATGCTCGCTCTGCCAGCAGCTACGAGGCCGGGAGCTCGGGGGGAGGCGGCGGGAGGAGAGGAGCCCCACGCTAACAAAAGGTGCGCGCTGACGTTAATCTCCGCTAACGAAGCCTGCACAGGGCCCGTGCTCTGAGTCACCCGGCGCAGCGGCGAGCTGAGAGAAAGCTCATGAATCAAAGGGCCCTGCAGAAAGCTCATGAATCAAACCACCCTGCCGTAACGAGGGGAAGCAGTGCGGACAGGGGGAGGGGAGGAGAGCAGGACAGGGCTTGCGTCAGACCCGCAGCCGCTGCCTCCGCGCTGCCCCTGCCGGCCGGGCACCTGGCCCCTGGGGCGTCCTCACCTGGCCGCAAAGGCCTGGCCGGAGGCCTCGCCACATGGAACCGTGCCGGGGCAGCACACGGGCTGCGGGACGGCCTCAGAGCTGCCCTCCTGCCGCTGCAGGGCACAGCCCCGCCGTGCACACGGGCACCCCGCAGGAGAGGAGCACCCTTAACACAGGGCAGCCTCTGGGGAGTGGGGAATGGAGAAAGCAAGCGCTTGGGGCGAGCGCCGTGACTGTGCGAGCAAGTCTCTTTCACCATTTTGTTCAATTAGGTGCCCGGGTGTAAGAAAGGTCAGAGCAGAAGCAACCGGCTATGTAGAGCAGGCCAAAAAGATAATTTTTGCAGCTTCATCGATGTGCAAAACACCAAATGGCACAAGTACGTGCACCTTAACCTATTTACCATGACAGCAGCACATGGGCACAGAGACTCCCTTCCTCTCCAGTCAGTTGAAGACTCAGAGGGGACGGGCGGACAACTGGTGAGGAATTGGCTCCAGTTCTTTTGTATAATCAAATCTAAGTTTACATAAAAAGCATGTCAGAGAACCATAAACCATCCTCTTCCATAATACATACCAGGCAGCAAATGGTATGTATCTGACCATAACCAAACAGGAGGGTTTTTTCACAACTCTAACCCGCTTTTCTGTTGGCTGAGTTCTTAACTCCCATGCCTCAGTGGCTGGGCAGCGAGGGGTTTGATGTGGCAATTCCAGGTGCTCTGGAGCAGTTACACGCATCTACACACACGCAAAATCCTGGGTTGTTTCCGGGTGGGCCAGGAATGAAAGCCAAGAGCTTGCAACAAATGTTGCAGTCTTTCCAGTCTGGCAAGAGCGAAGGCCTTCATCTCAGAGCACAAATACTCAGGTGGCTCCTTGAGGGGAAAAAACAGATTAAGCTGATGGAAGATGCATTCAGGGCTCACATGGCTTGCAGAAGTGGCAAACCTGCTCTCAATAAAGATTGCTGTCAGGCTTTTGGTTTCCTTTATTTATTTCTTGGAGAGAAAAAAAAGAATAGAAAAGCAGGCCGTTTTGCTGACTGATACAGAAGGGCTGACTATATAAATGCCATAGTGAAACACACAGTATGGCCATCAAAATCATGTGCCTTGGGAGTAGGAATAACTGCTAGCCTCTCCTAGCAGAGTCATCAAGAGGGAACAGGAGTTCTCCTGTGTGAATGCAGTACTGTGTTTAGTGCTCACCTGAAAGATGAGTAGGGTTTGTGATGATAAACAGGCATAAAAACGTCCAGGGGTGTTCACTTGATAGGTAATAGTTTACTAGCACTTTCAAGAGCGACAAGCAAGAAGGAAACAGACTGTCATGGAAAAAAACTTTGCAAGGTTTTGAATGTCGTTAAAACGGTGCTGAAGACAACAGTGTGCATCTGAGATCAATGAGCTCTAGTCATTTTGAAAGGGTCTCTCTCGGGTGGCAGAGAAGTTAGAGTTGCTCAAGGAAAAGAAACAAAGATGACAGGTCCTATAAGCCTGATCAGGTTATCTCCTTAGAACTCCAGAGCCTCAGGAACAGCTATGCACATGTACCTCTTTTCTTAAAAGGTCTGGTCCCAGTACATAATTTCAAGTATTAAAATAAATCATATCGTGTAGCCATCACTTGGAGCTCGATTTATTCTGTAGACAGAGATCACTTCACTCTGCCTGGTCCTGAATTTGCTAGAAGATGCTTGGTTCTGTTATTCTAATGTCAAGCAAATAAACCATATGCCCTGCCTCTCAGGGGTATATGTGGGGGCATTAATTGGGGCTCAGTAGCTCACTAACCACCACTATTCAGCTCTCAAGCAGAACAAGCTCATTTCTGCCCCAGAGATTCTGCAGGACAGGTGAGACCTCTTCAGTGTGGGTCTCACGTTGGATAAGAGGAAGAATTGCAGGTGTCTGAAATTAGCAGGACCTTATGAACTAACAGAGTTGATCTGGAGGGTGGATGCATGCCTCTAGGTCAAGATAAATGAACATTAAGGAAATTTAGGCTGGAGAGAAGGGAAAGGCAGATAGCCTCAAACCTGACAAAGATGTGATACAAA
The DNA here is from genome assembly GCF_017639235.1 of Corvus kubaryi. Classification (NCBI taxonomy): domain Eukaryota; kingdom Metazoa; phylum Chordata; class Aves; order Passeriformes; family Corvidae; genus Corvus; species Corvus kubaryi. Next base: position 3,417,759 of record NW_024581081.1, read on the forward strand.
GAACGCAAAACTGACCAGAATGGAAATTGATCTGTGCAAGATCCTGTTTTCCACAAGTTTAACTGTGACAGTTTGCCCAAGTTTTGACACTCAGAGTCAGAGACAAAGAGTAATTGAGCTGCAGTGACTTAATAAGGCAATTAAGTATTCAGAAAGCAAAGGTAGTGAGTACCATCTTCCTGGGCTTGAAAGCATTATCAGCTTGAAGCTAATTCTTCTACTCCTCCTACGGCATCACAATTTTTACTTAGGAAATTCATGCCCTGTATCTAGTTCTGCACTGTGCTTTGAAACTGAAACCTCTACTCTTAAGGGCTAGAGAAGACCTGCAGCTTTCACCCAGGCCAGTTTGTAGTCACCAGGTTTTGTTGGCTTTGGAGTGGAAAAAGCTGAGAGAGGAAACCAAAGCAGAATTGCTCAAATATGATTTCAGGAACTTTCTTATTTTTCTCAGTCTGAATGTGTAACTGCGAATCAGGGGGAGCAGGATGATTGGCTGAATTGCTGCTCCTAGTTTCTTTTGAGCTTTTAGTTACAGTGTGTTTGGTAATTTCACACAAGCAGTTCATTAATAAACTGGCATCCCAGCACCACTGCAACACCAAGATAACCTGCAAGCCATCAGCTATAGCAAAATAACATTCCTCTCCAGCTTTTATTCTGATACCACTGTTAGCAGGATTGAGGTGGGTTTTTCCTCCTCCCTGTGCAAAGAACGATTAAAAGACAGGTATGGAAAGTGCCTCCATGGCTGCAGCCTGGCTAGGAGGGGCCAGTTTTCTTTTGCCACCAATGGCAATGTGCAAGGAGAAGGGCCCACCTGACAGAGTTTCACTAGCTGAAAAGGAGAGGCAACACACAGTAGTTTTAGCTCAGAACACAGGAGGCTTGCCAATACATTGACTTCGTATCGCTGGCATTCAAGCAGTTAAACACAACTGCGAACTCTGGAAGATTTCCCACTCCTTGCTGAAGCTTCTCCCCAGTACACTGGTAACTGGTGAACAGATGGTACAACAGATACGGTGTTAGCTCCCTCCTTGTTGGAAATGCAGCTATCCAACATTTAGTCAACCTGCCTACAGTGAGAAATGACTGAATTAGAAGTAAAAACATGCTTCCATTTCCCTTTCAGTTTTAACTACTGCACATACACAGTCTGTGCCTTTTGTATCTCTAGCAGAGTCCAAAATTCACTTTTCTCAAGGGAGTCTCTCTCTGTAACTCTCCCATCCTGGCTGTTGTGGCAAAAGGTAGTAAGAACTCCCCCTTTTTCAGTCTCCTACAAGCAGTCTAGGATAAACAGTCATTCAGACTGGCAGCATTTTCCTCCTCCAAGCTGTATCCAAGGAAGAATACAGATGCTGCAAACAGTGTCGTGAACTCCAACACTCACCCAGCAGCAAGACTGCCAGAAGCATCTGGCACTATTTTGAGGAAAAGTTTTCAGTTTGTTTCTAGTTGGGCTTCCTCTGGGCCTTGCTGCCATCTCTGGCTCCCCTCCAGCCCCTCACTGCAGCTTCACCAAACTCTGCTTTTTGATAAACATTTCTTGCACCCTCCACCAGCTCCTTTGTTCTCTCCTATGACTCCCACATCACATTTCCCTAGCTGTAACCAGTTTCATTGGCCTCCCACCACCTTTCTGTCCTCTCATAACAAGGCTTATTTCTCTTCCCTCCTTGGAAGGCTTTATTTCTATAATACCATGCTTCCCTTGTTGCCCGCTTCCCCCAAAGTTCTGTCCCAAAGCCAAACAAAATCGCATCTTGTTCTGAATTCTGCACTTCTAGCAAAGCATACATTTTCTTTTGCAAATGCCTTGTATCGAGACATAACTATGATTTGGAGCAACTTGCCAAGCAAATCTCCATTTTCTTTATGTACCAAGCTCTTTAAAAGTCACTTGACATGGATAAAAAACACAAGGTTTTAAACAGGCTCCATTACCTTTGCCAGAAATGGATACAGCAAGGTTTGGGGAATTTTATGTGTGCGTTTTTAGTTCCAGGCTAGTCAGTATATTATGGAAAACAGACCTGCCTCCAGTTACCTAGAGACTGCATAACCGGGGGGGGTTCAAGTGACACTGTAAAACCACTCCACAGGAATACCATTCAATTGCTCAGTTCAGCAAGCCCTCTTGGTGGATTTTCTTTCCTTACAAAAAATTGCACTTGTCTGTTCATTGCTTTCCATATTGCATAAGAAAAAGAAAAGAAAAAGGAAAAAGCTTTATTAATTTATGGCGATTTACACCCTTACTAAGTCTGAGATTTAAACATACAAGTCAGAAAAGTCAAAATTATAGTTTTTCTGCTTCCATTCCCTTATCTATTATTTCCCCATCATAAAGGTATGCTCTCTTTCCTGTGAGTTCCAACATCAAGCACATATGGACAAAAAGCTTTGTTATTTCCAAAATGCTGCTGCAATGCCAACTTCAGCAGCTCAGCCTCACAGCCTTCTCCTGTGATACAGCAAAGTATTTATTGCTACATTCACATGAGTGTGTTGTGCCCACCCAAAGAGTAAAGTTTTTCTTCTCTGCTTCAGTGCCTAAAGCTTGGCTCCTTTTCCAGAGAGGCCAAATACCTGTAAACACCCTCCCTTCTGACGGAGCTGTACCTTTGCAAAGTAAACAGCATTCATGTGGGTGCCTAAATACATGTCCAAGTGCCTATCTTTAGGCACCTGAGTCTGGAAATGCTGGTCTGAGTGAGCAGGCCCTGCTTGTGGCATGAATTGCTCTGCAGGGCAAGGTTAGGACAGAGGAATACCCAATTCTTAATTTCATTCTCTCAACCATCTCGCTGCTCAAATGAGAAACCCAACTGGGAATCTTAGTTACAGTAATATACTCACCAAACATATTGTATTCATTTATTTGAATTACTTTAGGAATAGAATCGCCAGCCAGGAGAACAAAAACAATCCTCCACAAAATGGATAAAGGCTTCACAGCCTGGAGTAAAAGGAGTCCTCAGAACATACCACATTTGGATCCAAGGACTCCCCTGGGTTTCCTTAGCCACAGAGGTGCCAGAGCCCCAGCAGCAGGCAGCCACATTGCCAAACCTACTCCCTTTCTCAGATTTTCTTAGCTAGCTTCTTTTCTACCTGCATTCAGATGACAAAGTATTTGAGCATGAATTATCATCATTATGGATGTTGTCAGGATTGAGGTGGGTTTTTCTTATCTATTATTATTATTTCTTATCTATTATTATGTGATTTTATGCCCTCAGTCTCCATTCTCCTGCTGCACACAGGTCACCTGATCATCCACTTCAGCAAAGGAGGAGTGTGCCAGAGCTGACAGTCCATATCTTTCATAATCTCCTTTTTGGTATGATAGAGGGGGACATCTTTTAATATTCTTCAGTTCCTGCCCTTCACCCAGTAGAATAAGACTGGGAGAAAATGGTATGTAAGCTAGCAGAAACTCTTTGGAAAAAAAAACAATAACAGCAGAGGCAGGGCTGCTTTCAAGCTTAAGCCCCTCTGCACATCCTGGTGGCAGCCAGAGCCAGAAGTAAACATAAATAGCAGCCATCCGACAGGCTACAGGTAAGGATGCACAGTTATAAAACAGACACATTTGCAAGGGAAAATATAGAGATCTGAAGTTAAGCCTAGTTTTGTTTTTTTCAGTTTGACCTAGCAGCTTCCCAAGACTGCCTATTGGGACACCAGCTTCCTACTTTCCTTACATCTGCAAAGGACAACTTCAGAAAAGAGAAGAGAAACATTTAGAAAATCTTTGCATAAAACCATTCCCAGACAGAGCTCTCTGTAGAGTCCAGAAGGACAGGTGATATCATCAGTTTCCCAGGTCTGACAAAGCAACACAACCACTTAGACGTGACTGTGTTTGTTTGTCTCACTGGTAGCACAACCTTGGATCCTGCTGTCACATGCCTCTGAGCACTTCAGGCCAGGGAATGTCTCTCAAGATTGTTGGTAAATTCTTATCTGTATTGCAGTTGCAGAGGTGACGCTTGCAGACGTAACCCTGAGCAAATCTGAGCCAGGCGGTAACCCTGGTAATCTGGAGGGGGATGGGGAGAACAGCAGCAGCCAGCTGGGAGCTGATCAAGATGCCTCATGCACAACCATTTGCCTTCTACAGCTGATAAGGCTCAAGCTAGGACCTGTACTCAGCAAGACAGGTTATGAACACAGAGAAGAAAGGTGGTTGCTGCCTGAAAATGCTCCTTGAATCCTTGATGCCACAAAATAATATTTCTTTTAGCTCCCTTTTCTTGATCTGCACTGCTCAGTGCTGCTGCAGTGGGGCCTGACTTGTACTTAGAACTAGCTGACATATTGAATGAAAAAGCACACTTGAAAAACACACCCTTTTGTGCTCATTTCAAGACCTACCGATGCGTGGTCGTGGTGGTCTTTGTTCACGCCATACCTAAGGCCCCCGGTGTGTTTCACCAATGAGAAGATCCTTGTCTCTGATTATTAGGACACAGTGATGTCAGCTGAGAGTGCTTGTCATGAACAGGAGGTAGAATCACTAGCATAGAACATCATCAAAACACACTTCGACAAATTTTTCTTACCTCGGGCTTGCCCCGAGCTACCAGATCAGTTGACTACTTTCTGCAGCTCGGTTCAGGTGCAGTAACTCTTCCAGCTGTGGTAACTCAGCAAGACACCTGAAGCCAGCCAATATTCCACTGGGGTGAAATATTTCAGCCTTCTCACAATAAGCACAAAACCCACATGACTAGTCTACATTTACTGCTTTTAACTAGTTTTGCTTTCCCCTGCCTACATACTGCTCCTTGAGCTCTAAAAATCTGAGGAGTGGAGGATGCCATTGGGAAACATATAAAACTTATCTTAATTTAGCACTGAAGACAAAGTTTATAAAAGTAAAGGAAGAGTACAACCAGACCCAGCTTTTTTTTTTTTCCCTTCTCATAAACAGCTAAAATTAGCCAAAACCTACAACTTCACGGGAAAGGGGGGTGGCAGGGAACGGGGGGCAAATGCAGAACTATTCCCATGTCAAGTCACATCTAATGAAAATGTTTGGTCAGGAAGAATAGGAACATTTTTTTAAACAATGTAAGGTTTTATATTAACATTTTCTAACTGTAATAATTTCAGAAATGCTGATATGCTTCATTTCCATGTTATTACACATATCAGTGTTTTTCTATAACACAGAATTTTTTAACTGACTAAAAATTAAAATGAGGAAAAAAAGTTAAAAATATTAAATAGATTGAACACTGAATGTTTCACATTTATACAAAGCATTTCGAATTCCCACTATTCCATTTTTATGATTTGACAGCTAGTCCAGGAAATGCTGGTTGTAGGAATGCCGTAATTCACGCACCCAGTCTATTTGCTGAAGTTCTAAATTGAAAATGCTCTCTTCTCTCCCTGAGGTAATGTCACCTCACCTTGAACAAAGCCAGCAGAAAAACCAATTTTGGGGTGTCTACCAATTCACCCTATGTGAATGCCAACCCATTTCACTTACAGTGGTGTTGAAGTTTGCACCTGACAATACAGTGCTCTCAAGTCCAAGAGAAAACTGTTTTAGAGCACTGCTTTCTTCACGCATCTCTGGAGAGCTAATCTGAGAAAGCTCCTCTGGGGTTTTCAACCAAGAGACAAAAGTACAGCACTTACTAACACTTTCCTTCTATTTCTGGGCAAAGGACTTTTCACCAGCTGAGATATACCAAGAATTATTACCATCAATTGTCTTCTCAAAGAATAGGCAGTTTAGAGACAAGAAAAATCTCCACTCCCTACCTAATCACCTATTCAGGTCTGCGCAAAGCAGGCAGTGGATAATATGAAATGAAGCTGAGAACAGCTCTCATTTTCCTGAGCAGCTAAAGTGCAGTTTTAAACGTGTAATAGATATTTTACCTTTACCATCAACAAGCAGAATGCATAAAGTATGACTGCCTTGATACCTGCTGGGCACTCGAGCTTAAATTGTCATTAACAACCTCGTTAACAATAAGAGATACACAGTGTTCTGCATATGAAAATTATCATAAACCTGTGCTTTTGGGAGTTACTGTATATCAGCTATATGTCCATCTCTTTGAACTACAGTCTTACTCTAGGTAATCTAATCAAAATGCTAACAAACCTGTTTTCATATGATCACAGAAAAAAAACCTGCACATTAAGAAACACAAGTGATAAGCAGCAGATACTCCTACTGTTCTTTCATGCACATTTGAGTGATGCTGAAGAAGACATCTGTATTCTGCAGGGAGCAACAACAAAATCAGCAGACATGACTGCAGTCAAGAAATCACAATCCAACACTCAGAGGCTGGAGTTAGTATCTCCAGTAGCTCAAGTTTTGGTTATTAATCAGCCCCACCTTCATCCCCACTTATTTTGAGCAGGCTCCTTACACCAAGCAGTGCCGCACAAAGTCAAGTGTTAACAGTTGCTGAGTATCTAAAAATCTCTCTAAGTCAATGGTGAGAGTCCCATTCTAGGAAACACTGAAAAGTATGGAAGAGTAGAAAACATCCTGGGGGTTGGGGACCCAAACCAAGTTGAGTTTGAGAGAGGAGAGAGAGAAAGGCTGCTTTTTTACTCCTCATGCCTTACCACAAGTAGCTTCTCAATCCTGTGGACCTCCTCAGTCTCGTTCTGAGGGACATTGGAGTAACCCAGAGAACACTGCTGAAATTGGACACTCGAAGAATACAAGGCCCATCAGCAATCTGCTTATCAACAGCAATTTGCAGTTTTCATTTCCTTGGTTGATTGCTTGGGGCTTATTTTTTTTTAAATACCTTCTAATCTGTCTTCCATATTTTCCTGTATCATGTATATTTTCCCTCTGGGTTCTTATATCTTCCTTGTTTTGTTCTCAGATCACCATTTGCCATCATTAAAATTTTATCCTGAAATTTAGGAAATAAGAGTTACTGCATGCCGTGAAGCTTCAAATCCAAAAATAACTCAATCATTGAAGGAGCTAAAGGGGTATATTTTTGTTTTGTTTGGGGGCTTTTTTTTTTTTTTTAATTTTTCTAGTTGAAAAGTAGCTTAAGAACCTAGTGTATATGTCACAAGTTTCCATTTTAAAACACCATGGTCATAGGCCTGAGAATTAGAGGAATAAAAGCACTGAGACATTGTTTTTTGACCCTAATGACATGAGGAATAAACCATTTCTCTGAATACATATGGGGGAAAAAATAATGGTTCTTGGACAGGAATTTAATGTGCCAAGTTTAAATTCTCTGCAAATCAGGATTGTAGAATTCCCCACTTTGAAACAATAGTTCATAACAAAAGTGATGCAAACTTGACTGGAACACTGAAAGTGATGCTGCTGGGTGAGAGACTGAATGCATGTAAATTAAGGACGTTGCAAGATTTGATCAGTGCTGTCCAGCATTTATGAGCATCCTTAAAATATGAGGTCTGAGCAGACATCATCTATCTGAATAAGTTTGTTTAAAGTTAAAGGTTGTTTATTAAATATTATTTATGCACTGTTAAACCTCAGGGAGAAATATTAAACATGTCTGGGATTCACAGAGTACACAAAACAGGCACTAAAATTGTACAGTTTGATATATAACTTCCTACAGTGGATAAATCCATGAACATCTGCTAAATATGTGGAAGACTTATTACATTTTCATATGGTTTACTTACAATGTAGACTTCCCGATGTGGCAAACAAAGCTGACTATGGGGAAAACTTATTTCATTATTTTAAACCCTTTTAATACAACCTTCGTAAGATGCATGAATATTTCCTCATTGCCTTCTGTGTCACCTGATGGGGAGGAGTAGTTCCTGAACCGTTAAACTGGCTTAAATACAGAATTTTTGTCTCGTGCCTTGTTTAGAGGATAGAATCTTGGTATTTCTCTTGGCAGTTCCCAGAGCAAGGTACAATCCTGCAGATTATCTCTCTCCAGAATTTTGCTGATAGATTCAGAGAGTCAACAGAGATCTTAATACAGTGCAAGACCCTCCCAGCCCCTGTGGGAGAACTTAGCAGGTTCTCCTCCCAGAGCATAGTGAAGTCAGACATTTATTTTGGCATCCAGAAGACTCTTTTTGAAATCTGCAAGAAACTTGGTAAGTTCCCATAGTCTGGGAAACTGATGAAATACTGTATTTTTTTTTTCTTGCCACCAGGCAATAATACTCTACCTCAGAAGCAGAAATGGAAAATTTGGGCACAGGGAAATCCTGGTTTTAGGAAGTAAGAGAAATCCAATTGCCTTCCCCCCCTTCATTTCTGTAGTTCTTGTTCATGTAAATGAGCAGTTAAGCTTCATAAGCAACAGTAAAATTGATTTCCCTTGTTTTAGATGAACACTTGAAAATGAAAGAAGCTCAATTCAGAAAGCAGAAAAAGCTCATTTATCCTGTTCAGTGCCAGAGATGTGCATCTCCAGTACCTATCAAGAACATGGCTGAAAGTACAAGGACAGAGGGCTACTCTCCAGAAGCCTAAGTAGCAGTTGCTGTCATTTACTTTATCACATGAGCAATCAAGAGTAGCTTTTAGCCCAGGAATTATTATAAATAGGCAAAATATTTCTTAAAGAAAAAGACCAATACCCTCCTAGCAAGCTCTCCATACGATATCACTTATGAACTTGGGCTAATAAATCCTTTCCTTGAAATGGGCATACTTACATAGACAATCTTTTTTTCCTTCTTTCTTACTACATTCCTTTAAACTTTCTTAGAAAATGAGGCTCAGTTTTAAGGTGAATATTTGTTATCAGGAATTTGTAAATGGTTCCGGCAAGAATGTGGGAACAGGTGTATCTTGGAAAGAATCTAGCCTAGTATCCCCTAGTACAGGATAACATTCAACAGTTGAACTGAAATGCTGATTTATCAGTACAGACCTCTGCTTCCACAGTTACTTCCTTCTGGAGAATTATTATAGGACAATACCTCTAACTCTAAATGGCTGCTCTCAACCACACAAACACTTCATGTAATGTCAATTCAATTCCTCTTTTAAATCCAGCTTCATCCCAAACTCTCAGTCATAATTTGGTGTCATAAATCACCAAGGTCTCCAGGACAGAAAGACCTGTTTTCATCATTTTTTTTAAGATGTTACTGGGTTCTCTGTAGATTGACCAGTGTCAGAGACTGACGAAGAAGTATGCATGCTGATAAAATGGACAGTTTCCTGCTAACAGACTTAATATCTCAGCATCCTGGTGAAAAAAACATTAATTTGAATGTACAAAGCCCTGGTTCTGTTACTGTATTTATTATTTAACATTTGTGTGTTAGAACCACAGATGGGCAAGAAACAAGCAATAGCTACTGGGGAAAAACATTATTACTTCTTGTACAAATGCATCCCTAAGATAAGTTACAATATTCTCCTGCCAAAATGGAACAGATAATGATTTTCTTGCAGACTGAGAAGTCCCAGATCACAGATGGCCAGCTGAATAGTGGCTCAAGTAAAGCTAAGCAATGAACAGCTGCTAACAATGAGGAAATTGTGCTTATAAGGCCTGATTCAATGCCCATTGAAGTCAATGAAAATCATATAAACAGCAGTGAGTGCCCTACTGGCACTATTCTTTGGCAAGAAGCCAAAAATCAGATAACAAAATATTGTTAAATTCTCCCTACCAGAATACTCACTGCTTTCACAGGGAAACAAACTTTGATCTCCAGGCAAGCCTGGAAGCATCCTAGTGAATGCAGCTGCATTTAAAATGCTGAGATATGTTAAAATAAAAGTGTTATATATCTTACAGAGAATTATGTTCTCATTTAGAATGACTAGACATTAAGGGATCTAGGTGATTTTCTCCCAGATCACAGGCACATTGTGGAAAAAACAATACCTAATTTTGAAAGACCACTACCTGTAATCCTTCCTTTCATTACATGTTTATTAGGAAATTACACTACTCTTGGTTAGAGCACCACCACTGCTATTCCTATTAACATGCATCTCTAAGGAATGTGTAAGAGATCAAGTGTCTGCCTTAAGTGTTTTGTAGTCATTGCTTAATCTGGATGAAGGTGGCTACCAACCAACAAGGAAGAAGGTCAGAGAGCTAGAGACAGCTCGGTTTTTGGAACACCATACAAGATAAACCTCTGGTGGGTTTTCTTAAACCAGCAAGTATGAAATGGCAGGTATCCAATTTTTAAAGTGCTTAGAAGAAGCAGCACTGAAAGTCTAAGCATAACATTTACAAACTTTGTACCCTTGTCCTAACCAGAGTTCAGTGCCTGACAAGATCATGGAGCAGATACTCCTGGAAGTGCCATATGCTAAGGCACGTGAAAAATAATGAGGTGATTGGTGGTGACAACTACCATGGTTTCACTAAGGGCAAACATGCCTGACAATACTGGTGGCCTTCTAGGATGGGGTTACAGCAATGGTGGACAAGGAAGGGGCAACAGACATCAACTACCTGGACTTGTGCAAAGCATTTGACACTGTCCTGCAAAATATCCTTGTCCCCAAACTGGAGGGGCATGGGTTTGATGAATGGACCACTCAGTGGATAAGGAATTGGCTGGATGGTTGCACTCAAGGAGTTGTGGTCAATGGCTCAATGCCCAAGTGGAGACCAGTGATGAGTGGCATTCCTCAGGGGTTGGCACAGGAACTGGCACTGTTTAACATCTTTGTTGGCAGCTCCTCTCCTTTCTGCTGCAGAGTCTGTTTATGTTCCATAAATGCACAGGTGAATGCACACCTGAAGTCAGGTCATATGAAGCAAGGAATCACTTCTGCTATTTGCACAGGCTGAAGGCAGGCATAGTGCAAATAACTCTTTGCAGCTGTATCAACATTTTCCAATCTCTACTTGCATTGTCCAAATCATCCTGTTCTGAGGCTTCAGAAAGAGCCGGAAGATGTGGCTAATCACCAGATTTACTAATTATGTTACCACGAAAAATGGAAAAAATTGGATTGGGAGCACCAAGGGACTAGAGGAAGCCTTAGCAATGATGAACATCGTGGAGCTCAGACTCCCCAAGGGAAATATATTAACCAGCACAAGATGGGTGCTAACACCAAGGGAGCCCTAATGGCATTTCTGACTGTCCCTGTCACTCACAGCATGCACCTGCCGCTCCTGCCACCTGGGATGACAATTTTGGTTCAGAGCCAACTTGAAAGGACACTTTTGTTGGGGAGCTCCTTCTCAGGAATAACATTATGTTCCTGCTGAGTGAAAGGTCTTCTGGCTCATCTCGCACTGCCAGGCAAGATCCCCAGACATCTCCCTGCCCAGCACAGACCTGGCCTGAAGCCCTGTTGCTGCTACTAATACACCATTATATCCTTTAGGGGGAGCAGGAGCTTTCCCAGAGTGGATTATTCTTCCACAATTGCTGATCTAGGCTGCCGTGGGCAAAAAAGACCAAGAACATAAGACAGAAATGCTCCTCCTAAGGCTACCACCTGCCGTAGAAGAGAACATACCTTTTGTCCTTTTGGTTGAGAGCTCAGCAGCTCCAGGCAACTCCATTTCAATTTTTCAGTCTGCCATGATCTGTCAGCAGCCTGCCATGATATACTGAGCTAATCACATCTGCCCCGGAGGATGACATGCAACCTCTGGCCTATAGCATCCTAAGTGGAGAAAGATAAAAAGAAAAAAATCAACTCCAGAAACCAGTTATGGATGGTGTAAATGAAGGCACTGCAGGATGCAGGAGGGTGAAGCCCCTCACACTGGCCTCACCAAATGCCCAGACAAGGGTTCTCATGTGGGCAGAGCAGTTCAGGTTTTCCACACTAGCACACAGTCTTACACACCCAGCCAATGCCACACAAAAACCAAGTAAAGCATTTCTCTCCCACCCAAATAAGTTTGCTGAGATGGGCTTCACCTCTTTTTGAGAGCACCAGACCAGAGGATAAAGACCCTCAATTACACTTTTAGGATATGTTTGGGTATCCTGAGCTCTGCCCTGGTTACTGAGAGAGTTGATCCTCTCCATGAGGGCCTTGGACCTAAAGCACCAGGAGATTAGTGTCCACAGTTGTTGTCCCTAGCACAGCAAGGGACTAAATTTGAGTCTCTCAAATTATAGATGTACTTTGAAACTACTGGACCAGCCTCACTTGCTAATAATTAGAAGTTTAATGGCATTACTGAAATTACAACCAAATTTTACTCAGTTAGACTGATCAGTATCTAATTTTGAAAGTAGTTACATGTACTGACAGGATGATTACAGCTTTATTCACCCATTTTAGACTCAAATTTAAAATAAAATACACTGAGATCGTATCACATGATAAATTGCAGTCAGCTCTTAAGTCTATTTCTTTCAGATTTAATTCTAACATTGTGAAGCTGACAGCATCACACAGCTCGAAAGAGGAGTATTACACACTCCTACAACAGAAGCTTGACAAAGGGACAGATAGCACTTGCTTTGAGGCCAGGAGGGGCCCAAGCTAGTAGCTCCAAAACCACAGTCTGGCTACTGATTCACTTTAAAAATCTGTTGAAAACTCACATGTATGTACTTAGGAATTCTCACTTGTATTCTTAGCTAGGAGAGACTAGGATAGCAATAATTTTATGTATGGCTTAGAAAAGTCTTTGGACTTAGTGCCAATGAATTTTCCAGTGATGTGCAACTGAGCCCATGACAGCAGAAGTGCCCAGTCTGACACGTGAAGAGAACCAGGCAGGTAAATCAGGTAGGTAAATTATTCCAAACTGTCCTATGTTGTTTCTAAAAGGATCTTTCTGCTAAACACAATCTGCAGGAAAAAGAAATGCATTTTATATATTAATTTTGGTTGTCACCAGTTCAGAATGACCTGCTTAACCCATGTATGTTTTCATTCACATATAAAGCAATTCTTGCATATGTGGCAGCAACACACTGTTAACACATCTCCTTGCATTTAAAAATAAACCTGTACACATGTGTATCTTGCAAGTGCCCTTGACACAAGTTCTCATAACACAGCTGTACTCATCCCACGAGTGAAGTTTTCATCTGCGCTCTGAAGCTGCTACCAGCAGCTTCATTTACTTTCCCTTTGGTTTTCCAGTAAAGTTTCGTGTTTGCTTTTCTAAGGCTGCTTTTATTGGGACGTGTTTAAATGTTGGCCTTCACGGAGCTGGGAGAGAAGAGGCGACTGTTAGAGAGTTTGTGCCCTCTGGTGTTCAGCGCTGGATACTGGAGCCCCGGAAGGCCGCGGCTCGGTGCTACCGCAGCATCCTCCCCTCGCCGAGCCTTGGATGCCACTAACGCACCCCACTTCTACAGGACAAAGTACCTCCCCTACTCTGCTTCACTGTAATATTCTCAGCAAAATACTGGTCAGAGAGCACGGTCTCCTTTGGAGATCATTTGCACACTTTATAGGCAAGATTTTAGCTTTGGGGATGATTTCAGCAAGATCTTTATCAACTCAGCAGTTTCCAAAACTGACGAAAACTCTGGATGTGGCATGACTTTGTGTTTTCATCAGTTCAAATCAACCAAAAAGTAAAATGGGTAACTTCAGAAAAAACAAGTCATTTATTGACCAAATTCCATGACTCCCAAAGCTGAGGATATACTCTTTATCCTATACTAAAATATAGAAGCTCCCATCAGCATGGTTTTCAGATGGCTGATTCACATTTCCTGTTACCATGGCTGTAGTAAATTCTTCAAAATCCCAACTAAAATCAAATTTGTGGGCATAACATTAACACTCAGTTATGCCTACGAGCACTAAATCATTGCCAGAGATTACTCAATTACAAATTTCATCAGGAAAATTCTGAGTAGAAAGCCAAGCTTACTCTCCTTCTGAAATCCACCCAGTTTCTACAGTTCATTCTAAAGATGGTAGAGTTGTTCACTGTGGTGAGATTGAAGGTAGTTTGCAAGGATTTTAGTGATCACAGTCCTCGATCACCACTGCTCCACTGTCTAAGCTATATACCTGCTGTGCTGACATTGCTCAGGAGCTCTCATTTTTGAAGAACAGTTCACCTCAGCACCTACGACATAGGGATACCAGAGAAGTCTACCCCCTATCATCTGGAGCATCCAAACCCAAATAACAGTAAGCAAGTTTTTGGAGGAGTCCAGTGGCATCTGTGTCTATGACCTCTCAAGCAGTCTCTCCTGTCCTGCTTGCACCCATTAACCTGCTACAACAGCTTCTCTCTGCTGTGCACTGGCTGCAGGCAAGGGATAAAGCTAGTTTAAACTCATATTCTGACTTAAATAAGCAAGGTCCTTTTATTTATCCTTTTGGAGGAACCATTTTCCCCCAGTTTTCACAACCTTCCTGGTGCTCTGATGGAGCCATTTCTTCTCAGGTTGTTAAAGGAAAATACAGTGCTGAAGATCTCATTTACAAAGTTGCCTCAATCTCAGCAAATGAATCTTGCACGATGACATTCAAAAGAGTAAGTTACCAGTTGTCCGCACTGTAAGAAACCACACTAAAAAAAGAAAAAAACTCATAGAAATGCGAAAAAACAGGAATAAAAAAAAAATTGAAAAGGAAAAAGGGCAAGAGTTAACAAAGGATCTGAATTCAATAAACTGTTTCAGTGGAAATTTAGGAGTCTAAACACTGAATCTGAGCCTAATAGCCCTTTGCTACAATTATATTCACTTGAATGTTGAGCACTGTGTCATTAGATGAGAGCATTCAGACAGCGCACTGCAGTAATAATTCACAAAGTGTTTACATTTCAACAAAGCCTTCTCTTGTGTGTTCTTCTAACCATAACGGCAAATTTAGACATTTTATAAACACAGCAGATTTGTTTTTAATTAAGGAATTTCACAGCAGTGAACTCTAATCACTTAATATTTCAAATCTGAAAGCATCACTATTACAGCATGTTAAGAGATTATTCTCTGTATACTTCATTCTCAGTATGAGTAACATTGCACCCCAAAAAATGCCACAGTGCCAGTAGACGTTGCACAAAGAGAGTGGCAACGTTGTCCCTCCCTGCAGCTCTGCAAGAAAGCTGTGCCTGTGACTCAGGAGAATATGTGCAGACACTGCTTTCAGGAATGATCATGATCAGCTTCTGCATCCCTGAGAAATTCTGTATCTTTTAAGCAAAGCATAGGTGAAATCAATACTCTGCTGCCAAGAAAAGTGGAGGGATTTTGCTTTAGTGCTGTGGGATTCATTTTCATGACTGTCAGTCATATGATAATTTTCACAATTCCAGCTCTGCAGTCTAACAAGTGCAATAATTTGTGGCCCAGACCTCTTGCCAAGCAGGAGTGAGTTAAGCTGAAAGACTAGGACACAAGAAAGGAGGAAAGGAGTGTATGTTTCACCTGATTTGACCAGTATGCAATTTACACTTGAAAGGAAAACTGGGGAAAGCTGGATCTGGTAGAAACAGTTGGCAGCAGGGCCCGTTTGCAGCTAAGAAGCCAAAAGAAGGATTGTATGGCAACAAGGCTTCTGGCTCCTGTATGAATTTCAAATCACAGTATTATGTTTAACCTCAAAACATCTCAAAGGAAACAATGAACAAGCATCAATCACCAATTAATCATTATTTCTTGGACGGTCCATGGAAGACAAAGATGCTGGGTCAGATCAGAGTTTTGCAGCTTTTGTCAAAGCCACACAGCTTTCCTCAGCAGTCCCTTGATTTTCTATTCCAGCTGGACATACCCAGGATGGCACATGAAGCCCGCATGAAAGGTGGAAGGTCCTACTCTGGACTGAACTTTCAAATATCTCACATCAACTAGGGCACACAGCCTCTCCAGCAAGAGGGCTGCTTCCAGTGCCTACCTACTAAACCAGAAGGTTGTCATCGATCTCAGCATGCTCTCTGCCATTCCCGAATGTTTTCTTTCCAAGTCCTGTGTTGTTACAACCAGGCTTGCTCACACAAGATTGTGAAGTCTTTCCAGATATTGTAAAACCTGTCTAAAACAGGACACAAAAGGGAACTGCCCCAGACTAGTTGCGCCACTGGTGGCAGCAGATATGAAACAAGACAGCCCCATGCAGTCTGTGAGCAACCCGCGGGCTGAAATTACAGACAGTGTACCACCTCTGTAACAGCTTCTGTCATTCTCCCTCAGTTTCTGCTTGTTTAATGGCTTTAATGATACTATTGACAAAATCCCTCCATTTAAGCTTAAACTCATCCTTTAATAGCACAGATGGTTTATTTGACCTTTAGTGTCTAATCTGGATTTCTGTGACTTAGCGTGTGTCCTCTATGAAGTCCTAGCACTGTGTGGAGCAGCACAATGCTGACTGGTGGTCAGGAACTCTTTGCTTTGCCTTCTGTGACTCAGGGGTAATTTAATCCTTTCCCCTGTGAACCTCCCCAGGTCTGAACACTGCCTCTGACTGATGATGAGGGCTGCAGGAAGCATGGAAAAACAGGATACCACAGGAGCACACTGACAGCAAATATTTGTGTCACTGTTCAAAATAAGCATGTAATGCTTATTGTATTACAGAATTTAATAAGATATAATAAGCTGTAATCAGATATTTCAGGTATAATATTAAGTAAATGCATTATAAATTCTGGAGAGTAACTAGAATTTATTAAACTGGATAATGTTGTTAAATTATATTTACTGCTAAAAGCAAAGATTTTTGTTAACCTGGCACGCAAAACTGTCAATGTATCTTCAGTGTAGTTTTGTTTACAGACAAAATCATATATTACCATCTTTTTTCATCAGTTAAAATGATGAAAATACACAGCAGATTTTTTCCAAAATAATAAAAATTGCTAACAACTGAAAATATACAATTGTCTAACATGTAAACCACATATGTGACTTGCTGTGTCATTACCTGACTGCCAAAGTTCATGAGATTTTCCATGTCCACTGTCATTCTGGCTGTGTTTGGACAGAAGTTGTTTCTGTAACACTTCAAACTAAATCTGTTCCAGGAAGAGTCTGGAAGAAGCAATATCCCATACAGTTTCTTAATCACGTATTTATTAATAACCAAAAAAAACCTGTAAACCACCAAGACAATCTGTTATTAGTTGCACTGGAACACAGCAAACCTGTAGCATGGGCTGTGAACCAAAAAAAAATTGCCCGATCTGCTCTTTCTACTCTTATATATGAAATATAGAAAATGCTTCCCACAGAACTCCATTGGCAAAGTGTTACAACCAGAGAGCTTGCAAGCTAGCTGCTCCTACTCTGGCAAAACAACATGAAATAAAAAATATCCACAGAGGGTCCACACCATGAGGGCAAAAGCAGATAAGCTGCATTACTCCAGGGGGTAAATTGTATTTGGTAATATACAGCAGTTGCCTGTAGAGGATAAGATCTTTTCCTCATATCTAACTGCAAAAATTGTCCCATGAACTAGGGAAGAGTAATTTTCAGTCAGTTTGTTTTCTTCATCCTTTAAACCTTTCTCACTCCCACAACAATATCAAACCCCCTAATGTCATGTGTATGAGAGATGACGTGTTGCAGTTACACTGGACTTAGGTATTTGTTTACTGACTGGTCTGAGCATGGGAGGACTGACCACCTGGAGGCTCTTGAATACAGTATCACAAGGTTGAAGTTTGTCTAATTTTGGGGTTTTTTTTTTCTTTGGGAACTAATTTGGGTCTTGATCTTCCATCAGCATTGCAATGGAAAGTAACGAAACTAATTCTATTTTAAACTTCTATCCCTTTTCAAACTTTGACTAAATTTAGCCTGAGAGTTCAAAAGTCAGAGAGAGAAGAGGGAAAAGGAAAGCAGATGGAGGAGACCCAGACACACTGCAGCGCAGCTTCCTTAAGAAACTAAGCTTAAAGTGTGACTGGATTCTTCTGTGCTGGTACATATCACCGCTACACAGGGCTATGCACAGTCCTCTCCCTCAGATAACTATCACCAAGTGACTTCTAAGGGCCCTACCCAGGCTCCACAATTTCTCAGCAGCCAAGTGCATGCATCCACACATTGGACTTTCGCAGTGGGGCACAGCTGCTAATGGCAGCCAGCAGTGAAGCCAGCCTCAGTTCAAACTGAAGAACAGTTCAGTTCTTCAGTGGAACTGAAGAACAAAGAGTTTATGCTGAGCATCTTGGCAAGTTTGCTTCCTGGTGCTGTGTCCACAGGAAGGCAGGGAGGCGAGCACACAGTTGGCACGCAGAACACAACAGTGGAGGCAGAGAATGGGCACCATTGTCTCATCAGCTGATTGTAGAGTATGTGATGTACAGGCTAGGCTGTGAACTAATGAGGCTTAGCAAGAGCATCACTGAAAGAGATGCAATTTAACTTATCAACAAATAATAAGCAAGCAAAGGTATAGTGACAGATCGTTGTGGTAGCAAACAAGACAAAAAAGTCATCAATAAAGGAAAATGCAAAGAAAAATAAAGTTTTTGTATTAGCTTTCCTCACGTGTTTTAGTTTTGTTTCTCAGTCTGTACCTCTAGATACAAAAATAAAAGAAAAGTGGAATTAATCAGGTCAACTGTACAGTTTGGTTTGTGCCTCAGATTGATTATGCCTGCATGGGCAATGTTCCAGAGAAGTTTTTCAATCACACCAATAAAACAGGTGTTACATTTCATAGATCTTTCCCCTCCTTACTCCCACCCACTTGATTCCTCTCCATTCTCAACTCCCCCCTTTAAGGAATATAGAGATCTAAGGCTCATCTTCTTCTTTCCAGCTGAGTGAAGCACTGAGGGAAAAAAAAGGATCAGGTGAATTTCATAATGAGGGTTCACGGTGAAAGGTGTTAAGAGAAAGCTCTGCTTAACCAGCTCCTGGTACAAAGGAGGTTTAGAAAGCCTTAGGAGGGCCTCCAAGAGTTTGCTCTGCAATATTTTCAGCTGGCTGATAGGAAGGCAATAAAGCTATGCTCCACTGTAATCACCGAGCAGTCTAAAAAACATAGTAACTAATAAATAGCAGAGGCATTTAGTAACTGTGACTGTTTTCCCAAGAAACAGTGGGATATACTCCCTTACCCCCAAACAGATTTCCAGGTAGATTGTCCTTAAATACGCTAATTAGCTGCAGAGCTTCTATTTTGCTAGCAAATTAATGCATGCAAATAAGAAGCCTTTGTCTTTCATCACTAGCGTGGTAGGACATGCCATAAAGACCTCAGGACTCCTCTGAGGCTTTTCTTCACTGCATTTTATGTCTTCATGTTTCCAGTCCACAGACCATTGAAGTAAACAAGAGGAGCCCAACAGATTTTATCGAGTTTCACCTCAGAGGCAGTTGGGGTTTTTTTTCAGTATTCATTTAAGCGAGCTACATAGCCTCTAACTGTGAAACCTCTCTTAATTCCAAAGGGATCTATACAAAGGAGTGTGGTAGCTGTCCTGTTCAAATATGAAACAGCACAGACAAATCAAAATAAGAGATCTCTAAAACACTTGTGAAGATATATCCAAAAGGCGTATTTCCACAAAAACCAAACCAAATAAGCAAAAAACCCAAACCAAGCAAAACCCCCACAAACCACATACTGTCTTCCTCATCCCTTCAGCTTTTAAACTGCTACACATAAATATTTAGTGAATTATTTCTTCACCGCACATGTATGCACATTTTTTGTGTTCTACAGATACCTAGATTATTTTTTCAAGTTTTTCAATAAAATTCTCCCCTTGGGCATTGAAGTAAATGTGTTCTTCACAGAGTGTGAAGAATATTTATGCAGTCATCACTGCAGAGGTGATGCAAAAAACAATGAGCAGCCTGCAGAAAGAAAAAAATTACAGCACTCAGGTTCACTCATATTTCACTCTCCCAGAGCCAGAGGATCCGCCAGGGAATCTTTCTGGTGCTTTAAATGTGGTATTTCAGAATGTGAGCCTTGTACCGATTCCCCATTAAACCAGAATCTCAGCTGGTGATTTCAGTATAGTTCTACATTTGATTCCTATCATTATGATCTGAAATACATCCCGATACGACATGATTGGCAATTGATGCAGCATTGTCTGAACACGGCTGAAGTGACAGTCAAAATGGCAGAATCTGCTTAGTTCTTAGATATGCTGATCTTTCTTTCTCAGCTTTCCCCAAAACGCAAATGTTTTCCCCCTGCCTTTCACAAAACCTCGGTGTCACATACAATCTGAACAGATTTCATCCCTCTGCAGGGCCACACTCCTCAGCTCTGCCATTAGACAATGGCTATTCCTTAAATATACTTGCACTCTCAAAATAATGGTTGGAGAAGGCAATGACCATTGAATGAAATGTTTGAGTGGCCCTGTTCCTTGCCAGATGAGACTGAAAGTAGCAAAGAATTCAGCAGCTAAGGAAGAAACAGCAAGTGCATAATTTTGGGGCACAATCTGAAAGCTTGGATCTCCCTGACAGCAGGCCTCCAACTCTTTGAGGACCATCAGCTCCACCAGAAAGGGACTTTTTGTCTCGTGTTCAGCAGCAACTGGTGTTCCTTTTGGCTCAGACAATAGGTTAACATAGAGGAAGTACTACCCAAGTAGGAGAGCCACAGCAGAAGTAAAGGTTCTTTAGAAAGAGCGTTTCTTGACCTGAACAGTCTTTGCTTTTGGGATAACCCGTCCTTTGGTGGGGACTTGTTTAAATACTTAGAAAAAGTCAGAAAAAGAAAAAAGCTGCCTAGTGGCTAGTTTCCTCAGCCACTAGGTTTCCTCAAAATAAATTGTGTTAACTGGCATATCTAGCTATACTTTGGCAGAAACAAACCCTGTAGTATGCCAAATGACTTTGTCTTAGAAAAGTAATTTCTTAATCTAATTTCAGAAGAGAGTATACTGTTGACCAATTCCCAAGTAAGGGAGAAGAGTCCAGAAAGCAAAACCAACCAAATTGCTATACAAGTGACCACAACACAATTCCTTTTTTCCATCTGGAGAAATTCACAGTGCTGTTAGGAAGTCTGAATGGGATTTTGTGCAAATGGAATCGATAAAACCAGCAGGAAATAGCAAAATGAACATTGTTAGGCTCCAATTTCCACGCTGACGCAAATGGTACTCTTGGTTAAAGAACGTGCTTCACCTTTCAGGCCAAGGTACATTAAGGTGTTCATACATACTCATACTACTTTTGGAAAGAGCTAAAACTGGGCAGGTAAAACCCTGTGCTGAATTCACTGCTACACGAGTTAGCATATCTCATTTAGGATATCGTGAGTAAATAGAGCTAATACATTTATTTGTACGTGACACTTGTGGGATACAGTACATGTGAGTTATCTCATCTGCTGAATTAGAGTGAAAGACAAAGGTGAAGTACCCTGTCAATTCTCTTCTCCTGTTTCAGAAAATAAAAACTTATTTTCAGAAAGAGAGAGGACAAAGGGGAGAAAGTGAGGAAATACCTAGCAAAATCTGATGAAACAATACTTTTCTCAACTATCTGACTTCACCTCTCTTCTTTTGTTATAGGGCAATATGTTACTTGATGTCGCTCATTATCTGCTTGGATTTTGCTGCCATTTCTAGCTGTGCATTTTGAGTATCAGCCACTTCTGAAAAGCTGATTTAACATAGCTTCACAGATTTATTCCATTCTAAGGAATCTACAGACTTCCACAGTTCCAAAACCACCAGCATAACAGCATCCTGATCCCATATGGGGCCCCTAGGGGCTTTCAGCAGAAACCAACTAATGTCCCCTCTTATATACAATACATGTACTCAAATATTTCATAAGTCTGAAGTTCTTTCTGCTGGTTCCATCATTTAAAGCTGCTCCTATGAATAAATGTAATGTGACTAATAGTTAAGTATACTTGTTGATGTGGTGCTACAAATTTAAAAGTTAAAGATGTTTCAATGGATTTAGAAGACCCTGCTATTAGCAGGAATGAAAGAAAACTCATATCAGCAACAGCTTCAAGTCAGATCTGTGTATATATATTGCTAAAAATAGACATAAAAAGCACGTCCCTTGTGACAGAAGTCAACTCATAAAACTATTTGTATCTATTAAACATAATTTCTAAAAAGAATGTGTTGCAAAGCTCTTCTCAGTACTGCTTGGGATCAACCTGTTAGTCAAACCAGAAATCTACTGGCACCAAGCAGAAGTCAACTTTTTTTTTTTACAGCTGTTCCCATTCTATAGGTGAATCGCGTGTAGATTTTTCACAATGTACATGCATAAGACCCACAAACCATCAAAATCCACTGTAAATTTCTATATTCCAGGTGTCTATATCTTCAAAAGAGATATAAGAACCACCTGGGTGTTCATCTCTCTGGGACAGGATATAGAATTTAGCTATAGATTGCAGTCACAAAAACCAGATGGATAACACCTCTTCACAAACCAATTACTGTCCCAGAAGTCACCCTTGCTCCTAGTGCTACTTTTTTTTTTTGCCTCTGTATAAATGCCAGTGCTGCTTATTCACTGTAACAGGGGAGACAGGCTGATGGTCTGAACTCATTGTAACTCAGCCAAAGTATCACGTAATCCTAACAACTCAATGGGTAAGTTGGGGTTTTTGGTTTGGTTTTTTTTAGTATTTCCACGTATTGTTACTATGGGATCTTTAGTACTCCAAAGACCTGTGTTGCAATGAATTGACCTTTCACATGGACCATAAATTAAGAACTTAAATAGCTAAATTTATCCAGGTAGAAACAGAATTTTCTGAAAATTGAAATTGTGAAATTTAACTTTGCTCTGTTTATGACCATTGTTTTTAGGAAAAATGCTATATAACTATATAATGTCAGCTATATTTTGTTATCCATCAGTGAGGTAAAAAACAGCACAGAAGATCCAAAGGAGAAATACAGATTGGGGTGCTGTGCCTCCCACCTACCTTTCTGTCTGCTACAATTTCTAATACAAAGCTATTTGGCTGGAAACAATGAAACTCATAGCAAATACATAGTTCAAAAAGTGGGCCCATTCATCTTAAGATTATTTAGATACCAGGAATGGAAGAATAAATATATAGTCTCAGTGAATTTTTTTCAGGAAATCAGTTACTCTTGCACGCAAACACGTCCTGAACTGGAGATTGGAAAGCTGCGTTGCCAGGTATTTGAGCACTAGGGGAGCTCAGCCTGTCTTAAGTATCACAGTATGGCTGATGAGCAGGAAACACTAATTTGTTATTTTAATGGTTAGAGATTTTTAAAATGAGAGAAAAATCTCTGTACATCAAAATGAAGTATTCTCAGCTCCTAAGGTACAGTTTTCTGAAAAACTGATGTGACTTATGCTTTTAACTGCCTGTACAGAGCCCCTGCTTGGTGTAGTGTCACCAAAACCACTGATAATGGTGCAGAAAAGGAAACTCTTTTGCCAGAGCTGGTATTTCCACCGATGTAACATCTTGATTGCAAAGGCAATCTACAAGTCCTAATTACTTGCAATTTCTATGGGTTTCTCACAAACCTTTAAGTAGTACAAACCTCTCTTGCTTAGCTGCAGATACCTTTAAGCCACAATCCCAAAGTCTCAGACAAGCACCAGCACCTTTGGAGAGATTTGTAGACGAATGAGAAAATCTGGTAAAATTTAAGTCTTTCTTTGCCTGCAGCCACCACTGCTGCTGTACAGAATAAAGCAGCTCCTGTGAATGCTATCTTCCAAATTAAAGAGAGCATCAATTTTGTTTCATTTATAAGCCAAATCCAGGCAAAACCAGCAAACATTTATCAGATAGAAACTGTTGCAGAAAATAACTATCCTATAAGACAGGAAAAGGGGGATCCCTGTTTTCTGATCCAAGCTGCAACACTCTCTGGACATCATGGAAATAAATTTTTACTTTTGATACAGTAAATGACAGCACTTTGAACTGCCATGGAAATTGTTTGGGATTTCAAGTGGGGCATTTCCATACACTGCATGAATCACTAACTATGAAAAAGCATCCTGGAGACCCCTAGCAGGGTCCCTTCTAACTGAGGATACCGCAGCTAGTACAGAAAGCCAGGACTGCCTTCTAAACTTAATGCTTTGAACAGCTGGGAACACAGTGTCAAGTATCTCTTTCCAGGAGTAAAGGAAGAAGGAAGAAAGGGAAAGAAAGAAATGAAGTGCCATCAGAATTTAAGTAAAAGAAACTCCTAGTTCTCCTGTGCTTTGAGAAATGTATTCTTCTGCTGAAGGATTTCAGAGGACCACACGAGATGTTAAAATGGCAAGAGCATCAGGGTGTTCAGGAACTTACACAATGAATATATTGGCCAGACTGTGCATGCACTCCAAACATCTTTTTATTATCTAGATCTAACATAAACAAATATCCAGTCTTATAAGATAAGATGATAGTGATGGGGCAGCAGAGCTTGTCCCAGTATTCTTCCTCAGAGCAAAGCACACTCTCTTCAATTAGTGTTGAGGAGGACAAAGATGAATGGTGAGTTTCCTTTGTGTGGTTCACAGGATCAAGCCCTGCTGGAATGCAAGTATCAGCCTTTACAATGACAAACCCCAGCCAGCACAGCCATGAGGATAATCAGGAGCTGTGTCCCTCTCTCATCTTCCTGCCAAGGATAGCAGAATTCATTTCATTATGGCCATAGCAGACATCCTTCCAATGCCTTTGCATGAATGCACATAGACTATGGTTTTACACTCATCATCAAAACCACAGGAAGCAGACTTCCAAAAGGGAAGGAAAAAGGGGCATGAGAGTGGAACAAAGAAATACATAAGAGATCTGATTTTTCCCAGTGGGACAAGATGAGCTAGGACAAGGATTGCCTTTATATAAACCCTGAAATGATACATAAACAAGTGGGAAATGGGGAGTTCAAACAATGAAGACAGACTAAATCACTTGAATTCAGAAACATTGCTTTTCAACTCTCTAATTTACTTTTAAATTGTCTTACTTTTCAGTACATTAAGATCAATTGTTTGAGCTAAGAATTCTTACTGAGCTTTAAAAGTAAGACAGAAGACGATATACAGCATAATGCTTCCAATTTACATTAAAGTCTATGCTCTATTATCTTCTTATTATCTCCTAAAGATTTTTCCAGGCATTTAATTAACATATGACAATATACCCAAGTTAGCGAGAAAAAGTCACCATTTAATGCACTATCTATAGCCTTTCAGAAGTTAGTTACCCATTGTTTTTTCTCCTAATGCACTACCTAGTGCACATCTATTATTCTATTTTAATAGCAAGGCTCTGTCACAGAAATAAAAGGAACAGAGTTCTCCAGGTACCCACATTATATTTGCTAATTTGATTCCAGCACAGTGTCTTTCAAAGTCAGTGCAACATAGGTAAAGTTTAGAAGTTTTTACCCAAGGACTCTGCTGTGACAAGGGGTGCTGGTACTGGCCTGCCTGCCAGAGCTCTGGCCAGGACCTGGGTCCCAGAGAAGCCCTGGGGAAGCATTAACTTTAAATGAACACAAAACTGACAAACATCTTTAGAACATCTCTAGAAAGGTGATGGAACAACTACCAGGGCCCCAGGAGGTGGACAATGCCCATGGCATCTGTCAGGGCAGGGTCAGCCCACCAGGGCCTGTCCCACCCCCCCAGCCGGGTGCCGGCGACCAGGGCTGGGCTCAGGCTGGGGCAAGCTGGGGGACTGGGGCTGGGCAGGGCTGTGGGGAGCTGGAGATGGGCCCTGCTGCAGCTGCAGCATCGCTGGGGCAGGGACTGATGGCTCTGGGGGGCTGGGCAGGAGCAGCCAGGCCTGGTGGTGCCCACTGACAATAAACACCCCACGCTCCATTTTCAGGGATCCTCAGTCTTTTGCCCACATTCCCTGGACACAGACCATTAGCCTTTGCCACTTTCAGCCTATTCCAATTCAAACAAAAAAATTACCCTTGAACAAGTGGCAGGATATATTAGGATGCTTCACACTTATATTTTATGCATGCTCTTTCTACCAAACTCATGAAGCTCTGTGAGCTGCTGATCCAAGGGAGATCTGTGGGTTCTGCTTTACTAATGTGGCAGAAAACGCCTGCAGCAAGTACAAGAAAGCAAGACATGCTTTAGGATGAAAAGACATTGTTTAAAGCAAATTCTCCCATCAAACAAGAGTCTCTGTTTCTTAATAGCCCCATATCTAGTGCCTTCCACTGCATAAAATCCCTCACTCTTTTTTTTTTCTTCCTTGAAGAAAGGTAGTTTAGTAGCACTTTCCTGCTGCTCATCTCAGCAGTCACAAAATCTTGGTGGTGGGAAAGGACCTTTGGAGATAATCCAGTCCAACCCCCACTGCTCAAACAGGGTCAGCTACAGCAGGTTGCTCAGGGCTGTGTCTAGTTGAGGTTTTTGTATCTCCAGGGATGGAGACTCCACAGTCCCTCTGGGCAACTTACACCATTGTTCAATCACCCCTAAGTTTAAAAAATGTTTTTCTTATGTTTAAACAATTCCTGTCTTTCAGTGTGTGCTCATTGCATCTTATACTGTTGGTGGGCACCACTGAGAAGAATCTGGCTCTATCTTCTTTACTCCACTCCATCAGCAATGTATAGACATTAATCAGCCCAAGTCTTCTCTTTGGTAGACTGAACAGTCCCCAGTGCTCTCAGCCTCTTCCCAGATGTCCAATGCCCCAAGCAAGTCCTTAACCACCTGTATGACCCTTTGCTGGACTCACCCCCAGCATGTCCACACATCTCTGAGGCAAGATCAGAGCTGTGCTTGGTACTCCAGATGTGTCTCATCAGTGCTGAGCAGAGGGGCAGGATCACCTTCCCCTGTCTACTGATACTGCTTTCCCTGATGCAGCCCAGGAGATTGTTGACTGACTGTGCCACAAGCGTGCCTTGGTGCCTCATGTCTATCTTGCTATTTGCCACAAAACACAGGTCTGTTTCTGCAAAGCCATATTCTGACCAGTCAGCTCTCAGCATGTGCTGATGCACGGGAGCTCTTCCAGGCTCAAGACCTTTGCAACTGCCTTTGTCAAGCTTCATGAATTTCCTGTTGGCCCATTTCTCCAGGCTATCTGACTTGCAGCACAACCATTAGATGCATCAACCACTCCTCCCAGTTCTGTGTCATTTGCAAACTTCTTGAGGATACACTGTCCCATCATTCAAGTCATTAATGAAAATGCTAAATAGTATTCTCTCAGTGTCAATCCCAGTGACTGAACTCCAGCTGGACTTCATCCCACTGGTCACAACCCATCAGCTCAGGAAATCAGCCAGTTTTCAGTCCACCTCACTGTCCACTTAGCTAGCTTGTGCTTCATCAGCTTGTCAATGAGGATATTATAAGAGACAGTTTCAACAGCCTTGTTAAAATCAAGATAAGCATCATCCGCTCCTCTAACCACATCTGTTGAGCCAGTCATCCCATCATAGAAACTTACCCAGCTGGTCAAACATGATTTGCCTTTCATAAATCCATGCTAACTACTCCCAATCACCCTCTCATCCTTAATATGCTTTGAAATGGTTTCCAGGGGAATTTGCTCCTGAAATGCTTTTACTCATCACTCTGCTTAGAGAGCTGGCACACTGTCTCACTGCCTTGGGTCGTCTGCAGGACTGTTAACATTTACATCATCACAAAGTCTTTGCTAGAACTCATATCAGTTCTGTTCTCCATCCTTCTCATCTAGAAGAATGGAAAGACCAATACTTTTCCAGCCACATCATCCAACTTTCCATTAAGCTCAGAAGCAAAAAGTACCTGTAACAGTCCTGACTAGAGAAAAACTACATTTTCAATTGTCATTTCTTGGTGGAAAAGGGGAAATCTGAATGCCTCCTAGTTTGAAAAAAACCTGAAACCCCTCACCATCCCTCACTCCTTGAAAAGGCAAGAAGGAAAGAGAAATAAGAAAAACCTAGATTGCCAAGTAGTTTAAGGAGTCAAATCTTATCAGAAAATACCAGTGTCAAGTAACATAAACTTGGGAAGTAGAGCCAAGCAGTTCTATGGTCAAACTTACCCCCATTTCTTCACACTGTTAGGTCCAGTTCAACAAGATTTCTCTTTTCTGTACACAGCTGAGTATATATCTGCCCTAGGAAAGGCAAAAAACTGCCACCTTCAATACCTAAATTAAGAACAGTAGTATTTGTGCGTTTTGGATTTTTTGTCAACCTCCAGAAATCTTTGATCTCACTTTTCATAAATATATATATGAAGTCATTCAGTGTGAACCCATATTCCACGTATTTATTAGCCTCAAAATGCTTTAGTGGACTGGGGAATGCTGACTGATTTATAAGCTGACCCAGGAGTTATGAAGAGATCCTCTGATCTTTGTAGTATGCAAGAGACCTCTGAAGTCCTCTCCAGGCTGGTCCCAGCTATCAGGCTGAAGGCTGGACTCTCAGGAGGTGCAAAGAGGGAGCAGGTGAGCAAAGGTAGAAAAGGAAGAGCCACTTCATTTTTTCTCCAAGGTTTTTACTCTGTTTCAGATGGTAAGTGCTACATACAGTGGTGAAATATTTTTATAAAGGAATATAGGCACTACCTTTAGAGCTCATGTGAAGGTCTGTCACCAGACTATGCTGGTTTATTGAAACCAAGGCCCTCCACAACAAAGACCCAAACCATTCATCAGGAACATGTCTCAGATTCTGGGTGAACTTTATTAAGAGAAATATGAAAACATTTCTCCTCTCCATCTTGCTTAAGAGTACCCATCTAACTCTCAAAGTTAACAATCCTACAAGACAAAGACCCAGATGAGTGTCTGACATATCTGCTGGATCTTACACAATCAATGCAAGTTCGTGAGCCAGTAAGACACCAGCTAATCTAAAGCATGTCATTACCTTCTTTCTCTGTGTGTCACAAAAACTGGCTCTAGCTTTTCCTCATCACTGCAGATCAAACCAGTATAAGAGCCCAGCTATTCTGATAAGCAGCCTTTGCATGAAGCTTCCTTCTCTGTAGCACTGTGAAACAGTTTTTTCAAGCATCTGACATTTGACAGCTCTTAAAGAAATTTTCAATGTAATAGCTAGGCAGTAAGGAGGAAAGGGGTTTGAATTTTTTTTTCTTCCTTAAAGAAGAATTCCCAGTTTTAAAAAATCCAAACCTCAGATTTCCTCAGCGCCTTCAATGGAACTACCTAAAACCTTTCTTCATTCTTGCTGTGATACATAGGCCTTCGTTCTGATATCTGTGAGAAAGAGATGCACACTACACTGCTCAAACTAGCAAGAAGTGAAGATTGCTTGTGGTTTCTCCTCTCAAGACCTCTACTGGTTCCTCAATTCTGTATACTTAAACTCTCCCCATTTATGTTACTCTATCGTTTATTTGTGTATGTGTGCCTTTCTCTGTGTACCACAGGATGGCAGCAAATGTTAGAATATAAAGAAAACAGCTAGGCTAGAAACAAAATAAGAGTATTACAGTAGATTTATGAGACAAAAGGACTAGTTCCTGAATCCAAGTTCCCAAATGCACATGCAAAAACACATGTTCTCAGGCACATAAAGACAGTTATGCATGAACCAACACCATAGCAGGTCAAAGACATTTACAAAAATATTGTTTAAGGGAAACAAATTATATGGGATACCATTACAAAAATTAACTCTGCAATTGACAAGATGTTTTGTTTGATCCAAAGTAAATAATAATCAGCAAAATTGAGAAGGAGTACAAATTTGTGTGGAATGACAGTAGGTTGCAATTGAGTAGGATTATATTGCTTAAATGTGTTAATATTGAAAAGGCATCCATAAAAACTAAGCCAGAGTAAACAAATTCAAACATCATCTCAAGAGACAAGTACTCTTTGTGCTTCAGGTACATTAAAAATGCATGCAAAATGTTTTATGTAGACGGGTTCATTTGAATTAGGGCACTTGCCACAGGCAAACTTTTTTAAAAACTATGTAAATTGTGTATATATCTTGCATGGAGTTCACAACTGGTGTCTCAAATTTTTTTATAAAGCCTTCTCAGCAATGAGGAGCTCAAAAAGAAGACAAGGAAAAGAGGACAATGTATATGAAAAAAGCACCAAATAATATAATAGTGACATTTTCAACTTTTCATGTGAGATGTAGACTTCAAAAGCTGAGATTTGAAAGTCTATATTTATCATTATTATAAATTTAAAGACTAAGAAACAAGAAAGAAAACCTCAAAAGCCAATAAAAACATTTTTAGAATGGGCCACAGGGTAAGGTTTTAATATCATTTGTGTAGAACCATCTTAAATGGAAAATTATGAATTAGTTTGAGAGGAACTCGTTCATACATTTTCTAGTGATGAAAGGCTTCAGAAAGGGATGCTACCACTGTGCAAAGTTATTCTCTCTAACATTCAAGAAGTTTAAAAAGTTTTATAGTAAATTTAGATTAAATATTTATTTTTAATTCATGCCACATCTGCTTCTGCTTATAATTTTTTCTGTTTTCTTCCCACCTTACCATTTTGCTTCTCTGCCTGATGCCAAACTAATCAAGAGACATGCTATGATAGTTGGTAAATCATCAATATTTTGAAGTTATAGGCTATGTCAATTGTTTGCAATACTCCTCTTCCCAAAAAGATCAATGAACCTCATTTGAGGAAGCCATAGCTGGTATGGCTCACTCTGATTTCAGGACTCCAGCTAATCAAACTTGTGATCTTTGCACTGTGACAGCAAGACTTGACACTCCCTCCTGGCTGTCTCCTTAGAAGAACGTGATAAATAGTGTGATCACTGGACATAAAATCGGAGGGAGGGTGGAGTATGCATGTGGCAAAATTGCTCCTAGGGGATTAGGAAGGAATGTGAAAAGAAAAACTGGGAAAAAGGCTTATGCCTTTGTCTCAGGCACAGAGCAGTTTGTTCGGCAGACATTTTGGCTGGCCGAAGGAAATTTATGCTCATATGTTTTAAACTTTTTAAAGAAATTTTTAAAAAATCATATCAGATTCATGGGGGGAAAGTGGCTTCTGGATGTTACCTGCAGCTGTCATTCTCTACCATATCTGCTTGTGTTACAGCAATGGCCTTTTCCTTCAAAAACTGTGGGATAACCATTGTACTTGCCTGTTTTTTTTGAATCTGCTGGCAATTCCTGGCTGTACAATGAGGCAATTACAAGTGCACAGCCACTAGCCCAGTATGTACAACCTTTCCTCCCTTCAGACCATTCTCATCCCACAAATATCAATAAGGTTCTGAAAGAATAAACATTTCCTATAGTCTTCTGCAACCTTCTTGCTGTAAAAATAGATAGCTACCATGCTTATGTCACATTGTTGCTCAGCAACCTTTTTTCCTCCCTTTAATCTCCCTGTTCTCTAGTATCTTATTGGTCTTCACCATGATCAGTCTGCAAACTACGACTCGCTAGTCAGAAACAGCACCGCCTGCTAAGCTTGCAGGACACTCTGCCCTTCAATGATTACACAGGCTTAGGGAGATATACCTTATAGAGCAACCAGAGACAGGATGTTGACCTAGGGGAAAAAAAGGCTAATGGAAAACATGAGGGGCAGGGAGAGAAGCCAAAGTGGAGAGAAGAACAAAAAAAAGGTCCTCGTTCTTGAGGAAGCTTACAAAAACAAAATAAAATTTAGATCTCTAATCCCTTCCCCTTCTGTCAAGGTCAGCAAAGAGGACCTTATAATCTCTCATGTCCCCCAATGAGCTCTGGAGAAGGATCTTTCTTTGAAAGAATAAGGATTGTCAGGCAGAACAGGAAGGACTCACGTGTGAGCATTGGAAAAGCTTATTGTTTGAGAGGAAATGACCGGAAAATGAAGCTTGCAAGCACAGATTTCACACACACAGTCATTTGTGTGAATGGACTCAGCAGATGAACGTCCAACAGAGCAGTGACACCAATGGGTAAAGCCTCTAGAGCTGTTTGGAGAGGAACTTAGGTGTTTAAACTAAGGCATGTGGGAGCATTTTAGAGATCATAAGGTATTCAGTCTGGCTTTCAGCTGCTGCCCTAGAAGAGGGTGGGTCTTCCATAAACCCACATGTTAGCTGCCATCTCTTTGCCGACGTCTGGGGTACCACAGGAAATCTAAAACCACATTACATTCATGCCTGTGCTTTGGTCCCTGAATCACTCCTCAAATATCTGACTTCTATTCAAATATTTTAAACTTTATTTGGTGTAATGAACAATGGAGAAAAAAATATCCCTCCTAGAATCTGTGTTTAACAGATGCAGATATCTGCATTTATATCCCTGCCAGAGGGTAATACACCTTGCATCTCTGTTGTTCTTATTTCTGTTGCATCATGACTCCACCTTCCCAGGCAGCTCTGATCGGTGCCTGACAGAGAAAGCTTAGCAGGCACCAGTAGACCAGGACATCTCCAGAGGTAGTTAGAAACCTGATATCTATTTCGAATCATCCGTGAGTGTTAGGCTATCAAAATACAACCAGATTCTGGGGCAAGATTTACTACTTTTGCAAAGGTTAAATCCATCTCAGTGGGCCTTGTGACAAATCTGTCATTTCATCTCTACAACCTCACAACATGTCAGCTGACTTGAGCTCACAGCCAAGAGATTACCTGATGGTGGTCAGGTAATGATTAGCAGCTGATGGGAGTGTTGCCAATATCAACCTTATGAGCAGAGTTAACACTGAGGTAAGTACTGAAATACCTTTACCTTTTCAGATAAAGCATTCCTCAAATTGCAAGAGAGAAGTTGCCTGTTTAAAGTTTAGTTGTGGTTAGTTTTAGCACAAACAGTGAAACATTGCAACAGTCCACATAAGCTTCTCAACGTAGAGGAATCACCACCTGCTTTCGTTCATATATTACTGATTCCTAGTTGAACCAGAAAGAAGTGGCACTACACATAAACTGTAATAGTTACATCGAGCACAGAAAATTTCAGCAAGCAGATGATCATGAGCTATTCTGGATTGCTTTCTTCCAGACTACATCAGAAGTTTAATTTCAGTATTTTACAGTGAAATAAAAACATATCATAGTAAAATGATAGATTTTATTCAACAGCATTATCAAGGAGTAATAATATTAACAATGATGAACATTTTTCTCATACAATTAAGGAGCTAAAGATGACAGATACAATCAGCTACTCTAACCTCTTCAGCTATTCAATGCACTAAGAAAAGCAAATTTAGATTTGCTTTTGGTGAGCAGTAAGAACATTATAGAAAATCTAAATATAGAATATGACCTTGGACAGAAGGATCACAAGAGATCTCTGTATAAAATTAACTGGAAATATAAAGAAAAACTCCACAACAGATTTCTACAATTAAAACCGATAGCTCAGTTAAACTATTAGTACAATCAGATGGATCGGGATGTCAGGGACTTGAATGTGAAGTCTGGAACTTCTCCAAGTCAGAGGTACCCAGGGCATAAATTCCAAAATTGTATTTTCAGTAATTATGAGGACTTGTGTTAAGGGGCATCAGATTTAGGGGATGAATAACTACCTGGAGGTGGATACTAAGAGTAAGCGGAAACCTACCAAGTAATGGAAAATGGTAAAGAATGAGATCTTCCTAACTCTAGAGATCAAGAAGTCAAAGGATAAGTGAAAATAATAAAAAAATCAAGCCAAGATCTACTTTGCTATATAAACAAGAAAATGAAGACAGAATAAGAAGGGGCTCGTTGCAGTTCACACAGTGCAAAAGCTAACACAAATATGGTCTCAAGTGAATGCTTTGTCTGCATTACCAGTAACATATGGAAACAAACTTTGCAAGAAAGTCAGAAGCTTAATGTACCCACAAAGGCAGGGCACAGGTAGTCAGGCCACGTTAAAAAAAATGGAAAAAAATATTGAAGAAATGCTGAAGGCAGCATATAGCAAGCGTGTCTCCATTCATACTACCATAAAATGAAGGTTTCAATTCCCAGTTATTTATATGATTACAAAACAAAGCTACAGTTTACAGCTGGAGACTTTCAGAGTGATTCAAACTATTTAAAAGAATCAGGAAAAAAAAAATTCCAGAAGCTGACTGATGATTTAAGCCAACTGAAGTGCCATACGCTTCATTAAAATTACCTTCACAGGATTTGGAACTATTTTGGGAGGCAGTGGAGTTTTTAAGTGTCTAAAGCATCTTGCTTTTTCTTCTTCTAAAGGTTTATTTCCATGAAGTATCTTGAGTTAAATATATGCCTTTCCCCTGACTGTTTCAGATTAAATAATAAAGTGCATTTATTAAGGAGGAAAAAAATCCTTTGGGGTGGGCGGGGGGTGATATCTGAAGAGGCCTTTTTCCAACTGTCAACATTTTGAAGCTGAGTAATAACACAGCCTTGGGGTTGCCATGGGAACATGTTTCATTTCCTAGGTGACAGCAATTGTATGTCGTCACCAGTGAACTGCACTGACTCTGGAAATATGTCAAGTTTCCTTCAAACGTTGGCATCCCAAGACTTCCTGTGCCTGCCACAGGCCAGCACCTCTA
This sequence comes from Corvus kubaryi, assembly GCF_017639235.1. Classification (NCBI taxonomy): domain Eukaryota; kingdom Metazoa; phylum Chordata; class Aves; order Passeriformes; family Corvidae; genus Corvus; species Corvus kubaryi. The sequence continues at coordinate 3,452,056 of NW_024581081.1, forward strand.
ACCTGCCACCTGGCATGGCTCCCACAAGACCCAATCACTCATCCTCTTCTGGGAAGAACAGCCCAGTGTGGCCAGGGCAGGAGTAGGGTCCAAGATATTCTGATTTGAAGACCCTAGCAAAGAGCAAACTCACCTATCCCCTTGGTATTCCCTCCCATTGCCCCATGAGCCTTCTACAGGCACCGTTTCATTCTCACTTGAGTGCAGCTCCAATCTCCAACCCTTCGGCCCTGGATAAGCCCCACCAGCGAGGCTTCCAGTGTTAAAAATCATCCAAATCCCTGTGTCATGTTAGTAATGGACACGTTATTCAAATAAACTATTTTGGAATCACCTGTACTAATAGCCAACCTTTAAAAATACCCTTAGAGCTCAAAGACCTTCTAGACTATGATGGTTTTTTTAACCTGGAACTTCAGATTATATGACTGAAGACTCTTCTTTGCAGCACATATGTTCCCCAGCGCAATTTCAAGGCCACCAGTTGCACAATATGACCAGCAGGATTCACTTGCTTGTGAACACTAAGGAGGGCAAATATAGTAGAATAACTTCTTCCTAACAGCTCCTCAGTGCTCATGCACTAGTCCAAAATAAGCAACTCTGATTCTGTAATAATTATTCTGCTCTGGAAGTAGGGTGATTATTTTATTCTGGGATAATTACTCCAGTTCCAAAGTGAAATAATAGTTATAGAATAAAATCATTTTTATTTTGGAATATTTGATCCACATGTGGGAGTTATTCTAGAACAGCTAAATTATACCCTCATAGTTAGAAGGGAACAGTCCTGCCAATCAATTTTCCTCACACAGGCGAATCCTTAAATCATCATGCTTTTGAAAGGAACAGTGCAGAAGTTGTCATTGCACAACTGGAGACCCCTACTGTTTAATTTCAAGAACCTGCATTCACCTACAGTAACTCTGGCTAATAGTTCCCCTAAATCATTTGGAGAGGAGTCAATAAAGTAAATTACAAGTACATCAAGTGATTTTCAGATCATGCTACAAATATTATCACTGGTAGATGGACTTCATTACATGATTTGAGAATAGTATCCATGTCATTGAACGCCTTCTCTCCACTCACATGGTCAGAAATTGATGCCAAGGGTGGCCCTGGTCTACACTCTGCCTGCTGAGGTTAATGTGGGTAGAGGGATGTACCAGCAGCTGTAGCAGCACTTGATTTCTGAAGGAGCTGGGAGCATACCCCAGACTGTGCAGCTATTATGCTATTTGTTCTAGGTAACTACCTTAGATAGAAATTTAAATTTAAAACTGTTTACTTGAAAATACATTCAAAATCTGTTTTAACTTTGACCACTGCTTTCTAACATATACAGCCCTCAAGAAATTAAGAAAGGAGTTCAATGCTACCACCATTTTTACACTGAAAATTTTTATAATTGGGCATTAAGCTAGGCAAAGAAGTCAGGAGGCTCAAAAGTTTAGGTTCCCACAGCAACAGTAATTCAGCAACATTCAAGATATAGAGTGAGCATAAATTAACAGTTATTGGAAATGCTGCATATGTGCAGTGTGGCCATGTTAACATTGCTATGGGAACCTTAACTTTTGAATAGATAAGCGTACTACCAAAATAAAAATCATACAAAAGAAATCATTACAGATTTTGCTGGAAAATACTGCAGCCAATTCCTCATCTGAAATCTGTTGATGCAGAGCATAAAGATCCTAAACACCCAAAAATCCAAATAAGTGAGAAAATAATCTCAGAGAACAGGGGCACCTAGCAATAACTATTGCTGACACAAATACTACAATTTTACTTTAAATTTGAATTTACAGTCAAACACTATGCAAAATCGCTCCAAAATTACAACAGATGAAAAAATAGAAGTTCATGTACAGCTGTCACCCTTACCTCTTTTCCTCACAGATTTTTCATACTTTAAATATTTTGGAAGAACAGAGAGGAAATTTGCTACTGGCTTTAGTCTTTTCCAGCACATCTCAATTTAGGAAAAAAATAAAATTCTGGTATACACTTATATTAGCTGCTAGTCTGGATTGACTCTATCACATTATTCTAACTAAACTCAAAGTGTTCATTTTAAAACAGCTTGACTTGAGCAGGTCTTTGGTGATGGAAGTTTCCATAATTTTAAAAGAACCTAGCAATAGTAGGCTGCTACTGCTGCCTTACTCTAGGAGATTGGATGTTGCTTCAGGGTAAAAAAACAGGTCTACCACTCCATCCAATTCTCTATGATGCATGATCTTGGGCAAGCCAGGCTGACTTCCCTAAGGTTCAGTCCCTTGAGCTGTGAAGCAGGAATAAGGACACTCAAGTTCCTTTTGATGCACAGGTCCAGTGCGTTAACTAAGTGGCTTTTCTTGCCTGTTTAAAACAACAACAAAATCTTCAGGGCAGTCTTTTTACAGTATTTGAACAGAATTCCGGCAGCATATAAAATAATGGCTCTGCCAACTTTTCATCTATGGAAAGAAACATTAAAAGCTCCTTCCTTTCTGCCACTCCAGCTTTTCATTTCTTTGTGGCATATATGGTTAGTCCCACCCAAAATCCTGTTGAACAAGTTTCTTCCCCAGAATGACTGCAAGATCACCAAATATTTCGTACCAAAAAACAGGGCAAGTTCCAGAGTCCTGGAACGGCAGATAAAGATAAATAAAGTGTTTAAAGATAAATAGTGGTCTCTAATCCAAGTCAATGCAAAAGGCTTTCTTGCTGATACCCTGGCAAGCATGCCTGTAATTGTACTAACACAGGCAGGATTTCCTTGCTCATAGCAAAAGCAGGATATTGGCTTTGAAACAAGCCACACAGTTCAAAGAGACCCTAATCTAAATTATTTGAAGTGACTCTGATTTCTTGGCATTTATAGCATAGACTTAATGAAGATTACATGGACCTATCACTTGAACATGTTTTCTATGTATCATTAAGATTTTACTCAGGCCGTGAACTTGTGTTTCCCTAGAGTGATTTAGAAAAAAAGAAAACAGACTAAGACTGGTTAGAATAATGCTCTTACAAAAACAGAGATTTTAAAATAGGTAGTGACATCCCTCACTAGTAAATGGGAGACGGACAGAAAATTTTGCCCAGTGTACTCATGACTGAATTTCTCACAGCAGACAGACACTGTATTATTTCATCAAAATTAAAGAGTTTATACTCCTTTATATACACTGATTCCTTGTGTTCTTCCTCCACCAGGCACAGTACTGTATTTTCCAGACTGGAAGAAACAAGACTTCTGTGAAGGGATCCTAAGAAAAACAAAGTTTAGGTGGAAGAATTATATTTTCAAACTGTACTTAAGATGTTGCGTGAGAAGGACAGAAAGCAAGGTTTATTTGAAGACCCTGTCATTTCAAGATGTTTTGCAGCTATCCTTCAACAAACTGCCAAGTGTCTTAATAACCAGCTGCCTTCTGTGTTTAGTCACCTCTCATAAATGGCAACTTGCACGTATTTCAACCTCCATACCTCTATGTCCAGGACCCTTACCATCTCTTCTTGCTTTAGATCAAGCCCCGCCTCACAGCCTAAAGGATACCTTTGTCTGGATAGGCTGCATTGGTGTCCAAAACTCTGATTCCTTCCTGAGACAGCTCCATTCCTAACTGCTCCTGCTATATGGCTTCTCCAATGTACTCTGAAGCTCTACTGAATCCTAATTCTTTTCCTTCAAAAACTATTGCAGCAGTGATGTAGTCCCATGTTTGTTCACTCAGCCCTTGAATTAAGAGAAAAGTTATCACATTTTCTAGTGAAACTGGTAAGTTATCTTTAAATTGTTTAACATCTATTGCTGAACAGAAGATATGTTAAGTGAATTTTGTTAGGCATGCAGGTGGTAAATTTTTGAAAAAATATTCCCACACCACATGAACCTCTGATGTCCTGAGAACATTCCTAGACTTACTGTCTCCCATTTGGGACAGGCAGGAGTTATTTAGCTTGGTTTTCTGAGACAGCAATGGGAGTCACCAAAAAAGAAGATCCTTCCATTACTTTGTGTTCATATGAAAATAGCCATCAGCTTGTCACAGTTTTATCATCACAGTTCTATCTGCAGAGATCATCTCTGCTGTTCAGCATATTTTCAGCCATTACCTGCCCTCCTGATCCCCATTTCATTCTGAGGCATCTTCCAATTTCAGGATGTATAGAGCACTTGTCTCTGCGGTCCGACATACCATGAAAAGCGTATTGTACTGGAACCATTCTACTAGTCTACAAGCTCCCCTTTCACTTCAGCATCCCATGCTGGTACAACTTAAAAAAACAATAATAAATCAAGATAATCTCTTCCAGATTCCAGCATCAACCTCAGTCATATCCACAACATTGTGAGTTTTGGTAAAAATTATCCCCTATTAGCTCTTGCTACCTCTAATAACCACCACACAACATTCAAATATTTAAGTTAGACAGACAACACCACTTTTCCTCTTACCCTTAATTTCCTCTTTCTTGTGACCCTATCCCTTGCCAAATGTAAGCTAAAAATAGCTCATGACTGATTCAAGCTGTTCTCCCTCTCAATGGCATAACATGGTAAGGGCTAGAGCACTGGTAGTGAGGGAGATGGGTTATACAAACAAACATAGTGCCTCCTGGCTAGATGCAGATGAGTTTCACTTATAACCTGATGCCTTTGTCAAAAGATCCGTGTTCTGTATGCAAACCATTATGCTAATTTGTTTTATTGAATATCCAAATTCATCACACTCTCAAATGTTAGCCAAAAAAGTTGTTTCTGAAATGTCAAGGAGATTAAGCTCTACCTAGATGTTTCTGTTTAGATAGTATTAAGTGCACAGTGATACATATCTTAATGTACGCAAGTTCTAATGAACTGTGTGTATAAGGAAACTGGAAACATCTGCATGTCACTACAGCTGACTCAGTGCAGGTTTGCTTCTCTTCAGGTCTCATTTCCTACTGTTTCTTAGTGATCCAGCCATAAAGAGCACACTGTTGTTCTAAAACCCTTCAGAGAAAATAGCAAGGATTGTACAAAGTCCAGGTAAAGTTTCCATTCTGTGTATCATTTTACTATATGTCTCTTTTATCAGTGAGATGTTGGATCTCCTTTTTCTTTACTACTGTGTTTGGTGCTCATAACTGAAGAAGAGTTATTAAATAAAGAGGACATGCACAAAATCACATGACTCAAAAGATGATACCTCATTACTGACCAAAGACTAGTCCTAAAATCTGCTACAAACCAAGTCACAGTAGTTTGTCAGCAGCATACCATTATATTTATTAAAATCAAATTCTGTTTTAAAGTGGACTATGCTGACTACCATATCTCAGACAGTTATGCCTGTAGACCTGTATCTGTTACATATCTACTTAATGTGAAAAGGACCAGAAAAAAACCTCCAAACTTTATGTTGTCCTTTACATACTAAGTCTTACACCATTTCTACTGCTGCTGAAGCCCTCAAGATAGTACATTTTTTCTTTGTGTGATAGCCCAACCCTCCTCTGTGCTTACAGCACCTCTCAAATTTCTGCCATCATTCATCATTTGGTCATTACTCCCAGCTTTTGCACCAGAGGTCAACATAAAAACATTACTTGCTGGAGGCCCAAGAGCCTGTGGAATTCCACTAGTAGGTCCTCACTCAGCAAAGAGGGGGCTTCCCTCTTTGTTTCTGCCTGCTACCCTCCCAACTTTAGATCCTTTCATATCATATATTACCTGTTTTCTCATCATTCCCTCTGTTCAACCAAACATTCTCTATGTGGCACTGTACTAAAAATTCAACTTTACTGTCTTCGGAGACAGCAGCAATATTTTCCTCTCCTCTCTACATATTTAGTGTGTACAGATGTCCATCTCGCCACAGAAGAGAACAGCTATCAATTGGGTGAGCAGATGAGGGAAAAGCATCCCCAAACAAGATACCCTGCTAAGTGCCACTCAACTAGTGGCAGCTGTCACTTTCCTTCCACTCTTACCAAACCCATTCTTCCTGTCCTATATGAAAAGCTTCATGTTGCAGCAGCCCTCACTAAATGGGAGGTGCAGTGTGTGATCATCTTGCACCTCTCCTTCCCCAAAAACCCAGAACCCAAACCCTCAAAGCATCAGAGAGTTGTCCCTGCTGAGTATGAAATGACACCACCTCCAGGCAAGGTCATGTTAACAGCAGAAAGCCAGATACCAATAAAGCAAAAAATATCTAACCTAAAAAAGAGCTGATCCTGGCCAAGCTGCCAGTAAACAGGGGCTTTGGGCACAAGGCAGGATCAAGTAAGTCTCCCAACTGCAATGTGAAAGCCGTGAGACAGTTGGTTTCAATTATTTACCCATTCTAATCCTGTTCATTTTAACATTTAATCCAAAAAAAATTTTAAGGATTAGAATATATGACATTGACCTAGTCATGAACTACAACAACAAATACATTGCCCATTACAGTTATATTTTCACTGCCAATGTAATTTTCTGAATCCTTTTATTTTATGAAATGTTTGGGAGATTTTACCAAGACAAAAGAGAATTTTCCACATCCATCCCATGTAAGTGATTGCTCTTAATAAGGATAAGCAGTCTTATCTTGAACAACTTTCCACAAAATAAAGACCTCAGAACATCAGGGTTTACAAATTAAAAATTACTGGTTAAAAACACAAAATACAAAGACAAACCTACCCACCTTACAGAGATATTTCCGTATATTTGTTTAATACTTGGAGTGTGAAGGCATCCCTCTTCCGATTGTGCTGAAGTAACAACCCGACTCCAAGCAAGCTGGCAGCATTGCTCAAAAAATTACTCTAAATCTGTCCAGTAGAGGGCAATGACATATACACACACACACAAAGTGAAAAGTTGAATTTGAAATGCATGCTTGTAAAAAATAAAACTAAATTTAAGAAATCCCTATAGTTATAAAGTATTCATAACTGGTTTATTTATTATATTTATATTCAGGGGTATACAGATCATTGTCTCCCATTTTAATGCTTAACCTCAAAGGACTTCCAAATTTAAAATTATACTTTAAAAATCTTTCTGAAGTTCTTGCAAAATTGAACACTATCTACACAGAAACAGGTCAGCCTTACATAAAAAAAAAAATCTTTATTTTACATTTGGATGCAGGATAAATGCCGGAAGTTGCTTTGTCCTTTGGCAACACATATTTTAATTGCTAAAAACCTTCACTTTTTGTTTAAAATTGGTCCAGAAGGATACTGTTAAATAATTTTCTTCCTGTCACACACCCATATACTGCAAGAAATGCTCACAGCCATTAAATAAGATTCTGTGCTTGCATGGAAAGCTGCTGCTGCAGTCCAGCTGCATCTTTTACAGTTCCCAGGGAATTTTTTTTTTTTAACTACACTTAGAAAAAATCCAAAGCTTCATCAGGGTCTGCAGCACATTCCTGCTGCACATTTGCACTTGCAGGTACAAGGAGGTTGGGGCTGAAGCACTGAAGTACCCCTGCCAGCTCCTGACAAACCCCAGTAGCAAGGTAAGACTCCGAGGACAGGAGGAGCCCTCCTAGAGAAACCAGATGTGGTAGAAAACCTGATGGACACAAGCCACCACAAGTGCTTGTTTATGTCTGGTTGTGACTTGTTTCAAATGCTGTCACTTCAGGTTATCTAGGCTCCCAAAATTTTCCACTACAGTTTTGTATGATCTCAGGTGACATTCTCAGATCTCCTACCCCTGTGCTGCAGAAACAGAGAGAACACAGGTGTTAAACACACCCCCAATAGCAGGCATGAAAATGAGATGCAACTCACAAGTAATGGCACATTTCCTGATTTTTTTATTTTTTTTAGTATGGAAAAGAATGGTTCGTGTCAACACATGTCGTCATCTGAACAGTTTTTTCCAGGGTATCCAGCTTGCTTGGCTGAATGTGGTAGTTCCTAGGGCAGCTGGTCAGGACTCAGAATTTGCTACAAAAATCCTGCAATACACTCCACTCCTGGAGGGAGCAACAAGCCTCCCAAAGCCCGAGTGCACTGGCTGTCGCCAGAGTTAGCAGGCAGTGGGCGAGAACACCTCCAGCTCCTTTTATCGAGATGTTCATCTCATGATCTACTGGTTTCCTAGCAGCTGCCACAGCTGGAAGTGTGAGAGAATTCCCCAGCCCGAAGCAACATGCATGGAGCAGCTGCCCAGTTCATAGAGTGTGAAAGCCCTGGAGTCTGCAGTGCAGACAGCAAGCCAGCAAGATACTTGGATTATGGTGAAAGCTCATCAAAGTAGAAACTTCTAGGACAGCCTTACACTTTATATGGTTTGGATTTGCCTGTGCAAAAGAGACATTTTTGGAAGATCCACAACTCGATTTATACCTCAAGGACTGACTCTTGCATGTTGTATGGTAACTCCTCACTGCTCTGGTTACATTCATATGTTTTATCTTTTCTTCATCATAAAGACACCTCAAAAGTGTTTGGGGTTTTTTTTTAATCAGAACAGCTGCTTGAAGAACTTGATCAAAGTTTTAGAGAAGTGCAGTTATGACATACATATGTCAAATGGTTTATATCCTTGGGTATAGCCTGCGTACAAAGCACCAGTAGCTTTATCAAGATTGATGGACAGAAGAATTTTCTCATGATTAAACATAATTCAAGTTAAATAGTTAACTTAATTTTTATAATTATTTAAAAGAAGATTTCATTTAAACAAATTTAAACTCACGGAAGAATTTGTTCTATATGTTCTCAGGAAAAAAAGGTAACATACTGATACTGATATTTCTTGTTAGATATTGACCAAATCTGTCTATTTTAAGGGAAAAATGAGTTTGGGTTTCTTTTGCAGGGGGGGATTGGGTTTTCTTAGTATTGTACTTCCTATATATGTTTATGGTACCATTGCAAAAAAAGGTATTAAAATCTTGTCATGAAACTGATCTTAATGTGATTTAGCTACCAGAATTCTAGTCCAGTATAATCAATAATCTACCTACTTGAAGGAGGGAAACTAGAATTTGTGTGACCTTCACTGGTGTAGGCTTTCCTCACCAGGAAAGCAAAGTAACTAGATATGTCTAGAAAGGGTATATCTACAAATATAGCATACAAATATATCTACAAATAGCATATTATCATCATTCAACTTCAATCAATTTGTATCTGTCAACATACAGAGGGTTTCTGTATGCTTGGGCCTCTTTAAGCTTGCCTGGAGGAAATCCCTTCAAATGAGGCAAAGCAACATTTTAGCATTTCACACCTGTAGCCCAGAAACACCTACATCTTTTTTTTTTTTTTAGATGCTATGAAGCTCCTACCTCAAAGGTCTTTTGGCAAAGAAAAGGACAAAAAAAGACCCCAGCAAATAAAAGATGTCCTCTGTGATACACAGGCCCTTGTCAGAAGGTAGCAATTAACATGAGCCACAACACCAAGGCTACATGCACCAGATATGGAATTAAGGTCTTGTGAACAGTCAGCATGCAGGAACAAAATATAGGAGGAATTTCAAACAGGTTACCCAGACAAGATAGCACAGGACAAAGTTCAAGAGTGTCTGTATGGAAGCCTGACAAGTCCATAGAAAGAGTCTGCAGCCAGCACATTCATGCAGCACACAGGAGGTTCCTCAGCACGAAGGCAGAGAGTCGCGTAAAGTCTTGCAGCGCAGTTCCAGTTCTTTCTTTACAGAGATGGAAAAAAATCAAAGCCACTAGCAAGGAAAGCTATGTTGTGCTAACTGGATAGGAATTTTTTGAATATGGTAAAATCATTCTGCTACTCTGCCGTAAGAGAGCATTTCCCATGAGATATCTGTCCTTGAGTCCAGAAGCGACTGTTTTTCCTAGCCCAAAACATCAGTGAACCATCTGCTCCTCAAGTAAAGGTACTTCCTGCTGTAATTAATATATATTTTCCATACATTCTAGCGAAGCCATTTATTTTACCAGTGGTCAGTAACACACTAACATAGTTGCCATCAAAATGTTCACAACAGCTAAACCTCACCTACAGTGTAATTTCCCACCTCTTGGAGGCAAGCATAGAGCCTGGGTGAGTCCCGATCCCTGTCTCGTCTCACCTCACCCCCCCCCCACCTCAATACCCCAAGTAAATGAACTAAGGAATGCAGGCATGTAAGGAGACATAGCAGGGGATACATCCTCAGTTTCAGCAGTCAGAGGGCTCAAAACATACATGAGCCATAGCCTAGAGATGTGAGCACACTGACACTGTTCTGATGACAATAGAGCTTTGCAGAGCATAAACAATACAGACACAGCTAAGGCAGGTAGTCTTTAGGCATGCAAGTGAGCAGGCACACAGATATCATTTTGCTGAGTCATGTCATATGAACCTCACAGCTTTAGGGACGGCAAGACATCCTCCAATTTCTAGCCAGCTTGGGAGGAGTCAGTCACATCCAGTACAGACCAGCTGGGGCTGAAGAGAACTTAAGTAAAGAAACTGTCTCCCACCTGTGCATTTTGTTGCCTGAGTCGTGAGTGTGCTTTTAAAACTGCAATGGCTTAGCAAGGTCTTCCAAAAGCCCCAGACAGTGGTTGCTGCAAAACATTCTTTCTGTGGCTGATTTTAGTTCTTTCAGATGGGTTCAGAGATCCACTGAGCAAGGTAAAGAGCCAGGTTGCTTAAAAGAGTAAAAACAGTCGTTTTTTACTCCTCCCTGCAATTCGTTCTAACCCAACTTCAGATTTGAGATGCCGGGTAGTTTTGCAATGAAGATCCATAGACACAGAGGTCCCCTTTGGAGCGAAACAGAACATAGAAATACCTTCATCTGGACCTTCTTTTTAAAGCATGATACTTGTCTAATTCCACAGTCAAGTATTTTAGGTTAGCTCTCAAAAATATCCTCGTAGCCTTAGCCATTAATGTCTTAAGAACCTATTCAAGTGCTTTTTTCTTTTTATACCAGTAAAGCTGAATCAACAAGATTGCAGAGATCTGTCTGAGATCAGAGTAACTGCAGAGCTGAATTTAGCCCAGTGGTATTTTTGTTTAAAGGAAAAGCACAGAATGGAGAAATGCTGTACTCACGAGTGTTTTGGGACTCCATGAAGGACAAACTCATTAGGCTGAAAAGCAGTACTTCTATCTATATCTGGTAATTGTATGAACAGCATCTTAACCAGTTCATCTGGAGATTCCTTCAGTAACTATTGCTTTCTAAAGAGGTGTTTTTAAAGACCTTATTACTATATAGAAAAAAAAAAAGGAACATAGCAATCAAAATATATGGAAATACATGAAATGTGACTAACTAAATTTATGCCTAAATATCATATTTTCACCAACTCACGGAATTACTTCTCATTTCTTTCACAGTATTTTAAGAAAATACAATCTCTGCACCTGCCTCCTCTCTCCAAAGGGTACAAAAAATAATTTTAAAAGACAAGATGAAGGTGCTAAATGCAATTCATAGAAGTCATAGAACCATTCAGCTTGGACAGATCTCTGGAGTTTTCTAGTCCAACCTTTTGCTCACAGCAAGGTCAATCTATGATCAGGGCTTTATCAGTTGGGTCTTGAAAACTTTCAATAGTGGAAGTTGAACAACTTGTCTGAGCAACCTGCTTCACTGCTTGACTGGCTTCAGAGTGAAAAAGTTTTCATTATAACCAACTTAAACCCCTTGTTGTAACTTAGGTCCACTGTCTTTTGTCCTTCTGCCATGCACTGCTCTGAAGAGCCTGGCTCCATCTTCTCAATAACCTCCTCTAGAAATTGGTGGCCTACCAGTTACTCCAGTTGCAGTCCCCTCTTGTCTAAGCTGAACAAACCCAATTCCTTTAGCCTCTCTTCATCTGCCATGTGCCCTGGTCCTTATAATTTAGCAGTGCCTTTCTTGTATTTGGGGATCCAAAACTGGACACAGCACTCCAGATGCAGCCTAACAATTGCTGAGCAGAGGGTTATAACCAATCCCTCTACCTACATGCCTTCTGTTACTATAGCCCAGGATGCTGTTAGCTGCTGTCTGCACTGCCAGGGCACACTGCTGACTTATATGCAGTTTGTCTTCTACCAGACCCGTCAAGTTCTTTTCTGCCAAGCTGCTCCCTGGCCTGTATTGTTCCAAGGTATGGTTTCACCCTAGGTGTGGGACTTGGCATTTGTCCTTGCTAAATTTTGTAAGGCTCTTGCTGGCCCATCCATCCAGCCTGTCTAGGTCCCTCAATGGTGGCTCTGACTTTAAGCATTTTGACTGGTTCCTACAGTTTGGTATTGTCTGCAAACTAAGAGCAAGCCCTCCATCATCCCCTCCAGGTCACTGCCAAAGATATTCATTGACAGGTGTCAGGATAGACCCCTGTAGTACTCAGTTCAAGCATACTCATTACTGAGAACATATCCATCTGGTACATCCAAACTCTGAGCATTTAATAAGCAGGCAGGATTTCAAGGCATAAGATTACAAGTATAGCAGCATATCCAAATTTAATATTTAATCTAGTCATAGAAATCAGCTTTTAGACCGTTATTTACATGACCTAACTTCAGCATTAAGCCTAGTCACCACTGACTTGCTTTTTAGTCAGCAGAGAGGAAAAAAAAAAAATCAGTACAAGCTGGGGACCAACTGGTTAGACAGGTTAGCAGCTCTGCAAAAACAGATGTCAATACAACAGGGTGTTGACAAACTGGAGAAAGTAAGGTAGTGGAGCACAAAATGACTAAGACTGTTACTTAAATAGCTGAAGGTGCTAGAAAATATGCAAGGAGAGGCTGGAGGAACTGGGTTAGGTCACTTGAAAGGGAGAAGGCCAAGAGCCAATTGCTGAATTCAACAAGCTAAAGGCAAGTTGTAGAGAAGGTGGCATGAGAGTCTTCTCAAAAGTGCACAACAAAAGAAGAGACAATTTGTGACAAATTGTGATGCTGGAAATTCTAATCAGACATAAGGAAAAAATTAATCAAAGTGCTTCAGGACTGATAATGGTGCTCAGAGAGGCTGCAAACTCTTCATCCTTGGACATTTTCAAAACTCAACTCGACGGCCTTGAGCAATCTGATCTAACTTGGAAGTTAGCCAAGACTTGTGCAAGGGGTTGGATCAGTGACTTTAAGAGGGCCCTGCTAGTCTAAATTTTTCTGTGATTCTATGTGAAAGGCTCCTTCAGTGGGTGATTCATCTTGTCTTAAAATAGGTGTCTAAAATAGATTAGATGAATCACCATCTGGTGGTGCCTGTGTCTCACTGAAAATATTCTCCACTGAATACAAAGGCAACCTAAGCTGACCAGCTATGATTGAATGTCTTACAGTGAGACATCTGTAAATTTGAAGAGATAAGAATCGTCATTAGTGACTTGTGTCCCAAAATGATAAAGTTCTTGCCTTGTTTATATAGTACCCCTTTAGAGCATGAACTGCTTCCTTAATAATCAATCTCATTTGTGGGAGAAGGCAGACAAACCCTCATATAACACATTAAAAAATTAAAAATTAGAATAACTTAGAATGTGAGCTACAGAGAATTTGAGCTACCTTAAAGAGTTTGTTGCCATATGAGTTCTTCCCTTCATAATACAATGGGTAAAGTTTTATGATTGGGTATATATTACAATATGTAATGTTTTTGTCTTTAAAGACAGCTGACAAATTAGAAGCTGACAGGATGTTTTTCCCTAGCATGAAGATATTTCTGTCTCCACAGCCTTATATATTAAGACCATAGTAGATAAAGGAGAATGAGTTTAAGTGTCCAGGTCATTTAAATTTTTTAAATTGTTGTTATTATTATTGTTGTTGCTATTATTAGTAGTATTAACTATAAATTATTTAAAAACACAGTTTAGAGCTGTATGAAATGCTCATTGACAAGAAAAGCCCTGTATGTTTAACATGAGTAAGTAGAAACCATTGCAGGCTTTGTTTTGGTCCTAAGAAGCAGTATTTAGCTAGAAAATATTTCTTTCTTCCTGGAAGCTGTAAGGAAAGGAAAAAAGGAGGTAGATAAAAAAGAAAAATCAAGTCTTTTTTCAGCCCTCCACATCATCAGAATGATTCTGTTTTCTTCTATCTGAAAAACTGAAGTATAATTAAAAGTACCAAAACTAATTTTAAAAGCCACTTTAACAACAATTAATGTCTACAGAACTGTATTGGTTACATGTCTAATAAAGTCAGTATAACTTTCTCCTAAGGGAAGTGGCGTTTTTCCTACATACACTAATTAAGTACCATTTTCCATGTTCCACAGATTCTCCAAAAGCAAACTTCCCTTTTGTTTCCTCCACATCCAGCATCCGTTTGTTTCGTACACTGCACAGAGGAGAGGAAGTTCCCTCGCTGCAAAAAATGACCCAAAATGAGAGCACTACCACAGAAAACTGTGGTTGAAGGCAACTGGAAGAACAGAAGCAGCAAGTAACTTCTACTGATTGTGCTTTGTTTGGCAGCAGAAACAAAGGTGGGCGTGCCAAAATGAAAAAAAGTACTTTCCGGAAAAGACAGTTCTGGTTTTGCCGCACAGCTGACAAAATCTATGAAACTATCTCACAGGTCCTCCAACCAGCCCTGCCTGCAGGAAAGTCACTCTACACAACCCTGAGCAAGAGAAGAGGGGAATGGAAGGACACAGAGACAACTGACAAACATATTTCCTCATAAGAAACGGTCCTGAGCCAAGCACCACCTCTCAAAGCAGCCTATTTGGTAATTTAGAAACCAGCCCCTCTTTGTAACTACTTCCCTGCTACAGTGCCCTGCTGTCACATGGCCATCCCTAAGAGAATTTTCTAAGTATCTTTAGAGAATGTGAATCAAAACTTAACAAAACTGTTAACATGTATTAGGTCCAAAAACATTCTACACTGATTAAGGAAAAAAGTCAATCCTGTAGAAGTCTTTGCCAAAACCACCAATCCCAAGATTTTACATTTCACTGCTGTTTCAGAACCACTATTGGAACTTTTAACATTTCAGCTATGCAAATATGAAAACTTTATTATTTTACAATTAACAGAGACCAATTCACACATGCTTATTCTGAGAACATTTTTTACTCCCAAGGCATTCTGTTAGCTAATTTTAAGATAGGAAATTACTCAATGTGAACAAAAATATTTGAGATTCTGGGTTTTATTTTAGGGCATTAAGATTTCTATATTGACACATACCCAATACCATCAGATTTTATTTTTCTTTTGAACTGAGAACTATGAAATATTGAATTCTGTGTGTGAATGTATGTAAGATGTCTAGTTTTAAAAGAAGCTTGCCCGTGCTTTTCCTATAACAAGGCCAGATCAAAAACTGCAGGGGCAAGCTCTTAGAATTTTGAATGAGTTTTAGTCTTACAAAGATCTTCAAGCATGTTCAGGCAGTCAGCTTTAATCACACATTCTGGGGAAATATTTTTTTCCTGTATAGTTTCTAGTACTTTGTGCTGACAGCTCTCATGCTTTATTATATTTTGTGTCTTACCCTGAAATGCCATCCTATTTTGAATGACTGAATTTTTGAAATCTCTAATTGATTCACTGTAAGTACAGTAAAACCATCATGTATTAAGTCATTCAATGAGAAG
Source organism: Corvus kubaryi (assembly GCF_017639235.1). Lineage (NCBI taxonomy): Eukaryota > Metazoa > Chordata > Aves > Passeriformes > Corvidae > Corvus > Corvus kubaryi. The sequence continues at coordinate 3,467,579 of NW_024581081.1, forward strand.
TCTCCATCTCCCCCTCCACACAGGAAAAAGAAAAAAACAGTTAGACCTCATTGTGAAAACAGAAGAGGAGGTATATAAGAAACTGCCGTTTGTCTGGCTTGGCTACTCAAAACTTTTTCCAACTTAATTCCACAGATCGATACAGAAAGAAAGAGTTTAGTGCTTCCTTATAACTTATAAGGGTTAAACGTTGGCAAGATCCCAGTACCTGCTCTCAAGTGGGGACAAGTTTGTGATATAACTTGAAATCAAAATCATCATTGCTTTACTTCAGCAAATTTTACTAGTCCTGATTGTGACAAAAAGAATTGGCACAATTTGAAAGTGAAAACATTTTTTTGGTCAAACTTTGGAACCTAAGAGTGACAGAGAACCTCATTCATCAGACGTGTGAAAAATAGGTAACACTACTGAGCAACAGCTAAGTAAATACAACTGCCATTTATCAAAAACACACAAATACCAGCCTCAACCTAGGAAGGCATTTCAGAATGAAAAAAAAAATTAAAACCTTTGAGTTAACAGGATTTCAGTTTCTAAAAATGTTTTTTTTAAAAGGATTTGTCAGTAAAGGGGAAAAAAGCTTCCAGATTTTCAAAATCGGCGTCAAAACCAGTCTAACAGCATATTGACATTCGTGACTATAGTGTGTAAGCATTGCTGACATATACATAAGGAAACACTGTAAGCACCTGGAAGGTGCAGATTCAAGAGAGTAACATGGAAATACAGAGTCATTCAGTGAAACTCTGGTGATTTTCAGACCAAGACTCCACTCTTCCACTCAAACTTCACAGAAATTCAGATCTACACCAGAACAACAGCATATCTTCAAATATATGAAGAGGGACAATGTTGCAGCAGAGAATCACAGAATAAGTGAGATAAAACCTTTAGATGCCTGATCTTAAAAGTTTACTCTTAAAAACCTGGAGAATAGCAACTTGCATGCTTTCTAAGGGGGGGAGGAAAACAAGACAGACCACTACAGAGCTTCAGTCTTCTGACAGAAACATTGTAAATATTACTCAAAGGACCTATGCCTTAACTCTCCAAGGCCACATGTCACTAATCACAGCAGAGTAAGTACACACAGTCAGAGAGATTGCAAGCAAGAGGGAAAAAAAATAATGAAAAGGTACAAAACAACCTAGTGATGATACAATGAACTGGAGGAAAAAAAGGGAAAGGTGATAGAAAAGTAGTTTATTCTCTCTCAGTTCTGTATGACTTTCCAATAGCATGGATGCATGCAGAATAATTTAGCAATTATGGGTCAAAGTAACTTCTCACCAAAGAAGCAAAATGAAAACATCTCTTTAACCCCTCTCATGTTCTAAGAAGGTTTATAGTACATGACAATCACACAGTACAAATTCAAATGGATATATGGAATCATCATGGTGCCAGGTTCACATCATTCTTCTCAGAGTAAAAATTCATCCTCTGCTGACAGGCATCAGGAGCTGCTCCTCTAATTCTCTTTCCCCACATAGGAACGGTTTGCTTGTTTTTTGGGAGGATCCAAGACCACTTGAGACAGCAGGGTTGCATCTGCTGTCTAGCATCAACTCTTTCATCCCTGAATAGTTGAGGCCTTTCCTCCTACCTCTCAACGAAAACATAATTTTCCCAGTTCCTTCTGGAACTCTTTTTCCTGTTCCTAGCACCATGCCAAGACACTCCTGAGGCACGTGGTAGTTATGGACCCCTCCAGGTGACTTCTCCATAGCAGCCAACTGAGACCTGGCAGCTTCCCACTGAATGGTTTTCCCTGCTTTGCAGGATAACGCTGACTGGGGAGCAGTATGACCATGGCAGAACACATTCTCCCAATATGTCAGACTATCTAATAAGTTAAAAAATAGAATAGTCTAACTTCATGCTCAACACCTCTCTCTCTGGCTGTTCTTGGCACGCTATTTTTATATATATTAGAATAAAAAAGTTTATAATGTGTTCAGTAAGCTGAGAGCCAAAGTGAGGCCATCCTTAAAAAATGCTCAGTTTCCTACTCCCAGCAAACTGCTCCTAGACTTTTGTCTGAAACTAGACTCTTAGTACTAGGAGGGAGTTTCAATTTTTCATAGATTTATTGTTTGTTGCAGTGAACTTGTTGTAAACAAGAAAATTCAAAGGCCCTACATTAAGAAAAAACAAAACAAAAAAAAAGCAAAAAAAAAAATCCCAACCCAAACCACAGGAAGAGAAAAAACCAACAAGCCAGAACAATTTCTGAAGGACGGGTTGTGTTATACCTAGAGGAACCTAGGGACTTGCGTAGAAGATTTCCCAGAATGAGTTTAATGCTCATTCTGAGCATTAAATGATGATGAGACCATGAATGAGGAGAAAGAACAGAGCAGGTCTGAGAAAGATGATAAAACACACAAGAAAGACTATAGGAAAATAGAATGCCATCAAACTGGCTTTGCTAAGACATACTCTTAGTTTGTCCAAATTTGATTTGTTTGCTTTTGCTCTTTCAAAAGATTCTGACTGAACAGCACAGCTTTGAGGTAGTCATAAAGCTTTGGTGCAATCTGATCATTCTCCACAATCATTTCTAAGCCATAGCAGTATTGGTCAAACCTTGATTTATATTTATTTGCTCAGAAATCTAACTAAATTAAATACTACAATAACAATAATAATAATATACACAGCTATACTTTATAACACGACTGGAAAATTCTGGATAGAACCATAATCTCCTGACAAATTGCTGGCAATTCAAGATCCTTGTCTGTTGTGCCCAATAAATGCACATACTTGACTGCTTTCTTATTGAAAAAAAAAAAAAAAAAAAAAAAAAAAAAAAAAGCCACTTAAAAAAACCAGTAAGAGAGTTCAGGAAGTGCATTTCAGTGTGATTACAATACTTTTTTGGTAAATTAAGCCACAGCCTTTGGCCATAACATGACCCAAAGTATGTTGTAATGGTCCACAAATTAAGTGCCTTCTATATGTTATGACTTAGGTATGTACTGAAAAACTTGGCTTTATCATACTTTAAAATATAAGAAGAGAATTTTTTATGTCCTATGACAGAATGCTTTATTAAAAATAATGATGTTTCAAGAACTTGTAATATTTGCAGAAAAGAACATTTCAGCAAGGAAATACATCTTTGGAGCATTTTTATTTTTACAGCAAGGCAAGTTACCTCAGCTTAAAAAAAAAAAAAATCACAACAAAACCAGCCTACACAAATATGTTCAGGTCTTCTCTTACTACAACATCAACATGAGAATATCCCTTGTGTACGTCTGTACACCACTAGACAAGTTCTCTCACGCACGTCCTTTGACACCAATGCTCCTGCCTCTGCATGCTTGCACACAAACACTGCGCTCACATGTTAAGCTTCTCACACATAATCAATCCTCCAAGCTCTGGCGCTCTCTCACACGAGCACAGATGTGCTTCATACCTTCTCGTGCATTAGAAAACCATGTGAACCATCTGTCACTATTTAATCTCCCAACCCGAGCTAAGTGAATATGTCCCATCTCAACCCCAGACGCCCCAGTCAGCCTTTCAAGCAATACACTCTTCACAAATAGACCATTGTTTTTGCTGCTGCCTACATAACATTAATTTGTTTTTCACTCCATCTCATCTCCTTTTGCTGCCATATGCCCCATAGAAGGCTCTATTTTGCTGCTCTTTACAGCAGTCAGGCCTCAAGCAGTCCCGTGTTGGATATTGCACAGCCAGGGCCAAGACACGTTTTGCAATAGGCAGCAAAAACTACCCACTGAGATTGGTGAGCACCACAGATTTCCCTTTTTGTTCATAGCTTCACCCTTCACTGTTCTTTGATTGGTGTTTAGGCAGGTGGACACAAAGAAAGAAAAAATTTTTAAGAGATAGTAGTTATCATCAGAAGAAAAGAAAGAGACCTACGCATCAAAACCTTGACTGACTATACTTTCATTTCATAGGTGAAAAAGGAAGGAACAATTTTAGTGTTTGGGGCAAACCCCTCAAACTACAGTCTCAGGACAGAGGGGCCTAAAAGAGGCCTGGAAACTTTGGTATGTAAAAGACAGGCCGGAGAAAACACAGAAGCAAAAAGAAAGACCACCTTGTCTTGGGGATCTCAAAAGCGCTGCTGAAAGCAGCGTGCTGGACTTGGAAGGAACAGCATCAAAAGCGAGGCTTAAGTGTTTTCAACATTTCGGGGAATGTAACGGTACCGCCCACAACCAGTGCAGAAGGTTGCTATTGCTCACAAAGGTGTTTATTAAAATCTATGAAATACCTCTCCCAATTAAATGTCTCTTTAAAGCACTGCTCTTTCTTTCCACAGATGAGAACAGAAGTTCACATCTGTGTTTTGTACCAGAGAGACCCCTCAGGACCTCTGAGGGTGACACTGCCACACTGGAGCTTACTGCCAGTCCTGAAGAATTGGAGAAAATTCCGTTCTGGAGACAAAACACAAAGCTCAGTGTCTCCAATATGGAAAAGTCTTCAAATTGAGGATTAAACTACAGAGTTTCTGGTATACATAGTATGGACCAAGCCCAGATCCACTCCTCAGAAAGGAACCAACACATAATGGATATTTTGTTGCTTTCTTCTAAGATGATTAAGTTGGCATGCACTTTAAGAAAGGCTTAGATATATCCAGATTCCAGCTTTACCTAAATACTCACTTTATTAGGGCAAAGGGGATGCTCAGTGCTTTAATTGGTGACAGTCCTCCTCCAGCATATCCTAGTGCTGAGAGGTGGTTCCAGTGAACACAACATAAAGCATGTCTCAAACGTCCATTTTATTTAAAACCGAACAATCCTGCCCCTCCCACCCCTCCCCCCCAAAAAAACACCCCTCCCTTCACTTTCACCTCAAGGCAATCCAAAGGGCTTTCCAAGGGGAAGGGTCCGTTTATATTAGCTGTCTGTCACTTAGGCAAGAAGCAGGAGAAGCCAGTAACCCTGAAGTAAGGCATCTGTTCAAGCTACTGTAAGAATAACAACACATTTTGGAGGCAAAAGCAAATTTCCCCAGATGAGGAAAAAAAAGTTCAGAAAACTCCAAAGCCAGATTTTTCAAACAGTAATTGACTCACAGAATAATGTGCAGGTAGAACTATTAAAGCAGAGAACATGGCTGCTTGCAACTCCTACTAAAGAAAGAAGCCCACTCACAATAATCTGGATAGTTCACCTCCTGCAGTGAAAGAACACTCACAACATGTGTAATGCGTTTCAAATGTGACATTTTCATGAAAAGACAACAGAAAACATCCAAATGCCATAACAGCTTATTAAAGAAAAACAT